>NW_026844341.1:6519928-7205344 GCF_029955315.1 Cylas formicarius | reverse complement strand
CAAATTTCTTTTGTTTGAGATCAGTTATGGAAAAAATGTTTATATGTTTACTATTATTATTTTATAGTAGTACATATTTACGATTTATCCTATTATAGTAGCATTTTGATTACTTGATTGAAATGCTTTTTAATAATTTTCAATAGTTTGGTTAGGTTTCATTGGGATGTCTTTTCGCAAATTTATTTTTTATACGGATATTGGCTTTGTTTCCCCGTCCATTGGGGTTGAAATAAACCCCCCAGTAGGTTTTTCGTTGTGTGCCCGTCATGGTTTTTCGTTTTTTCTACAGCAAAAGTTTCCGATCGTTTGCCATTTGGTAATAACGTTGGGCATTGAAAAAAATATAGCTAAAACAATCTGCATACGCAAGCGAAATTCATTCTCTAGCGTCAGAATAGCAACATTGATCTAGAGTTTCGTTCAAAACGAGAAGGCAAATGGCAAAAATTGCACCATTTTATTAATATATTATTCATTTTTGTTACTTTGTCGTTTCTTATGCGGCTTTTTTTCAATTTTGAAGTTTTCTGTCAAAATAATGCTGCCAAGGACGCCATCGATTCATGGATATTTAAATTTTGGAACACTCCTCTCTTCCTGTTCAATTTCATTAAAGAATTGTTTATATAGTAACTCTGGGTATAATAATGATCAGGCGCGTGTGGTGAGCGAGCCAACCTGCTGCTCTAACGGCGAGCTTTCCTCGTGTAGATTAATCTCCCCAGCACATTCGTAGATATGCGGGTGACACCAGTAGCGTTTTTCGATTATCGACTGGTTATCTTTGTTGTTTTAGATGTGATTCGCCAATCAGTGTACCGAAGTAACTTCGCCGGTGATAAGATTAAATGATAATCGCTCTGCGTCCGCCAATAGATCTTTATTTGCCTAGTCGAAGTATATAGAAGTGAAACCGGTATGTCGCCACTATTCACGGGGTTCCTTCCGCCTACCAAAAAGCCTAGTGATTTAGGAGTTTGCCTGGAAAAGCCACAACATGGTCTTAAACTCTTAAAAAGTCAGGGAAGTTTCAATTCGTTGTTTTTATTTTCATTGAACCGTATTTTCGCCCTTCGCGGTGACTATCCCGTTTGTTTTCTATTTGATGCAAGGGAACGAATTAATTTGGCAGGATTTTCGTCTCAGCCGGCCGGTATTTATTATACGTATTATAGTGTTGGGCAAATTTTGAAAAAATTAAAAATAATTGATTTAAAAAAAAGACTTTTGATATTAATTGTTTTTTTTTTAAATTTCATAAGAATATATATTTTCCGTTTTTTCTTTTGTAGCAATTACAAAATATTTTAAAGCCGCTATAACTAAGTATTTTCGTATTTAGTTGGTAGTATGTCAAAGGAGTGAGACTAGTGGAAAATAGAGAATAAGGTGAAAAATGGCTGGGATAAAAGAAAATAGCATATGGCAGTTTTACGTTAAAATAGATCCAAATAAATCTGGGTGTAGAAGGATTTGTAAAATCTACAAGAAAGAAATTCGGGGGATAGTTCAAAGGCACACCATGATATTCGTGATAATAAACAGCAAGAATCGAATCCAGATAGGTAAATAATATTGTGTTTTATTATTACTTATTTGATTTTTATTTAACATTCCAACTCGGGTCTTTTTTTATCTTTTCTTGCCCAAATTCGAATTCATGCATATTTTATTTATGTTAATGTTTATAATTTTTAAATACTTACTAATTTTTATTTTTTACGATGCATAATATTGTATAATTTCTTTATCTTAGGGAAGAATGTACAGGATATTCAGTTTTATGTGCAACAATAACAAGTGAAGCGCTGCTTTACGATAATATTGGCACTTGGGGAAAACCTCATACGTCACAGGCAATTTTTGCTACTAATTCAAGCCTTCGATGCATTGAAAACTCTGAAGTAAAAAAAGCTAATCACTTATTAAGACCTGGTCATACATCGCCATCAAAAAAAATTTTATCGACAAACATTTTAGGGGACATCTTCTCAGTCAGGACAATGTGGGTTGGTCAAACGTCCACAATGAGCCAGTTGTAATGTGCAACAATAACAACAAATACTTCGGGAAAACGTAATATTTCACAATATTTGGCTGAATTAGTTTATGACCTAATTGATTTATGTAAATCACAATATGACTGCGAGGTAAAGTATTTTGTGACACATAACCAAGCAAATATGGCCTTTATGATAAAAATTTTGGAGGAAAAGACGGACTCAAAAGTTATAACATATGCACATATTTTGAAATTACTGTTCAGAAGACTTAGAAATACCAGACGTCAAAGAACATGTAGTCCAAATTGTTACGTATTTTCGCGATAACCGCTAGAGAATTCAGTCAAGCAGGAGGCAACGCTTTAGTCCTTTCAACTGATGAACGATGGAATAGTGGAATATATTATCAAAAATCTGGGAAGGAAACAAAAACCAAATTGATTGAACCATTTATCAAAATTTGTCAAATACTGGGCTTAAACATGCAGCACAAGAATATTATTAAACCAATATCAGTTGCTCTTGATATTTTGCAGAGAAATAACGCTACTCTCGGATGCTGTAGAGCAGTGGAAATATTCACAATTTATTTCCGAGAATGTTTTAGAATTACCTTTATCAAAAGTTCAACAATTTCAGGATAGATGTAAGCAGGCACTCACGCCATCATTTTACAGCCTATGTGTTGAATGCTCTAAAGTGAAAATATGAATTAACACCCGAAGAAAAGAATCTGACTTTAGAAACAATTAATAATTTATATGGAAACACTGGACTTTTCCCATTTGGAATAAAGTTGAATGCCCGCAGTTGTTTTCTGATGAAATAATAAAAAACATAAATGGAATACCAAAACTAACCAAAACAGTTCCTGTGTGCAACTGCTTCCTCAGTGTCAGTAGAACGAACTTTTAGCACTTTTGGGTTTGTAGACTCAGATGTAAGGAACGGGATGGGCATAGAAAAAGGGGGAACATTTGTATTTTTGTTCGAACTATACAAAAAAAATTGTGTTATTTTTTAAATAGTTGTTTTATTTTTATTTGTGATTATATTTTTACTCTGCTTTTTGTCTTGTCTCAATAAAAAAAGAGTTAGATTTAAATCACGATTTTAAATTTAAAAAATTAAGTGATTAAAATTATTATTTTTTTCTCTTGAATAAAAAATAATAGTATGCATGGACGTATATATCTTCTATAAATGTACGTTTATTTGTAAATTTTTCTTTGTTTACAAAGCGTTATCATCCGTTATTCTGCGTTGAACCTGTCCGTGTTCTTGAATTTATATCTCTAGGGCTGAGACTCGCGGGTCCGGCTCTTCTTGGATCTGTTGTTTTTCCTCTGCGCGGTTTAAAATACGGAGAGAATCGTCTCGTGCTTTGATGGCATCTCAACCGGTATTGGTGAGACGGGTGACCAACTGACCTTTTAAAAAGCGCACACGACGAGACGGAAAAGCGGGCTGCTGATCCGCATCTAGGGCGGATTTGACCCCATTGGTCCCAAGCGAAGTGCAATTAAAGCCCAATTGCATAGAATTACGGACACAAAGTTGCGGTTTTAAGACGTAACATTGGGGGCTGCTTATTATATTATTTCGTCTTGTTTAATCGGATCTATATGAGTTTTTGAAACCCGAGCGATAGCGTTTTGTTGAACCTTTTCTTAAGTTTCTTCTGTTCTTAGAGAACAATTTTCGCTTTTAATAGTTAGTTAGCTTTATTTTTTATCTGTAGCTTTTTTCGTCATCGGTTATTGTATTTGTGTTTACTAATATAAGGAAGTTGACACAAATTCAAATGTGATTGTTTACTGCTCTTTGGTCTATCTCTGAACAGATGGCTGAAAGTGTTCGAACATTTTTGTAATGTCGATAACTGCAATAAGGCTTAACGCATTTTAATATACTTGGTAGTTTTATGGAGTACTTTTACATAATTTATAGAATACCTTTTTTGTATGAAACATTTCTCAATAAATATTACTATGTTTTCTTCCTGTGCTGAAAAGAAAACTCAATGGCAACAACAGCAGTTTACAATTAAAATCGAAATTCTTACTTATTGCTGTCGATATGTATTCTCTATTTAACACATTGAAATGCCGCAGCATGGTTGAATCTAATCATATTCGTAAACTTATTTACTGTTAATGGGTTGATTAGTGCAAACTTTTTTTTGCTGTAACGTAACCGCTATCAAAAAGGTTTGATTATAAAAAAAAACATCTGCTACAGGTCTATAAACTACATGAACAATCAAAAGAGTAGATTTGAAACTATTCAACATGTATAATAACATAATAGAAACATACATTTTAACATACAAAAACACTTTCTTTATATTGCTTACCTGATTAACTTTTTCAAGAAAATTCGGAGTGGGCATATATTAAAGGACAATAGAAAAGTGGCCGACAGCTGCATCAAGTGACACCATTCGTTAGTGTGATTGGTGTGGTATGATTGTATTTTGTATTTTTACATTATTAAAACGTATGTTTTGTAAATGTGCACTAATTGTTTGTTGAAATACTTTTTGAAATTCAGATAAAAAATGCTGTGAGTAAAAAAAAAAAGTAAAATTACCGTTTTGTTTATTTGTGTAAGCATTTACACTTTTGGTTGTCTTGATGTCTGTTTTTCCCGGATTTATCAAATCATTCGGAATAAAATTTCGTTATTTATTACCGTTTTGCAATATGTGTGCAGCGCACCAAGCAGCTATTACTGAGAGTTTTGATCTCCCTACCAGTTGTCAAATATTTAATATTGTCACTTATCAGTAAAAATTAGCCTTCACGCACTGGCATTAGCGCACCCATAGAGATTTGTCCTAGAAAACCGCCGAAGTATTATTTAGCGGATTTCTCGGTGTCGAATTGTTTTAACGACAGAAACGTGACCAAAACAATGAAAATCGCAAACGGTAATAAATAAAACGCGGTTCGCCTATGCAAATAAAAAATGGCGACGCACGCTGCAACCAGACCTGGCGGGAAAACTATGTGCAGTTTGCGATATTTTCCAGGCGGAAAAAAATCATCGGGCGGGCCGCTCAGCAGGTGCACGACTAGTTAGTTATACAAGCGAAATAGTTGTCGGAATCGTGTCGAGATGTTGCCCATGCAAACAATTGTCATCGGAATTCGCTGCAGTGCGCGCGCGCACACACAAGATTTCGAAAACTGTGTGTTTATAGATTGTCGGAAATAGAACGGCTTAAAGCAATTGTTTATTTGAGTGTTTTGACACAGTTGCCTCGGCAGAGAATAGTTATGGTATGTTTCAAAGTACACGTCCCCTAAAAAGTAATAACGACTTTGAGACCCAACAACCAATAATTCATAGACAGGGGACGCGTTTCGAAAAAGCTTTTTACAATTATATCGCTAATTTTTAGTCATTTTTTCCTAAGATGCAAAACAAATTGTGAAAAATGTGCATGAATAGGAATATGAATAAAAAAAACTGTCTATTTACATCCCTGATTTCATCGTCTGGACATTAATGAGCAGGATATGATAAGAAGGAAAATATATTTCCTTTATCAAACCGAGATTGTTCCTACGGTGGATAAATTGAAAGTAACCTAGAAGAAGATGAAATGAATATAAAAATGTTATTTAAATGTCGCAAAATAGACAGAAAGCAAGTGGTAATGGAATCGCATTACGTTGCGCACTTGGTGATTTAATTACCTTCAGGAAATTAAAAAGTATACATGCCAACAGCAGATGTATAATTTACCCAGATGAAACTAGGATGGATACACACCATACGTACCTACTACGCTACTACGTATATATGTGATTCAAATCTATTTGAATGTCATGAAACCCATTTTTCTTCGGTATCGAGTTCTCTTTGAATACAAATTCCATTAGGAAAAAATTGGGATTGTATTGAGTTGAATCTAAAATTTATTCGTGTATACGCGACTTTGACGGTATTTAATTTGCTAATTTTTAACGACAAACTAAAACAAACTGAGTGAAAGTGACTCTGAAAATAATATTGTTGTTATATTCAATAATTATTTTTGGACTAAAACTGATTAATTATCACGATTAATATTTCTGGATCTATTTTTTTCAAAAACTCGCAGAAACGACGGTTATGATAGTTTTCAGGTCAGATTCAAAAAGATCTTCGAATAATGTAAAACGCATCCCTATAATTCAGGCCGGATCAGAAGAGGGAATTTATTTATTCAACCGGTTTCAACTTTTTTTTTTAATATCAAATAATATCAAATGTGAGAGCAGAAAATGTTACCTCTACTTTATGTCCACTCTAATAATAAATTTAATAGAAAATGTAATTAATAATATACCAATTGAGAGCTGGAAAAATTGACGATTTGCATACAAGAAGCAATTATAATTTAATTGTAATTTAAAATCATGGTTTAAATCAAACTCCTATTTTTAAAACTTTTTTCTATTGAGATCAATACAAAAAGTTAAACGTAAAAATGTTATCACAAATAAAAAGTAAAACCCAACTCTTTAAAAAAATAAGACGAATAACATAATAATGTACACTTTATGCTTTTGCATTTTCATTGTATAGTTTAAGCAAAAATACTAATTTTCCCCTTTTTCTATGCCCATCCTGTTCATTATATCTTGAGTGTATAAAACCAAAATTGATGAAAGTTCGTTTTACTGCGTTGGGGAAGCAGTTGCACAGTTGGTAACTGTTTCTCAATTTATTTCTCATCCTTTTGTGATGCCCACCACTGTATTCCATTTACATATTTTATTATTATATTTAATTAATTGTTTCTATCAGATTATTTTCTTGTGGTGTTAACTCATATTTATGCTCTTGAGGATTCAACATATAAGCCGCGCTTATATCGATTCTGATTTTTTTTTTATTTTTGATAAAGGTAATTCTACCACATTCTGGAATATATATTGGAAATGTTCCACTACACCATAGCATCTTAAATAGTAGCGTTTTTTCTATGCAAAATATTAGAAGAAACTGATATTGGTTTTAAAATGCTTGAATATTATTGTGCTGCATGTTTTGAAGCCTAATATTTGACACCTCAATGGTCGAATCGATTTGGTTTTTGTTTGATATCCCACTGAATGACACACATCTTTAAAGAATCAGCAATGCTATTCCATCGCACATCAAACTAAAGTGTTGCCTCCTGCTTGACTGAATTTCGCTTTAGTTAGATGGTTATCGCTAAAATACTTAACAATTTGGACTACATGTTCTTTGACTTCTGGTATTTGGAAGTTTTTGGACAGTAAATTTTAAATATGTTATAACTTTTGAGTCCGTCTTTTCCTCCAAAGTTTTTCTAATGAGGATCATATTTGCTGCGTTATCTGTCAAAAGATTTTTCCTCGCAGTCATATTGTGATTTCCATGATGAAATTAGGTCGTAGACTACTTCAAACAAATATTATGAGGTATGAGAAGGACTCGTACATCTTCAGTTGTTATTCTTGCACACATAACTGGCTCATTGTGGGTGTTCGTCCACCCGGCAATAGACATATTCACACATTGTGAATAGTTTTCTTTTGTTCAGAGTTTTCAATGCACCAAAAGCTCGAATTAGTAGTAAAAATTACCTAACGTAATATAATATTTAATATTTACTTTGAGACATACCATACCCTCAAATCAATCGACCATATTGCGACGCACTCTTAATTTTTCAAATTATACGGGCCGGAACCCTTACGATCCGCACTCGCGCCCCACCCCCCTCACGAATTAAATTATTGCCCCGCGACTTGCACCATCAATAAATTTATATCTCTCGGGAGGTATTAAATGGCTTAATGAAAAGTTCAATCGAAATTTTCTCCTTGACATTCTCGGCATGTTTTCTCGCTATACATTTTCTCCGATTAGCTCGATTTGCATAGGCGATGGGTCCGATCCATTAGCTCGAGATTGCGACGCGTCAATTATACAAAGTTTTACGAGCATTTTATACTCGGAATTTGAATCGGAATCACAAAAACACAATGTCGCAAGAATATTCGATCGGCGATCCGATCGCTTTTGTCTCAGTGTGGCAACCCTGATGTTTTGTTAATTGTCTCGATTTTAGTGCCCAGCTAGCAAACATTGAAGTGTCCGCAATGTTTAGCTAATAACGATTTGAGATTTGGCATGGGGTAGATACTAACAAAAATCGGGCGGGATCGGACAATTCCGCGCTGTAGCATTCACGAAAGGCGTTTTGTCGATATTATACAAGGTGTCAGTTATTCGTAAATACTTTCTCTTGGACTGGAATAATAAATAAATAAACGACTATGTTTCAATTATTGTGATATGACGATATCGCCCCTATGGTAAGCCAAAACGATTCAACGTTTTCGCATGTTGCATAGGGTGCGTGAGAAATAATTTTCGAACTTTATTGAGGTATTTTCTCGTAGGGGTGTTGTGGACAAAAAACAGAAAATCTTTGAACAGTGCCTTTTGCGATAATAAGTGCAGTAGCAAATACGAAACCACCGTACGAAATTGTATAATTTTGTTTAGACAATATTTACAGTAATTTCATCTAGCACAAAGACCGCGCGAAACATTCAAAACCCTATATCGCCAATTATAAATTAAATTTATTTCGAAGTACAATAGTATCATTCATTTACGTTGGTCATCCTAAATGTTTAAAACGAATATATAGGATTCTTCTACACTAATATGATTCTATTTCCACTAGTAAATTAAAGTTTGTTCTCTTTAACTCGTTTAAATCACTAATTGTTTTTATGTTGTCCGGTGAACTATTGAAAAACTTTACGCAATGATAACATGCACCCTTTTTAGTCATAGTCAGTTTTTGTCTGGGATATGTTTATGGTGTATGGTTTGTGTACTTTAAAATCCCTGAGACTCGCTATATCCAAAAAGCTTTCTGTTCTTGAAAGAAAAAACAGTTTACACTCTTGTAAGGTTAAAAAAAAATCTAAATTTTCTCCTACATGTCTCTCGATAATTTAACTGTTGTATGATCGCAGGGCTTAAATAATAAAAATCTTTTTTTCTAGTTTCCCATTAAATATCCCTATTCTGTTCTATAACAATAAACTAAAACTAAACAATATCACTGTTGTAGTAAACATAATAACTAGAACTTCTATAAAGTAAATAAGTTTTCTAAATTTGAAGAAAAAGAAAAAAAGATATTTTTCACTAAAATTTTTATGTCTGTTTTAAAAATGTATGGATTTATTTTTCACTTGATTTTTCTATTTCTTATGGCATTTTTTAAAACGAGGTTTTAAAATCATATCATAAAAATCATCAAAAATCATCATATTCATAAAAAAATATCTGAAAATCCATTAAATCTTTGTGAAATCCTGTCGTTGTGTGATATCTGGTGTACCAATTTTAGATGGTGATTTGCTTCTCGTTTTCGGCCATAAAGTTTATATTTCGATGACATCGCTTTTTCGAAAATTTTCGCGAACGATGGGAGCAGACTTGTTGGGCGATAATTTTGTATGTCGTTTTGATCAACTGTTTTATAGATTGGGATTACCAAAGCATGGTTTAATCGATCTGGAAATGTTCCAAAAATCGTTAATCACTATTTCTGATACAAAACTTGACGTGACTTTAAAGTTAAGTCGACTTATCTAAAAGGCTCTTTGTATAGGCGTTTTCCACAAGCCGCAATTCGTAAGCAATCTTAATTTAACTACTGTAATAAATCAAATGCGCCCGCATACAGTCCTTTTTCAAAAGAATTTTCGCAGCACTAAGAGTTGGACGTCGAGCAGACGAGTTTTCAAATTTCTCTATTCCTGCTTCAAGATCCGGCGATAACGAGTTTGAAAAATATCTCCGTTTTTTGCTTACACATTTTTGTGGCCGGGGCAGTAGGTACAGTTAAACGTATGACCGAGCAAGCAGTGTAAATAATATGCAAATTCGAATTCTACGAGAAACATGATTATTTAAACAAACCCAGCGTTATGTGGCGGCGGCTGCGGGCTTGAAGGATAATTATTACACGTTGACGTGTCCGCGGATTGGATCATGTTTAAAATCGCTGCCGCCGGTCGAAGAAGAAAAAATCAGAAATTATCGTTAATGTCGTAAACATTTAGCGGTCGCATCCTAAACATCGAAATCCCGCGCATGCGGCAATAAAAACGCAATAAATCATGCCCCGTTCGAATATCTCTGTTAATCGGGCAGGTAAATAGAGTCAAAGGCCTACTGACACTTAATATATCGAAAACAAAATATACCAATAAAATCTCCGGCCATCAGATCGATTTACGCCGTTTAACTTGCCAAATTTAAAAGTCACTCGGATCTAGTTTAGATAGCGAACTCTCCACCTATTGAGCTGGGATGGTTCTGGTAATGCAACCAATAGCTTTGTTTGAAGAGAACTTTGATATTCTTTGGGTTATTTATTTTCGTTTTACCTTTCTTTGTGTTGTAATAAATTAAAATGATTTTTTTTTGTAATGCTTTTGCTGTCTTTTAATTTGAGCACTACATTGTGATTTATAGAAATAGTTTATTTATTATTTTTATGGCACGTATGTCTCCTACTGTTAAAAACATTTTATCTAATGCATAGCGGACACAGAAATTCGCTTAGATTTTAATGAACAAATATATAACAATAATAAATGTTTTATTTGCCCGAACAATATACAATGATTCTCACGAAATGCTAATTTGGAAGTATTGACCAAAACGAAGATGAAAATCAATGTTTAAAAAGATGCTAGTTCATCCACTTGGTTAAAAGATGATAAAGCTAATTACAGTCGCACTTCCATAAGTCGAACTGCGATTTGACACATGAAAATTTCCAGTTATCAAGACTTCGAGTTATCAATAAAAACTACAAATGCATGTACTTTTTTGTGAATGAACATTTATTCATTCATTTTTAAAAATGGGTTATACGTTACACATAAATGACCTAATATTTGATTTGATTGATGAAACGAAAATTATGAAATAGTAGTACATATGTATGTATGTATTCACATAATATATGTACATAAAAATGTATTGTATATGTACCCAGTATATATAAACATAGTATGTATGCACATATACATAGATATGTACATATTAAAGTTTACTGTTTCACTGGAAAAAAGTCAATTATTTGTGACTGACGACCGGATTTCTTATTTTGGTTTTCAACAAAAGCTTCAATTTTATTTAAACAATCATACAGGGAATCGGTTGTGTATTTACTGGTTTTCAAATAGGAACGCAAGACAATCGACGAATTTTCAACCAATTCATTTGACGGTGGTTGCTGGGAATCATCTTCCAATTCCTCCTCCATCGTGTCACTTTCGCAGTCATCTTCGATGTTTAACTGTACCGGTTCGGATCTGCAGGACTCGATAATATCTTCATCCGTAGGAAACTCTGAAGTAACAATATCATCATCCACATGTATAAAATCGTTGTTGGTGCTACCTTCTGCTATACCTCTAATGTTGGTCCAAGCTTTAAACTTTATTTCTATTTGGATTTCGTCTTCACTCTTTTCTTTCTAGCCGTTCACTTAGGAAAATCAAGGGAATCTCATCTTCTTCTTCCCATTCAGAATACTGACCAAAACCGGCTTTTTTATAACAATTGGAAATTGTTTCAGGCTTAACGTCGTAGTTACGTCGTCAACACAATCCCATTAGTGTAATGTTATTTTTTTTGTTTTCTTCGAAACGTTCCATTGCGGTGAATGCTTCACAGCTACATCTCTATTGTTTGAGCCACTTTCCACTTCTTTTATAACCTTGAATTTTTGATCAACAGACAAAGCTTTCAAAGTACGTTTTGATGACATATCAACAAATGCAAAAATCCAAAAATGTCTTTAATATAATGTGTAAAATGAATAGAGACAGTATTTTTCACTTAGTATTAACTAGTAAGTCATACAAGTGGTGCATAGATACGTTAAAAAGACAGGTTAAGATCGGTCGTAATTAGGGGGTTCCCCGAGAAAATTCGACTTATCGAAGTTGGCACCAAATGTTTCGTTCGAGTTATCAAGATATTCGAGTAATCAAGACAAACTAACACGCATTTCCTACTTTTGACGCTATTGCCAACCAATTTGGTTCGACTTATCAAAAATTCGAGTTATCGAAGTTCGACTGTATTTAAGTTTGTCAAAATTGTGGAAGGTCACCGAGTGTCATGTAATAATAACTGTTTGTAATTCTTTTTTATTTGATCCGGAGATAATATTTTAAATTGCTGTGTTGTAAACAGGGTTGGGCTGATTTTAATGAATTGATTTAAATCACGATTAAAATCATGATTTTCACTTCACTTCACTTCATTTTTTTGAACTTAAAATCATGATTTAAACCAAACTGTTGTTTTTTAAAATCAGTTTTTATGGAGACCAACACAAAAAGCACCGAGTAAAAATATCACAAATAAAAAGTAAAACACAACTCTTTAAAAAAATAAGACGAATAACATAATAATATACACTTTTTGCTTCTGTAATTTCGTTGTATAGTTCGAACAAAAATACTACTTTTCCCATTTTTACTATCTCTATCCTGTTCCTTATATCTGAGTGTACAAAATCAAAAGTGCTAAAAGTTCGTTCTACTGACACTGAGGAAGCACACAGGAACTGTTTTATTATTGGTAGCTGTTTCGCAATTTCTGACTCATCCTTCTGGGACGTCCACCACTGTTTTCCGTTTACGTTTTTCATTATTTCATCCTAATACAGAATAATACAGAATACAGCATCTGAGATAGTAGCGTTTTTTCTCTGCAAAATAGAAAGAGCAACTAATATTGGTCTTACAATGTTTAAATATTTTGTGCTGCATATTTAAGCCCAATATTTGACACTTTTTGACAAATGGTAGAATCAATTTGGTACTGAGTGACGTATACCTTTAAACAATCAGCAATGCTATTCCATCGCACATCACAGCACATCAGTGCTGCCTCCTGCTTGACTGAATTTCGCTTTAGCTAGATGGTTATCGCGAAAATACTTTACAAATTTATACTACATGTTCTTTGACGTCTGGTATTTGTAAATCTTTTCACAGTAAATTAAAGATATGTGCAGAGCAGCCATAAGTTATAACTTTTGAGCCAGTCTTTTCCCCCAAAGTTTTCATTATTACAATATGACCTCGCAGTCAGATTGTGATTTACATGAAGAAATTAGGTCACAAACTACTTCAGTCAAATATTGTGAAGTATTAGGTTTTCCCGACGTATTTGTTGTTATTGTTGCACCACATTATAACTGGCTCATTGTGGACGTTTGACCACCCACATTGTCCTGACTGAGAAGATGTCCCCTAAAATGCTTGTCGATAAAATTTTTCTTGATGGCAACGTATGACCAGGTCTTAATAAGTGAATAGCTTTTTTTGCTTCAGAGTTTTCAATGCATCGAAAGCTTGAATTAGTAGCAAAAATTGCCTGTGCTACTTGTTTGTTAATCTTTTCTTTTTCAGTTGTTGATGTTCGCATTATGAAACTACTCAAAGTAGGCTGACCATTGTTAGTAAATGATAAACCAAATACGCCCTCAATTTTCCTTTAAAAAATTAGTAAAGGGTTTATTGGATTTCATTAAATATCTACGGTTAACTTTTTTTAAAAATACGCTGAAAATCGTGTACATTCTTTCCTAAGATAAAGAAATTATACGATGATGAATATGAAATACTTTTTTTGCGTATCTTAAAAAAGTAAAAATAAATATCTAAAAAAGGCAAAAAGAAGACATTTTTTAAATTATAAATGCCTTAATCCTTTTGAAAAAGTTTTTGTGAATACCGTACTTCATCTTTTACGAAATTGAAAGTTAAAATGAAATAAGTAATAATAAAACAAAATTTTATGTACCTACCTGAAAACTGTAAACTATCCCCTGAATTTCTTTCTTGTAGATTTTGCAAATTGCTCTACACTCAGATTTATTTGGATCTGTTTTAATGTAAAACTGCCATTGGTATTGGTATTAAAGGGGGCCCGTTGTGTCCCCAGACCGCGCTAGAGGTCATATGCAATTTTTTTTTATACCAGCCATTTTTCACCTAATACTTTATTTTGCACCAGTCCCACTCCTTTGACACATCACCAAGATGTACTCGGCGATAGATCGGGAAAAAAATAGGTTGCGACAGAAATTTTCTTCCAAAAAGCGCGTTCTGCCGAATAGTTACACATAAGTATTGTACTATATTCTTTGTAGTGGCTTTAAAATATTTTGTAATTGCTACAAAAAAAGCTGAAAATCCATTTTCTTATGAAATTAACAGAAAAACAATTAAAATGAAAAAATCATAAATTCTAGATTTTTTTTAAATCAATGATTTTTTTATTTTTGTAATAAAAGTCAAAGCTTGCCCAACACTGATTATAAATGTTGGCGTTTTGAAAATATTACGTGTGTATTTCAAGTCCTTTTTGAAGTAATCCTCCCATTTTATGCAAATATTTAAAGAAAATATTGTTTGGTAAATAATCGCTTGTAGATAATTTCACTACGAATATTTAGTTAAATATAGAGGCAATGAGATAACGAGAACACCGCATTTATATGAAAGAAAAAGACAACAATCCCCAGTACTAGTCTTTTTTTTATTTAAAATTTGTTTGCAAAACTAGACGGTTTTTGCATTCCTGCGGTGGGTACCGAACGCCAAACTCGTATAGTATTAATAAAAAAATGCCTTTTATAATGTATTCACTATATTTATTTTGGAAAATTTACAATTAAAATATCTGATATTTTCATTTAAATTTGTCAATTTTGTTTTTGGAAAAAAACTTTGCGATTCTGGGAATTTTGGGATATTATGGTCATCAATAATTTACAAGTTTTCTTGCGAAAGTGCGAATCCTGGTAGTTTTTTTGCGTGTTTCCAAACGTACAATAAATAATCTAAGGACACGGCCCAGTCTCAAACGGACAAGAACGGTTCTCGCTGCTCGTCGTATTTCGGGCTCCTGACATAAGCTTTCTGTTTGTTTAAATGTCGAAACCCGATGCTTGAGAAAACAAACCACGATCGATATGGCGATTAATGAGTCAGCTGTCCAAAATATTAACGTTTGGTAACTTGCACGATTGATGTGTTGTCCGTCATTCTAAATTCCGTCTTATTCATAATGGGGTCCACGGTGGGGAATTAAAAATGTTGTCAAATTTGTCCCCAGGCTGGTACCGCCAGGTACGTCATAATATTTTTTTTTAAATTGGACAGCACGTGATGAAACCGGGAGGATAGGGTTTCCAAAAAGTCATATTTATGCGTTCAAAAAATTTTTTCGGTATTGTACAGAATGTCCAGTTGGAAAAATCTGAAAATTAATCGTTTTTATGCAGAAAATAATGTTGAATCGAGGCCTGCAATTTTGCTATATCATACGGAGGGTATTCTCCAAAAATTGCGAAAACTGGGCACCTCGTATAATTCGGAAGAAGCTGGGTCGTTTAATGGCACTTCAAAATGCGGAAGTTAAATAATTACTCGAAAATTATAAATAAACAGTATCCGACGACACATAAAGTAATTGATTGCGGAGCGAATCAGAAGGGAACCCGGCTGGAAGCCGCCTTTGATCTTGAAGTGGTTGTTTGTATTGGTTTAAGATAAGATAGAATGTATTGCAATAGAAACTGATTGACACGATAACAAATAAAACGATTGTTTCTGAAATGCGAAACGCGGTATTGTTTTCAGATGCCGCTCGCTAAATAGCCATCGTAGCTGATCGTTAATTTATGCATTAATTATTGTTGCACTTTTTTATGTTCGTTATTCTACGCATAGGCGTTCGGGGAGTTATTGTAATATAGTCAGAACGTGCAGATTTACAACTTTTTTGCTTTGCTGCAACCCACATTTGTTTTGCATTACAGCTTGTATAAAAGCTTGGAGCATGCAGAATTTATATATAAAATACAAAGTAAACTAACAAAAACTAAATAAAGATGGTATATAACTGTAATTTACGAACAGGAAATATCTAAAAAAACAAGGACCTATCATCCAAACCTGTAATAGAGTGCCTGAAACACCATTTGTTAATAACCTTAACCCATATTATTCCAAGCATAAGAAAAGTACTTTTTTGCTCTGAAATTATTTATTTTGTTGCACTTAAGAATACATGTGTCAAAAAAAAAACTCGAAACATACCAAAAAATACTGGTGGGTAAACGAACCACTGGGAAAATGCATTAAATAACGTTTTGAGGCACATAAGATGTAACGTATAATTTATTTATACATAAATATTCAAAAGAAAGTTCAAATTCGACAGAAAACAACTAAATTGTTTTCCAAATAGCACCTGATTTGATACATAAAAACGCATAATATTTTATGGTGCGTGAGCGCACCACTGGTAACACCCGGTTTCATTTTTGGTGATATTTTGCAAAGCATGAAGTATGTAAATGCACATTACACTTATTATAGACGTAAATTGTGTGGCTGTGGCAAATTCTACATCTCCTTCGGGCCTTATTAGCATAAACACTCATGAGGTGACCTTGATTATCATAACGCACTTCATCTATGGCAAGTGCAAGATTTCTTTGAATAATTGTTTTATCAATTTTTAAAAGTCGCAAAGCAATGTAAGATTTAAAATGAAATCGATCACTTCGTCATCAAAAAACATAAAAAATATTTCAAGCCGAATTTTTCCAGAAAGCCTATTTTTTAGTTCCTCTCATGATCTAAATTCATCGGATATAGGTGTGTGAGTGTACTCAATGACCTTTCTTCACTTTGACGGTAGAAGCAAGCCTGTCGTTTGCAGAAAGCATACGACAATATGTTCTGTAAATATTTTTTTACGTTATTTTTAGCATAAATTTACAAGGAATGGAATGCTACAATACACAAGAATACGTAAATCCAAATAATACTTACGACTTTCATTGTTGGAGTCCTCATCCATCACGATCTCCTCCAAAGCCAAAAATATGAGCTAAAGTGAGGTCTGGGATAACTAATGGAAGAAACTTGTCCTGTTATAGTCTAATTTGGACCTTTCGGAGTTACTTTAGGGATACAATTACAAGATTACAATCGTTAAGAGTTACAAAAAAACAGTTTGAAATTTATTTCTGTTGAAGTTGTAGACCTACAATTTTCGATCGCATACCCGTTTGTCAGGACGCAATCCTTAGGCTATATGTTCGACGTTACAGGATTTTTGACTATTTGAATATTCCGGTCTTTTCTGTTATGGTGTAATATGGTCAGATCGCATACATGTGAGAAGCATGCTAATATCGAGAGACAATGCGAGTCTGAACGTTTCTGCGTGTATGTGTGTGTGTACACCCGAATGACTCACCTTTAATTCTTATTTTTCCCACGGCCGAGCGAGTTGTTAGCCCCTTTTAGCGAAAAATGTGGCGATAATGGCGGATTGGGAAACAAGCTTCTTTTGTCGCCGCCGCGGTATATGTGTCGACACCTTGGCAAATTCTCTGCCAGTTTGTTTATAAATAACCGCACTTCTTTAATTTCACAAATAATAACAAGTTCTGTTGTAATTTTGTATGTATGTTCCGAGCTATTTAGTTTAATTGCCTTTGGGGTATTGAAAACAATGTTTTAAATAACAACTTCCTATTGTAGTGTGTTATCTATCATTCTTTAATAATAATATGTCTTTAATAAGAAATTATTATGCGTTTGTGATGTCCAATTCACCTATAACCCTCTTCAAGGAATAGATGAATACAATACTTTGCAATTCGGGGAATCCCAATAAAATAAATCCACTCTATTGAGTTTCCAAAAAGACGCGACGGCGACGTAACGCCCAATATGAATAAATATAAATTTCATTGTATTTTTAAAGTTATTTCGGTCAATTGACCCAAAAAAATTGGCCTGTCAATTCCGCAACGTTAAGTACTACTAAGGGGTGTTTTTTTTCGATGTGTAGAACTTTAAGTTGCAATAAAACAACGATGGATTATTCGATTGACATGAATTTTATTTATCCGAAAGATAATCTTGTGGCATTACATTTTAAATATGATTTCTGGCATATGACCGCCACGGCTGGCGCGGATGTAGTCTAATCTGGACGTCCAATTTTCGATGACTTTTTCCAACAATTGTGGCCGTATATCGGCAATAACACGGCGAATGTTGTCTTCCAAATGGTCAAGAGTTTGTGGCTTATCCGCATTGACCAATAACTTTACATAGCCCCACAGAAAGTAGTCTAGTGGTGTTAAATCACAAGATCTTGGAGGCCAATTCACAGGTCCAAAACGTAAAATTAGGCGGTCACCAAACGCGTCTTTCAATAAATCGATTGTGGCACGAGCTGTGTGACATGTTGCGCCGTCTTGTTGAAACCATATCTCCTGGATATCATGGTTATTCAATTCAGGAATGAAAGAGTTAGTAATCATAGCTGTATACCGATCACCATTGACTGTAACGTTCTGGCCATCATCGTTTTTGAAGAAGTACGGACCAATGATTCCACCAGCCCATAAAGCGTACCAAACAGTCAGTTTTTCTGGATGTAACGGTGTTTCGACATACACTTGAGGATTAGTTTCGCTCCAAATGCGACAGTTTTGTTTGTTGACGTAGCCATTCAACCAGAAGTGCGCTTCATCGCTAAACAAAATTCGCTTATGAAAATCGGGAACAACGGAAATCTCGTTTTGGGCCCATTTGACGAATCTACGCCTTACTTATCTATTCATGATGAATTGCCAAACCAAACTGAGAATAAATCACTTGACAGCTGTTAAATCGGTCGCCATCTTGCACAGTAATGCCAACTTAAAATTCTATACATCGAATAAAAAACACCCATTATAAGAAGCTGGTATGTCGTTTCGGAAACTCGGTGGCTTTAAGAAGAACCAGAGAACCAAGTCTGGAGGAAAGAGTGGAGGGAAGCTACGGCTGCTGCGGTCATACTGTCCTCGGTTACTATAGCCATTAAACATGGGCAAAGCTACATCTGGCATCAGGTCAAGAATCAGAATCCTTTTTAGTGGCGAGTTAAATTTTGTTAATAGACTCACTAAGATTCGTGGAAAATGTATAAAAATGGAGGTAACTTTAGTTTTACATGAAACACGAGACTGGTTTTAGATATGGGTTGGTGCCATAATAGTTGGAAGTAGCTCACATCAGAAAAAATGCCAAACCACATTAGTGCTGCGTTTAGAGTTAATAGAAACTTACTGCGATAAGTTAGCGCTACCCTTATTCGAAGTTGAACACTAAATATGTTGGAAAATATGATAAATTGTTATTCATACCTGTCTCAACAACTTCGCGCAAAGCGATAATAAAATAAATTTATTTATATTAACCGAGTGTTGCAGTTTCTATGTCACACAGTATATGTGTTATTAGTACGGGAACACTTTTCATTTGCGTTTAAACTGGTTAAAATAAATTCATAGGCCGCACCTTGCTATTCCGATCCACGATATCTTCCAATTAGATCTGGTAAATATCCGCTGAATGGTCTCTCTTTTTTCTTTCGCGCGCATAAGTATTTCATTTTCAATAAGCAATTGAAAATATTGGCCGTGGTTAATTACGAAAACGGCACAAAAAAAAATTACTCGCGTATGTAGGATCATGGGCGCCGTGGTGTTTTCTCTTTGAAGGAGCGGTTGTTTTTTTCATTCAAATGAAAAATTTAATTTTGTTTACGGAGTCATCGTGTTTTTCCAACATTCGTTACTGTTGAAGTTTTTACTGTTTAGAAGAAAAGGATTCAAGATAGGTTAAAAAAATCTTAGTGCAGTTTATTAACATAAAATTAGTGGAAAATATAATACGGTAAAATAAATGCAGATCAACGGAACGACGCAGTATTCAGAAGTACCAATAAATCAAAAAAGGCATAAAAGTAACAGCAACCCTTAAATAGCAAAATGTATAAAAGATACATACCATTCGCAAATAATACAATTTTTGTGACTTCATAAATCTCAACAGTTACATTTTATATATTTTTTTTTATTTTGTCCTCCTTTGGTATTTTTTAATATTATTAATTATTTATTAATTAGTTAATTAATATTATTTAATATGGTATATTATTACGTGTAGTGTGTCTGATTCAGAACGGTGCAATTTTTTTTCGATAGTCTTTATTAAAAAAGATGAGAGGGTGTTGAAAATTAAAGCTGGTGTGCGGCCTATAAGGAATAGCAATATTGATTTTTGCAAATCATGTTTAAGTATTTCATACATACATCAACTTCATATGTATAAAAAAATGAAAACAAGATATATAAATTTTTAATGATAGGACTTGGTTAGAAATAACCTAATAAATAATAATCGGAAGGTTTAACTTAATTTGTACCTAAGAAGCAATATTTGCCTTTTTGATCAAAAATAGTCAATCAGCAGTGATTAAATTATCCTGCTATATAAGTTTGATGCTAGAGAGTTAGTGGATATTTTTGTTGCTTACTTGGTTGTATATTTTTGGGGCCCCTTTTCCAAAAAACATAATGTTTTTGCTGTATCACGTCGTTTATATCTTACAGATTTAATTTTATTAATGACATGAAAATGTTTGTTCCATGTTAGGCTTGATTTTTAAATGAATTGATTTTTATTAAATTAAATGTGATTTGGCAACATTGGATAATATTTCGCGCAGAAGCGTCAATACAGCGTTGTGTCCTGCTTATGCGCAGTTTGGTTGTGTTGGTCGTCGTGTTACTGTGTTCTCGGCTGTTGTCTTAGTTGTGGCGTATTTATAGAACGTATAAATATAGAAATAATACATTGTGTGAACAATCCAAATAACTTTTGTTATTTCTGTGGTAGTTATGTCGTATTAAAGCAAATGCAAACTATAACTTCATTTGTGAAATATGTATACCACTCTTATTTTGGTGTAAAAATTGGTGACCAAGACAAGTCCTGGGCTCCCCATACTATTTGTTCCGTTTGCGTTGAAGCATTAAGAAACTGGCAAATAGGTAGGAAGAAATGTTTAACTTTGGTGTTCCTATGATATGGCGAGAGTCTAGAAATGGCACTGATGATTGTTATTTTTGTTCGTTTAATATTGAATGATAAAACAAAAAAAATAGAGAAACTGTTTATCCCAATCCTCTCTCTGCTGTGCGACCAGTTCCTCATGGACCAAATGTATCGATACCTACCGCTCTAAAAGAACTAGAAAACGTCATATTGTCAGAATCAGAGGAATGGGAATGTAATTCCGACCCAGATGACTCAGATTTCACACTAAATTTCAGAGAGCACGAAATGTTTTATTTTTTGAATTAAATGATTTAATTAGAGATTTGCATCTTCCAGAGAATGCGCCCGAATTGTTAGTGTCGAGATTTCTTGACACCTGGCGTCACATCAAGCTTTAGGACACACAGGAAGGACCGCTAGTGTAGGTATTACAATAATATTCCTGACTTAGTTTCAAAATTAGAGAAATGTGCCGTATATAAAAGAAAAATGATAGTAACAAACTGGCCTCGGTTCCCGTTGCACCTTCTGTACATTTAAAAGAAACGTATGAAAATTTAGGACTTCTTTTGAAGGAAATAGAGTAGCAAGAATGTCAGTGTGTGCTTTGTGGTGACCTTATAGTGCTGTGCATGCTCCTAAGCCAATAAGGGGGTTCTACAAAATGTCCATGCTTTATAATGAAATAAGACATGTGTGAACAATTCAAATAACTTTTGTTATATAGGATGAAATAGAATGGTCCTCTAGAACAAGCGTTATAACCTGATAACAAAAATCTATTAAGAGATAGCTTAGTTGGCCTCAAAAAAAGTTTTACTGCGTCCTCTTC
Organism: Cylas formicarius; assembly: GCF_029955315.1. Taxonomy (NCBI): domain Eukaryota; kingdom Metazoa; phylum Arthropoda; class Insecta; order Coleoptera; family Brentidae; genus Cylas; species Cylas formicarius. The sequence goes on along the minus strand of NW_026844341.1, from coordinate 7,183,499 downwards.
ATATCAAACTTGACTCGATCAATCAGTTTTGTTGTGCCCCAGATAAGAACATTATACAGAGACAAGGATTTTGCATAACACAATGACCAATGTCCAGAAAAACACCTGGGTTTCATTTAAAGAAGTAATTGAAAAGTTTCTCAGGAACTCTAACTACGAAAAGTACGAGAGTATTGTTCAAAATATGTCACAACAGTTTGATCGTCTAGGGTGTAATATGAGTTTGATAGTGCATTTCCTGTTTTCACACTTGAACCATTTTCCTGAAAATCTTGGAGCAGTTACCGAAGAACAGGGAGAGAGGTTTCACCAGGACATCAAGGAAATGGAACTACGATACCAAGGCAGATGGGGCATAACGATGATGGCGGACTAGTGCTGGACGTTAAAACGGAATATACCCTTAAAAATACAGGCGAATGTCCGGGTTCTGGCAAAAAGACGAACATTTCACTCAAAAAATCTGAGTAAAGTTTTTTTTTCACTAAATAAATTATTTTAGAAATATCGTTTTTTTCCTTTAATATCTGCAAAAAGAGACCTTACGTGATACAAATATAATTTTTGAAATCAGCCTACCAATATTATATAAAATCAGTTTTCAAAATAAAAACATCTGTCTAAAAATTTAATTTTGTAGACTTGTGTTATTATCATTGCAAGGCAAGGAATATTTCTTGTAACTTCTCGAGAAGCAAGATGTGTCTTTTCCTGGTTGTGACGTTTTTTTTTTTAATTCCAGCTCATTCGACTATAAAGGGAAGCAATGAAGATGAAAAGTGTTTCGTTCATGTTGGCCTGAGAAAGAGAGAAAAAAATAAGCTGAGGATCAAATCAATTTAATATATTTTCGAAATTATGTTATTCTCTTTGTTTCTAATTATTTGTCGGTAAGAATCAAACGACGGCCATTAGTAAGACTCGAAAGTTATCATCGCTGGGTCATTAATAATTCATTGTTTTTTAGCGATGACGAAACGCCCAGCGATAAAGCTGTGTGCGTGTGTAAATTTATATTTAGGTTCTGCCGTTAACACCTTTTCTAATACGCTGACCTCAAAAGCGCGGCGAAGAAACTCTTTAACTCAACGAAGTGTAATAATAATTACGGATTCAAATGCGCCCGTTCGACTGTTAATTTTTTTTTCATGTCGGCGGACGCGTGATCAAAAATCTATTAAAACGTTGACATTTCCCGCTAATTGTATCGTCATGTTACGTGGTCCGACCATTCTAAAAGCTCTCCCGACTTTTACGACCAAATTATCTCCTACAAAATAAAAATATGCAGTGTAATAATTCGCCGTTTAGAACGTCTTTTAATCTCGTCTACGATCGTCTTCGCAAATCCTCGGTGCCATTCGAAAAGGAAACATATGTTTTTGTTTTGCCACGCCTTTCCTGCTTGGCATAATGAGTTCGCGTACAGGGCGGTATCTCCTTTTTTTTTTTAGGCAGATTGCGGTTGTTTCGAAGCAGTTTTGCGGATTACCTTCTAACTTACGGCACCAGTAAACACGAAGAATCAGGCTGATAGAGAGAATAAGAAACCCCCCAAAAAAAGAGAAAGAAACTTTATAGTAAGATAGTTTTGGTTAGCTGTCATTTGTAAAATTTTGCAATGAAATTAATAAAAACAAAAAACAAGTCACTAAATGCAAACCCTTATTTTTGTTGCATTTAGCGTCTAACCTTTCGGCACTTTTTTTCCCAGGACTATTTTGTCAATTGTTTTGTTATTAATGTGTGCCAATGAGACATTTTTCGGTTCATATGCCAAAAGGCACGGTAGAGTGCTGGAAATTTTGAGAATCGCCTTGACAAGTTTAACTAGTAAATGAGAGGCCTTTTTGGCCAACTAACCAAAGCTGAAACAAGTATCTTTGCAAAAAACTGATATTTTGTACTGAAATCCATAAACGACATTTACGTTTAACTGAGTTGCTTAGAATTCCAAAACATAAAAACAATCCTTTATCTCGACATTTTTCTACCTGGCTTTTTTATTTGTAAATAAATTTTATTTGAGTAACCGCATCAAAAATAATTTCATATATTTTCAGTTTATTTTTTAGTTCTGACGTACAACTTTTTATATTTATTACTTTTATAACTATTGGCAACACCGCTGTCAGCTGTAAGTTATGCCTCGTGGTCACTTTTATTTTATTTATCGACCCATAGTGACTTTCTGTCTCTCTTTTTTATATACCAACCTTCTAAAAGTATTAATTCAATTGCATATATTAGACTAACGCCAATGGCGTAGATGTACAGGTTTTGATTGCTACTTTTATGAAAAAAGATTATTATTTATAAAAATCATAATCCAAAATTAATAATTTTTAGATTGTGGCAAATTTTTGCTTCATAATTAACAAAATATTAGATAAGAATTATATATAATTTTTTTTTTTAAAGTAGGAACGTGTATAAATATATAAATATTTATATATATGTATATATTAAAAATATAAAATTTATAAATTCTTATACATTTTCAAAATTAGTTTATAAAGTTCGTATTTAATTAACTTTAATTAAGTAATTTTATTCATATAAATTACAATTAAAGCCAAATAGAAAAAGAAGCAGATCAACTATTTTTGCCTTGTTCTACAACCTTAAAAATGTGAGTTTGTTGAACTCAAGAAACGAACGAAAAATGATATCCAGGAATAATTTTCCGTTTGTGAGTCCTTGGTTGAGTGAATACTCCAAAAATTCCACATGGAAAGCAATTTTTATAAATGAATTTTATAAATTTATAATAAATAATAATAATAAATAAAACGCATCTACAAATAACGTAAAAATGGTTATTTAGTCACATATTTCAAGACGATTGACCTAAAAGAAAGTGTTCAAAATGATTTCGCAAACATTTGACCAATTTCACAGGCAACAACGATTTCACAGATTTCATGGATCTCACAGAAACGGTTCACTAGGTTTCACGTATGATTTACCCCTCGCTTCTAAAAATCTTGCGGTACAATCGTTAGATTTTAAAGTCGTGCGCAATTTTTATGGAAAAATAAGAATTTTATACCCGAATAAAGTTGTTGCATATCCTTTTTTAATAACAATTATCGATATTTTCAAGAGCCAACATGGCATCTGACAGATCGCCAATAAATTTTGATACCACAGTATTTTCTCAAAATAATGGCTGAAAGTGCAGATTGATGAAGGATATCACTACCTTCTCTACACAATTTTTACCGTAGTAGAGACGCTACGTTATCTAATTGCTATATGACTTCTTAAACGGATATAAAGTTTCGAACCGAAAAAATTAGTTTCTAAATTTTGAACAGACATATCACACATATGTAGCTCTAATTTATCCAAGTCCGGACCTGTAGGCTTTTGGTACCATTGCGGTAGAGTCGGGATGAATCAGAATCCTATCCGTGGGCAGACGTTTTCGATCCTTTTGATTTCCTTAACAGTATAAGCGAAGCTAAACTATTGACAGACCGGTTTTTGTTTTCGCACACGGTTTTTAGAACATCGCCGCCTCCGCGGCCAGTATATAAAAGTGCGAAACGGGTACGCGGCGGTACCGCCGGCTTAGCCACTTACGCGCATGCGTGGGCATTTTTGAGTCACCAGTCAAAACGGCGCTCCACCCATAAGTGCACCAACCCAAAGTAGTTAAAAAATTATCTGTGTTTCTGAAAATAATCGCTCTTAAATGTTTTTTTTTTTTCAAAAATGTTTATTTGATATAAAGATACTTTCGTTGACTACGTTTCAGTAAGTGTTATTTGACAAACACTAACAATATTAACTACACATTTAGATTTTTATTTATATTGAATGCTGATATATTTATTAATAATATAGAATGCTTGATGTTCCAGAAATGCCTAAATGCAGTAAAAGATTTAATAAGATTTGGTAGGATATTCAACAGTTTCAAGTTTGGAAGAAGTTTTGTATAAACTTGACCAATTCATATTTGATAGCCGATTTTGTTTGACAACTATGAACTCGTAATGTTATAAAAACATCTTTTCTACCTTTGGTAGATGTGAAAATCTCTTTTTTATCTTTGATAGATCGAGATGTTGCGAGATCTTTGTTAAATCATATTTTAACCTTGTATTTCTTAAGAACTTTTGATATGTTTTCAATATTTGAGTGTAAGTAAGGACTACAGTGGCAAGTGGTTGCTTTCCGACTCATTTTTTAAGGAGATTCTGGTTGTGTATTTTGTAACGAAACACTTAATACCCCTAATTGTTTGAGCAAAGGGCAGATATTAGATGTTTTAATTCTGGGTCCAGTGATTCAGGTTGAGATAGTTTTACGATTCTGTATATAACAGTTGATGACTTCTACGCCGGATCAGTTTGCGTAGGTTTTCTGCTAACAGAATCACCTAACAGATTAAACCAAAAAATAATACACAAATCAGTCAATGTTGAAGATTGTACAGATCAACACTGGAAAAAGACGGGTAAATGTCAACACAATCAATAAAACGCCCTGGTTTACTCCGGAACTAAAGGAACAACCAGCACAACAAAAGAAAAAATGGTACATTAAATATATACGAAGCAAAACACCAGAAAACTGCAAACAACTGTCGAAGAAAACGAAACGAGGTAAACGCAAGAATAAAAGAACTAAAAGAAAACCACTGGGAAATATTCACAAAAGAAATGGAGACGTGTATGGAAGCCAAAGGATAATATGGGGGATGTTAAGAAGAAACAAGCTAATAACATCAGAACAGCGGGAAATATATTTTAAAAATCTATATAAGGAAGAGGAAGATATGGAACAAACACAAAATTAATACGAGGAGAACAACAACATAGAACTAACCCATGACATTCTAGAAAACCCATTCAAGTCTCTAAAGAATAGGAAAAGCCCTGGACCACACGGGATCACCAATGAAACGGTTAAATACGGAAGGGAAAAACCTACAGGATGAAATACTAACCTTATTTAAAAACATCGTAGATGAACAAAAAATACCGATTGGAACGATTGGAAGAACAGCACGACAATAATCAAAAAAGGACAGAAATCGAATCCTGAAAACTATCGAGTAATAACACTGCTTAATAGCATCCTCAAAGCATTCACAAAAAATATACTGAGAGAAGTCTCCAAAGCCATAAGTATACGAGAAGAACAACAAGGTTTTCAAAGGAACAGCAACATTTATTGTCAAACAAAAATGCCAAAAATCGTTAGAATTCAATAAATTTGCGTATATGTGTTTTGTCGATATGACCAAGGCTTTCGATAGAGTGCGTTTGAAGGATCTCCTAGAAATCATGAGAACGGAAGGTTTAAACCATAGATTGGTTAACATAATACACGATATAATCACCCATTGTAGAACAAAATCAGAGTTGGAAATACGACAACTGAAGATATATCAATCAATTTATTGATGTATAAAAAAATAGAAAACCTTCCTAGAACAGCTGGATTTAAAATGGGAAACACATTCTTCCATGCCGATGCTGTTCTTATTGCAGATTCTGAAGATCATCTCCACACTCTTTTAACACTAAAGCAAAAAAAATAAACATGCTCATCAATACTGAGAAGACTAAATGCTTAGTAACATCCGAAGAACCTATAAAATGTAAGCTGGGTGCAGAAATAACGAGTAACGCAAGCCTTCTCAACGAAGTAAGAGAGCAAACAATGAGCGGCTCGAATAGCGGGATGCCCGAAAGAAATTATATGGCGGGCAAAATCAAGATATATAAAACAGTTATAAGACCCATTATAACATACGCAGCAGAAACAAGAGTAGATACAAACAGAACTCTACAAATGATGAGAACTGTTGAAATGAAAATAAGGATAAAAAATAAATAAAAATATGACAATGAATGACAGAATACGGAATGAGGACATCAGACAGCAGTGCGGAATATAAGACATAGGAAGACAGGTGAGGCAAAGATGAAGGTTTTTGGGACAAACACATAAGAAGAATGGAAGATGACAGACTCGTCAAGAACGCAAAAATGAACAACCCAGTAGGGAAAAGATCTCAAGGAGTGGTTCATTGCCCACACGTATTCCAGGGAAGACGTGTGGGCAATGAACATATTCATATGGTATCCATGTTAGAAAGAAGAAGAAGAAGATGAAGAATAGCCTAATTGTAGGTCTGATTTTCCATTAATCGGAATATCGAAAAATGGGATATTATTATTAAATACGTTATACGAGTGGTTAGTTTTAAACTTTAAATTGGTTCATAAAGAAGAAGCCAACAGGATGATTGGTGAAACGTCAGCAAGTTCGATTCATCAACAACCGACACAGGAGAAATGCAGAAGATTTGTAAATAATATCTTTATGCTTGTCAATAGTCAATAATACATTAACAGGTAGAAAAGGTTAAAATTTTTAATTTCATAAAAATACAATGATCATTGCAGTGAAATTCCGAGATGGGAAACCAGGCCCTAAATATCGTTGATAGTTATACTCAGTAGATTTACATGCAAGCAAATAATAAAGGTTCCAGTACCATTCCACTGTCCGATTGTCCTTGCATTGTGTTACGTCTAAAATACCGCTTCCATATAGCTCCCTGATAAGAAATTCAGGTGAGATCACACAAGAATCACCTCCTGGACAGCAAAAATCACTTGTCTGAAGCATGAAGAATGGATATTTCGTTGAAAAAAGAAATTCAAAAAATTTTCCAGTATGCATATCAAGTTCTGTCTCATCCGAAGAGTATTTCCAATACCTTTGGCATATTCCTAACTCTCTCGTCTAGCATCCGTGATTGTGGTTTTATCTTAGTTTAAGTTAATCGAATCTAATTCTCCGAAAAATTTTAATTCGGGAATTTTTGGGCGCCTTTAATAGGTATAAAAGTAATTCTGCTCTGAACTGCCAAACGTATTTTTATTTTGGTGTACTGAATACGAAATGGCCCCGCAGTCGTCGCCTGTGATCGTTAAAACGCAACAACTATAACAACAAAGTAGTAGTTGATCGTTCTACTGGAACGTCAAGGCTGCGTTTTAGGAATGTAAGTCTACGGCCGTTTCGCGAGACGTACGTCCCGACGTAAACAGCACAACCGCGTACGAAATAGACCAGCGATTTTCCCGGTCGCTGCCGGTACCATATTGTCGGGGTTATTAAAAGAGATAAAAGCAAGACGCAGGAGCAGGCGCCTCGTACCCGCTTCCTTATGGCCTTTGTAATAATACGACAGCCAGGGGCGGTGGTTTCGGAAATAATCGTCTATGATGCCGCCGCCGCGGCTTATTTTGTTGTATTAATGGTATTATTACAGTGCGTCCCGTTCTGCTAGTCAATCCATTATCATTTTCTTGATCAAGCCTTTCCGCAAATTAACATTTGATGGCACTAATTTTGCTCGCTGAATTGTTAACACTTCGATTTGAGCTGGACTGAAAAATATTTCCTATCGTTTTAGAATCTTCCAAATTCCAAACTCTTCTTGTGTGAAAAGAAGAGGAATTTTTAAAAGCAACAAAGAGAAGAAAAGTTTTGTTAATATTATTGTTGATAGATCAGATCCACGTCAAACCCAAAGTTCAGGCGATTTTTCTGACGGAACAGGCAATTTTAAACTTGTTAAAGTTCTGAGGTTGTTTCTAGTGGATCAGAATGATTTGAAACTACTTACTTTTTATTTTTTTGTTACTTTTTATTTATTATTTTATTGTTTTTATTTATTTTATTTATCATTTATTTTTATTTTTATTTATTACTTAAATACTTATATTCAAAGTATTGTAAAGTAAAGTAAAATATCTTTTCCGTTTGAGGTTGCCAGTTGCCACATTTCTGAGGCGACCAAGTAGTTAAAATGGTATCATTTCGATATGCTCATGCAGATTTAGTTTTGAATAGTTGTTTTCACTCTTTTTGTCTTTAATTCATGTAACTATTTAAGGAAAATACTAATGGTGTTTCGTTGTGTAAGCAAGAACATAGAGGACCGTGAGGCAAGGAGGCCCACCTCAAAAATTAACCAAGTTTTTTTCCCGTTATAATTATTAATTATGGGTGTTTGTATATTTTTAGCTCTTAGCGTAATACCAGGGTTAAAATGGACCTCTAAAAATTCTAAAATTAAAACTATTCCATATTATTATAACCGAATCATAATTAATTTTTTAATCGGTAGTAACGTTTTTTTTATTAAATACTTTTTAATAAATAATTATAAGAATTATATGTAACATTGTAAATGGGGGAAAAATTTGGGGAAATTTAGTTACAGTTAAGCTAACCAAAACTAAATCGACTTGATGTTTAAAAGCCAAAAAAAATAATAAAAAGCTTGGGTGGGCCGTTTTGCCCCACTGTCCCTGGTGTATATTTCGGAGTCCAATGTTGGGATGTGCGCTACTGGATCGAACGGTGAGCAGACTGCAACCGGCAGCAGCAGCACCAGACGCTTCGATAAACACATTTATTCTTAGAAGCTATACTCGGATTATTTCGGGCATTTTCCATGCGGACGTAATACGCGGGTGTGCGTAGGAAATATAATTCACCAGAATGAGGGCAAATCTGCTACAATATTGTCTAATAAGCGGCAAGGTGCCGCCGGCTAAATTGTCTAGATCGAGATAGCTAGAGATTACAAGATGATCAACGGAAGTTTAACGTACCGGGTGTGTTTAAAAAACTGGGTTTCCTAGATTAATCTTCATAGTTTGATTTTTTTCTTAGTTAGACAAAATTGATCTTCTAAACTGTCCCTTGTTTTGTATTTATTATTCGAACCAAAATTTATTTGAACTTCTGCTTTTTTTGGCTTTGAAAAGCTATCGTCCGGGGAAATCATCGCTAAAAGTTTGGCAGCGTGATTTTCAACAGAAGTTTTATTGTGCTCAATGGAAAACGAGTTCCGGCTGATTCAGCGATTTGGCAAATATTTACATCGTGTTTTGAACTATTTTTAATCCTCAATTAGCTGTCCTACGCGTTTCGGGGAAATTCGGGATTCGGTTAAATCATCCTGATAGAAAAAAAACTGTCTGTCTACCATTCTTTCCATTCTACAGTGATATTTTCATAGAAACTTTTTTACCGAAATGATTTCTGCTCTCTTCGTCGTCTGTCGCCATGTTGGCGGTAATTTGTCGGTCAAAATTAACCAGTCAAAAGTTATCAACGTCCGAACTTAACTAGACGATCATCCACGTCGCTTTTTTTGCCAGCGAAAACAAGCAGACGATCGTGCAATGTCGCGAGACCGCGTTGTCAGATCGACTGACTTGAATCCTGAAACCACAGTCATTTTGTTTTCTTCATTGGTTTGTTTTTCTCGTTTCAGGTGAGTCATCCGAAGGGTATCGCTTGTATGCGGCGGGTGAGTTTTTTTTTCTCGTCAGCACGTCCGATGACGGACCACGGTGGGAATAGTCGTCTACAAGGTACCATGGATAGTTGACCGTATTTATAAAGGAGCGGGGTTTATTTTTGATCCTGATATTGCTTAGTCTTAATTAAAGCTAGGCAAAAATCTATGTTTGCTTTCATATTTTACTCGTATCATTATCTAAAACTGTTTACTAATGCGGTTCAAAAATCATTTTTAAAAATTAAAAGTTCTTCCAAGTAAACCGTGCGACATCCGGCAACGTCGCGGACCGAATTAGCGGCGGTCTATTTCGGAATTAAATAAACCGACGCGTATTTTTGTGAAGTCATGCACGACCATCGAAGAATGCTTGTTTTGTCGTCTCTGTGTTGGTAACACTTTGGGATTTTCGGTGGCAAAAAAACTCTGAAAAAAAACTCAGAAATGGGGCACCACTACTAACATTTTCAGATTAAGAATTACATATAAAAATTAAAGTGTTTTTTTATGGTTTTCGAGGCGGCTAGGCTTGAATATTCGATAAAATTTAAAATTGGACGGCTTTGCCCCTGTATAGTGTATATCGTGAAAACAGCACAAGCTAGAGCCGCCACAGACTGTGGGAAAATTGTGTTAGTTGCGTTTTATCGATGTCTTTTGAGATATTTCCGTCTCACCAACAAAACTCCCACGCGAGGTCCGACTGATTTATTACTTGAACTGCTCCAAAGTGCCGAGACTATAATAATGCACGTGCTTAAGGCTAATGTGTTTGTGCATTGGCTGATCTCGCGTCCATTTTCGGGTGCTACCCACCTATAAAACAGGCGCAAATCCAGGATTTATCAAGAAAAACGCTAAGCCATCTAATTCAACAAGAGAGTTATATCGACTGACTATATTCGTAACAAGTTATATCGCCAACGCTTGGAGTCGCTCGTGAAGCGTGCTTTTTTGTAGAATTGGTCCCTTACGCAAGAAGGTTTAGCCTACAGTCGGTCATGCTGCCAGGTCCACGACCCTGTAGACTCGTTAAATCTGCGAATTAATAATATATGTTTTTTTTCGATGTATAGAACTGTAAGTTGGCATCACTGTTCAAGATGGCGACCGATTTAACAGCTGTCAAGTGATTTATTCTCAGTTTGGTTTGGCAATTCATCGTGAATAGACTCACGCCTGAACAACGTTTGCAAATAGTGCAATTTTATTTCGAAAATAATGGTTCTGTGCGGAATACGAATCGCGCACTACGTCCATTTTATCGTCGACAAAATCGTCCATCAGAGCAGTTAATTCGATTAACCATGGAACGTTTTCGCACCACATGTACTCTTATTGATAACTCGCATCCCCAGAGACGCTGTACGGTGCGTACAGAAGAAACTATTGCTGCTGTAGAGCCTAGCATTGAGGAAGACCCGAATGAGCAAAGAATTGGATCTGTGTCCATCCACTTTATGGAAGATTTTGCAGAAGGATCTTGGTTTACGTGCTTACAAAATCCAACTCGTGCAAGAATTGAAGCCAAATGATCATCAAGTAAGGCGTAGATTCGTCGAATGGGCCTAAAACGAGATTGCCGTTGTTCCCGATTTTCATAAACGAATTTTGTTTAGCCATGAAGCGCACTTCTGGTTGAATGGCTACGTCAACAAACAAAACTGCCGCATTTGGAGCGAAGCTAATCCTCAAGTGTATGTCGAAACATCGTTACATCCAGAAAAACTGACTGTTTGGTACGCTTTATGGGCTGGTGGAATCATTGGTCCGTACTTCTTCAAAAACGATGATGGCCAGAACGTTACAGTGACCGACTAATTTCATGTTTTGGACCTGTGAATTGGCCTCCAAGATCTTGTGATTTAACACCGCTAGACTACTTTCTGTGGGGCTATGAGGATAAGCCACAAACGCTTGACCATTTGAAAGACAACATTCGCGGTGTTAAAAGTAAAAGGTAATAAGTCATCGAAAATTAGACGTCCAGATTGGACTACATCCGCGCCAGCCGTGGCGGTCATATGCCAGAAATCATATTTAAAATGTAATGCCACAGAATTATCTTTCGGATAAGTAAAATTCATGTCAATCCAATAATCCATCGTTATTTTATTGCAACTTAAAGTACTATACATCGAAAAAAAAAACACCCCTTTACTTTCTCAGACATTGATGGTTTTTGTTTTGTGTAAATGAACAGCAACAAATTTAGTGAACAAAAACAAAAAGAAACCAACAACGTGCGTTAATTAGTTCTTCTTCGGCCGGCACTATCAGAACTCGATTCCTCGTTGAAATCAGAACTGACTTCTACATTGAAGCTTTCATTTTATCCACTGCATTTCTGTTGTGATCGGGAAGATCCCTTGGGATCTTCTGCGACGTATAGGTCGTGAGCTAGCTGCTTTGCTATAACGTATGGTCCACTATACTTTGGAAGTCCCTTTTTACTTTTTTCATCCCTAGAACTCTGACTCGTTCGTATTTAAACCTGTTCTCCAACATTAAATGATCTTCCATTACTAACTCTGGGAGTTTATCTTCGAAACATTTAAATCTCATCTTTCTTCATCATCCCTTGATGCTTAATTTGCTGTGAGGAGATTCTACCTCTCCTGGAATGTAGACTTCGCTATTTATTACACCTCTCGATGTAACTGCTACGAACACCGAACTCCAGGAGGCTACCACCGTAACTTCCTTCACCCATGATGGTATTTTCCTCTTCGATTGGGATACTTCACTGAAATCGTGTTGTGAAGAAAGTATTTTGATTTTTCCGTTAGCCACAATAACTATCACGTCAGGTAAACTTAAAAATCGAGGCACGTCTAGATCCGCATTTGGTACTACAATTTTAATTTTAATTTTCTTACAGTTGATAAACATATAAATATATCTACACAGAGTGTCTTACGGTTGATAAATTATTAAAAGTATTTTTTTCAAATGGACTAATACCCCGCCTATTATCAAATATTCGCATAAATGATTAAAGCAGCTTTTAGTTCATGTATCACGTTCCATGTGAAGTTTTCTAATTAACCCCACTTTTGTAATTAAATAAACTTATTCTAACAGATTTGCAGGCATAAGATAGTTTTCAAATGTTATGCCAATTTTGCCGCCACCCTGTACAGGGAACTAGTACCCAGGATCCTGGGAAATTCTAGACAAAATTAAAAATTTGTAAATATTCAACGGACCCAGGAATAAGAATTTATATTTGCGGTCTGTTTGAGTATAAAAATGTTGAAAATTATTAATGCTACATATAGGTGTAGCGAAATATTTTACAAAAATGATCAAGAAGTGACAACGGGGAGAAAAAAGAAACAATATACAGGTTGCTCGATTTAGAAAATCAAGAATGTTGCCACTTTTTGGTACAAGTGCAATAGGGTAACGATGAGACACCCTGTATTTGTGTAGTGTTTTTTACTATATCTTGTTCGCTGCAAGTCGTATCCCGCCCATACGGATAACTATTGTCTCACCGTCAGACTGACAATCGCGATACCTATCGAACAATCCAAAGTTGACAAATATTTGTTAGTTTTTGCTTGGTCTCTCTCTATAGTAAATTTTTGTCTCTCCAACAACAGCCACTAAGATGCTCCATAGTCAGTTGTGGTTACTGAACTAAGAAAAATTATAAAATTCCATTCGGGAGCTTGTTCTTCTCTGAAAAGCATTGCACTACACCCTTTGTCAATATAGGCTTTCATTGCTTCGTGTTTAGCTGCTGCGTGTTGCCGAATATCAACATTTTGCACCGTTGATATTCAATTCGGGGTTTTGGACAGTTCCAGACACACTGTCATACACTCGGTATACTAAGATCTATCCCTACGCTGCACTATAAAATAGGCGCAAATCCCGAAATCATCAATAAACAGGACATTTATATCGACGATATTCTTAACAAGCTATATCGCTGTCGCCCGTGAATTATTCTTTCTTGTAGAATTTTGGTCCTTTACGTCGATCAAACTTTCGCGAGGACGGAAACCTATAGTTAGATCGATTTATCTTGGCCCGCAGGTCATCAGGCATTGAACACAGCGTCAAGGAGCAACCGTATCGATCACAATGGCTACCGTTGTCATGTTTTATGTAGTTTAAACTATAGGCTCTCTCCCGTCGCGTTTGTCATTACGTAACTATGGCGGCACCTTAATTTCATTGGGTCGAATTAAGAAATAATGCCCGTAAACGGCGTATATCGAGATATTGCCGTTTAGATCGGCAATAATGGTCAACTTAATTGAGATTAGACCGACTGACTGCAATTGCTCTCCGGAAGATTACGGCTATTGCGGGAGAGGGTTATTGGTCACATGGCAATTAGCCTGAGAAGCAAACTCCTCCTGACAATTGGGTAGGCGGTAAACTTTCAGTACTTATTTGAGTATCATAAGTTCTGTGACGATCCTTGCTTCAGTTTTCTTCTTGTGATCGTCTCGACAGATGTCACGACCAGCCTTTAAAATGGCTGCCATAGGAATTTTGAGTTGAGAGTTGAACGAGCTCCCAAAGAAAAAAGCGGTTTGTAGCCCCAAAATAAACAATATTTGAAAGAGTTTAACGGTTCTTTGAATAGTCTTCTGTTAAAAGTGTGTGCCATCAAAATATCAAAGAATATTTCTGAAAGACACTTTGCGTACACTCCGGGTAAAAAGTAGTTCGAAGGAACCGTTGCGACCCCGATCGAGAAAATCATCCGATTTGATCGATTTCTCGACGCAATTCACCGTTGGTTCAAGAACGCTTCACCACGGGCGATTTGCTACGATTGTCTCTGCCACCCGGTCGCATTTTAATGACCATTTGGAGTGGGAAATGGTAGTCGAACGGTGCCCGTTAGCGGCAACTGAAGGTGCCACGCAATCATTACCCGTAGGTGGAGAGCGCTGAAATGGCGATTATCTGATCAGTTCGTCCTTCCGTCATTTTTAATGGATAATTAACAATTACGTTCAAATATCTTCTTTTTCCAGGAGTTTCCAACTTGGAAACGTTGGGTTGAGCTGGGCATTTGGGTTCCATTTCAAAATACCCGGTATTTTCAAACCTCTCTATCCAATTATTTAATAAGTGGGCTATGATTGATTTGTCATCTTTTTTCCATCTAAGGAGGGATTTAACTTTGACGTTAAATGATTGTCAAAGCATCAAAGTTGTATTTTAGTAAATAGTACGTTTTTTCTTATTTAAAGAATCCCCTGGATCGCCTGACCTTTCGCCCTTCGATTTTTTACTCTAGGATCAAACAAAAAATTGAGGTCTATGAATTTTTTGATCCTTCCGACATTATAGAATCCTTGAGACAAACAATTTTGGATACATTTAGAAACATTAACTGAAATACACTTGCTAGGGTTGTTCGAAACACAGCCACCAATTGCAAAACATGTCTATAAAAATGGACGTCGTTTTGCAAACCTGTGTAATTAGATTTTATATTACTTTACTTGTAAGATGTTTCTGTCGCGATTTTCTTTTTCAATTATTATCGGACTTGTAGGTGGTTCAAGAGTTAAAGTAACGAAACATTTGATTCGTTGAGAAGTCGCCCTTTATATTTATGTTTCATTGATAATTTTAATGCGTTACTTATTTAGGTTATTGTTAAATAAATCATGGCACACTTATAAAATAATTAACACCCAATTTTACGAAGTTTGATAAAATCTTTTGCATACTTGTGAGACATCATTGAAATGGAAATTTTACGCAAAAATCCAAAATGGCGGCCATAAGAAAAATGAAAGTTAAGTTGCGAATCTGGGACACATTTTATAACACTAAATCAGATTATTACCTATAAGTAGTACGGGTGTGGAACAAGTTAGAGTTTTGATATAGTCCATCACGATACATTAATATCAATCCTAAAACATATTGGCTGCTATCACCATTTTTGACCGACAAGTATCAAAGCGTGGTTACGATATCTGTTCGTCAGGTTAAAGTTTGGAGTCTCTCGGGTGGTATTCTCAGTCCCTTTTATACAGCATATAAAGTTGAATTCGTGAATTGTCTTCAGGATTGTAAATAATAAGTATACTTCTCCCCCTCTCCTCTGCTAATAACCTCTTAAATTTTGACTTGTAAAAATTTGTCAGCATGTTTTTCAAATTATTTCGTGCTATTTCGTAATGATAATGTTTGAGATGAGCTAACCGAACGTATAAAACTGAGAGTTGGGAATAAATAGTATCATCGCACTTGAAAAACTCTTGAAAAAATTTAGGTCTTGAAAATTCATAGAACACATACCTTGATGCCTAAAGAAAGCATTTTCAACGTAAATGATTATTGATCACATTTCAATTTTACTGACCCAGTTTATGAGCCACTTTAAAAAAATACAGAAAATTTAAAATTGTTGTGTACGGCTGGCTAATGGTATATCGGATTAGGTGGAGGCTGTGAGTTTTTTCCTACCAGATTGCTAAATACAAAATAAATGATTTTACCATATCCATTAGATCATTTAAAAAACAAATGAAGATTAAATTTATAGCAGGATATGTGGACATTTATTTAAATGTTCATTCACGTATGTTCATAACATCTTTCTCTTCTCTTCCTTTCTTAGCTTACTTTCTTACCTCTCTATTTCTAATTTAATTAATTACCCAATGTTATTTTTCTAGGCTTAGTTGGCTTCAGCAGCACCTTGCCATTATTCTACGTATTGTTCTTTTTTATATTGATTGGTTTAAATTTCATTAGCATCGCTTTTGTTCGTATTACACTAGTAAATTAAACTGTGCGTAAAGCTTCCTATATATACATAATTTCGCCGAATGCTTCGTCGTTTTCAACTTCGGCAGTCCGGCGCCGACGCGTAAAACGGACTCAATGGAGTTGTAGCTCATTTCTTAACGGATTTACGATATCTATCGAGTTACAAGTTTAAAAATACGCAACAGTAAAAGTGATATGACTGTAAAAGCCCCGATACAGGTCTTTTAACGATCGCGCTTATATTTAATCTTTTACTGTTTTCTGATGTCATACCTTTAAATAATAATAATAAAGCAGTGTTTCGCATTTAGAGGTGTGCGGAAAGTACTCTGCAATTTGCTTTGCATATTTTAAAAATGTGAAAGCTTTAGTTTATGACAGTTATGACGTAAACGACAACTGAAAAATGCCGTTAAATATCCACTCAATTGAATCAGTGTTTTTTTAGAAACTTTTAACATTTTTTTTTTTTCATTTTAAAAATGAAAACGGTATGCGGCGTGCCGCGAGGTAGCGTTTCCGGCCCCCCTGAGCGGCGTAAACGATAACAAAAGACGAACCATCTCATCAAATTATTCTTCGGGGTCCGTCAGGACGCCCACGCGGCGATAGATCAACGTCGCAGCGATGAACGGGAAGGCCTTGTGAAAAAAATGACCGCGTCGAATCGTCAAAATTGCTTCGTGAAATTCGCGCGCTCGTTCACAATGTCCGAACGTATTTATTATAAATCTCCGCCATTAGGTTGTTGATTAATCGCTGCCTGTTAATTAAATTACCGTCGAGTTATGGCAGCGGTGCCAAATATTAACAAGGTTTGAACGTTTTCCTGCTCATTTTTTACTGTAACTCATTTACTCTTCACTCCGCATTGGTTCGCCCTTATCTTGAATCAGGAGGAATCAAGTACAAGTTCTTGAGGTACCTGATATTAACAGCCACGTTAAATAGAAAACGCTGGAAAACTACAAGTGTCCTGTAATATTCTTCACTCAGGCTGCTCTTGGAAAAATTGGGATACCTCATCCAGCTAGAAACACAAGTCAGGCCCCGTTCTCTAACTGGTACTACTGGAAATTGTTCATAATTAGGAGAGAAAAACATTTTAAAAATGGCGGTGGTAGTGATAGGGCAGCCGCTCCAAAAGTGTATCGTGATGGACCATACCAAATGCTTTAATATAATCAAGCATACCTTTAAAAACGCCATACACGAAAACTGTCACACAACTCTTAACTTGTTCTACATACGGACTGCTTATAGGAAATAATCTGATTTAGTGTTATGCAATGTGTCCCAGGTTCGCTTCTCTATACAGGGATCTCTCTACTCCTATTATACCTACAGCAAAGGTTAAATGGAGAAGTTTTAGTGGAAACTTAGTGCATTTGATAACACACCTCGTATATGCATCGAAAAGCATATGAAAAAATTATGAACACTAAATTTGAAATAAAGCCATATTTATCTATTTCTTAACCCCTTAAACACGTTCTTCATTTGTTAATGTTTTTTATTCATATATACACACATTGATACATCACAAATTGCAATATATTAATGTCTTACTTAAATCTACTGGCAAAATGTTATTTGCGATTATAAAATTACAACACAATTAATAATTCAGCAATACCATTGATACATTAAGACAATAGCAACTAGCACAAAAACACACAATTCGTAAAGTAACAAATATTCTTTGTAATTATAAAACCAACTGTATGTTTTGCAAAATTTCCAAAAAGAAGAATTGTCTTTTATTATATTTATAAGTATATTCTCTCCAATAAATGTCTACTTATTACATAAGTCCTTATTGAACTGGGCTTTTTGGTTTTTCTTCAAGACGGTGTTGTATTATGTTGTAGCTGCGCAGGTTTGCTTTGTTGCAATTTTTTCCCTTTGAGCTGGTGTTTACTGATTTTTTTTAGTGATCCACAATAAATCTTTTATCTATAAAATCCGAAAAAGCAATAATTTTGGATTTACGTTCCTTAAAGAAAACCAATTTTACAAAATCGTTCCTACTTCTACCCAATAAAATATTTAAGTAGAAAATTTTTGTAAATACATCATTGAATACGTAATTTATAAAAGCCAAAATCTGCAATCATGCCAATACTGGAAAAATATATATACGAAAACATAGTTTATGCTTACAATTTTGGAACAAGCTGTACAAAACAAATTGGTGCCATCCCAAGTGAACTCTCGATAGCTCTTTATCCAGGACGTATGCAACTTAGTTTTTGGCATTTTAACAAGCACTGGACGGACAGACACAGACTCGATTCACTTTACAAAATAAGGCACCCAAGAACGTTTCAATTAGACGATATCAAAGAAAAATTGCCATCCCTTTGAACTATCGAATTGTGTTAGCAATATTATCCTATAGCGTGGGTTTATCCTGGGTAATTGTATGAATCTATTCATATATAAGAAAGCAGGAAAGTAGCTGAGTCTGTCTCATATCGAAAAGAACCGGATAAAATGCAATAAATTCACTATATTGGAAAACATATTTTGTACAAACGGACAAAAAAGCAAAAAGTGCAATGCAGTCTTGTTTAGATCAGCCCGACCGATCAATCAATACACTGGACTGTTTTATTACTAGAAATGCGTTTCGTACTCAAGTTGGATCATTAATTGTTTATTTGTGACGTTATTTAGTTGTAATGCGTATTTTTGTGCACAGTTGCAAATTGCAAAATGCTATTTAATCTTTAACAGGGAAAGGTGTCTTAAGAATCAAATGCGTGTCAGTAAGGCTTTGCACACGTTGATCAATGTTCTCATTCCCATTAGATCCAATTGATTCTGACTACACAGTCATACTAATTTTAAATCTCTTTTGGTCAACAATGAATCAAGGTACCCATTACTGCTCATTACTTTTAGGTATCTATCAAACTTTGGCAACCAACGGTTCCGCTATAAACATTTTTTTTTCTACGTTTCTGATCTTAACCCTTTTGGCTTCAACTTCGTGGAGCCTAGTTGAAATATCTATGGACTCCTAATCATTTAATTATTTCTAAGTTTCTACCATACTCTGGACCTATGATTCTTTCGATAAGAACATTTCTGGTGTTCCTAACGCTCATGGAGATATCCATAGAATCCAGATCTTACCTATCCTACTCATTACTTTTAAATATGTATCAAGCTCTGGACAACCAACGTTCCCAAAGGTGTTTGGCGATAACGAAAGTTTTCTCGCGTTCCCGGTGGTTATAGTGGAAGTATATCCAGCCCATCAACAGACTCAGGTGTTATTATCTTCATGAGAGTGCCAAGGTGGCAGCACACGTAATGAAGCGGTCTTTAGCCCTCGTACCAAATGAATTTCGACCGGTCTTAATTAGGACCGTCGTTTCCTGGTTTACGTTTTAATAGGGCCGACAGCGTCGCAATCATCTGTACGCGATTGGACACGTCGTCGGTAAGCCGTCTTAATTAGGACCTCGCGACGCGTTCCACCGCTCCATTTACCTCGTCCAGTCGAGATCAAAGCGTTTAATACCGAATCGTCGTGTTTAGTGGGCGACTCTATTTTCGTCGAATTGCACGGGTGCCAAAATATCGTGAGTAATCAAGAGTCGTCCCCAGGCAAACACCTGAGGTTCAGGTACTCGCGGGCGACGGGCTACCGGGTGTGCCACCGTACGCCGCGCACCCAGTGTCGTCGGATTTTTTTTTTCTTCGTTAAGATAAAATATCGTGGGCTGCGGCACGCCGATGCGGCTGCCGCTAGTTGAGGCCCTTCAACTTCGGCTAAGCGAGCAACGACGACTGGAGTGAGAGCTCGTGTGACCCCGCTTAGGTTATATTAAATATCTTGTAAAGCAGCAAGGTTCGGCTATGGTACATTAGGATTTGCCTAGAAATTGAAAAAAAAAGGAAAATTACTCTAGTTTTTTTTTAATATTAAAAAATGAATAAAAGTAGGCCCAAAAAATCGTACCTTTTTTTATTGTTTAGATCACAAATACCTTTGGGGTCATAAAAGTTAGTGGTCACCAAATAATTTACAATATCTTTGCTTTCGCTTTCGATGAAACAGTTATTATTGCGTTCTCGGTTATGAAAATTACTCAAACTTTCCTCAAACTATTCGAAAACCAATAATTTTTTTGGCTTTAAACAATATTTTTCCTTTTTTTGATGCAAATTGTTTAAAAATATCATTTTTGCTCAAAAAATTGACAATGGAAAAGGGAAAAATAAGCCGGGCCCACCATTTAGCGAGGCTCCTGTACAAAATATTAACAATTTGTCTGCTGTAACTTTGATGGCTTCATCAAACGTATTTGCGGGCCTAAAACTTACTTACTTACTTACTCTCTAAGTTAGCGGAATGTTTTTTGACACTGTAGCAAATGCTCTGTTTATTAATACCGGAAAGTTATAAAATGTAAATTTGCAATGACAAGGAAGTAATGCGAGAACGGCGTTACCACATCTAGTTTATTAGAATAATCAGCACTGCGAGCCAAGACGACCCATAGCTAGCTATTTTCTACGTTTCTTTCTATCCGTCAGTTGTCTTCGCCAATCTTGTATTCCGTAGTTCCTCCAAGTCCCTCTCTACTATTTCCGTTAACTTATTTCTGGGTCTGCCCCTCCTCATCTTCCAACAATTCCTCTTGTCAAAACTTGTTTCGTTGGTCTGGTATAATCCAGTGTCATTATGTGCCCAGCTACCTCACCCTTTGTGTTTTCACTGTATGGGTTGCATATATAGTTCGATTAATTCATTACTTGTTCTTCTTTCCCCACATTCTTTCCGCCATAGATTGATAGATTCATTTATTGACTACGTTTCGTACAAAAGCAACGTACAATTGTAGCAAGTCAGAAGTTAAATTCAAGTGTAATAAAATCACATTAAAAAATAACATAAAAACACACATCTAATTCAAACAAAATTATTCAGTACTATACAGTTTTATAGCGCATCGATACCAGTGACAGTGTCAATGTATGTACAATGCCGTTGTAGGAATTCTTTAATAGTATGTTTAAATTTTCTATTGTTCATCTTTTTCACGGAACCTGGCAGAACATTATACAATTTCAGGTTCAACGAGTTACTCTCAGACTTCGTCAGTCTAAACCTAGGCCGTCTAAGGCGATCCCCCGAACGAGTTGGATAGGCATGGCAATCAGAATTAGCGCTAAAGTTTCCTTTCGTTCTTTGTATCTCTAATAACTGGTAGTAGATATAGATGCAAGGAAGGCGTATCACTTTAAATTTTTTAAAATGAGGTTGACAATGGTCCCTGTATCCTATATTAGCAACGACTCGAATGGCCCTTTTCTGCATTCTAAAAATCTCGACAGCAGCCGAGGAATCACCCCACAGCACCGTGCCGTAGCAT
Organism: Cylas formicarius; assembly: GCF_029955315.1. Classification (NCBI taxonomy): domain Eukaryota; kingdom Metazoa; phylum Arthropoda; class Insecta; order Coleoptera; family Brentidae; genus Cylas; species Cylas formicarius. The sequence goes on along the minus strand of NW_026844341.1, from coordinate 7,162,001 downwards.
AAGTGCGAATGCAACAAAGAAAAATAGACCATAAGCAGAGTCCTTGCTCCTATCAGGCCCCTCAGTCGTCGAAGAACGAATATGTTGGTGGACAATCTATTTTTCAGGTCTGAGATATGTTGTTTCCAATTTAGACTATCATCGATCCTAATGCCAACTTGACGGACTGTCCACTATTTACCAAGCAATTGGAGGAAAACACAATACTCTGGGTTCTGTCTAAATTTAATTTAGGATAGTTATTCTCGAACCAAACATTAGCCCTGCCCTCCAATAACATATAGAACTTTTCTTTCGAATATTTCCAGTGATTGCCTTTCTTTTGAATTTAGTTTTCATGTTTCGCAAAGATTACGTGTTTTATTATTGTTTTATATTATTCTCTTTAACGATTTTGAAATATTTTTCGATTTCAGTAGGTGAGCGTTAACATTAGCATTCTCTCTTGTATCTCATCTTCTTTTCTTCCATCATCAATTATTGTTACTCCCCAGATAAATAAATTTGGTCACTGTTGCGAATTCACATTGTGCTCTTTCAGCCGCTATTGGGTGATGTTTTCTCCTTTGCCTATTACCATGAATTTTGTTTTGTTTTCATTTATTCTTAACCCTTTTTTTTAGCTGCCTGTTCTAACACTTTTATTCTTTCCACTAAGTTCTCCTTTGTTCTCACAAGAATTGCTAAGTCGTCCGCGTATGCTAATATTTGAATTTTATGCGAATATATGAGTCCATTTAGCTGTATTTTACTTTCTGTGAGCACAGGGTCTCACACTATATTAAACAAATTTGTCGGCAGGGGGGCCTCCTTGCCTTAACCCTCTAGTAACTCCAAAATTTGAAGATTCGTTCTTGTTAATTATCGCTTTATTGTTTTTTTCAGATAAAATAATAAATATACATAATAGAGATCTTCATTTGTAATTTTTACTCATCATGTTCCGAGTATAATTAACCAATTTTTTTTTCGTTATTGTAATTATAAATTCTTGCTATGTGTACATTTTTGGCCCTTTGCGTAACACCACTTATTCCATATTATTATAACTGAATAATAATTAAATTATTGAAAGTGTTATTTTCTGGATAATTCTATGGATTTAGCTTAAAGCTAGAGCTTTCGGAAATCTTATAAATACCAATAACATTTTTTTTAATCTATAGAAAAATAGTTACCAATCAGTAACGTTTCTTTTTATTAAATAATTTTTAGAAAATAATTATAATTGTTGTATATAACATTATAAATAGGAATGAGTGGGGCGCGACGGCCAGAAGCTTCTCCAAAATTTGGGTAAATTTAATAGAAGTTTGTCAAAAATAAACCGAATTGATGGTTAAAAACCACAAAAAATAATGAAAAGTTTAATTGGGCCTCTTGCCCCACCCTCCCCTAGTCCTTGGAGTGCAGTGTTTTCTAGGATATGATCAGCTTCCCACATTCTTACTTCTATTTCAATAACATGTTCGACGCATTGTTCACAATGGAGTAAGTGCCTCTTGTAAAAGGGTTTCAACTTGCTTCATTTTAAAAGTGGTGTTAGATAGATAGATTGACCACTTTCTGGTCACAATCAAGTAAATTATGTAAGACCCATTTGTTCCTTCCGCTCAAGGCTATCCGACAACCCTAAGGACTGTCTGTATAGTACAGTATCCTGGTCTATAGTCGAATTGAGCACTGCATATACAATTGTTGCTATGTAAAAAGCGTGATAACTGGTTGCCTTATGCAAACTCTCTTGCGCCTATACCAATTTGAATTTAAATCGATTTCGTTGGCAACAAATTTTGTGTTTGTTCAAACTTGTAATCCCAGTAGCCTCTTTTTAGCATTTGGTTCTGAAATTGCCTCTTATTTAATGTAAGACGTTACCACTAACATCTATTTTTGCTACTAATGTGACTATTAATCTTTCGCCTTGCCTAGTTATAATTTTTATCCTGCCATTTACCCAAGATTCGTCCAGATAAAAGATGTCCCTGGTTTTCCTTCGAGCAGTCGAGCTCTCAAATATTGCCGTTGCCAGCAGATAATTTCGAGTTTTCTCTATTAAAAGTGGTTTTCCGTTTTGAGATTTTTCGTAACAAATTAAGAAACATTAGCCATTATCACCAAGGAACTTTGCCAAAAACTGCATATAGCAGGTCATTAATAAGCATGCCGTCACCTCAAAATTTTTACGAGTAGTTGCGTACACCCTGTAGAGAAAAGTAAACATAATATTGCGTTTAACGGCGAAACAAACGCCGCTTAAAATTGTTTACTAATTCGTCGTCGTGGTTGGGTTGGGGGGGAGAGGGGAAAAATTCCCCAATGTAAATAACGTTTTACGGCTCCTTTCCTGCGGCTCGCGGGCACGCGACCTTTTTTATCGGCCGAGAAAAAATATAAACGCGATTGAATAAAATTTTCGGACTGTGAGCACTGAGATAATAAAGACTTCGAAAATCACTACACTGAAAAAAATCCTCAAATTTTTTTTTTATCCGGATTTGGTTAGAGCAAATAACTAAAAATTTTAAATTATCAAATATATAATAAAAATAAATATTATTATAACGCATTAGATCGCAGACTGGTTGCAGCGCCAATAAGATGGCCGCACACGATAACCTACCTTTATTAATTAATGTAAACTATTTATACAGGTGGTTGATCGATATGGGATCGATATCGTCGATATATGATCCAGTTCATTTAAATGAAGGTTAATAATTCCCTAAATTAACTTTATCTTTGTGCGTTTTCTTTTTTTTTTTTTTTGTTTCTATATTTCATTCATTCATCAAGTTAAACATATCTTCAATATTTTTTTGCGTACCATTTTCACAGAGTTTCAATACAGTAATTGGAGAGCTTCTTGGAAACAATTACCATTTAAAGAGAAACGTCAATTGTAGTTGCTGTTGTAACAACATTTGCTTCAGTAATAAAGCCGGTCTTGGAAAAAATATCAGTTACCACGCTTTATGAACAACTTTGAGAGTTTATAATGTCCTTGCCAGTGTTGGAACTGGTCAATTGGTCACTTCTTGATTGACTGGTCAAATTCGATCAAATCGTTTTAAATAACATTTGTAGAGTGTTATCGTTGTTTAATAATAATATGTATTTTATAATGAATTATTACGGGTTTATGGTGTAAAATTTTCCTATAACCCTCGTCAAGGAATACCCGAATACAAACTTAACTATTCGGAGAATCCGAATAAAAATATCGACTCCATTTAGTTACGCGACAGCGACTTAACGCACAATATAAATAAATAAATATAAATTCCATTGTATTTTTAAAATTATTTCGGTCAATTGACACAAAAAAAATTGACTTTGAGACAACCCCAGTGTTCAAAGTTGGACAAAGGGGAATTTTAACAAACAAAATTGTAATGGGAGAATTTTGCTTGTTTTATAGTCTTTTAAATATGAGAATCATTTTTTGTAAAGAACGAAACAAAATATTAATAAAGAGGTAATAATAAGATGACTTTTACCAAATTTTGACGTTTATGTTTTAAGGGCGGTCGGTTGTAACTTCTAAAAGATTTCTTTAACATTTTGAAAAGAAAAGTGATCCGCCGTTTGCATTTTCGGTGTCTCCAAGTTTTTCTAACCGTTGGTTCTAACTGTAGTTTATTTTTTAAATTTTTGGGCGATAAGCAAACAAGCAATGTTTAGCATTACAAACAAAATCGTACAACCAAAAAAGGGTGAAAGATCATATATTCATAATAATTTTGCTTCATTTTATTACCAAAACCGTAAGTATTAGTATTCAGTATTGAAAGAAAAACAGTTTTTTTTATTTTAAGTAAGACTGATATTATTAATTCAAAATAGGGGCATTCCAATAAAAATATTATCTTTCATTAAAAAAAAACCTGTTACATTGAATTTACCTGAAACTAAAAAATAGGACTTTCAAATCTAAGGACAAAAAAAAACTTTCCTTACAATTTATGATGATGACCTCTTTGTTTTAAATTTATAACATGCTTAAATTCCTATTTTATACATTAAAAATAATTTTGGTTATGCAGACAATGCTTTTGTTATAATAGGAATCATTCACAAAAAGACATGGAGTCATAAAGCGTCTTACTGATTTATTAAAAAGCACGAATGAAGCAAAGTCGTAATTAATTTTGATCAAATAATTACCGTTTTTTTTTTTAACGTTTTTTTCTCTATAACCTCTTCAAGGAATACAATACTTGGCGATTCTATCTATATATAAATTTCATTGTATTTTTTAAATTATTTCTGTCAATTGACACAACCCTTAGCGTTGCTTCAGATATCTCAAAACTCAAAAATCACAATGTAATTTATCAATAATTTTAATTCAAATGACTACCAAGTTTAGTTAAAATGGAAAAAATGAGCACAGGTTTATTTTAATTTAAAATTTGTTTTGCGTCAACAAATTTTTTGGTAGGATGTCCAAATAGATTTTTACTTTGAGTCAAAAACATTTTTTTTTTGTGTGTGTGAGCATTTAAAATATAACTTTCATGTTGACTATGTATTTTCTTTGTAAGCCACCACGAAAGAATGTTCGTCGTTTTATTTTATATAGTCCGGCGTCCGATCCGCTCGCCCTGTAATGAAAACCGGTGTTGCCAGACTGCCGGGCCCTATTGTCGCACAGGACAAATATTTTTCGACGGTGCCTTTTATTTATTCACTCGAGAGACGCTAGGGACAGTTTTATTTTTAAAATTTACGGTTAAAAAGTATATTTTTAGACGGTTTTATGACAAACATGCGCCGTTTGAATTTATTATAGATTTGTACACTTCCTTCTACATAGATTCGGTCCAGTCCCTCGCGATTGGGATATTTCAGAAGCGCGCACTATGTGGGCGGGGATGGAAATAGTTAAGTCGTGTAAATTTGAGGTCTTCCTTGTGTTCAGGAAAAAGTTTTTGCTGTGTTGGATAAAATTTGAGGTTTTTTGACGACGAAAGTCCTAGAAATAAGGTCGCAAAAAATATTACTGATTAATTGGTGCCATTCCAAAATTTTGAAAGATTTATATAATATTCAACCGTTATTGTTCTTTATAATTAATTTCCTGCGACAAAATCAATGTTGTAAATAGGCAGGTATGCTCCAGTAAGAGTAGTCGTGCCGTTTACGTCATGTATAGTGACGTATAGTGAAAACATTTTTGGATGGGTCCCGTTTTTAATTAATTCATTAGTTTAATATTCGGATATCCAATCCTAAAAACTAAATTAAAATTCTATTTTGTAAACACCATCATTCGCAAAAAATGCCATGTACTTAGGTACATATTATTATCATATTATAATGGGATTATGGCAACTTGGTTCAGTGGCATATTTATACGAATAGGAAAATAAATCTCATTAAATATATGGAAGAAAACATATTTCAATTAGATAGGTTTATTTTTGAAATACTCCCAATGCTTCAAAAACATAAACATAACCAAAGAAAAGAAAACCAAAAAAAAACTTCCTGCGAGTCTGATTCATGTATATGCTTGGATTTTGTGGCATTCAAAAAGTCTTATCTGCATAACAGAATACAGTATATGGAGCTCCACGGTTACTCATCGCTTATATTCATGGCGTTCCCCAGGGTAGCAATATAGCACCATTGATAATCTCGCTTTTCATTGATGATATAGTAGATAACATTGATAGTCAAATTTTGCTCTTTTCTGATGATGTGAAATTGTTTAGAATAATTGATAGTGTGGTCGACTAGGTGTCTCTGCAGAATGATTTGGAAATTATTGGTTCATGGTGTGCTTCTAATAACCTACCTCTGAATAAATGGTTTGCAATGACATTTTCAAACAGAACTGATACTATAACTTTTAATTGCCATCTGGATCACGTATTATTAAGAAAATGTGACTGTTTTAAAGCCCTGGGTGTAAGCCTGTGGAAGTGCCCTAAAAATGCTGGGATTCATAGTGAGAAACTCTAGAGATTTTTGTTATACTATAGTTATGTGCGCTCGAAACTGCTTCAACGGGTGTTCAACGGGTGTGGCAACCAGTATTTGGCAAGTACATCGATGAAATTGAAGAAAGTTTCTGAAATTTCTTCACTTTCATGTAAATGGTATCTGCTAGGAGACTGGCACAGAGTGATTTATTACTAATGTTTAAGGTTCCCTCACTGTTGAATCGTAGGAGGTACCTTTCATTTCAGTTTTTGTGTAAACTAAGTTGCTGGGCCAGCTGAACTTTCATGTTCCTTCAAGGATTATAAGTTCATCACCTATATTTCACCTAGTAACTCCAAGAACCAATTTTTTTATTAAGGGTGTTCTCTATCAATTGATGAAATTATTTAATGACTTCCGTAATGATATTGACGTTTTATGTCTGAGTCACTCACAGTTAGTTTACCACATTAATTAAACATAAATTTAAAATATTATAATGGATTGTGCTATTACTTTGCTGGAGTGAAAATGGTTGACTACTTATTATAGTCATAGTTCTCAAGATAAAATTGTCTTCTAAATGGATATTAATCTGTTAGACAATCAATTATTATTATTATTATTATATCGATAACAACTGGGAGAAAAGATTAGATGCATCAATCAACTTTTCCCTTTCCCAAGCCTCACTCGCCATCTTCGTTCTTTGATTTTTCGGGTCAATCAAAGTGTTATGACTACTCCATCAGAAGTATTATTATTATTATTTTACTTGAGCAAGTTATTCAGTTCATAAACGCAGTACAGCATCAGATCAGCAATCTGATCAAATCATCTCTATCACATTAAATTGCCAATGATACGGCATAAGCCTGAAAACGCGGTAGCCATTTTCCAATGTTAACTTCTTAAAAAATTATATTTTTAAATAATTTCATATTCAAAGAAAAACACTCGAGGAACTAGCTATGCAGTTTTTCAGGCACGTGTAGCTTCACCAACATCCGAAGCTGGTCTTTCATTAAACTCGACGAGAGACTGCTTGGTCCAACTTTGATTAGCTCAGAAGTCAAGTTCAGTAAGATTAGGCAACAGCTATTGCTGTTGGTATGAAGTAAAAAAAATACACAAGTTAGTTTTTGCCCAAAGCAACTTGATTAGCTTAGCAAGTCCACAATGATACGATGCATTGTCCATTAATATTAATAAATGTTCACTAAAATTGGACAACAGCTACATAAGTTAGTTTTTTGCCCAAAGCATTCGAGTATTGGGGAAATGAGAGTTATCTCTGTTCATAGATTGGAAAAAATAAATAAAAATAAAAAAGAAAAGTTGCTGTGTACATTTACGACATCCGATAAAGACTTTAATCATTTTTAACATTGATATACTTTGGAGTAGATTCAGGATCTGTTGTGACTTCCTCCATAGTTACAGAGCTTTATCTAGGTTCGTCTCTCTGATTAGACTTCACAGCTTCGCTCGTTCGTGATGCCAAGTAGATGAAAACGCACTTTCGATATGAACCCTTCATATTAGCATTTCGTGGTTTCGTTATCATTTTGGCAAAATTTGAATTTTGTGGTTTCTTCCACCCCCGCTAGACCAAAATGACTCTTGAACCGGCCTATTATTATTTTTACGGCCTTGGTTTTGCCTCTGCATTCGCGAATACATCTATTTTCTTTCACGCGGGAAATTAATAATTCTTCGTCATTAGATATTGTATAAATTGCTGCCGCAATGGAAAACCCGTTAATTTTTCATGCTCGCAGATACGTATAATAATTGACGGACGGGGACCGCGACGTCCTTCTCTCGGTTTTTATCTTAAAAAGTCGCAATTACCGGGTCGAGATCCGGTTTCGTCTAAATAAATTACGAGATATTAGTCCTTTGCCTGATAAAACTCGTCGGACCGCTATCGACGCGGCGATCGAGCGAAATGCGATATTATTAATGAGAAGAAAGTAAATCGGCCGCGCCTTTCTTGGGAGAGAAGTGAGACACGGACAAATTCGCGATTTTATCGGTCGCCGAGGTCCCAAACAAACGCTCATTTTGGCTGACGAACGCCATTAACGCGTATGAGACCAACATATGATCATGATCTAAACTCAGACGAAAACCATATTGCCGCATTCCAAATTTATTTTCTATTCTAGTTTAAGAGGTGAATCAACAAAGTCTTAAAATTGTTATAAAAGTTACGATAAAATAATGATGTTTCAAAAATGTATTACTGCTTGAAAAATCCATTACGAAGCAAATGGGCTCATTGATCAAGTTTTTATTCTATCCACACCTACCTTGTGTCCTTATACTCTCGACAAAGGTACCTCTTTCATGGGGAGTTTGGATAGAACGTCGGTCTCAATAAATTGAGTCCTTAGATGAATTGAGGCTCTTCTAAAAACCGCTTCTTAAATGGCAGTGTTCTGACTGAATGGCTACCAGCGATTGTGCGACTCCTAGGCCATTTTTTATCAATTAGGACCCTCACTGCAAACTGTTCCATTGTAGAGAAAACTGCCTCCCCATGTCAGCTCACTGTCTGCTATTGCCTTCACAAATGCAGTAGCCGAATTTATTTTATTTCTGAATTTATTTATTTAACGAACCTTGTTGTCGAACAAAGTATAACACGAAACTTAACGTAAAGTGCAGCCTAACATAAGCATTAACTCTAATAAGAAAAGTCTAATAAGAAAAAAAAGAGAATAAGAGAAAAAAGGAAAATACTGAAGTTAATAATTATAGTTAATGTGGCAATATTAGTAATTAGTAATACGTTTCGAAAAAAAAAAGTCCAAGTAGGAACTATCTACTATCTATTACTACAAATCTATATAGTAATGCGTATGCGAGAAGCCTCGTGGGGGATATACTCCCTTCAACTTATATCACACAGATACAAATCCTGCGCCGATTTTTTTCCTATTAATAAAATTGTACCCAGGAGACCATACTACTGATGCATACTCCAACTTAGACCTGGCGTATGAGTTATATAATATTTCTATCACTTCTGTACTTTTAAAGTCTCTGATGCAACGTACGATAAATCCATAGCATTTTGAGGCTTCTGCCAGTACCTTATTAACATGAGGAGAAAAGGATAATTTCGCGTCAGATATTACTCCCAAGTCACAAAAAGTGTGTTGTGAACGGGAGAGAGTTTTTGTCATATTTCACAGCTACTCTAATGGTGTTAAAAGACATTACACTTGACTGTATTTAGTTGCAAGTTATTATTTAGAAACCATTTGTTGATTTGCTTCTACCTACGCTGGAGAGTGAGACAATCCTCTGAACACCGGATTTTTGAAAAAAGAATTTAGGTCTTCCGCATATATCAAAAAACTGACATCTGACCAATGTCATCAACGAAAATATTGAATAATAATGGTCCCAATATTGAGCCTTGAGGAACACCTGAGGAAGCAATGTACTAAGTGCGGTAGACAAGTATGAAGAAAACAAATATTAGAATTTTGTGATCTAGGCAATAAAACGCTCAGAAATATACATAGTGATTAAATTATAATGGTGGATCTTGCTTTTAAAAATCCATGTTGTTGGGGGACTATTTGGTTCTTAACGACGTGAAATATTTTGTCCTGTAGGAGAGATTCGAAAACCTGACAGAAATTGCAGATAAGGGAAATAGTCTTGTGTGTACGGGAATAATTTTAGACATTTTGCATACACCAGGAACGGCTTGGTTTCTCAGACAAGATTAAAAAGTATTACAAGCCGTTTAGCCAGAACAAAACCACAGACATATATAAGGAATGCTGGAATTAAATCTGGACCCATTGTGAATTTAGGTTTAATAACTTCGAGAGAATTCCCGTTAGAAAATGACGAATTAAAACCTTCAGGGTACATTTATTGTGCACCTAGTGCACCTATCATTTGTGATTTTTGGTAATCCTTATAAAAGTTATAAATTACTTCCATTTAGCGATATAAGCTTCGTCGCTGTGCATAAATAAATCTTACGCGTAATCAATAGCTTTAACGTTTGTTTGCGAATCGGTGGTGGTGACCTTTAACTGATAAAGCGCGGTGTAGACTGTGCGGCAGTCTCTATTTTGATGATGTCACATTCAATTCGCTTGGACAGAATGTCAAGGTCGAAACCTCTTCTCCAGTGCGGATGTGATTTGGTTTCTTTTATTTGAACGATAAGTTCTTAGTGCCTCAGTTGCCTGCTAATAAATTAAAAACTAAAAAAAGTAAATAAATTAATCTAATTTTGATAGCAAAATACATTCTATAAATTGCAATTGCAGCAGTATTTGTAAACTGCCGAAATATTTCCTGGCATAGAAACGAAATGAAATACAAACTTTATGCCATAAATCACGAACGTGATGGAAATTCAATTTATGACGCTGCTCAGTATAGTTGGATAATATAGTTATAGTTCCATTAGAAATATAGTGCCTTTACAACCGACCCCGTGATTAACTTTTTTTTTGTAAAATTGTAAACATGCAAAACAATTTGTTTAGCATCCGAAGACAAATGTTCTAAATTGTCATTAGGTTCGACTACCATCTCCATTTCGTCTTCAAATTCCGCGTTGTTTTCCATGTCTTCTTCTAGCAGGGGAACATAAGCTTCATTCTACGGTCTCCACATTTTAAAGTGTTAAAAAACAGGAACCTTCAAAAAATTGAAGAACTATGTGAATGAAGAATGTTGTTAATCAACAGGCAGACAAGCCACAAATGATTTATTTCAAACTCACCTGTAAGATAAGTAGAGTACAGATACTTACCTTGGGTCAAAGCTCGAGAATCAGGTATATACACACGTACTTACTGGAAGGATCACATTCAAATATCTCCCTAATATATACGAACATATTGCAATTTAGATTGAACTCGTAAGACCGATACATATCACCTGATGTTAAAATAACCGCTTCTGCTTATTCGAAAATAACCCGCAGCATCAATGCTTAATCAAATTTAATATTTTCAACGTTTCAAATAAAAATTTCAAGTTTCTACAAGTATTCGTTACGGTCCATCTCAGGCAAGACCTACTTAATGCAGAATAATACATCTGTCGGGTGGGTTTTACCACGGTCCAGCTAAGGTCTGCGATTAAGGTACTGGTAAAATACTTCAAACGTCAAAGCAATCGATGCACTATATTTTTGGTCGTACAATACCACCCGAGTTACGCCACTGGACTGGAGAATGATCCAAAGGTATAAATTACCCAAGCCCCGGGATTGTAAACACACTAGATTTTAAAATACATATACGGGGTTCAATATCCTCCTTCTTTAGAATTAAAAATAAAATTTACTGGCGTCAAGTGTCTCGTATAATATAAAACGAAGGAAGTTTCTATTTTTATAGCGGTAGTCGGATGCTTTTCTATTTTCTATTAGTTTCCGATAACGCTTGGGAAAAATTAAAGCGATACACAGTGTAACAACCTCTAGAATCTGGTCATTCTTAAATAATGTCGTTTATGTCATATAATAATAATGTACGATAGGTTTAAGTTACTTGAGGTTACTTTTCAAAAATCACTTTCAGTTATAATTTTGTCAATTCGATTGCTTTTCAGCAAGCGTTGCAACTGAACTACTGAAGCATGATATTAAAAAGTCCCTTTACGAGAACGTCTTTCAACAAATTGCGCTCGAAAATTTTCTTAATTTCATCTTTACTACTGGTGGGGTTTGAAATGCAACATGACTCTAATATAATAAATATGTTTTTTTAATAATTTTGGATCCTGCTTTACACTTGTATCAATTAAACTAATAGCCCCTTCGCAAGTGCTTAAAAATGTACCCAAACATTTCCTATCGGATTTAAAATCGACACTAAATCAAACGATCAACTTGTTGATGCTGATGCGTTTGGTCTTGACCCATTGTGAGTGTTAGTTGGTTAATTACAAAAACCACATCATTTCCCCAAGGGTTGTCTTCTTCTCGAATGCAATTACTTAATTATTATTGTAGTTTGATTTAATTTGTTTGCTGGCGAATATTAGGGATTTTCGGGATTAGCAGATATCGCAAAAGTAACCTAAATTAATTTAAACCCATGGTACATTATTATCGTATGACATTTACATCATGCATCTAAATTTTATTTAGAAATGTCAAGCGATATTTTTCGATATTTGGAAGAAATAATGTTTTGGCCTTATGTAATATGTAAAACCATATGATTAGAATAATTCAATACCTGGTAAAAACGGTCGTGTTAAAATCTTACAAAGCAACCCCCCAGTGGCGGCGATGCGATACGTGTCGCAAAGATGACGATTCGATTAGACGGTTCCCTTCGGGTGTCGTCCATATTGGAAAGTCGTACGTACGCCTTCTGTCTTCGGGCGCCTGATCGGCGTCGTTGTTATTACGTAACGGTGTCTAAATAGCCGTTTAATAACAGGAAGTAAGGCTATGCCCGCGGCCTATCAACTTTTCCCCGTTCGCCGGCTTGTACTCTCAGTCAGTTTTCTCTCGTTTCGTGATTTTTTTTTTCATTTACATTTCGTATATTGTATATGTCTAGCTGAAATTTACGATGTCGTGGATACTAGAGCAAAAACGGACTAACTCGTATATTTCGTCATTTTTGTGATGTGCTTTCCGACGGACGTCTATGATTTACGACTTTCCATTTTATGCGCAAAGAACGTTCGTATACTTTGTCTCAAAGTATATCGCCTTGACGGCAAACTATCGAAATAATCTGCCCACGGCAATAAAAATGAGAGACGGACTTTTAAAGTGTTATTATACAATCGCAATAGTGTTAATAGAAAACAATTGAATATATACAATTGATCAATAATTATCGAAATAAGTATAATTTTATTTAAAATCTAAATCTGTTTCACTCTTCGAGTAGTAATTAGGATTAACTACAATGTGCCCTGTGTTATTTCTTACGCAAATCTAGTAATTTTCAATTTTTAAAATGTGCTGTAGTGCATTTTTCAAGCGCTCAACACAGTCACATTTTTTGAGTTTAACACTTCGAAAAATTACCCTTTCTTTAACTGGGTTCAAAATAAATATCGTTTTATAAGTTGACACCGTTTTCCGGAGAAGATATTTTGATTGTCAAGTTAGAGTTTCTAATATTCTTTGCAGACAACAGCAAGTTTCATTAGTTAAATTATATATCTTTTCGGATTTATGTTTTTTGATTTCCTGTAGATAATTAAATTTTTCTATTCCCGTCTGTAAAATGCCTAATTGTACACCGATCAAGCGTGCGGGAAGCGTCACTTTACCTCGCCAGTTTCGTTTCCCATGAATCGGACTCACTTTGGACATTTCCGGGATTTTACCGCACGGATTTGGGAGCAATCGGATGTTTTGCGGAGATATTTCCCACGATTTAATTTTGACGTTTGTCAATTCCGACGGTCATGTCAGTGAATGTATTCGTGTTGTTCTACGAAAATGTACCCAGAAACTAACGGTCGTAGAAAAAGTATAGTATGCAACACGTTCGGTAAACTTTTTAAGTCACTCGTTTATTAAACACTCGCTCCGCTCCTGTCAAATAAACTCGTAAGTCAAATGCCGTTTACCGCACTTTCAAGTGTGCAATCTGTTTTTTGTCGTCTATTTTGTTTTATTTTACCAATAACTGTATGGTCGGCTAATAATTATATTGTTTTCATCTTATTCCAGCTCTTTTTGCATTTATACAAAATAGGAAAATAGGTTTTGACAAAGAGAATAAATATATTTATTTTCCTTCTTATCATAGCACTTCTTCGCTATTGTCCAGAGCTGTCGAAATTATATTACTTATGTAGTCTGTCTCAATCTTCGTCGTGTTGGCTTTCGTCAGACCCTCCCCCTTAAAACTTTAACGATATTTTTTATAAAACTTCTGGATTCCTACTGCATCGGTTTTTGTTTTGAAACAGTTAGCAAGTTCTACTCAACAAAAAGCGACGCTGAAGGAATCCAAAAGTTTTATAAAACGTGTTGCAGTAGCTTGTGGAAGTTTCTTTAAAAAAAAAACTTTAACTATGTTATTTCCTATTGTTATTGAGTAAAGCCATTAACGAAAAATATATTCTAACTTGAGTGACAAGGCAGGGGTGGACCAGGTATATTTCTTTCTTTCCGATGTATTTCTTGAGTGTTGCCAATTTGTGGCAATGTTGAAAAGTCTTTTTTACTGTGCGTTTAACAATGTCGAAATCGCTTAATGTTTTATACCAAACAGGATGTGCAAAATGTGTATGACACTTTAATCAGACTTATTAAACAAGAATACAGAATCCTTTCTACTTACAAAAGTATTTTTAATAGTGGAGAATTGAAGAAAAGAAATAAACGTAGTGATTTTCACTCACCGTATAGACAATGGTGACCTGGGCCTAATAAGAACGAAAATATATTGCCGTTATTAAAGCAAAGTTGCTCCGACCTTGGCTAAACTGAAATATAAGCTAGAAGAAGATAAAACCAATATAAATATAATCCGTGCCACCCTCCATAGCGTTGTTTATAAAGTGGGATTTAAGTACCCCAAAATAGACTAAAGTCAAGTCGTAATGTAATCAGACAGATTACGCACTTGGAGATTTAATTATCTTCAAGAAATTAAAGGATATAGATTAGACAACAGATCCATGATTTACCTTGTTGCAACATGGTTCGATACACACGACACTGTATCCGAAGGATGGGTTGATTCCACTCAAAACTGTCAGACGAAGGCACCTTCAAATAAAGGAAATCGAGTGCATCACCATAATACACGCTGGGTCAGAAGACGTATTTGTCCCAAACTGCTTGCTGTTGTCTCCAAAGATTATAACGATTCTAGCTTGGATTATCGTGAGGATAAAAGTGCCGTACTTTTTGAAAATTAGTTTCAAAACAATCTTTGAATATATTATATTCCCAATGTTATTGTCATCAAAGTTCAAAAACTGAAATCCAGGATTGTTTATTAGAAAATATTTATTTTGAATTCATTTACAAAAAAGTGCAACTTGAGGAAGTCCTAAATTCATATGCAATTAAAAAAATAGTATTTATGCGATAATTTATCTGAACCGGCTGTCTGTTCATCTGTTTTACGTATTCCTCCATATCATTGAATGTTTAATCCCATAGAGCATTTGTGGGACCAAGTAAAAATCACATAGATCAAAGCAGAAAATGTTATTCCTGCTTTAAGTCCCAGTGTTATAAATTTGATAAAAAATGTAATTTAAAAACATACCGATTGAGAGCT
Source organism: Cylas formicarius (assembly GCF_029955315.1). Classification (NCBI taxonomy): domain Eukaryota; kingdom Metazoa; phylum Arthropoda; class Insecta; order Coleoptera; family Brentidae; genus Cylas; species Cylas formicarius. The sequence continues at coordinate 7,146,807 of NW_026844341.1, read as the reverse complement.
GGAAAAATTTTATTCAGTACATTATAAAAATTGAGGACTCTTACAGTTCTATACAAAACAACATAAATGCTATTTTAATGAATCTCAATGACGACTCTCTTAATAAAACAGAATTAGATTTAGACATTTACAATAAAAATCTAAATTCCTAGATATTCCTAGCTATGAATGTACTGTAAGCATTTGAGGTCATTGTTTTTTAATAAGACCATTAATTAATTTATTAATAATTATTATTAATTTAATTTTCTAATATTCTTATTATTATAGCCAAAAAAAAAATATTATTACCAAAACCTTTGAGAGTCCCGATTTTATGGCCGTCGGCAGGTAACTTCCATAATTGCTGAAAAAAGCCAGCACGATTACGATTAAATTAAATTTGAACTTAATTTTCATACGATTTTGTTATAAATAATAAAAAAAACAATTTGCACCTATTAACATGTCAACGAAAGACGAAAATATTTATTTTCTCGCGCGGATTGTGTGTTTAGTTGTTTTATTAACGCAACAACCTTGCCGCCTCCTGCCGGCAACTATTATTATTATTATTATTATCGTCGGCAGAGACAAATCTCGTTTCGTTATTGCGCAACAAAATGGCCCAATGCGCCGCCATTTGCGACTGTTTCACCTGAGAAACGACCTGTATTGATAAATTCCGCATATACCGCGCTAATTGCCTGCAGATATTTCAAATACTATGGCGCATTGCATAACATTAACGCTATTGGTTTTTCAATCCTGCCGATTTTTATTGCAATACTGATTATTGGACGGTGTGTTGTCCAAAATAAGAACGCACAGGAAAAAACAAGAGGAAAATTAAATGGACAGAATTAAATGATTCGGCGTAATCTTTGAACACCCTGTGTGCAGAAGGATGGGCGCGGATTTCTCTAATTACTGTCAGTAGCAATTGATAATACAATGCAATAAATTACTCGACTTGATTCATCATCAATCAAGGACGACCGAAGCGTCTGTTTTGTTTGCGCAATTATTGTTAATTATTAGTTTTTAATTAGCGATGTTTAGCAGTCGGGCGCTTCTGTTCCGATGATAAATGACGCTCGAAACGTCGTCTCGTTAGAACATAATACAGCTTGATTGTTTGATCGCTAACCTAGTCGAATGGACTACCATTCTTTGCAGTCGAAATCGAAATTTTAATGAATATTTTACTTAAAAGATGGATACCAAATCAGACAGACATCTGAAAAAATATTAAAATTGGGACAAAAAGCAATTCAACCAATAAATGAAGTCAAAAAATAAATTGCAACAAAAAAGTTTTCAAGAGAGGCAGTCCCGTCAAAACGCAACACGCGGTCTTCTGTCTTTCGTATTCGCCGCCACTTTTGGTTGCCGTTCAAGTACCCAATCGGAAAGATTTATCGAGCAAATTGCTTTTCCAGGCGGGTACCCGACTGAAAAAAAAAACAAAAGAAGGCAGGCAGGACGTTAAGTTTCGTCCAATAATGTTTGATTTTCTTTCGAGTTCGCGATTGAAATCGCGCGTATGCTACAGTGTCTTTGCAGCCAGCAACCCACTGGTAGCCCACGTCTACTTTAAGGCGTTTTAATTGGATTGCGCAAGACGCGACGCATTAACACAATTTTAGCTCCGCCGTCGTAATATTCTAATGACTTATACAGAAACAAAACATGTTTCAAGTTATTTCTAACAGTCAACCCCTTATTTGAAAGGAAAAACTCGATTTCAATAAAAACGTGGTGAAATGAACATTTTTTTTTTTAGTTATGATAAATTTGACAGATCTTGGTAGAAGCTTTGTTACTTTCGAAAAATCGATGAAATCGAATTTTTTGAAAGTATACGCGCGTGGCAACGAAACATATCTCGGTAACGGTAGGTCCTAGGGGACCGCCATTGGTACAGAAATGGGCAGGGTCAAAAAAAAAAAAATACGGCCTTCAAATTTGGCTCCTTTTAAGCCGTGCACGAGGTACAAAAACCAGTAAAAAATGAGTCCGACCAAAACCAGACGTCCATCCTTTTTTTTTTTTAATTTTCGTTTTTTGACATTGCTAAGAAACACAATAAGTGTCCAATATTTGACAGGCATATGGAGCTTAGCTCCTTTACGAAGCCTATTGAAACTGGGGGGGCCGGGGGTCGGGAAGTATTTTTAAAAATTTTAAAACCGCACTTGTAGGATATCGAGAAAAAAATCATTTCCATTTCAACCAAACGACGCGGAAGACTGATGATTTTTTAAAAATGTACAGGGTGTGTCGGTAATTTGCAAAAAACTGAAAATGAACCTCCCTTTATATTGATAATTTACCATAATTGGAAGGCTGTGATTCTGTTGTCAGTTTCTTTCACATTTATAGATAGCCCGTATGGACAGCTAAAACTTTTGTATTTAAGGTTTTCACATATTGGAATATTGTGTGCTATATTCTAAAACGTCATAGGTGTCTCAAATATGTAGTCATCGACTTCAAATTTGGCAAGGAAGTAAAACTCCGTACACACATCTAAACAGTAGAAATTGAGCGTAATAAAATGTCATCAAATATATTTTTTAAAATTTTGAAAAATTTTCTTTGAATGCTTTGTCTTCCAGAAAAACATGATTTTCTCAAAAACTATTCAAATGATCGGCAAAATTTTAGAGCCAGAAAACGGGGGAGATTTAATTCGATTAAATTTTTTTCAATTGTGGACAATTATCTAAAAGATCGTAAAAATTGTACTTTTTGGGAATAAATTATAAAAATTCCTAAAAAATATGGCCTATCGGTTCAAACAGTGTTGTAGGCCGCATCAAGAGTACCAATTTTTGTATTTACGGTTTTTGTCCATCGCACAGGCTGCTCGAGATATTTGAAAAAATCCATATGAAAATCGCTAATTCTCGCGCCCAATTTAGACGCGGTGACTATTACGGCGGACTGCATAGTTTTAGAAAGAAATTATTTTCTCCAAAACCCATTGAAAAAATTCTTGGACTAGGAAACGTTTGAGATTCGGTGCCCAAACCCCTATTTGCGGTATTTTTTGAATTATGTACAGGGTGTGTCGATTATGGACAAAAAATCAAAAAGACTTTGAAAATTGCCATTTTCGTAGTTAATTATTAGCCGTTAACGAAAAACTATAAAAAAAGGAATAATTTGGTTTAAGCAGTATCGTAAACTGTATCGAAAGAGTTCCAGGTGTCGTCTATCATACAGGGTGCGCCAGATATTTCAAAAAATATCATTGCATGTAACTTTTATTTGTAAAAATTACAACATTTATCAAAGTTTGCCGTGACTTTGAAGTTCGGCGAGACGTAAAAGATGCTTTATACGGGGTGTATGCATACTAAAATTAAATCGATTTTGCGATAGTTTTATAGTGGTCTGGAGGAGCACGATAGAAAAACAATTGCATCCCTCTGGGACAAGAAACCGCGAAGCGCCTTCTTTTTAAAATAAAAAGCTGCTTCGCGCTACGCGCTGCGAACTTGCCCCGCCCACTGAAGATTTTTCGAAAGCAATCTTGTTGTTTAAGATTTGTTCTGGGAAATACACCTTCAAAAAGCGTCTTCAATTGTTGCGTTGTTTATACACTTTTTTGGTATTTACACAAGAAACCTCTTGTGTAACCGCACTAGATGATCTGGAACTGGTCTCCAATGAAAAACTAAAGCTCCAGCTGCAAGGTATGTGAGTTCGTGAGCTGAAGTAATCAGAAATACACTTAGACTTAGATGAAGGCTTAAAAGTCACTTTGTGTAGTCATAGTCGGCAACAGGTCCACAGCTTCTCAGACGTCATTGGGTTGCACGATTTCAGTTTGCCACGAATCATGAACACCGGGGTGAAAATGAATGGAATCGCATTTTGTTTACGAAGTAGTCGAGATTTAGCCCGCGATCTCCAGACGCTCATGACAATCCTAGGATAGACTGAGTGACTGAAATTTCTCTGTATTTACACGCACGAGTTGTAGTCAAAGAGGTCTTTAACTGCTCTCAAGCCACTTGAACACATTCTGGAAGATTTTGTTGCCCCTTGTGTTGATTTTATTGGAGAAATTATTATTCTTCGATTGGCTTAAAGCCAGATACGAACCCAATTCAAGTCGTTTGGGACATGCTTCATCCAATTTTTAAACGAATTGCAACAAAATCTTATCTCTCGAGAAGAAAAATGTAAAAAAATATGCGGTTGGCCGTTGTTAGAAATTACTTAAAACATGTTGTTTTGTTTGTGTGAACGATAAATATAAGAAAACATTACATTTTTAGAGGATTCAGAAAAATACTGCACCAGAAATGTAGTTTAGACCGCGCAACACTGTCAAAATTTAAACATATCGACTTTTATAGTTTTATAATAGAGTTGTCATCGTTAATTATTCTTTATATATTCTTATTGTAATTATTTACACATTGTTTGGTTGTAATATTATATTTTTTACATATTTGTGTAAAAAACTTGGAAAAAAATTCGATCGATATACTTGGAAAATTAAAATATATGTCTTTATAACGTTTTACAGGAATTTATTGATCAGAAATTTACCTTAATATGTATATTTTTATACGCCCTCCTGTAAAATAAATAATTATACACCGATCTAGCGTGCGGAAAGTATCACTTTACCGCGTCACTTTCGTTTAACACGGATCCGAGTCAGTTCGGACATTTTCGGTATATTACCGATGTCAGTGAATGTATTCGTGTTGTTTTGCGAAAATGTACCTAAAAACTAACGGTCGTAGGAAAAGTATAGTATGCAATACGTTTGGTAAACTTTTTAAGTCACTCGTTTATTAAACACTCGCTCCGCTTGTGTCAAATGAACTCGTGACTCAAATGCCGTTTACCGCACTGTTAACCAATATTTCTCATTTCTTGAAAAGGGGAATAATTTTAAATTTATAGAAAAAACCAAAACACTTATGTAATTGTCATACAGGTAATAAAATTTATATATGCCATTATTGCATTCATGTATGACGGCAGAATGAAATTTCTACCCTATGTAATACTCTAAATAGAATTGGTCTCATAAAAATCCATATCCGTACGCGCAGACGCAGACGAAGCCCATAGGCAAGAATTTGGTCAGGCGAACCAGGAGCGTAAAACTTCTCTTACTCAATGGCCAATAGTTGTTATTCTAAAATACGTCTTCGTTAATGATGGAGAAATATGCGATCGTAGTAAATCCTCTCAGCAGCTGTATAATACGATTAAATCATTAGAACGAATTAAAATATTTCCTTTGTCGGCGTTAATATACCAGCTGGCGAAATAAATTTTCCGCGGATCGTCACGAGCGTGCGTGTGTGGTGTGAAGCCGATTGAGTCTTTGCCGTTGTTATTATTAATACGATGGTGCGCGACGTTCATTAATATTTTCGTTGCGTAATCCTATGCTGTATGAAAACGCTTATCCGTCAAGACTGTTGAGTATTCTATGCAAATCGTTTTTTTTTTCCTCGACTAACTCCACGTATAGAACGCGAAGGATACTCGCAGGGGATTTAAATTTTAACGGTGTCTGTTTTGATATTAGCGACAGCGGTCGGGCCTAAATAGAAAATTTTATTTACTTAAGATAAATTATTGAAAAACAAATTAGACCATGTGCGGGGGTTGGTAAAATACAAAATGTGTTTTTTGTGGCACCCTAGTCACATTTTGGATTACATCGTATTATTAATTCTCGCTTGGATGAAGATTTTAATGTTGTGTTTCTTTATGCGAGAGAATTATAGAATGTAAATTTGCATTGACAGGGATCATCGGATAGGGTGCACAACGTACAGGTTAAACTGCAATGATAGTTGTTGATAAATTCCGTATTTTAGTTTTTAAGACCCACACACCCCGAAATAAAAGTAGATAATGTGAAAATAGATAAATCCAATTAGAAGACGTGGGTATTTTTTCGGATTTTATTAAATGGTAACATCCATGAGTAGAACAAACCCAGGAGGAATAAAATCTAGTATTTGCCGGAAGTAGTCTTCAAAAACACGGCATGTCTTCATAGCCTCTAGCCGCTTATTAATATTTTACTTTTTCTCGAAGATGCTTTTATTCCATCTGTCCATGAATGCTTTCCTCGGTAATTTATTGCGTTTTTTTCAATTTCAACCATTTTTGCAACTCCGAATGTTGTTGGCGAAAAGTTGTAAACACATTGACACAGAAACACTAGCAATTTTCAAGAACACGCTTTGCCAACAACTGCAGAAACTAACTATAATTCTAATTTTAATTTAATTTTATGACACTATATTCCGGGATATCATCCGTTCGCTCGTTGAATTCCGACTGGAATCCTGCATCCGACTGGAATCCTGCAGGATTCAACGAGCGAACGGATGATATCCCGGAATATAGTGTCATCACATTTTTCCATCCGTGAATCAATACGTGAGAATATATATATATATATATATATATATATATATATATATATATATATATATATATATATATATATATATATATATATATATATATATATATATATATATATATATATATATATATATATATATATATATATATATATATATATATATATATATATATATATATATATATATATATATATATATATATATATATATACTTGATTTTGGATATTGATATGGGATTATGAAGTTTCCGCATAGTTCAGTGTACATTTATTGAAAAACTCAAAAAAAGGTAAGTCATAGCGTATTTAAGAAATGCTTAGGTTAAACACTGACATATACTAGAAACTTACGTGAAAGTAGGTCAATATTTTTTCAGTTTTTTTTTAATTCTTAAACTTTTTAAACTGTTTTTACTGTAGCTGGAACGTAACGCTCGGAAAGACATTCTACTTATATTTCTAGCGTAGTGATCCAGGTGGTGTCTGCGGGAGACTCCGTTGGCATGAAAAAAAATGCATTTATATGGAATATGATAGAAACTAGACCGTACCTGCCACCGGAACCAGCTAAATTTTGATGAGAAGAAAAAAATCTGGGAACCACTGCTCTAGCGTTTCTAAAAATAGACAATTTATTTGAGTATCCTTTAGTGAGTTCAAAATATCCCCACCAACTCTGCATATTCAATAGAGCTAATCCATTGATTTGAAGTTTGTAGGGCTGTGCAAAAGTAAAATATTTTTTCTACTCCCGTCTGTAAAATGCCTAATTACACACCAATCTAGCGTGCGGGGAGCGACAGTTTACCCACGGATCCGAGCCACTTCGGACATTTCCGGGATTTTACCGCACTGGTTTGGGAGCAATCGGATGTATTCCCACGCCTTGAATTTTGACTTTTGTCAATTCTGACGGTCATGTCAGTGAATGTATTCGTGTTGTTTTGCGAAAATGTATCCAAAAACTAACGGTCGTAGAAAAAATATAGTATGCAACACGTTCGGTAGGTAAACTTTTTAAGTCGTAAGTCAAATGCCGTTTACCTCACTTGTTGCATAATATACTATTGTAGAGCCAAAATGTTTTTATGGTGATTTCCAGTTGGATAAAACAGCACTTGATCCCGAAATAGAGTAATATTGATAATTTAATCGTATTAATTTTAAATTGCTTTTTATTTATGTGGTGTGATGTGGTAATCAACAATTACTTTTTTTTATCGAAGAGGCACAGATCTACTTATTCGGAAGCGACGCTGCGGTATACGCTTACGTACACGGAAAGCATTCTTCCAAAGTCGCTTTCCAAGTTTTGCGTAACAAAACGAAAGTCCACCCTCGTACCGGCGACACTCAAGAGGCCATCCATGTCTTCACACACTTCGGTGCTGCCGCGGTCACTCGCAAGACCCTCCTCCCCGTCCTCCTTCCGCCGCGCCAACGACATCGTCCGATAACGTAACAATAACGCATACAAACTTTCCACGTCCGGGACCTGCTAACCTCATTCGCGCCACCTGTCGCTGTTTTTCGTCATTTAAACGACCACGGCATCGATATTAGCGATCCCGGATCGCCCATTACGGTCCTTCGGGCCGTCCGCGTCCCCGGGAGGGCTCGAAAAATCACCGCGGTTCGAATCGGGGATGTTTGCGGGCCGTACCGGGTGCAGATGGTCGCGCGTGACACCTACTTCCTTCTCGCGCACGGTGTGGGTCGTCTCGGAACGCGTCCAGTGGCGGCGTCGGCTCGGCTTTTACTTTCTACGCCGTTACTATTATTATTGTTATTATTCGAGAATGCGGTAATGTCTAATTTAGCACCTGCCTATTTGCACGCTATCCCGGGCATATGCCGCGTCCACGACGATCGCATACCGGGCGGGGCAAGTAAAATGTGCGAGTTCTGGGCATTTTCACGCCTAGAAATCTCTAACGGGCGTAATGGATGAAGCTCTACGATAACGAAGTATTGAGATTTATATATTTTTCTTAATTTATAAAGTAGTGTGGGGATTTTTAATTTAATTTCTTAAAATATTGAATATACTGTTGCCTTTCCAGAGTGGTGTATTAATTTTTTAGAACGGTAATGTTAAGTTGCTTTTCAAAATACACAGCTCTTCCTATATACGAAATTTCTTTGGAAATGTTTTCATAGATATTTTCCAAAACCGCATATTTTCGAAAATCACCCTACACAAATCTGAACCTTTTTTATTATTGTGTTTTATAAAATCCTCCTTTGATTCTTGTACATTTTCCTTCGGCTTTTGTTATTGCTTCTTAGATTAATTGTTTTCTTTTAATTATTTCAGAGATTGCGAAAGTAAGGGCGAGTCTGTTCCAAATAAACGGAGTCAAAAAAGAGCCGCTGATACTACCAGAGCCCGACGGTCCAGTGACGACCCTTACCGAGAAAGTATACGTCCCAGTAAAGGAGCACCCAGACGTAAGTATCCAGGTTTCGAGTTGTTATGCCTTAATGAGCAACATCTACGCAATTAGTATAACCAAGTCCGCGTGATGGTTTTAGTAGAATCCGTAAAACACATCTGCGACGTGTAAATAAAATCTCACGCTCGATATGCGTTTTTCAAGGTTCGGACGCTAGCTAGAAACGCAGAATTTTCCTCTAATCGCCGATCATTATTCGTCCGCTTTATATGGTGAAAATTGGAATCGCTTACTTTTTAAACGATTTTAAATTTGCATGAATTATCCTCAGATTGTCGTTCTTTGTCGATGGACTCTCAAGCTAATTCGGAACACGATTTTAACTCTTCTTTTCTTCCTTTGTGATTGTACAATATACCGGGTGACACAAGAAAGTGGGAACATTCTATAACTTTTAAACGGCCTGATTTGAAATTTGGAAGGGTTAATACAGGTTGAATGTCCAATTTTTTGACGATATGAAGTCAGTAACATTCGAATTTTAAACCTGTATTTTTTTCCATTTTTGGATTCAGGAGGATAGGACGGTTTTTCTCTCTTTTTTTTTTAATTTTTGAAAATTGTATCTAGGAGGCTGTGACCATCACCGGGTCACTTGATCATGGGTAAAATTGTAAATGAAAATTTTCTTTACTTGTCTAATTTCAAATTGCACTTACTGTAATGAGCTATTAATTTTTTAGGATTACCTAGTTTTTTCACATAGCACCCTAGTGGGGACTTTTTAATACCAGTATTTTTTTTTGCAACATTTTGTCACCAAAATTTTCAAAATCCATTAAAAAATAATCGCAGGAAGGTAAAAACTAGATAAGTAAATACATTTTTATAAAAACAAAATATTACTTAGGTGGCTTTGCTTCTACTATTCATCATCAAGTCGGCATGATTGAAAATTCTGATAATTTCTACATTTTTATTGTATTATCAATTATTACAACAATCAATTTACAAATGAAGGAAAAGTTGATATGTTTCTGATACACGGAGAATGCAGAAAAAAACTCTCGACAGACCAGTGCATTGTATGCAGCCCGCTATCCGAGACGTTGCCTTCCTGCACATTCTATCTTCAGAAAGCTGGAATTGAAAATGAGGAATCCACAAAATAATCGACATTATAATTTTATTATAAGTGAAGAAATGGAAATCATTGTTGTTGGATACGGCAATGTAAATCCAGCTACGTCGCTGAGAGAAGTGGCATTAGAATTAGATATCTCAAGAGAATCTGTGAGTATAATTTTAAAAAAGCTCACGTTGTAAGAAGACTTCGGTATTGTAATTGGCTGTGAGGTAAATATGACGAGAATAATAATTTCGTTAACTTAATTTTGTTCACTGATGAGTCACAATTCTCAAATAATGCTTTATTTGACCGACGGAGCAACAGATACTGATCTAAATAATCAAAAAATTATTCGTCCCGGACAGTTTCAAGAACGGTTCGGAATCAATGTTTGGGCAGGAGTGATAGGAAGGCGAATTATTGGACCTGTTTTTTTTTTCATGGTACCTTAGCTGGTGCACGATATTTACAATTCCTAAGAAATGAAATTGAAGACTGGCTAGATGGTTTACGTCTTGCCGTGACATTAAATATGTATGTCCAGCAGGATATAGAGCGTTCCACTTTCTTGCGTCACCCGGTATTCGGGGTGTTTTTTTACTTGATGTTTTGTGTTTTGACGGGATGCATTCTTCCTCTTTCTACTTTATAACACGGCCAAAAGAGAAATTTATTTTGCCGATACTTTCGGCAGACTCATTTGCGTATTTGGTCTTCAGTTACATCCCATTGTTTCGCAATTGCAACACAATGGGATCGTCGTCGGGTTCGACAATGGCCAACCAAAAATTTTCCGCCATTTTCGCGACAGAGACGGCGGATGAAAAAAGATGGCCGTTTGCTACGGCCAGCTGTTTCGTTGTTTACTACAATGGACGCTTGTGCGCGTATAGCTGATAATATACGGCCCGAATACATTGTCTGTGTGAAAAATTACTGTTCTAGGTACGAATTGGGTTAATGGTTCAATTGTTTTTTTTTATTGCTCGGCGATGACGTCAGGTCCCGGTTTGTTGCCGTTGTACGCATTCGTTACTATGGGAGTGTCTTACGAAGTCGCAGTTGCCACTAGATTCGAAAAATATATTTTTCTTCTCCTTAAGATTGCGGAATTGACGAGTCATTTGACCGAAATAATTTAAAAAATACAATTAAATTTATATTTATTTATTTTTATTTATATTGTGCGTTACGTCACCGTCGCGTCGTTCTGAGGTCTAAATGGAGTCCATATTTTTATAGCGGAAGTGTTACTTTACTACGTCAGCTTCGTTACCCGCGGGCCACGAGCCGCTTCGCACATTTCCGGTACTTTAGTCACGGGCGATGGAATGATTTCGGTAGATCTTAGCTATGGTAATAACTGTAGCGGATGTTTATAAGGGCTTTATACAGCTTGGATTTTATAATAGTGTTATAAGAAAACCACAATTTTTTTTGTAAGACATTCTCTAAACACCAAAATAATATAATATTGCATCCAAAACGTGTCCGTTTCTTTATTTATAAAACCTTCGGTGTTGGTTAAACGTTATTAAAAACATTATTCAATATAAAACTTTTATTCCGGGGGTTTTATAGCTTTATGCGTAAAACTCTTATAAAGTCTTAGAGCGCCTAATAAATGTTCTACAGCTACCATGAAACCTGAACTGAAAAGTGAGGTTATGATAGCATAATTCAAATTGGGTATTTGCCCAGTAATTGGTTTTCCTGTTGCTTTTAGTTTTATGGCGGTTACCGAAAGTTTTTAAAAATACTTTTTTGAAACTATAAGTGTTCCATAATCACGTTAGGTTTTATTGGAAGCGCAATATTGCTATAGTCCAAGTTGTTTAATATAACTTGAAAGTCAAGTTTTTAAAAAGCGAGCTTGGTGAACACGGCGGCCTTTTATGTCGCGAATCAACATGACTACTTTCGAAGCAATTCCTGAGACTTGAAAACATTCTTCAAAAATATACAATTAAAAAAACTAACCAAAACAATGTTGGTTACGTGCTCGTTTATTAAACACCATTCGTGCCAAAACAGACTCGTGACGAAAGTGTCTTTTATATATATGGTCAATTTGTGGTGGCTAACGCTAAATCGTACACCGCTATTTAGTGAAAACGTAGATATCCTTTAGTTTCCTAGTTGACCCATCTTTTGTTCAAGACCCTGTTTGTACTTTTTTTTAATGGCCGGTACGACAAAAAATTAAATGTTTTCCACAGTGCAGGGTTTTGCGCGCGTCTCGTAACCTCCGTCTTCTTTTCTTCCGCAGTTCAACTTCGTGGGAAGGATCCTGGGCCCCAGGGGCATGACGGCCAAGCAATTAGAGCAAGAAACGGGCTGTAAAATCATGGTACGCGGGAAGGGCTCGATGCGGGACAAAAAAAAGGTGGGTGCAATTCTTTTGTCTTGTCTCGTTTTAATTTCAACGGTTTTTTATGAATGCGGGTTAAGGTCGCGTGGACAATCTACCGGATCCGAATCCCGTAGCCCTTTAAAGACTGGCTATTTGACAGGTTTTTGAAAATTACTGACTGGTGTTCTCGGAATTTCGCAGTTTTTTTTTTATATATATCTACTATTTCTTTACTAGACGTCATATGACAGTAAATACAACGAAATGTTTTAATATTTTTTTATGTATTTTTATGTATTTATTAAATGTACAGGGAGAGTCGCAATGATGGGTCAAATCGGTTATGACGGTCTTTGTGTGACAATATCGGTACTCATTATATCATTTTTAATTTACGCCTCCAGTTTCTGAAATGCAGGGTGTTGCACTTTAAAATTGTAACATTTTTATTTACGAATCTTCCAGTTTTTCACATAATTGTCCTATTGGGTTACACTTTTCATGTAAATTAAAATTATATATAATATTAGCAGATAAAAGATGCGTCCTCTGCCCTATTAACCGATAGTCGTTGAAGTCCAGAGAAATAATAAGGGCCTCTACAGTGTTTTCTAGCATGTTCTTATCAACTTCCCACATTGTTTCTTTCATTTCAATCGGGTTTGGAAGCGATTTAGTCCACAACAATTTCGTACAAATTTAAAATCTCTAGTTGCTCATTTTCACGATATTTTTCCAAAATTGCTTCTTATTTAAAGTGAGTCAATTAAGGTTTTTAAGAATACCTGAGTATTTTCTCGGATTTTCTTTCATGGTAGCTGACATCCATGACCATAACTGACCCAGCAAGAAGTCTTGAAAAACATCAGCATTGGTATCTTCATAATGGTCTGCAATACATTGTGAGTAATTGTTTGCTTCTTCCCGAAGGTGCTCGACCATCCCCTTCCATGAAAGTTTGCCTCCCGCTTTTTTAATTTTTATCCTGCCATGTCCTTCCCAGCTTCGTCCAGGTAATGGAATTTCTGTTTTCCCTTGGGAACTGTCAAACTGCCCTCAAATATCATAGTTCCCAGCAGATTATTTAGTCTCCCTCCATTAAAAGTGATTTTCTGGTTTTTCCTTTAAAGTTTTCTACAATTTCCCATGAGTGGAATGAAATTATCCTTTTTCATTTCATACATTATTTTATCGAAGGTAGTTTTTAAAGTAAGCAGTCTCTTCATCCTTATTTATTAGTTTCTTTTCTTCTCGCACTTCTGGTTGGTGACCCGATAGGGCCGCTTCTCCGTCTACATGCCACTCTCGGGATCCTTGACAATCAGCGTAGGTACCGTGCGTTCAATTTATCTTGATAATATTTTAAATGGCTGTAGCTTTTTTGTTTCTAGATATATCAAGGTAAACAAAAAAACAAAATGTAAGGTTAGTAGCCAAGTTTTTTTCCAAATGACGTTTAAAACAAAAACACTATCAATTTTCTGACATATAATATATATAATAATTCACGCAGTCACAAAGTCCAAGGAGGATGCAGTTTTGTTTGGATTTTTGAAATAGATATAATGAGAATAATAATTTTTTGAAAAACATTTCATTGACTGATAAAAGGGTTGTAATAGACAACATACCCGATATTGGTCTTTAAATAATCCTAGACAAATACACGAAATAAAAACTCAGAGGTACCAATCAATTAAGGTATGGTGTGGTGTCATATATGGGCATATTTTGGGTCTGATATTTATAAATCAAAAGTTAACTGGAGATCATTATTTGCTACTCTTAAAACACCAAAAGAACATAATATAGAAGATTTATCCCTAAATATATTACGGGCGCCATGAGAACGGCGCCCACGAGGGCCCTGGAGGCTCTGGTGGGGCTGCCCTCTCTGGCGGATCGGGTGCAGATGGAGGCGGCCAGGACAGCTGTGAGGCTGGCGAGCTGCGGGCTCTGGAGGGAGGGAAGCTTCAATCGGGGTCCGTACGACATTTTTGAGGGCTGTCGTGGGGATCGCGGAGTCATGGGCATGCCGAGTGACGTCATGATCCCCGAGATGACCTTCTTTGATAAATTGACCTTTCTCTTTCCATCAAGGGAAGATTGGAGAGAGGGCAGAGTCGGCTCCTGGGATGGACTTGTCTGGTACACTGACGGGTCCAGAATGGGAGATCTGGCCGGAGCTGGAGCGTACTGCGAGACAATGGGATCAAGCTGGTCGGTCCCTCTGGGTCAGTACTGCACTGTGTTTCAGGCGGAAATTTTCGCTTTATTGATGGCGGCCAGAGAGGTGCTTCGGCTCAACTACGGAAGCAGGAGAGTCTTCTTCTGCTCGGATAGTAGGGCTGCACTCATGGCGCTGAAGTCAGTGCGTACGCGCTCCTTGTTGATAAAGGAGTGCAAAGGGGTACTGAGGAGAGTGGCTGAGGAGAGAAAGGTCACGTTGGTCTGGGTCCCGGGTCACACCGGTGTCCGGGGCAATGAGGCAGCGGACGCCTTAGCCAGGGAGGGCTCCTCGCATAGGCATATAGGGCCAGAGCCCCGCTTGGGGATCGCCCCGTGTGTGAGGCGGGGAGCTCTCGAAGCCTTGGCGAGAGACCGGGCCGCGGGGGGCTGGAGAGTTGCTCCGGGAATGAGGCAGGCGAGGCTTATGATGGATGGGCCCGCCCTTCCTCGGACCAGGGAGCTGCTTAGACTGACCAGGAGGGAATGTAGAGCACTAACAGGGGCCTACACAGGACATTGCAGGCTTAGGAGGCATCTCTGCTTGCTAGGCATTGGAGACGACCCGGAGTGTAGGTGGTGCATGGAAGGGGAGGAGACCCCGTATCATCTGCTCACCGAGTGCCCTGCCTTGACATGGGCAAGATTGGGAGTCTTCGGAACGGCCCTGATCGATCCGGACTCAGTGCACGGAATTGGGCTAAAGGAGTTGCTGACCTTCTACAGGAGGGGCGGCATTCTGGACGCCCTCTAGAGCGGCCTGGGGGCACAACGGGCCCATCTGGTGGCCTAAGTGCTTGGACGCCCGCGAGGGCGCCCCCCTTTAATACCAATACCAATACCAATACCTAAATATATTAATGCTGATTATATGGCAGCAAGACGGTGCCCTCTTCACAATGTTGTGCAAGTTAAAAATTCTCTTAATATGGAATATCCTAGGGGTTGGATAGGGAACGGCGAAACTATGTAATGGCCAGCCAACAGCCCCTACTTAACTTTAATGGATTTTTTCTTTTCACATGCACAGTGCACAGAACTCCAAGAGATCTTACAGTTAGAGTGTATGACAAATGAGAAATGGTGGTCACATACAGCAGTATTTAGAATAGTTAAAGAAATTTTTATTTAGTGTGTCTTGTCATTTTTAGTGATTTTGTTCAACTTTAATTTGTAAATAATTATTGTTGTTGCAGTCAGTCACGGCACTCCTTGAAATTATATAAAAATCTCCTATTTTAGCCGATTAGTCAAAAACGAGTGGGTTTAAATATAAAATGTGTTACATCATCGTATACAAGATGTTCCATAAAAAAAAATATGATGTAGGCTTATATGTTAGAAAATTGATAGTGTTTTGTTTTATACGTCACTGGAAAAAAACTTGGCTACCAATCTTACATTGTGTTTTTTGTTTACCTTGATATATCTAAATAAAAAAAAGTTACAGCCAATTGAAATGTTATCAAGATAAATTGAACGCACGGTACATACAATACTACGCTTCGGCTACGACCATTAATTTTTATAATGTAATAACGATTTACTCTCTCGCATTAAGAAATAGAGCATAGTGGGACCATTTGAGGCAGAGGCTGCTTATCATATTTTCGACTCACACTGTATATTTTGGTTGACAAAAATTACAGCGGAGCTCGCGGAAATCCTGCTCGTATGGGGTGAGTGTAACGATTTGTTGTAGATTCTGTAGACCGCTGAAGAGATTAATTTTTTTTCCCTGTCGTTAATCACCGATGACGGTATTAATAAACGCGATATTTTTTCCGTCTGTCAAATAGCCCGTTAGAAGCACAAATTCGAAACGTCGTCGTTTGCGCACGCCCCGCGTTGATTTACAACGCCGCCCGTTACCTTTAATTGCATTAGCGGCGTTAAAAATTCCTGGCGGCGGGCCAGCGGGAAAAATACATTTTAACCCGGGAGGGCGTCGTTGCCAAACTGCACCTTCCTACAGTCTTCCGGCAATGCGATGTCAAAGACGGAGGCGGCGCTAGTGCCGCAAAGTTCCCATCGCCGACCTTTGCTGCAAAATTATTTTTTTAAATGACATTGGCGCGAAAGTGAAACATTGTAATTATACGAAGAAGCAGTTTACGCAGTTTGCGTTGCGTATCACTTCACGCTAGCTAATTATATTAAATTTTAACTTTGACGTTTCCGTTTAACGAATGACTTGTTTCTGTTCTGTCCAAAGCCGCCCATTTCGAGAAGAGGACCGCGTAAGTGAAGTTAATTGGTTATCCGTGCGTTTTTTTTTTTTACTTCCCGCCTACCTAAAAATAAACCCGTAACCCCAGCCTAATTATTTTCGTGTTCCTTTTAGTGACGGTTCTTGTCACTTTAAACGATACCCGGGGTTTCGATAATACCGGAACATCGTCAAATTTATCGAAGGAGAGCGAAAAAGCTTTTAAGCTGGGTTTACAGAGGGTCAGTTTCTTGTATTGTGAATTGTTTTGTCCCAGGGTTGCCGGATCCATCTAAAAGTCATAACAATTTAGAAATTTTAAATGGAACCCTATAGATTATTCTGCTTTTGTGCGCAAAATTCTAATTTTATTTATTTATTTTTTCATTTTGCGCTTTTGCACATTTATCGTGTCCGAAACGTGAAGCAAATATGAGAAACTGACTCCCTTCGTTATTAAGAGACGGAAGCCCGTTAAATCACTATATCTCGAATTTTGTGTCAACAGGAGGATCAAAACAGGGGTAAGCCCAATTGGGAGCACCTGTCGGACGAGTTGCACGTCTTGCTGACGGTAGAGGACACCGAGAACAGGGCCCAAATCAAACTCCAAAGGGCCGTGGACGAAGTCAGGAAACTGCTCGTGCCCGTAAGTGATCGCCGACGCTCCTCTGTTCGGTTTGTCGTCCGCGTCAAAGTTAATATTTGCTCGCGAACCGTTTTATGCCTTCCGGTCCTTTCCTATTTTCAAAATAAACCGTTTTCCGGAGACACACAGTTTCCTGTATCGCGCGAGCCTGCTAATATCGCACCGATATTTTTTTCTCAATGTTTTCTTAATATTGTGAATACGTAATACTAAACGCTGTGCTTCACTTAAAAAAATATATTTCCATCAATGGCAGTCACACTTCAAAGAAAAACACTGTTACCGTATCTATTACATATCTTTAGCCATATGGGAGTTCCCTAGGGATCAAATTCGGGCTGATACTTTTTATTTTAAAACGTTTAAGATGCAGTGAGCTTTTCTTGTTTGATTCGATACACAAGTTCAGAAAGATATTTTGATTAATTGAAAATGAGTGAAGTTTTCTTTATGCGTTTAATACTTAACACTAACTGCATTTTAAAAAAAACTTAGATGCACCAAAGGTCAGTAACTTATCCATAAATCATTTTTATTTCTTCCATTTTTTCTTCAAGTCCGCTTTTTGACAACTTACTTTATGCTTCGAGCGTTTCATTTTTTTCCGAAAAGATAAACCATTTTTTTGTAAAATTTAATAATAATAATAATTAATTGTCAAAATAGAATATTTTTTTATTGATGTGACGTTTCTTTAAAAATTACTTCTCGCAACATTTTTCTTTAAGCAAATAATTGCCTTCGGCAGACGCAATATTTTTGTTTGCGCTCCTAACGTATTGCCTAATTTCCTTTATCATTACGTCGAGGTCTAAAAATTGCAAATCTCGAACGTTCTCAGTTAATTGCGGCTTCCTGTAATTCATCTGAAAAAATTGCTCAATTCATCTGTCAAACGAATATCGTGGATTGTTTTAGGTGGGACCTGACGTCATAAATGGCACCTTTTACCGTTGCCATTGTGTATGTATTCTAAGCTCGACCCAAATTCTTTGTATTGCAGAAAGGAAATGAGAAGTTTCGATATATTGATTTTATACATCATTATTATAATTTTGCAAATATTCACAAAAGTTATAATAATACTACGTGGAAGAGATAATAACCAACAAAGCAAAATAAATACATAAATGGAAATCATATTCCACCAGTCAACAACAATACATGGGATACACAGTTAAAATACACAAAAAATGTGAAACTGATTCAAAATAGTAAGAATCACAGACTAGTTTAAGAAACTTTAAGTTTTACTGGATACTTATTGCCCAGTATAATTATTCAATTAAAATGGCTGTATGAGGGGAGGGATATTTCGGGTGAGGTACACTACATTATTAACCATTTAATAAAAAACAATTTTTTAAAGGAATTTCTTAATTTCTAGATTTTCTCTCCTATTCTGGCCTAGTTGTGCGGAGTCATTATTTTCTCCAGATTTAAGTGCACACCACCGTTTATTGTTAGGACATCAAATCATTAAAGCATACTCCGAAACGCAAGTGAAATATAGAGTAAATCTCAAAATCTATCGATCTGTGAACCGAAGCATACTGTCCAGAGGTAGAGTCCTCCAAACGATATACCGTTTTTACAATCTTTTATGGTTTTAACGTCGGAATGAGTTTAAGGCTTGTCTGTTGGAAAGCGGAAGGGGCCATTCTTTTCAGCACGTTTACCAAGCCTTGAGGACTGTTGCCTTTTGTAGGGAAATTTTCTTTAATTATTAGTGTCCTTTTTATAAACCTTCTTAAAACAGTCCTTATTTGAGGTAACTCGATTTCAAGTTGAATTTGCTCATTAAGTAGATTGATCTCCTATATTCAAATCACATTAGAAAGTTAGAAAGAAAAATGTCTGCTTCTAGTTGAAAAAAATGTGTGGAACATTTGATCGAATAAGAAAATGTCAGAAGTCAACTAGTGCCAGGAATAATTATTAATGTAGGGGACGACTCCAGTGACGATTATTTATAATAAACATTTTAAAGTAAGAAGGAATTTTTCACTGGACGAACTAATAATAATCGAGGATTCTCAGGGATAAAACTATACAAATTTACCATTTTTATGCACGAATTACCGAAGTACGGTTCTGGAATGTCATTGTTGGATTGTAAATCTATTTACAAAGAGAACCCCAAGAGAGTTTGGTCTGCGGTTAGACTTTCATGAAAATTTATCAAATCAATATCGTTTGGAGAACTCTATACCTAAATCCTTCACAGTGTCGACGTTACCTAGGTCACTTTTCAAATAAAAACCTTATGCGAGCTTTAATTTTAAATTGTTGAGAGAACGCAAGTCATTCAATAGATCCAAACCATTTTCATGTGGGTTATTGAAATTTAAAAGTTCAGTTCGGTACATCGTATACACTTTTCTTCCTCTTATTTTATATATTTAATGGAAATCAAAGTATATGATGTCTTGAATTTTCGTTCCAGCAAGCGGAAGGTGAAGACGAACTAAAGAAAAGACAGTTGATGGAGTTGGCCATCATCAACGGAACGTATAGGGACTCCAGCACGAAGGCGGCTTCTGCGTCAGGTAGATATTTTTATACTTACGTTTTCAGTTTTCAACGAAAATTAACTAAAAAATTTGGCAAATTGTGTTACTAACTCACGTTGATATTTAATAGCTGATTAAGATTTTGTAATAATTATGACACTGTGATAACGTTTCCTTTTTCTTGAATTGACGCAGACCTTTGCGCCCTTGCAGCGTGCGATGAGGAGTGGCGGCGCGTCGCCGCCGCCGCGGTAGACGCCCAGCGTCTGCTGTCGCCGGCCATTCCCGGCCTTGGTACGCCGCTAAGGGGCCCCGCCACCCCTTTAGGCGCGCCCCTCATACTTTCGCCCAGGATGTCGGTTCCCACTACGGCGGCGTCCATATTGAACGGGTCTGCGCCCCCGGGGTAAGTCGATTCGAACCCGAGAACGGTAAGCCGGAGAGGATGGTCATCAAAAGTCTGTCGAGTGGATCACGTGACGTCACGGATCAATTTATCCCCCTGGTTTTACCGTTCTCCCATTCAGACGTGTTCCGGCTGCCGGTTTTTTCAATTTCGCCCTTCGGGCCGTCGTTGCAGGTCACTACTGTCGCCGGGGGACCCGCATGGCCTCCTCTACGCCCCCTACGCGGACTACACGAACTACGCCGCGCTGGCGGCTACGCCCCTCCTCACGGAATACGCGACGGCGGACCATTCTGGTGGGTTGTTTGCGCGCTGAACCACGCCTCGTCCCCTTCGACTCTCGGAACATACCACTATTATTATTGAGGGGCCGAGAAAGCAAAAACAAAAATATATATATATAGGAAAGACGCTAAACCGCGACCTCTCTGACAAAAAAAAAATGGGTCGCAGCCAGCAGCAGGCATCGGCTGACGATTTTTTAGCTTAGTAGTTTGTTGTAGGTTTAGGGGTTACTTTTTTTTCTAAGGCGCCCTTGACGGTCTTCGTTGACGGTGGCATCTAAATCCTTGTAAGAAAATATCAGGCTCGAGTCTGGGCGGGGCCGAATTTAGAGCCCGCCTCCCCCGCGGAGGCGGAGCCTTAACGGGTAGGCGTTTTTACGCGCCAGGCCATTGGTCGGGGATTAACCGTTCGGCTGATGGTTACTAACAAACGACCTCTTGTCCAAAGAAGCCCTAACAAAAGCCTATATGAAAAATATAATTAATAATCTCTTGGTAGTTGGAATTTCTTGTGAACGACTTTGCTCTTCTTTGGCCGTGATGGTTGAAACAAGTGGGCGGGGCTCGCGACGCAGTCCTGCCTATCACGAGTGGGGATTTGTTTTTTCGCGCATTGTTTTGGTTGTTTTCCCGTTCAAGTGTACTGACATTTTCTTATAGGCGTTTACGTGCGAAAGTGGCAAATTTTACTGCCCTAACGATGGGAGATGGCGCACGAAATTAACGGGAAGCGGAGCGGACCTACAGTGGCGCCGAATTAGTCACACATTATTATTTTTTATTTACAACAATTTTTTTATTATTATACTTCTGTGATAATTTTTGACCGGTCAGGTTTGCGTTTTGTACACACCCGCTCGCGCGCACGCGCGCGCACTTTTTCAAGAAGATATTTTTTATTATTATTATTATTATTTAAATACTTTTATTTTTATTATTTTTTTTTGTTTTACGCAAGTCATATTTTTATCGTATTTTTAATACTTACGGCAGTTAGCCAAACGTATAGGATTTTTTCTATTTATACAGGTAGGTTTTTACTTTAGGGACTATTATACAGTGCGTTAAAAACGCACACTCGCTCTGGTCATTTTTCGTGTAAGTCGTATTGCGTAATTGTGAGCTTCACGTGACGACCGCACGCCTTCGGATGTTTCGGTCCTTCGAGTCAGATTTGGCGACGCACAGAGGTCCAAAACATCAAAATAATGGCCAAATATATATATAAAAGAAAACTAGAACTGATATCATATATTTAGCGACAGAATTACGAACAAAAAATGATATTCAACCGATTCATCTTACTTAATTTTACTTGATTTGTTATTTCTAGAATATGTTTCAACAAAGCAATATAGCCTTATATATCTTGAGGTAATTAAATAATTGTTACATTCTGTGTCTGTCAGTAACTTTTCCATCTAGGTAGCCATGTCACTTTCTCATACATATTGTCTTTGCAATTCATTTCTTTTTGCATTCATTATTAAAGTTAACTTATATTCCACAGAAATCCGCTCAATGTTATGCTGTACCGGGTGATCATTTATATTAATGTGTCCCCCCCCAACCCCCGCCTTTTAACTTTTATATTTTACGTTTGTCATCTGGTGAAATTTGAAATTCTTGAATATTACTGCGAGCGCATATATCTCAAAAACTATTGGATTTGGGTACGGGACATATCATACAAGAAATTTTAGAATATTTTATTTAGCGTATAATATACAGACCGTTCCAATAAACATATATAACTTTCATCTCTGGGTGAGTTCTGCAACACCCTGTATATATGAAAGCATTTCTTGAAAATTGCTTATTATTTTTTGAACAACTTTTATATTTAAAATTTTTTGCCCGTAGGGAGCAGAAGGGGGGGGCATTACAAATGATCACTTCTAATGATCAATTCTTAAAAGCTTATTTGTTACTAAAAACCAACTCAAAACAGATGAAAACAGATTGAGTGGAATCATGAAAGTTTGCTATTTAAAGCCGTACGTTTACGTAATATTTCATATTATAGCTCTTTGAATGATACTATTTATCAAAATACTTACATTGGAAGTTCTCATTCATACTTTCCTGGATTGTTGGAACAAATAGCCTAAAAGTAATATAGGTCTACAAAATTAAACTTATTGACATATGTCTTTATTTTGAAAACTGATTTTATATCATTTTGGTGGGAGATTTCAAAAATTTCATGCATTTATTTGTATCACGTAAGGTTTTGCAAATATTAAAGGGAAAAAAACGATATTTCTAAATTAATTTAGTTCTTAGAGTTCCCAAAAAACATCAATTATTTCTTTAAATTTTAACATTAAAAACAAGAATACTTTCTTTTATCTTGGCATCAGGTAGGGCTGAAAATTTCTCCCACAAATATTTGAAACAGTGTCTAGGGCTTTAACAAACTGCTTCATCGCACCAAGTTTGATATGAAGAGGAGGCAGTAAAACTTTTTTGGGGTTAACTAAACAACCTCCTAGTACATTTTTGCTACTCGGTGCAATGCTTGTTCAAGAGGACCATTCTATTTCATTCTATATAATGAAAGTTATTTGGATGGTTCACACAATGACTTTTCCACATTTATACGTTCTAGAACAGTAGAAATACGCAACAACAAAGACAATATTATCCAGTGTTGCCAAATCAGATTTAATTTCATAAAAATAAATTCATTTATAGGTATGTATATTAATAAAATAATATTTTTAAGATATAGAACGCTGTAAAAATAATGATAGAGAAAAAATATTTCGTTTTTTGGAAAAGGGGCCCTCAAAAATATACAAATAAGCAAACAGCTTTCAAACATCAAAATCACCTGTGAGTTTGGATGCAGCGCCATAGAGTAATATTATTTGACATACCGTTCAACTCTCCAAGGCCATCAAAAGTTATAAGGCTGCCGTACCGACGCGCGTCACGTGAAGATCCGAAGTCGGTCGAAAATTCTTTCGTTTTTTTTTTCGGAATTTTGCCGTTCACTTAAAACTAGGCCCGTAATTGTCGCGATGTTTCGAGTCTTGAAAAATTTCGCGGGATTCTTGTAAATAGTTGTTAGTTTAAACATCACGAGTCGCTCGCGTCTCCCTCTCTCGGCTAGAGCGAACGCGATTCGGTAGACTTAATTTTTTTTTGTATTTTTCGTGCATTTATCCTTAAACAATATTTATTTATTATTTGCCGAGTGAAGCTATTCAGTGGCGTGGCCGCGCGGATGCGCGCGCCTCGTTTTGTACATAAGTAAAATCCGAGAAAAATGTTACTGTAATAGTTTTAAAACGTCGCCTCTCTTTCTCCTTTTTTTTTGTTTACCCCGAGTAGCTACGAGGTAGTATTAGATGCGGGGACGCATTTTGTCCGGCGACGGAAATTTCCAATCATTTCGCGTTGGGATATGAGTTAGGTATCGAGATCTTTATTCTTCTTTCTTGTAATAATTAGTAGGAAAAAAATTCACAGCTTGTTTACAACCGAATTCCTTGAAGAACAAAGTTAATAGAAAAATATCCACCATAGTTCAAGCTTAAGGTTGATCAAAATGGTCGCCAACATGGCCTTTATTTTTTTAGAAATAACGAATAATGAAATACTTGCACACTAGCTGGCCAAAGAATAGATTTGGCTTGGTTTGTTCAGAAGCAACTGTTGCACGGAGAGATTTTGCCTCCCCGCATCCACTACGCGAGCAGCCATCTAGTGCCATTTTAGGTTTAAAAGCGCGTTGGAAATTTCCGCGCAGACGTCCCCCAACCCGCCACTTTCGGCGATTGTTGTTTGGTTTCATTACGTCACTATATGTGTGTATGTACAGGTGCGTCGGCGGTTGCCAAGCAACGCAGGCATCTGGGGCAGATAAGAGAGCACCCCTATCAGAGGGCGGGCGCGCTCTCTTAACCGATTTTTTTCTAAAGACAAACTGTCACGAAAGGTTAGTTGATCATTTGTTTTTGTTGTTTTTTTTTGCGCGTCTCGTTGCAGGTCACGCGCGCCGCTGAGCGCTGACGGGCTCTCAAGAGACGCGTGCGCTTTGCTTTTTGTCGCTCGGTATCAAGTGTCAAAATGACGGATCCTTACATTTAACAATTTTTTTTCCTGATGCATTCAGTGGAGGGAAAAAGACAACGTAGCCCCTCGATAATGGGTCCGAACTAGATTATACCTGTTTTGACAAAAGCATGGCGCGCGTGCAACCCGTCTTTACGTATTTGCCCCTCAAGTTCGAATGCGAACGAAAGAAGGCGCCACATTTTATTTGTTACCGACATTTAAAGTTTCTGTAGTACGTACGGCAAAGTAGTTGTTTACGTCTTAATGGTTAGCATAAGAACCTCCGACTGCTAGGCTTGACCTTGTTCCTTTATACTTCGTTATACCAAAGTATTATTCTTTAAATTCTGATCACTTATCAACTCTAGTTCCGGCAGTTGTGGGACTGCTTCCCACGATTTTTCAAATCCTCCATAGAGAGCCGCACCTGAGTTTGTGGCTAAAACTCTCCCGGCATTTGGTCTCTGCCACAAGATTAACTTTGGAAATCTCAGTCAACATTTTTTCTATATGTATGTAATATAATGAGCTTAAAGCACAATCTATGCAACGTTCTGGTCGCCAAGTTAGACTGTCGTCAGCAGATGATATTAAACCCTTGCTAATCCATTTACCCTCTTTTCTAATTGAATTAGTGATTTTACATTTTCAGTGTAACCTATTGGATACCAACACAATATTTTTGCAGTGCACCTCATAGAGGATTAAACAAAGTATTAATACAACTCTTGAATTGATCGAAGTTTACAAGATCAAAAATCTGAAGCTTCCGAACTTAAATACAATCTGTCTAAAAATTGTCTACAATTGGATATATGTTTTCATTTAACTGACCTTTATTTCAGTCAAATAGAATGTGTCCATCATTTTACAGCTCACAATGCGTGTGTAATCTGAATGCTGAAAATGCCTATTATTTGCTTTCACTCCTCCTTACCTGTCATTATTTGTGACCTTCAAAGCCCTCCGCTGACCCACCTCGCCTTGAAAGGTTTCGTGAAGCTTTTGGGTTTGTCAGTGGAACCTTTTTTGGAATCGTTAGGCGGTTTTGCGAACCAAACTAGTCCTAGCAGTCTACCCCGCGTACCTCACCCACACCGCCACAGTGGCGCCTAGTCTCGAAAACGGATAATTAATTCATTATTCACTTAGAGTATGTTTTGTACATATAATACGCACTCGTCGACGCCTTCTTTCTTCGTCTACGTTTTTCTACTCTTTCGACATTCTCACTGTTGGCGATTACGCGAGAATCACTACTTAATCTCTATTTATACTTGTAAGTAGTTTTATATACGTTTATATTATTATCACGTAGAGCATATATATATATATTCTATATTTTTTGTATATGTTGTTGACTTGCGCCAATGTGGAACAAAATATATTTATATGAAAATCTCAATCGGCTCCGTTTTTATTTATCATTCCCCGAAGGCACGCCGCTCTATGATAGAACGATTTTACATTAACCGACGATTTTGGTAATCAACTATTAACGCAATTAACACATTTTAATTATTATTAATTCCACATGGCCAAGTAACTCTTTTATTCTGACAGGGAGTGAAAGTAGTAAAATAACCGAGTGACTGTGACGGGGTAGTTTTTGGTGCACTTTCTTCCGTTATCTTTCGGCACGCATTTATTAACCGCCATTTCCGGCGATCGTTAATTGGGTAATAGTCGATACCGTCGAAAAAAGTGCATTCCTATTTTTACGCTTTCCTTAACCAAACGTCATCGCGTTTTTGCACACACATTTCACATTTTTAAAAAAATCTCTAATTCGACTACCACTTGGTTATTTTTACTGCTCTCACGCCTCAATATTGTGTACGTACTCTTCGCGCTTTGCCGGCGACGTTACCTAACCTAAAAAGTGGGCGAAACGTCACCGGCAGGGGCGGCACGACGATAAAAATTACTAACAGTCTGTTTTTTCTTTCTTTTCTTGTTAACCCTGTGGGCCAGCTTGCGGAGTGCTAACCAAATCGTCACACATCCATGCCAACTCCTAAGTACCAACTAACGAAACAATTCGGGAGGCGGCGCCCCTCCACAACCCACCCCTCGCCCGCCGGCTATAGAAAAGAATGGGTAGCGGTACGTCTAACAAATTACATCACTAACATTTTTTTAAAATTATTTTGGAACATTAATTCTACCGTTTATTTTATGTTTTTATTTTATTTTTTCAATTTATCGACGAACGGCCCCCGCCGGAACGGTACGCCATTGGTACCGTGGAGTATGGCGCGGCTCCTTCGTCGTAATGGCTGGTTTACACATTGCCGTACTTTTGACTAACAGCGACATAACCGTATCAGTAGTAGTGCATGTCTCTTTCTCATGCCATATTTTTATTATTATTATCATCGTAACCCAATGTTTAGATTAGAACGCAGTTTGAACGAAGCAATGTGTGAACGAGGCATCCGCACTTGAAAATCGAAGTAGGCGTGCGCGTTGCGCACTAAACACGTTCGTGGCGTTCAATTGTCAATTATTATTGTTGTTGGATTAATCGGTATTTCCAAAATTGTGCCTTGCTGGTCGATAGTTTATCACGACTCGTTTGGTGCGCAACCGCGACACACATAGTATAGACTTATATAGTGTTACTAATATCTTTTTATACTTGTATGTCTGTCTTCAGTGAAGTACAAAAACTTTTAGTGCCAATTTTTCAAAAGTTATATAAGCTGAACGTTCCGGAAAAATTTATCGATTCAAGGGTCAGATTCTCGAATATTCTCTCGCGATTTCCGCGTAAGTACTTACGGTAATGAATTTTTCCGGAAGGGCCTGTAGATTAGAGGCAATTTATATAGAGAAGCAATAATTTGTAGACAAGGTAAGTAAGACTTAAGTTAGGAATTTTGATGACGCGTCGACGCGAACAAAGCTACGATTCTGATTATGTGAACCTGAACGCAATATAAATTTGATATTTTCAATATTTCGCAACGTTATCGTTGAATGGCAATAACAATCTCCGTCCTGAAGTAAAAAATAGTATATCAAAAAATACTCAGAGCGATGAGAGTGGTAATCAGGTGCAATACGCTGGCTCGATAACATTTGATTTTGTTTTTAATTGCGTGGAGCCAAACGTGCAATCTCAAGAGTTTTTTATCATTATTATTATTATTATATAAAGAATGATCTAATGTTTGTTTTAGAAGATGGGCTGGGAAACTTTAAAGGGAGAGTCGTTGAAATTCAAATGCCTTGGTCCTATAAAGTTAATAGAGTGTTATAGGTATATTCAATGTTGTACTTAGATATGATTATTTAAAAAAAGGCATATATTGTGTATCGATGTTATTATCCATATCTAAATAAGAATATAATTCGTGTTTGTTTGAGCAGTTTAAGTCGAGACAAGGCATTAAGGAACAGGTGGGGCGACCGTGAAAATTGCCGGGCGCTTATCAAACACTCTCGGCAATTTTGGCGTCAATCCTCCATTATATTATTTATGTTGATTTCAGTGTTAGTTATTATTTTTAAAGTGTCATATAAAATTAGGACTGCAGATAACTTTGATGTTTTCAACTGGACGCACAGGGACCAGGTTTACCGACACACTTGTCCCGAGCAATGTGCACAAGTCGCAAGAAAATTTCATTAAATTATTTAACGTTTTATATTGGTTTTTTATTACACCAGCGGATTGTAATCAATCTACACCCCCCCCCCCCCCCCAAAATGCGGCATTGAAATTATCGCGTCATTTGTCGCTGGTTGGTTTTGTCGCAGATACCGTGAAAATAACACATCTCTCATTTAAAAGTGCCTGTATAGACATACATAGTAGCTACATGGGTCTGTACACAAGATTTTAGTATTAAAGTGCCTGTAAACCCACGTATATAGTGGCTGCATGGGCTTGTACACGAGGTTTAAATATTCTTCTTTCACTTCTAGTGGCCAAGACTACATAAGGTCATTCGGCTAGCTTTCAACAATGAAAAACATTCAAAATTGTTAAACGATGCCTTCATAAAGGAAGTGTTTGGACCATTCCATCATCCTTCAGGTTAGTTAACATACACTTAATACGTTTTGCAAAAAACAGCCACCCCCGGCTGCCTTTAACCGGCGTGAACCGAAAAAAACAGTTGGGCCGACAATGATTACAGATTTAAAACCTTCACAAAACACTTTGTGCGACGATTACAAAAGATTCTGCCGGGAGCGAGCGCAGGTTACACCGCCACGTGCAATGTTCGCGATAGAATAGGTTTTAGTATTATCGTTGTGTATTGTTAAATGTCTTTTAAAAAAATAATTTATTAATGAAAAATGTACAATGAAACGTGAAGATCGTGTTCCTAACCTAAAATCACTCGTCGTCGGACAACTCGCTGTTCTCTTCTTCCTCATCGGTCAGCTCGCCTCTGACTGAGGTTTCATACTCTAAAATTTCGTCGTCCGACAAATGCGAGTTACCTTCAACAAAGGAAGCGAAACGTTTTACGTCTTTTATTTTCAAAGCGGTCTTCCACTGGTTACATTCGGGACTGGAACAGTACTGTCGCAATTCCGTAAGCGCTTTGGCCGTTTCTCTCGCCCCCTGCTCGTAATACTGGTCGTTGGTGAGCAATTTGATTTTCGGCGGGAACCTTCGTTTCCTACAAGAGGCACAGGCATTATAAATTATTATTTCCATAGCTTGGCAGAGGGGATGGGTCGTACCAATACTTTTTTGGCGCCGAAACCCACTTTTTGGGCGTGATGGTCGCCAGTAGTAAAATGACAATCTGGGCCATAGCGGCTTCCTGGAAATGGCTGCTAAGAAATATGGCTACGAGGCCTGACAACTGCAGGCTCCACTTTATCAAGTTCACGGTTCGTTTGTTTTCTACGGGACCCCAGCGGTAGCACACTACAAGGTTTTAATTAAATTCAAAGGAAGTGTGTACTAATGCAAATAAATACAACTTACAGATGAAACTTACAGATCCCGTAACTAAAATGTACCACAGAACGTACATTTTGTAGGTGGTCATTACAACTTTTAAATTATCCCAGAGAATTTGCAAAAAATATATCACAATGGTCCATCCACACCCAATGACCCCGTACATCAAAGGTTTCTAAAATATATAAAATATAGTTATCGTTGCTATGGAATAGGTAATAGTATATTATGCAATGGGTTTAATAAATGTACTTTGAGGCCTGAGATTCGTTTTGGAAAATGGGAGCAGTGTTTCGTACAATACTTTGTCCATGACCTTTAGTTTGCAAATCAGTAAAAATACCATCATAATGGAGAAACCTCGAAGGCAAAATGTCCAAAGTGACGAAACTGATATAAAATAAAACAGGGCGTAGAAAAATAATATTTTTAACACCTACCCGGGGGAACAACTTGCTAATGAAGTATATCAGAAGCAAAAATGAAGCGCAAATACCAAATGTGATACCGCAGACATAATGAAACAGTGTGTTTTTGCTTAAATTGTTCGCAGCAAGAAATAACAGCACACCGAAAACCATACTTAACACCTTCCACAAGTCTATTCCTAAAATTCACCTTAAATCATCTACAAACCAAACAAAATATGCTTACTTATCACTTTCAAGTGGACGGAATATGACTCTTTACTCTCAATACCGATACAGCTGGTGTTAAAAGGATTCAATTTGATAGCTTTGGACTTTGAGGACCAGAGTCCAGCGACAGACCAGCTATATCTTTTATCCAGCCATTCATTTTCCACTTCCTCCGGAGAGTTACCATCATATTGATTATAATCATCCGACGAATGTTTTATAAATAGCTAGAACAATCTCGGTAAGAAAAGCGACAAGCTCTTTCGAATACATACAACTACGCTTTGCCAAATATGAACTATGTACTTTGGTTTTCCCTGGTAGCAAAAAATATGCAGGTCTTTGGTCTTGTATATCGGCTCGTACCTGTACACCTCGTCTTGTTCTAAGAAATGCACTACAAACAAATACCAAAATAACCCCTTTCGTTTAACCTCAAACATTAAAGAAATTTACATTTGTTACTATCTTTCCTAAAAGCACACGAAGTCGATTTTGTTAAAAGAAAAACTGTTATAAGCACAATCCAATTAGCTATCCTCATTTTGTGGTCTACGTTAAATGAAACGATCAGCAAAATTTAAACTTTCCAGCAGTCCGCCATATCACAGAAAATGAAAAGGTTGGATTGATTTTACGTCTAATGACCAATAATACAATAGGACATTCGGCCAACTTAAGAAAAGTGAAAGTAATAATTCAAAACAAACACAACACAAAAAAATGTTGGGCTCGACTGCTAGGATCATTCGCCCATTGCCGACTTCCGTCGAGGATTTTCGCTTCTGGTCAATGACCACCACGTACAAAGAAGAAGAATAACCAATAATTTGCTCAGCTAGCAAAAAACGATTCTGACCGATACCAAAAAAATCGGCTTTCCACCGCGGACCATCCGGGCCCATCCGGCCTCCATACCGGCGTGAACAGGGAAAAACGACGGGGCCGACGACGATTGTCACTTTAAAACATGCACTGAACACTAAAAACACTAAGTCCACACAGTGGAAACCGATATCAAACTTTTGAGGACGAATACAAGGGATTCTGTCGGGAGCGAACGGAGGTTAAACCGCCGCGTGCAATGCTCCACCACAGAATCCCAGTGAAACTAATACTAAAATCATGAAGAATGCCTTCTTAAAAGAAGGGTCTGGACCAATCCATCATTCTCCATGTAGATTAACAGTTACAAAAAGGTCACTCGGCCAGCTTACGACTAGTGTAACATATACAAAAACCTGAAGAAGGGTCTCCACCAACCCATCATCCTCCAGGTTGATTAACATATACAAAAACGGAAACAATTTCTAAATAAATTTTCATAAAATGACGACCGATTTTTCAAACAGCTCCCGCGATAATCTTATACGGGATATCCGGCCTGGTTACCAGCGTGAGTACAAGACATCCGGAAAACATATACATCATGGAATAATACATCACAAATCCGTGTACATTCGCGTAAAACGAACACTATTTCTCGAAATCATAGGCACTGCGCCTCTATCACTTCAGGTAACAAATGTACAAAACAAAATTATCTTTAAACGACACCAATTTCAACCGATTTTTACAATTTTTTTGGAACCGGGCAGGAGCAACGTCCCCCAGGTGCAATGGTTCCATCCTGGATTCAATGAAAAGGTTACGTCAATCTTAACGTAATTCTTCTTTGAATTTTAATTCAAAGAATTCAAAATTTAATGCAACCCATGTAATTTAGTAACTTATAATTAAGGAAAATAGTTTTGTTCAACACACCTAACAACATATTTTGTAAAAACAAAGCTCTGAACACCGCCGTCCTGCCGAGTGCTCAGGATGTCGCGTTTCTAAATTCTGAGTCACAATGAAAATTGGAGAACCGCCAATACAATTTAATAGATTTTCCTAACTCCGCAAGCGCTGTTAAAAACTAATGTAAGCAGTATAGTCGAAAGCTAATTTCTTTTCTTCCCTAATTTAGATTATTATTGTAAGCTAGTATACATGGAAAGACTAATTTTCAGTGCACATCTACATTTATTAATACATAGTATTTTACATTAGTAGAACAAGGCATTTAATAAATGCTCAAATAATCTATCCTTCTTCCAACTGCATCTCCTCCCAGCTATGACCCATATAATAGAGGAAAAATGTCACAATCCAAAACAATATGACCAGCATTATGATGCAACATGTCCCCAAGTATCACCTATAGTCTGTTTTATCGTGCATCTCCTTTTCACCCCTGTATATCTTGTAACTAACCAAAAAGTCGCGACAAAGTTTGTACAGGGTGTAGTAGTTGAAAAACAGCATTAGCGCTAGACTTACTATTTTGTACCAATGTGTGATTCGAACCAGCAAGAATAACTGGTAAAAAATCAACACAACATGGCAGAATAGCAAGAGGCTTAGCAGTTTTGCTGGTATTAAAAACATGTTCTGTAAAAAAATGGTACATTTAATTCCTACAATGACCGTTAATGAATACTCTTACATAAAACTTTGCCATTCCCTTATCGCCAGGTCGGCTGCTATTGCAGTGACCTTTCGCCCTCCAGATGACTTTGTCATGCTTAACTAACACACCAGAAGGCCAAATACAATCCTCCCTCCAGTCATTAGTAACTATAACCAAAGTTCGGTCAGTTTCCAGTTTCTCCCATCTTCCTAAGTGTAAAGCCGACCTGTGCAAAATGTCACAGTACCGTAGCGGCAATAAATGGGTTGTGGCAAAGATAAAACTGGCAAAAAATATGAAAAACGCATGTTGTGTGACCCAGAAGATATCGTATTGCAATTGTGGCTGAAATGAGCAAGTTCAATTGCATTTTATTGTACCCTGTTGTTGAAGGTACCTGGGCGAAACAACATGGAATAAATCCCCCATAATAAGCGTTTACTACAGCGCTAAACAGTATCTGTCTCAGTCGATCATTAAAATTATTCCTTAAATTTTCTGCTTCTTTTCTTATCTCGATGGCGTTAGAACTACATGCGTGTAAGGGGGGCTTACCGTCGCTACACCAAGTCATCCCTTCGAAGATGGGGCGAATTTTGCACCCGAACAATATCAAGTACACTAGGATACTGCTCAAAGTGACTTTATAAATGAAAATTCATTCCTTGTACTTACGGATAACAGAGGTAGAGTATGCTGACTTTAGTTTGGTTTTCGACGATGAAACAAGCGCATATTCCCAGTTTGGCACAGAAAAATGCGAACAAAGCGTACCTGAAGTAGACATAGTTCAATTCATCACCAGTCCTGACGGTGACAGGTGGATCTAATATTTGCGATATAAAGCAGCCCAATGAATAAATCAATCTTCGGGAAAATACGATTAAAATAAACGTCAGCAAATGACCGTCGATTAAGTAAAAGTTCTAAAAAAAAACAGTAGGTCTGCCAAGTATGGATTATTATTTAAGCTGCCTCACCATTGTACTGCTAGAATAAGAATGGGGCAGCCACCAGACTGATCGGTACAAGTGCAAGTATTGCAAACCAGCTGAGCACATGGCGAAAAAATACATTAACACTTCGAAAGAAAACTCACCGTCTACCGGTGTGTTGGGAAAGGGGAAATGTTTAGGTAAAGAGGGTGCTTCGATGCTCGTGCATGTTGAGGCATTAGCTACGTGTGGCGCTCGTTGGCTCCCGCAGTTGTCCCCTCGCCCCCTGGACAGCTTTCTCGAATTGATTGGCATTTTTCGAAATAATTATTTTAAAATTTCATGCACATCCAAGCCAGATTTAACCTCACTTCTGTCAGCTGTTGCCTTCTTCTCTTTAACGATTTTCGAACCATTAACCAGATGTTCAGTGCTTTTACTGTGATTTGAAGACTAATTCAATTCAATTCAATGATGCGTTTCACAGATAGCTGTTGGGCACGACTACCAGGATCATTCGCCCATTGCCGACTTCCGTTGAGGATTCTCGGATCTTCTCCAGGAAGGAGACAGAATTTTGAAGTTCTAAATGTCGAGGATTTTCGTATCTTCTCTGGCGAAGAAGACTGATTTTTGAAGTTCCAAATGTTGAGGATTGTCAGATCTTCTCCAGCGAAGGAGACTAAACTTTAAAGTTCCAAATGTCGAGGATTTTCGGATCTTCTCCAGCGAAGGAGACTAATCTCAGAAGTTCTAAATGTCGAGTTTTCGGATCTTCTCCAGCGAAGGAGTTCTTCTTTTGAAATTCTAAATAATATACATGATGATTAAAACCAACCCATAGACCATGAGCTAGCAAATCCAAAAGCGGTTATAAGCAGATACCACATGCATCAAGGAATCTAACCACAAGTCGTGCAACAGAATCCATACATCCAGGGTGAAAAAGTGCAGAAAAGGCACTAATAGGAGCGGGTAAGCTGGCATCAATGAGGGACTCATACAGAATTTGGGAGTTATTCCGATGCAGAGCACAATCAAACAAAATATGTTCAATATCTCCCACCCCTCCACAAGCACACAGGTTAGATATTTTGACGTTTATCTTGTAAAGATGTGCTGGGGAACTACAATGATTACTCCTCATTCTGCACACTGTTGTAATCTCCTTTCTAGACAGCTGCAGTTTGTGGAACCATGGAACTGTTGGAGGTGTCTTATAATCTGCACTATAAAGTCTGCCCTTTGAACGGCCCCACTCTCTCCACTTGATGGGCCAGATGTACCACATCTTTGCTCTAATTATCGGGATAAATTCACTAAAAGGGGGCCTTAAATTCAGCGGATCTAAAAGTCTAGCTTCTGAGGCTATTCTATCCACCGTTTCATTATGTCTTATCCCCGAATGGCTTGGAATCCAGCATAACGATATTTTCCCCCCAAGTCTGCGCTTCAAAATATCAATCTTTGCTTTAATATCTAGTAGAATGTAGCTGTTGGAAGCTTCAACCGCACTGCATCCGAAGCTCTGCCGGGCACTTTTGGGATCGGAGACAATTACTTAATATTATAATCTAATATAAGATCTAGGGCGTAACTAATAGCTACCATTTCTGCAGAGCAAATACAAAACGCGCTATTCAACCCATGCCCGACCGTAACATTGAGAGACGGAATAAATACTCCAAAGCCAACTCTATCATCTGGTCCCTTAGAGGCATCGGTAAATATAAATGTCTCTTCCCGTGGGAGTAAAAAAGATTCATTAATCATGACTATATCCGATTTGAAGACTAAGTTCAAGTTCAATGATGCGTTTCACAGATAACTGTTGGGCACGACTACCAGGATCATTCGCCCATTGCCGACTTCCGTCGAGGATTCTCGGATCTTCTCCAGGAAGGAGACAGAATATTGAAGTTCTAAATGTCGAGGATTTTCGTATCTTCTCTGGCGAAGAAGACTGATTTTTGAAGTTCCAAATGTCGAGGATTGTCAGATCTTCTCCAGCGAAGGAGACTAAACTTTAAAGTTCCAAATGTCGAGGATTTTCGGATCTTCTCCAGCGAAGGAGACTAATCTCAGAAGTTCTAAATGTCGATTTTTCGGATTTTCCCCCCAAGTCTGCGCTTTAAAATATCAATCTTTGCTTTAATATCTAGTAAAATGTAGCTGTTGGAAGCTTCAACCGCACTGCATCCGAAGCTCTGCAGGGCACTTTTGGAATCGGAGACAACTACTGCCTGTTTAATATTATAATCTAATATAAGATCTAGGGCGTAACTAATAACTACCATTTCTGCAAAGCAAATACAAAACGCGCTATTCAACCCATGCCCGACCCTAACATTGAGAAACGGAATAAATACTCCAAAGCCAACTCTATCATCTGGTCCCTTAGAGGCATCGGTAATTATAAATGTCTCTTCCCATGGGAGTAAAAAAGATTCATTAATCATGACTATATCCGGACCAAAGTCACGAATAAGTCTAATAATACTATCACAATTACTTCTAATACCGCAAGTGTTCCAATGAATAATTGAGAGATTACTAATTTTAACAGAAAGATTTGACTGTCGATCTGGGAACATTCATATATTAAAACCTGCATCCTCCGGGAGGAGGCAGGGAGTCAAAAAGACTCTCAATTTCATGGTAAGCACTTTTACTGGGTATATTGGACAAGACTTTTTTCTTTAAATTTTCAAACCGATACCAAAATTCACCAGAGGAGGAAACCCCTGGAGAAGCAGTGTCCATCTCGGACTCTGACGATAAATCATTTAAATATGAGGGAGAAGATTGACTTTTGCTAGTGTGATTCAACTTCTGCCTAGTCAACGGCGGCACGAGACAATCCCTGTGGGCGTCCCTATCATACCCTGATTCTATTTGGGGGGACTTACGCTTTTTTGCTATGACAGAATAGGTTTTAGAAGCAGATCTAGGGGAAGGCTGAGAGACGGGGGCAACCGTGTTATGAATAGGAGGGAAATTTTCATTAGAGCGATTAAACTCACTTGATTTGGGGCCTCTTGGAAAGAGTTTGGCCGCTTCAAAAAAGGATAAGTTGTACCATGCCATAGCCTCATTGATTTTCTTCTGTCTGTCCATTTCCGGACATGATCTATCAGTGGCCTGATGAGAGCCTTTACAATGGATGCAAGTTGGCTTTGGAGATATTTCGCAATTACCCAGGCTGCATTTACCTTCATGATTTAAGTGGTCTGTCGGGCATGGTTTCTTCTTATAAAACTGTTCTTTCAGTTCACAATGAAATACTGGATGATCTCCAGCGCAGAAACTACATCTACCCTTGCTTTTACATTGGTTTTTCCAATGACCAAACCTGCAACAATTCATACATAAGACAACAGGACTAACATATTTTTCGATTGAACACTCATTTTTATAGATACTGATTGATTCTGGGAGAGTTTTACCATCAAATGTTATTATATAATCATTAGATGGAACTGTCTTGAAACCAAAAGTGCCAGGCAGAACACCTGGGCATTTGACCCTTTTAGTTAGTCTGCGAACATTAACAATCTTAACGCGCTTTAGCGATCTTCCGATGTTAACCTTGGCTTCTGCCTCAGAGTAAAAATCATCCTCATCAATTAAGTCACCAATGTCCCTCACCAACCCTCGGCAAGTGACTAGTCTTTGAGGTATATACTTATTATACCCACCAGCTGTCGAATATGTTTCATTAGATAAAAATTTATTTGCAGACTCAGAGGTGTTAAACTCCAAACCGATTTTATTGGCTCCTTTTCTAGAAATTTTCAATATACCTTGAACTTTCTGCGCTTGAAGTAACTTCCCAAAGTTCATAGGATGAAGAGTCCCCACCTTACTTGTAATCCCCTCCAGAATCACCATAAAAGGCCCCTGGTCGGTGATTTCATATTTTGTTTTCCGATTTACTGTCCTTCTTATGTTTGCGGAGATTTTGGCAACTTCCCGCAGGATTTCAGCGTCTTGCTCGAACTGATTCTTGATAATCTGGATCTCTGCCGATAACTTTGACAACTCTTCACCTGAGGGCACATCAAAATACTGGGGCCTGGAAATATCTTCAGCAGTTTTTTTGCAATCCGGTGGCAAAATGTTACAAATAATGGCGTTCAACGGACGATTTTGAGAATCATTGGATAAACTGTCATTTTCTTGTGCTGCACTAACCGTCGGGGGGCCCTCGCCCCCCGAAGAGTCCCCCATGGTTGAGGTTAGAGGGCCAAGAGGAGGAAACTACCAGCCACAAAAACTGATATATAACTGGATGCGTTAAATGGACTCACCAAATAACAGAAAACAATAAAAATTAGGGCCGATGCCTAAAGATTTGCACAACAATACTCAGGTAGTGTTCACTCCTTCGCTGTTGTACCGAAAAAAAAAAAACATTTGAAGACTAAATTCAATTCAATGATGAGTTTCACAGAAAACTGTTGGGCACGACTACCAGGATCATTCGCCCATTGCCGACTTCCGTCGAGGAAGTTGAAGACTCCTAGAATCATTCTGTCATAACTTATAAAGTGGGACGAAGTACAAAAAGCTAATAAAACTTGTGGGTTCTTACGATTATTCGCGAATTCATAACACTACTATAAACAAAGTTTGTTTCGAATCACCAAAAAAAAAAAAAACGAAGAATTTGACAGTTTTGTTTGTTTTGGCGATAAGGAATTAGTCACCAGCAATACATTTCCAAAGTTGTTGTTCCGCGACGGGAATATGAATCGACTGTTTGGAAAAGGAAAACCTAAAGAACCCGGCCCCAGTATAACTGATTGTATTCAAAATGTAAGGAAAATGGGGTCAAAGTAGAGCCGGTGGGCTATACGCTCTGTTTTAGGTGGACCAAAGAGCCGAAGCGGTGGAGAAAAAGATTGCTGGACTGGAGAACGACCTACGTAAATTTCGCGATCAGATGGCGAAAATGCGGGAAGGTCCGGCCAAGAACGCAGTCAAAGCGAAAGCGCTGCGCATCTTGAAACAGAAGAAACTCTTTGAGAATCAACTGGACAATTTGCGTGGTCAGTCATTCAACATGGAACAGGCAAACTTTGCTCATCAAACTCTAAAGGATACTCATACGACGGTGGTGGCTATGAGGGATGGCATGAAACAAATGAAGAAGGAGTTTAAGAAGATTAACATTGAAGATATTGATGATGTGCAGGACGAACTGGCGGACATGCTGGAACAGGCTGATGAAGTTCAGGAAGCTTTGGGGAGGACTTACAATACCCCCGAAGTAGATGACGATGAGTTAGCTGCCGAATTGGATGCATTGGGAGATGAAATTGCTTTGGATGATGATCAGAGTTACTTGGATGATGTGCTTAAAGCACCGGAAGCACCCAGCAACAAGCCGGAGGCTGACAAGTCCAAAACCAATAAAGACGGTATTCAAGTGGACGAGTTTGGCTTGCCGCAGTTGCCTAATCACTGAATAACTGGGATATGTTTTAATAAATAGTGTATATCGTATATAATTGTTAAATTTATTTTTCATTAAAAGGCGACTTTTGTTCTGTTTTTCATTATTTTTTCTTTTATTATTTCGTCCAATTCTTTGCTCAAACTGAATGTCAGATGCATGGCTTTGTGATGTCGCGGAACGCATACAACGATATACAGACCACAAACCAAGTCGTGATTACCTAGTCGTCGATAGGTGGCGACACGTTCGAATGATTGATTTCGATATTTTCTATGGCTCCATGACAGGGCATTGAACTATTTCAAATTTAAAAAAGTCCTGCATTGAATTTGCACAGAACGCATCCGTTTCGGTAAATATGTTGGAAAAAAGTTATTGACTAGTGAAAAGTTTCAGAAATAAGTTTTTAAATAGTGTGCGTTGGAATAATTGAGCGTCCGCCATTTTTGCTGCGAAAAAAGTTTTTTAGTTGCGCCGGAGAAGTTATTCTTACAGTTATTGTCGATCGGGTTTTCATATTGTGCACGTTTGTTTTGTGTTGTTTAAATCGCCTCGAAAGGTGAGTGTAGAAGCATTATTTACTTGAACATACTGCTGTGGATACAAATAAAACGCTGGCGTTCAACAATGATTGCCTAAAAATAGGGATTTTTTTTTATTTGCAGGATTTTTACATTAAGTATATAGTAGTTACATTCAACAACGATACGTAAGGGTTTTATTGGGGATCGGTAAGCGGCCACGATTTCTGTTCCATGCTCACGATTATCGCCTGTTCGATTTTTTCGTGCAGCCAGGCCAGCAGATTTTTTGGACCCGATATTTTGATCTGACATTCCTTCGTCGAACTGTCATTCTGCAAGTAGGGAATTGTACTCCCGAGTCATTGTTTAACAGTCACTATAAATACCGGACGCATGTTTAACGTGAGTTCCACGCAGTCAATTTTGGGAAGAGAAATGATATTGTCCAGTTCGACGGCCCATTCCACCTCCCACGGGCCCCAAAGTGAATGCTTGTTGATTCGTATTACGTGTCTGAAAAAACCGTTTAATTATTTTGCCTGTGCTAGTTTACTTTTCTTTAAATAAAAATTACCCTAACGAGACGAGGATGATCGAATTGCATGTCCGTTCTAAAGCAATGTGGGTCCAGTAAGTATCGACGGAGAAACGCGAATTGCCCACCGTTTCTAAGAGGTACTCTCCCATCGACTCGTACGCCGAAAATGGCGTCAGACCCTGAAAAATTACCACCCTGCATTGTTTTGAAAATCCTACTCGCGTCGCTACTTGCCAGAATGGTATTCCTGTATCTGGTCAGCCTTTGATGGATCCTGATGGGTTCGCCTAAAATTGATGCCCGTCTGAGTGCTTCCCTAGCCAACTCCACGTGGTCCGTTTTTTCGTCCGGGTGGCGCGATATTAGAGAGAACAGCGCTTTGCCGGTAGTTTTGAAAAACATCTCGCCGTCGGATTGTATACTGACTAAAACAAAAAATTATCGTAAAAATTACAAAAAAAAACAAAACTGGCTGGAAGGAGAGGGCGTTGTTAAAAAGGACCAGCTTATGGAGCCTTAGTAAACATATTCACAGTTCCTGCACTTGATAAATGAAAGTAAAGGAAAGATACCGTCTAGCGTTACCTTCGCTATCAAGTTTCCCATGGGCACCGCGTGGTGGTATTCTTACTTAGTCACTTACCGTTGTGATTCTTGACGATGAGCTGCGCTAAAGCGACGGGCACGCTGACGTTGAAGTTCTTACCGGAAGCGGTGACCATTTTGAGCAACTCGTTATTACTCAATTCGCCGGAGGCTTTCCGCTTAGGCCGCGTCTGAAGATTATCTAGATTCAAAGAGGGAAATATGTCCATGATGCAGGTTTCCATCGCGGCTGGCGACATGCTGACGTGTCCCAGCACGCACTTGCAGCCGTACGACACAGTTTCGGCGTTCTTTTGCGGCGTTATGTGACCTACCTGCACAGTAAATTGCTTGTATTGAGAGTAGTGCCACCATCTGGTGGAAACCAAAAGTACACCACACGACAAATGAATGAACTAGATTACCTCAATTGCCGGTTGAATTGCGAAGGTATTCATCAACACCTGCAGCCCTAGAACTGTCGAGTAGTACTGCTGGAGAAATTGGCCGGCTACTTGTTCGGCTAGCTGCCCAAGGGCATCAGCCACGTCGATGTCGAGGTTTACCCACTCAACTGACGCGATCTTATGGTGAACCCCTTCCAGGGGCATGTAAGGCGCCATGTTGTAAGGAAACAAGTGGTCGAGACCTCGATTCAACGACGTCCCGTCGCTCAGCAGAGCCATCTGGACTCGATTGGAGATGTTCAGTTGCAAACCGAAGCCGGACAAGTACAGATGTTCAATTCGGCAGCATATTGGACTCGTCTTAGGTTTTGTAGCAGTTAGCGACTTCCTAATGGACGTTATGTCAGATACGTAAGCAAATGGGTGACTGTAGGTTTCGCCCAATTTCTTGTTGAGTTTCCACAGCTCTACAATTTTGGTCCAGAGATCGTTCTCGACGTTGACGGACGCGTTACTGATGTCGATTTTGATATACCTATCGGATTTGATTTTGATTTTTACCCAAACATTATCAAATACACAAATTTTGGTTTTCACTAGTTTACGTACCGGTAACTATCGAAGTCTTCATCCACTTGCCTAGCGATTGACACCTTGGCAAACGCGTTGTGTCTCTCTGGGGCAGAAAAATTTTGCACCGGCTGTAGCACTATACAGTTGCTATGTTTGTTGTCAATTTGAGCCGTTTCCACGCGAAAGTCGACGTACTGAAATCGGGAGGACTTTCTGAAATGGCAAAATAGTGCCGGAGCATAGGTCCTACGCATTTCCGCGAAGAAGGGCTTTAGCATGAACATCTTTTCAAAATCTATGTGGACGTAGTCTTTGATCTGACATTTTTTGTGCGTCGCCGATCGTCTGTACTTGTCCTCTATCCACGAGGCGAGTTCCAACGTAAGCGTCTTCCATTTCTGACCTACGTTCACTTCCCAAACGGCTGGCGTATCTGCCAGACAAGCGTGTACGTGTTCCTTTTTATCCGCCTCGGAAGTGAACACCGACAATTCAACTCCTGCCAGTGACAGTACCGTCTCCAAATGACTTTGCTCGTGGAACCTGGTCTCGAGTATGTTGTCGAAGATGCGCTGCTCCTGCGTGAATAATAAAATTTGTTGCCGGCCTTCTTTAAATGACGCCCAATAGATGATGATCTTGTCCCGGCGGATTTTCTTGTTCAGCGCTTTAGGTGTGCTGTTGGAGCTGTCGGAGTCATCTTCGCTGGAAGACGATTCTTGTCTGCCCGTCGTCGGGGTTACCGAATGGAACTTGATCTTCTCCTCGCCGTAGCTGGATGTTCAATTAATAGGTCACTCATTAGAAGCGTGAAAAAATACCCTTTTGCCGTTTTACCTATTCTTGGTGATATCTAGCAAGAAACCGGAACCTTTGTTATTATAAACGTTCCACGAGAGGTGCCTGGGCCGGCTGGGATCATCCCACGTGTACAAGAGGGAGTTGTTTGGGCTCATCAGCGTAACCGGACTTTGATCCTGTTGTTGTATTTTCAAGAAAACGTCGGCGCAGTAGTTTTTTATTAACACCGGGGCGTCGCCTCTGCGATATGGCTTGAAAGTCACTCGAAACGGACCGTCTACACCGCCCGTCACGTCCACAGTAATGGCCGTCTGCAATATGTTGCTTAATATTGTTCCTCTGCGACGAGTCGCTCGTATAATTTCTTACCCCTTTGTCCATGCGCAGGACGGTCTTGTGATGACAGGAGACGAAAAACGGTTGGGAAATGACCTTGCTTTCTTTATATTTCACGTGGATCTGCATCGATGACGTTTCGGGCCAGAATACCAGCGTTTGATTGACCTCCAGATCGATCCAGAGGTCGGTTCTCTCGTTATACTCCATGAACCTGCAAATCGACGCGATATTTTTGGAAACTAAGCGGACCGTTTTCACCTCAGCGCTCTGTCCGTATTGTTGATGACCAGAAAACTGGGC
The DNA here is from genome assembly GCF_029955315.1 of Cylas formicarius. Lineage (NCBI taxonomy): Eukaryota > Metazoa > Arthropoda > Insecta > Coleoptera > Brentidae > Cylas > Cylas formicarius. Next base: position 7,103,691 of record NW_026844341.1, on the reverse strand, counting down.
AGGATGGTGATGATCTTAGTTAGTCTAGGGCAGAACGTAGACAGCGACGTGTTAAGGAAGAACAAGTACTTTTTCTTCCTTTCGTTGTCTTTGCACACGATCAAGCCCGTGGTTCCCGAGCATTCCACGCCGAAATCGTTGGACCAATTGGACTCGTACACTCGGACGTTGAGGGTCTGTTTGCAGTGCCTTTTGTAGGTGAACAATAAGATGTCGTCGTTCGGACATTCGTGGATCGAATGGGAAGACGACGCCTAAAACGTCTTACGATTATTGTGGTCTTATCGCTCTGAATTTCTACCTTTATCTTAAGCGGTAGTCCTGTCTTGTTGACAATCCAATATGGCGCGTAGAAGATCAAATTGAAGCTTCCCTCTCTCTCGCATTTGACGTTCACACTCAGATCTCTGATTTCGTCTTTTTGGTCAGATATCATCAGGACGATCTTTTCGTCCAAATGGCCGGTGACGGTCATGTGACCGGTCCAAGCTAGCGAGTCATACGTGATTTTGATAGCTAGTTTATGGTCCACGGATAAATCCAGGGAGTATACGCTGCAATTTTCTCCCGGCTCCGCTTTGACCGCCTAGAATGAATTACGTTGAAGCAAAATCTGTAGGACATCGTTGTCGAAACTTGCCTGTCTCAAGGCCACATTTTCGACTTCCAAAGTGTAGGGTAGAAAATTGTGCACCACCAATGGCGGCAGCAGCCGAACTACATAATTGGGCACGGAGTGCGCATGCGAGTTGATGGTTTCGACGTTTTTGCGTAGCGCCACCCTAAGCGCGAACGGCTCCAGGTCCGTTTGTTTTTTGGGACGACATACCAGGTTATAGGCGGTGTCCATTTCATTGGCCATGTCGCGCCACCACACCCCGGACGAATCCGGCACGTAGCGTCCCCTTTAAAGTTTCAAATATGCTTCCGGATTGCACCAAAACGAAGGCAATTACTCACTCAGCGTGCGCGGGCTGTATGAAAAGTTTGCAATGGTAAGCGATGTACAGGGGTACGTTGTAAACTTCGTGCGCTTCGATGACGGCGATACGCATCGTAGTTTCGAACGGGTTGGTTACTTCACCTACGGGTTCCAGGTTCATCTGTTGCAGTATGGAGGGTTGGTAGAGGATGCTCAGCGCGAGACACGTTTCGTTTTTTATCTGAAAGGATGCAAGTCGTTGCATTACTCCTCAGAAATTTCCGTAGCAGGGAAACAACTGAAAACGGAACTGAAAACTAAATTGTGAAAGGACTTGACGAGGGGTCAGCGTGGAGAATTTAGGCTATATCGAACCGATATTAAGGATACCGTTTAAGCAAGACAGAAATATGATGGGCAAATCCTGAGCTGTCAGAAAATGGAAAATTCTCTACCTGCAGCGGCGAACCAATTACGAAATTCCTGCCGAGTCTGTCGATACTGTGCTTCACTGCCAAATAATAACTGACCGAGTTTGCCGGATTTTGAAGTTTCACAAGTTTTTCCCAATTGCGTTTGGAGCAGTTCGTTTGCACGGGGGTGAAACCCGGCACGAATATCCTGACGAAGTGCCGGTTGATTTTGTCGTACAACTCGGCCGTACTCTGCGGTGGGAATTTGAGGCTTCTGATCGTTGGAAAGTCGTAGGCTTGCTCCACGTCTTGCTTCAGATGTCTGGAAAATATGGCGTACGAAATTCGATACTTTTCTTTCGTTTCTTCTTCGTACCTGTCCACGACAACGTTTTCGATGCAATCAAAGTTCCTCGTCGGACTGTTTGGCGCGGATTCTTCGTTTTCGAACTTTTTCGATACGACCAAGAGGTCTTTGCGAACTTTATCCCCTTTCTCGTACAGCTCCACCCTGGTTTGCGGTCCTATGTCGTTAATGACGCTGATGGATTTCGTATCGAATTTCACCGAGATGATTTTGCTCGAGTATTGTGACATCGCTTCGTTGAACACCTGGGAATATGATTTTGATTGACTAACGCCTCGAAACGACTAGCAAAAATATATAGGCACCTTGAAACAAGCTGGGGTGATCGTTATATTCAAATGGTCTTTGGCATTTATTAGAACGTAGAGGCATTTTCTGGATGAAACTTCCATTTGTTCCTTGACCTTGGAACATTCGGTCACTTCGTTCTCGTCATCGCTCGAATGGTCAGCTTCGCTGTCTTCATGTTCATTCCAGTCGCCTGCAAATGAGAGTTTTAACGCTCTGCAGAGTCTTTCCCGGCCACTAACCTGTAAATAAGTCCGTTATGGCCGCAGCTAGCTTCTCCAAAGCGTCTTCGTCGTTCTCCGAATCTGAATCGTCTAGGAACGTGCTCAAACTTGTCTTCACGCGTCTATTGTTACCGAAATTGGTTGAATTGACAGGCTCCAAGTACATCATATCTTCTCCAGAATCCTCGTCTTCCGTCGTCGTATACGATCGTGAAGCTTTCTGAGCTTTCGATATCGACGACGAGGACGATTTCGCGTACACTTTTTCACCGACGATGTCGTTGATCGGCATAGATTTGTCCTTGAAAGTAACGTTGGACCGAAAGTGTTAGCACTTAACTGCAAACTCGTGCAGTACTCACCTGGAAAATTTTGACTTGGCACTCCCAAGGACGGTACCGTTTTTCATCGGTGACTACCGGGTCTATTAGGGGTTCCCAACTCTGGACGTTTTCGTTAAAATAGTTGGCTTGCAGCGAGATCTCGCTGGTACAATGCACCAGGCTGTTCCAGTCGAATATGCTCAATTCCATGGTGGTTTTGAATAGGAATATTTGAACGTCGTCCAGTTCGAAGATAACTACCCCTTCGAATTTTGGTATGATCAGAGATTGTTGGCCTGCCGATTTACGGTCTGCTTCTTCCCCTTGGTGAGTGGAAACAGACTAGAATTTTAAATGTAATTGGTAGTTTATAAACAGAATAAATAAATTTAGTGAAGATTTTTTACCTTGTTTATATATGGTTCTATTTTTTTTGGCTCCCACAGATCGTCGAATTCTTTCCCAGCTTGACTCTTTTCACGCCTCTCAGTCCTGTCAACCTCTACTTCCGGTATTTTAAAGTGTTCGACTATGTCGTTTAGGATGTCGTTTATTGAATGTATGATCTGGCAAAGGCGCGACAAAGTTCAAAACAATACCGTGACTCTAGATAAAACATTTACCTCGCTGGCCAGTTTCACGTAGACGCCCGATATCGATAGGGTGATTTTCTGGTTGTCCTCTTCAATGCATTTGCTCACTTCCACGTCGCAGTGCTTAAGAGTAACATAGGGTTGATCGGAGTACTCGTTAAGGTCATAAAACAGGGTGTGCAAGCCCGAAAACGACATCACCAAGTTTTCTCGGTTGCTGTGTCGCGACAAGTCTATCATTATCTCGCTCTTGGTGACGAAATATCTGTGAATAAAAAGTCTCCGTTATTTTGGTCGCTGTTCTTCGCCGCTCTCTCACCTCTTTTTGTTTGACGTGGTCTCGACCAGGAACATCAGTTCTGGTTTGTTCACCCTCACCGACAATGTCAGACTTCCCGAGCAGCCCTTTGTGGGGGAGAAGCAGTGAGTGTCGCCCTCGTAACCCTTATTTATTATTCCTTTCTCCTGGGAATCCTTGGCAAAACATTCCAGAACGTAGAGGGCCACTTTCTCGCAAAAAGGAATCGAGAGAGAGAGGCACATTCGGCCCACAATGACGTCGATCGACCGGTCACCACTTTTGTTTTGGTGGAACGTGACGTCTACTATTGGAGGTTTGTTGACGGTGATGTTGCAGATGTTGTTATTGCGACCGTCTTCCGCAGGCGAACTTAATACTCTGCAAAATTACCGTCAAGTATTTCTGCTGTTCGCAATTGGAGTGGCCTTACATTTTGTTGTGGATATTGGCATCTGGACCGATCTCTTCGATAGAAATCTTGTCTACGGACAGTTTACCGTCTAGGCTTTCTTCCGTATAAGCCACGACGGACGCGTCTATGTCGATAATTTCAAGCTTGCACAATCCGTGATTAAGGTCCCTGATCGGTGAACTCAGCAGTTCGCCAGCGTCGAAAAACAGTATGATCTTGACCTCGTCTATTTTGCACCTAGCCACCAAGTATTTTTGCTTCGGCTCACAGAAGAACGCTTCCAAATCACGCACATTGCTGTCGAGTTCCATTATCTCAACCATCGGCGAAGGGGCCTGTTCGGGGAAGAGGTCCACAATGTTGGCTTCGCCGATGTTCTCCGTGTAAATGGCCATCATCATCGACAAATCCTTTTGACCCAACGTCACTTCTACTTTTTCCATCACCCCGTCCACGTCCCAAGTTTTTTGTGCTGTATTTGTGTTCGTGTACTTTTTGATGTCCATATTGAGGCACAGCGGCTCTATCAGCGTTTCCTGCATCTCCAATGTACTGTTCAACGTCATCACTCCCCTCGTGATGAGCACGTCTTTCAGTTTTACTAGGACGTTCTCCACTAATTGTCCGTCAGTTTCTTTAAAAAAGTTCTCCATGCGCAGGTTACCTAAAATCGTTGTGATGCGTTCTGTTTCGTACCTCGAGGAAAATACTTTACCAGTGTCGATCACCAAGACGTTCGGCGACGAGGATTTTTGAGGTATTAGCAAAACGGGCCCGCATACGTTGATCGAAAGGCTGATCTTGGTTTTATTCTTCAACGTGTCGGTGGCAGCTTTCACTGTTCGCCGCAACACCTTCGCATACTTTTCCATAAAATCCAGCGCCTCGAGATTAATTACGAACCTCTGCGAAACGAGCAATCTACCGCTAAAATGGACACGAATGCTTGACGGCCGTACCTGCAGCTGCACCATCAGCTTGTATAAAAATATGCAATTGATGCGGCCCAGCTGAAACTTAAAGCTACCGTCCAACGGATGCTCCTCTGCATTTTTGTCGATCGTTTCCGCTGTCCGTATATGCTGCGCGTTTCGAACGTATTTCACTTCGAAGACTTTGTCTTCGTCGGTGTAGAGAACCTAGAAACCCCTAGAGTCTGAAAAAGGAAGTTTGGAAAAGCACCTCTAACCCGAGAGTACAACGTCAACTGAGACATGTGGTCAACGTTGATGCTGCTCAGAAAGGATCTGAATACGAATCGCTCGTTGGCTCTGAAAAGGAAATCCATCTCCAGTCCGGACAACTGTACGCTGATGATGTCAAAATCGGAATTGCACACGGTCACGTTTAGGTCGGTCAGTCTGGCCGATTGCGAAAACTTGACCGATCCGGGTGGTACCGGCACGTTACTGGGTTTGTGCAGGATCTGGTAGAATGTCCCGAAGAAGCCCGATATAAGATTCTTGAGCGTGTTAGACATTTGGTTCTTTATCCTGCGACGAAGCGGTTAGTGTTTATCTGCGAGCCTTTGTGTAGTACTTACTTATTGGTCAGGTACTTCGAATACTTTATAAGAGTGTGTACCGCTTCCTGATGAAGCAGCAGGTAGACGCTGCCGAAGTTTGCCACTAACGAGGTCTCCACGCCGTGGAAATGTGTCCAGAAATCCGGACAGTTGGCTCCGACCTAGATCAGTTTCTAACGTTAAATGTGCTGAAATCGATACCGTGTACTCACTTTTCTGTAAAGTACAGTGACCACGTCCGCGTTATTGGGCATGGGGGTGTAGATCAGGTCCAAGTACTGTCCGCTAGGTGTGGTGTGCAACTTGTCCGTCAACAGGACATTGTGGATCGACATTTGGTAAGCGGGTCCATACGTCATGAAAGCGACGTCCATATTGAAGCGGCCCAGTCTCAATATCAGGTACTGGCGATTTGTGCTGTCGCTCGATTTGGAAAAAACCACATTAAACTGTAAACACGGGTTAAATTGACTATAAATTTTGAGGCTTTGTGTATCGCACCTCATTGATGACGGTTCCGAATAAACTTTGAATGTTGTTGGAGGGCGAGATATTGTCCTCCAAACCGGGAAGGTCTACCATTCGTGCCCATGCTTCGTTCATATTCTGCGCAGCAGGCTGAGCTTCGAGGTCTCTAAACACAGATCGGGTGTGTGTGGTTGTTATCGGCAAACTTACAAAGCCCTTACGTTTTTACGCAACCTTGCTCGGTACCATTAACGAGCTTGTGTTTCCTATATTTCAACGGGTCCGATATTCGGATGTTGTTTAGTATTCGTCTCATATACTTTGTGGTCCACTTCGCGGTTATAGTGTCGGTGATGAAATGATCGGGTTGCATGGCTTCGGTAATCACGTTGATTCGGATTTGGTCGATATCGAAAAACTTCAGCAAAAGGCCCAGTTTTTTCTCGGAAACGTTCATCTTCACAATGTTAAATGTGACGTTGAATTTAAGCCTGAAAACCACCGTTGCATTTCCAAGACCCTGTCATTACTTGCGCATCTCACTTGGGTAGAGTTGGCAGATCCAATACAGACAGAGCGTATACGGAACTAAAGGCGGTCTTGGCAATGACGTGCATTTCCGTGTCCTTTTCTCTTCTCGCGTCTTTCCAATGATCGTTTTTGTCACAAAACAAAATCTGAAAGTCCGCGCAGTCCATGAGCAGTTTAGAGTAAAATTGCTCCTCCAGTTCCATTTGGGTGGAATTCTCGCAGACCTTGGTATGCTGGCAAATATCAGTTCGGATAGTGTAGCGGCCCAAGTCTAATACCAGCAGATTGTCAGAGCTGCAACAAATCTAAATTATTGAAGTCCCAGCGTTCTAGGACCTGCAACTTACACTGCGCACGAACTGGATTCTGGCACGACGATGTAGGGAAGTTTGATATTCAGATTCATGTCCCACTTCTCTTTCATCTTCTTTTTGAGTTGCTCGTAAATAAGTGTCGGCAACTCTTGTAGATACTTCAGCAAGTTGTAGCGCTGTTTGCTTCTGGTCGCCTGGAGGAACGCTTCTAGCTCTTCGAACGCTTGCTAAAACATATTGACGTATAGAAATGTCGAGTTCACGAATCCACGGTTACCTTATTGTAGATGCACTCGACAGAATCCAAGGCCATTTGTAACCGATGCGAGAATCGCCCGCCTTCCCGCATTTTTTCGAGGTTCGTTTTGAAAAAAAAGGCTGGACTGTCCTTTAGATGTTCGGACGAGATTATCGAGATCATATTTCCGCCAGGTCCGTTGCCTTCTATTATAATTCCTTCGATCTTGAGCGATGCTGAATACGTGTTGTCGCTGAAATTTGGCCGGATCGAGAATATCGCTTGAGTCATGGTCGCGACCAAAACTTCCTTCGGCTTGCTGGATAGGGTTAAATTGAAGTTGCCCAGTTTGAACTCGTGGTGATGGTCTACGCGAAACATTGTAGTAGATATGCTGTGAGAACGATACTTGTTCGTTACCTATTTGTTGGATTCGACCTTCTACCCCGTTGGGATATCCTATTTTTTCACACAGCGCGGTCTTTTCGGGAGTTGGCAGCAGTGACCATAGGCTTTTCTCTCCCACGCTCCTCGAGTGCAGCTATTATGTGCGGTTAAAATAGCAGAAAGGATTAGATTTCGCGATCACTCACCAAAAGTCTTGTGTGTTGCCTGGCTATGATTACGTTGATCAGTGAAAGATTGTCTTCGTGCTTCTGTAGGTCCAGCTTCAGTTCTGTGTCATTGGGATTGGCAATGATCTGTCTGTATGTCTCCATGTACTGTTTGTAGTGTTCCCTGACCCTTTTCATACGACTCCAAGTTAGCGGTCTGACCCTTTGCTCCAACGTGGCCCATAAAGCATATCTCCACCATGTTTTCAGATTGTCCATCACCTTCTCAGCTGGTCGTTTGGAAAGAAATTGCCAGCTGACGAGCATCCTGTTGAAATAATCTACGACACACGACGCCGACTCGTATTGCTCTTTTGAGATTTGTGCGTTGAAGTCTTGAACTATAATTTCTGTATGTATATCAGACACGTGGCCCGACTTCGTCTTGGTCGTAGTTATTCTAATTTTAGACAACATGGGATTGACGACTAGAACATTTCTAATTTACCTTTTGAACTTTATTGGGTGCCAGCGGCTTACCGAATCTAAAAGGTTCTCCATCTAGCGAGTACGTCTGTAGACTTTTGACCATCGAATTCCTCCACTGGTAGTACTCGGAGGGCAAGTTCCATTTCTTTAAGTCTTTTTCGGTATTCCAATAGACTGATAGAGCCTCGATTTTCACTTGGTAGTAAGATTTATCGCATCCTGGGTCATAACTGGACCTTTTCCATTTGGAGTTGGTGGTTTGCGCGGTAATCGAACCAATGCATAGGCCTGCAGAAATAGGGGATCGCCAACTAAATTCGTCCTCGTATCTCACATGCACGTTCGTTATATTCAGCTGGAGATAACTGATGATCGTCGTGAGCAGGTGCTCCGCAAATGCTGATGGACCTAGGAAGAAATGTTCTAAAATACATGCTGAGAAGACATACATATAGAAACGCTCATAAAAATATGAATCTTCAGAAAAAAAAACAGTATCAGATGCATAGCTGCATGTTCAGTACGAAATGTTGATTCAAATATATGCTTAAAGGTGACGAAATTACTTCGACAAGGCCGCTGCATTGCACCTACACTTTTTAAGATCTATTTGGAGGTGACCTTGAAAATCTGAAAAAGAAAATGGGTATTCCAATTAAAGGATATAAGCTTTATAACCTTCATTTTGCAGATTACAGTAATATAGCAAGTGGGGTTTAGCAATTAACCCATCGAAAACAGGGTATGGAGTGGTGGGAAATGAAATGAAAATTAATGAAATTTACGAGGCACCCAAATTAAAAAAGCTGATAGGAAATAGCAACTAGAATTGCACAAGATAATACAGCAATACTCGAACTAAACAATATAATCTGAAATAACCACATCTTTCGGAACACAAAAATTGGAATATACAAAAGTATCATTAAAAGTATTGCAACATATGGCTCAGAGTTTTGGGTAATAAATAAAAAATTGTTGACGCAGATGCTGCCAGCTAACTAGAAGGGACATGGTGAGAAATACTGAAATCAGAGAGCAAAGAGGTATAGATATTAACATGCTGGAAACTATAGAATGTAAAAGGTTGAAATGGTATGGCCACGTCGAAAGGATGAATGATCAGCGATGGCCAAAACGACTGTTACAATAGATTCCCACCAATCGCAGAAAAGGAGGTAGACCAAGGAAATCGTGTAAGCAAGAGGTAAACTGTGCACATGACTAGAATGATCGCAAGCGTTGGAAGCTAGGATACGAGAAATACTTAGACAATTTACTAGTTTACAATTGCACTACGCATTGGTTCTACGCACCTCCCAAAATTCCATGACCGTTCTCCAGCCTGCCAAGTGCGCTTTTCTTAAACCCTCTGAGCAGTCGTTTGTTTTTTTCGGCATCGAATGGCTCGTTGCCGACGATGGGATTGACGACCAGATGCACATCCTCGACGTTGACCACGATTGATTGGGTCCATAGCGCGTTCCATGGTATTTGGAGCCATATTTTGCCTATCGTGCCGGTTCGCACTTCTATGGGTACATTTAATTCGTACTGAAATACGCAAGTTGATTTGTCGATTCGTGTGTAGATGGGTAGGGGTGCTTACGAGCGCTTCCGGTTTGAGTTTCAGGTCGGTCAGCTGCACCTTGCCCGAAAATATGCCGACGTTGAAGTTTTCTGTGTCAAGGTCGGCAACGTATTTGCCGAGTAGTTGATTCAGCACGCGCGCTACGGCTCCCTCCAACATCTGTTCAATGGGAACGTTACGTTGGATACAATACCGAGTTTACAGTAATTCACCCACACAAATCGTGTTCAATAGTTTACAGTATTTTTTAGATCCAATTAATTAAAACCACAAATGATTGTACTAGAATCTAATGAACAAGCTGACGCTTAGCTGTGAGTTCAATTGTTAATCGTTGCGATGTAACCTTAAAATTTTAATGAGAGACAATATGCTGACTAGCGTATGCGGTAAATTGGATAATTTTGGGGGTTGTTTTTTTTTGGTGGCTTTGCGCTGCGAACTTCTTGCTATTTGGTTACTTACGTTGACACGATAAACGCCAGCAATATTGACGATCGACGAATTGTTTATACGGGGTTACATTTTCTGGACAGACTTTCCCGTCGGCGGTGAAAGTATCGATTAACGGCGGCGGCCCAATTTCCGACCCACATGCGCCTCACCTACGCCCTCTATGTATGAACGGGGGCGGTTAGTTAGTCTCTGTCCTTTCCTTACTCCCAGCTGCCTATGTGGTTTAACGCGTCTCGCGACTTTTTTTCTTGCACTTCAGTGAAATGGATTTTAAAAGGAAAATTGCTTCCTACTATGAAATGGAAATCAACAAATTTAAAAAAAACTTCTTCCCAAAAAATTGGGATTCTGGATATTTTTCGGTAATATCAAAACTGAAAATATGCATTTTTTGCCTTTAAATTTAAATTAATACATAAATTATAAGTATTATTCAATTTTATTACCTTGTGCGATTTTCTCAAATGAATTTTGTTATTGTGTATCTGTCGCAAATTCACTGTTACATTCTTGCTTTACGCTGTTAATAATTAAGTTAATAATTGACGCTCATTTCAATTCTAGAAATAAATAACGATTTTTTTTTACCAACTATTATTTTATTTTTTAAAAGAAACTTCTACCGGCTATTATAATACTATTTACAAATCTTCTGGATACTTCTATGTCGGTTGTCGATGAACTCAAGTTGCTGACATTTCTCAAATCACCCTCTCGGATTCTTTCTTTTTCTTTCAGTTTTAGTTAAGCTCTGAAAGAGTCAACAAGATGATTGGCGAAATGTCAGCAAGATCAGTTCATCAACATCATCATACGACGCGGGAAGAATAAAGAAGATTTGTAAATAGTATTATTTTATTTATTTGCAATACCAATTTTAATTTTTTATATTTTAATTTGTGTATATCTGTGTCACGTTAAAATGATAGGGGATTCTTAGTTATGGCAAATAAAAATAACGATCTTGAATTATACAGTTATATTTATTTAGAAAAATAACTCGCACTACTTGTATTTGATACAAATTGGTTTAACAAATCACAAATTTACTATTTATTCGATATAAATTGCTATATAATTATGTACATCTATTAATCTGAACGCGTAAAATCGTCTCCAACAAGTTTGGCACCTGTTCGCTGTTACAGCGAATAACAATAATTAAGAATGCGCGCTTTCCGTTGCTTTTTCGGCTCAATAAATTTATAATATTTACAAATTTTTCCGAATCTGCGTCACAGTTCATTCATGTATACAACGTGATAACCTTTGCCTGCGTGTTATCGGCAGCCGACATTGTCTTGTTCATAAATAAGTACCGGGAGCCCCCGCACTGTTTCGACCTAGTCGTTTAAGTACCATGCCACCGTGTCCCACCAGGTGGTTACGAGGCGCAGCAATTGTTGTTGGTCTTTTTGGCGTCGTTCGTCGCGTGAAATATCTTGGTCTCCATTTCCTCGCCGCCTTTGATCGTGTCGACCAATGGGCCGCAACCGGTCTCGGGCAACAGCAGCACCGATGCCCCGCCCACTATTCCGAACACCGCTAAGACCAACATCGGCACGCTGCTGTGGATCGATATCTGCAAGCGAAACGCTGCGTCAAATCACCGCGGATGATGGGCCCGAAATCGAAACTTGCCAGTTCCCAGAGGTACGGCACCAGCATCAGAGCTATACCCGCAGAAACGTTGGCCGCTCCGACGCCTATGTTTCTGATGATGGTCGGATATAGTTCGGCCGTGTATACGGGCATGATAGCGTTCGACGAGCTTATGGAAAACTTGCTGGCCATCGTGAACGCCGTGGCCAGCCATTGCAAATCCGACGAGACCAGCGCCCACGGAACGGCCAAAGCGGCGAAAACTCCGGATAATATCATGGTGATGGCCATCGGCCATTTCCTACCTCCTTTGAGCAAGATCACTATGCTTATCGCTATGGCCGGCACCTCTAAAATTCCTACCAACACCTGGAATGGAAGGGACGGTGCAATCGCTTGTTGCATAAGTTTGTTAAAAACTTACCGAATTGACGTACAAGTTGCCGTAGATGTTGCCCAAGTTGAGAACTAGCCCGTAGTAGCACAGATAGACGCTAAACCATATGAGAAAAAGCACCAGAGTTTTCTTTCTCATACTGGGCGTTTTGAACAGATCCGATACCTGGACGTCTTCGGCGGATTCGTCGCCTATCGTTCGAGGGCGAAGTTGTTTGCCGCTGTTTATAGGAAGAGTTTTTCCGTTAAACCTGGCCGCCGTTTCCATGATTTGCAACACTTCTTTCGTTCTTCCCAAAGCCAGCAACCACCTCGGCGATTCTGGTACTATAAACCTAAACGCGAAACCGTCTGTGAGCACCTAAATCATTTCTAGACTCCGGGAAAGGTTACCAAAGGCCCAGAAACAAAAATCCAGGCAGGGATAGCGATAGCTGCAAGTGTCTCCAGTTGGGCAGTAACCAGGCTAGTCCAGCTATGAGCACGTAGCCCAATGATACTGGAAAGAGGTAGGATATGCCGGTGATGGTGCGCCAGTGGCCACCGACCAGTTCGATGGCCAAAATGAATCCGCTAAACACTACCGATACCGATATGAAGCCCAGGCAACATCTCAGTAGCACGTAGAGCTCGAACCACGGCGCCAATGCGATTACGGTTCCTTTAACAAAAGAACGTGGTTAGTGAAAATGAGACAAATTTTTTTCTGATCAAATATTCAAAGCCTCAAGACTGTATACTTATTCCAGCCATTGATTTCACTTTTCGATGAAGGGTATTATTACCTAGAGTGCTTTGAATAAATATAGACGCCAAGAGCGTCTTCTTCCGTCCATACTTATCGGAGATGATGCCACAAACCAAGCCGCCCACAGCGACACCCGCCAAAAACATCATTTCCGCGATGTTGATGAGATTTTTCCTGTCGCACACCAAGTGAAACTCGGATATTATGGTCTCGCCGGGTCCTGCAAACTCCCACGCGTCACACTTTATACTTTTCAGTCCCGTATTGCCCCGACACAAATCCATTTCGCTTAACGTGTCTTTGGAGAACACGTCCAACAAAAAGCAACCGTCTTCGGTTTGCTCGGTGCAGTTTTTCCACAAGACGGGTGCGACGTTGTGGAAGCGCTCGGGTCTGGCGCACCAGGTGTCCATTCGTGCACCGTGGAAGGTGGGCGCGAAGATGTGCCACGTGCACGGGATGTTAACTAGCGAGAGGAGGAAAGTGAGCAGCAGCTGCCATTTGCCGAACTCTCCGATCGCGTCGGAGACGGTGTCATCTTCCTCTTCGTCTGATGGGGACTGTTGCTTTTCTTCGGCCATTTCTGGAACGCACGGAGAATAATTTTAAAGCAAAATAAAACTTATTGTGAGCTCGACTGAGCTTGAAATTGCCCATGGGTTAAAATAGGTTTAATCCAAGTAAGACGATTGCCAAACAACGATCGATTTTTTTTGAAACCACACCAAAAGCTAATCGAAAACGTCAAAAATTGAAGATTTAAACAGTTTCCACTCTAAAAATAGCGATACAATTATTACGACGGGCGTATGTTTAACGTCGATCATTTTACTTGAAAGCGATGTGTGCGTTATTTCTCCCAACGGACAAAACAGCCGCGTAATTTGGTTTGTTTTCAAATAGGCTGCTGTTCTAACGTCGACCTTCTGAATTGCGTCTACCGTTATGTTATTTCAGATGTTGCCGGTCTGGAGAAATTCAGTTTCTCCCAAGGAAGGCGGATGTCGCTGAAGTTAGATTTGGATTTGCATTCGGATATGTGAATATTACAGTGGATCAATTCTTTACTCATGTTAATTAAATTAAATTCTGACGTCCCAGATATTCAATTATTGAAGAGACTCAAGAGAGCTTCAAAATCATGTATTGAGTTGAGTAATACATCTTTATGGGGCGTAGTTTTATATGCCCCAAACGGTTTTAAGGTGACCGAGCAATATATCATTTTGAAGCTCTCCTTAGTGGCTCTTCAATGGTCTCATTCAATATCTGAGACGTCAGATAGAGATTGCGAAATAAATAGAACGAACTTTTGGGTATTTCATTATTGGGGGTAATTTTATACCGTCCCGACGGTTTCAAGGTGGTTAAGTAATGCATCATTTTAAAGCTCTTCAATAGTCTAAATGAATATCTGGGACGTCAGATTTTGTTGAGACTCCGAAATAAATAAAACGAATTTTAGGGTGTTTGTTGATTGAGGACTAGTTTTACATCTTCCCGACGGATTCAAGGTGGTTGAAGTTCTTCCAAATTGGCCTTCAATAGTCTAATTGAATATCTGGGACGTCAGTTTTTTTTTTAATTTCAGGGGTAGGGAATTGGGGATAGTTTTCTCGACGGTTTAAAGGTGGTCAAGCATCATTTTGAAGCTCTCCTATGTGGCTCTTCAGTGGTCTAATTCAATATTTGGGAAAACGTCAATTTTTTTTGAGATTCCGAAGTAAATAAAACGAATTTTAGGCCATTTGATGATTGAGGTAGATTTATATCTTCCCGACGGTTTCAAGGTGATTGAAACTCTCTAAGTGGGTCTTCATAGTCTAATCGAATATCTAGGACGTCAGATTTTTTTGAGATTCCGAAATAAATTTTTGAAATAAAATTTTAGGGGGTAGTTTTATGTCTTCTCGGCGGTTTCAAGGTGGTCGAGCAATACATCATTTTGAAACTCTCCTAAGTGGCTCTTCAATAATCTGGTTGAATCTCTGGGACAACGTCAGATTATTTTCTGTGTAGCAACATTGGATATGATCTTTGGGTATTCCCTTACAACGTGCTTACTTACCCAAGGTAAACAGGAATATATATTTTTTTTAATTAAGAGAGGTATCGAACTGGTCCACTGTAATATATGACTTTTGTTAACTTGAACAAAAAATGTACCATATATAGTAAAAAGCAGGCGGCCGTATTTTTTGCCCGATTTGTTTCCCCGTGACTTTGTTGCGTAAACATCCGGTACGTGTTCCGGGCTTAAATAGGAAACTGGCATGTTTTTTTTTTAAATTTATAATAGTATACGGCGCCCTGGCGCGTAAACGTTGCATATACGGTCTTAATAAGGAAACTTATTTGTTTCAATTAACGACAATTAAAATAAGTTCGCGCTTCGTATATGTTTCGCAGCCGATGAGGAAAGCAACCCGAGGAAAGCGTCGTCATTTTTACCGCCAAATAAAATAAACGTTAAAACGTTTTCTTAGTTCATTATCGTTCCTCAACGAAAAATTCCGCGTTAAACCATATTTGAAAATTTCCTACGTCGTTTACGTCAAACCTGATGCATAAAAGCAGCCAAATTTAATTCGGGACGCGGCGTATCGTTGAAGAAGCCATTTTAGATTGTGCAAATGAACCAAATACAAAAGTTGTTGCACAAGAATTGGGAAATATTTCAGCTTCTTCCGTGTTGAATACTCTACAAGAGCAAGAATAGAGTATTGTAATAGAATTGGAGACAAAAGAGTCGTCATTTCCTACTTTTCACTGTTGACAGTATCGAATTTTTTTTGTTATTATTAAGTTTTTCTCTTATCAACCAATTTGATAGTAAAATCAACAGACAACGGAAAACTACTACAATTTTTTGAATGGTAGGGCTTACAATACGATGTTTGTTCGTTATTAAAAACCGGTATTTATATAAAATATTAGTTGATAAAAATTGAATTTATGCACAATATTATTAATATTTAAAATAATATTAATTAATTACAAGAAATTTTTTTCAAGATAAAGAAACGATTTCATGGTATTAAAATCTATATCAGGCACATTTATTACACATTCTGAGCCGAGTATGGCACCATCGAGAAGCATTGGTGTCGGCAACATAAAGCGATTTTTTATGTTTTACGTTTGCATAAAGTGTGTAACCCAAAAAATTATTAAATAATTTAGATTAGATTGTTTAATGTTGCAAATCAGCTGTATTGTTTACAAGTAAAAATTATATTTTATATTTTCAATTTTATTTTTCACTCCGTTGTGTCTTGTGCTTTGTGTGGATTATGTGCACCTGTTTTCTGTTTTTTTTTTTCTAATAATTGAAATTTATATAACGGTATTTAAATACTGATTAATGCAACAATATCCTCAAAGAGTTGCAGTTCGGTGGGAGATTTAGAGTATATGTGTGACTGGCCCATCCATGTGACTTGATCCCATGTTTCCCTAAATCTGAAATCCTAAAATTTGATGGAACTCAAGCATGAATTTTAATTTGTCGTTGTTCATATTGCTGTGGACGTGTGTGGTGTGTCTAGGGCTCGTGGACAGGTCATATTGTTTTTTACGTTCGGAACCTCAAGATTTTTTAAACCGAATGGTGTGATTTTTTTGCTTTTCTCATGAACATACAGAACCTGCAAATCTGGCGTTTATTTTGATTCAAACTTTATGTAAAATTATTAGGTTTAAATCGCTTCCGGTTAATCCGGAAGTGGTTCCGGCAAACTAAATATGTAAAAAAAGGGTTTTACGCTCTCCTCCAATTATTAAAAATTAAAATCGTATCTACATAAAGCTATTGAAAAATGTAGGGGTAACTAATTCAAATTCGTTTCAATTTATTTATTAGGAATACCCTCTGTGGCGGGAAAACAAAATGAGTCGAGAACAACGCACCAGGTAAGATTATACATCTTTCAACGATCGTGATCTTTGTTTTGCTTTGGTAAATAAAAAAAATTCTTTGGGTATTCCGATTATTGCGGACATTGACGCGTACGGCCTCCGCGGCGTCTTCTGAGCTGGTTCGCACTCCACCGTACGGTTGACAGGCGCGGACAATAAATCAAAATAAATCACGAGGCCGGCACTGTCAGCTCTAATCGGTCTTTAACCTTAAACAAGTTAATGCTAGTTCGGGGGACACCAAATTTAATTATGTCGAATGCCCCCTCCGAATGGGAAGTCGGCTCGCATATTGACGGCGGTTAGTTAGGAATTATCGCACTCTCTGTATTAAGATTTCCTCTAGCACTGTGGACGTTCGTGGTTACCGTGCTGGGCCCTTATTCTTGACCAAGGATTTCGTTGTCGAATACGGCGTGTGCTCAAAAAGTAAGGCGACTTTTACGTTTTATCAAAATTAATGTTGTGCCCTTCAAAGTAATCCCCCCAGATATAATGCACTTGTGCCAACGTTTTTTCCAATCGCCCTCAGATATAGCGTCGAGTTCTTCGAGCGATTTTTTTTTGACCTCCTGAATTGTTTCAGACATCCTTCCATTCATGGGGTTCTGAGTTTTGGGACTAGGAAAGAGTCACAGTAGACCATATCCAGTGAATGTGGTGGCTAATGCATGATTGTGGTTTTGCAAAATGCAAAATCCATTAATTGTTTTCCCACAATTCCGGACATTTTCTTCTTATTTCTTCTCGCAAACGACAGATAACTTTAAGATAATACGCTTTATTGACCGTACGATCTTGCGGTAAGAACTCTTGATGTACTATGCCACGATAATCAAAGAAGACAGTAAGCAAGACCTTTACATTTGATCGAAGTTGTCATGCTTTTTTCTATCTTGACGATTCTGGGTTCTTCCATTGGGACGACTAAGCTTTGGTTTGGACGTTATAACCACATACCCATGAATCGTCACCAGTTATGATCTTTTTGAGTATATCAGGATCATCATTGACGTCGTTTAACTGCTCTTTTTCTAATAGAGATTCGACAATTTTTCAACCCCATTTCTTTCACTTCCTCAACGCTTTCAACA
Organism: Cylas formicarius; assembly: GCF_029955315.1. Taxonomy (NCBI): domain Eukaryota; kingdom Metazoa; phylum Arthropoda; class Insecta; order Coleoptera; family Brentidae; genus Cylas; species Cylas formicarius. The sequence goes on along the minus strand of NW_026844341.1, from coordinate 7,085,924 downwards.
GTTATTGACTTGCTGGGGCGTTTGTCGGTCATCTTTGAACAGCTTCTACCCCTTATAAACATTTTATTTGCTCAAAGTATATTCACCATATGCCGTTGTTAATATTTCAAATGTTTTGCAGCGCTGTATTCCATTTTTTATACAACCTTTTATGCAAATTCTTTGTTCCATTTTTTTTTTTGGCAGCAGAAAATCGCTGAGCACACAAAACACGTATAACGCTTCTGTCTAACAAAAAAAAGTAAACCTGCAAACTGGCTGAAACTGTGAACATATATTAAGGACATATATATAAAAATATATATCGAAGATCGAATTTACGTCTCCCGCCAATTACAAAAGTCGCCTTACTTTTTGAACACACCTCGTATACTTGGCCCGTTGAAGCTCTAGAAACTCGATCAATTGAATTTTCATCATTTTTGATGCTTGTGTTTCGACGTTATGCCACCTTGATGTCTTGAATAGGTGAATAAGTGGGTAGTTTGCTTAAGTTAGTAGTTATTGCATGCCTTATCATAAAATACTCAAGAACTTTGATAACGGAATGTTGACGGAAAAACGAGGAAAAGGAATATTAATTTTAAAATTGACATTTGAATTTCAAGAATTGTCAGAAGAAATTGTCATTCCGTTCAGTGAATAAAGTTCTACTCGCATTCAATAGGATAACATCAAGAATAGGAATTGAATTGCACATTTTCAATAGAAACACGACGCTCACTTTCTCTTGGATTTTTCTATCCTATCTTGGTCAAGAACAAGGGCCAGGGGGAAAATAACGGGGAAATTAACACTTAACTAGCTGATCACCTTGCTATTATAAACTATTCTAGTTGCTGGTTTATTCTGAATATTTACAGGAGTATGTCATGTCCCGACTGACTTTTTTTAAGTAGTGGTACTTTATTGTGGGTTGCGTTAAAAATCTATTTTAACATATTTTTGGTTACTTTTGTCCAGTGAATCTTAAGATAGGTTGAATTAAAAAATTCTGATTTCTCAAAAAAATTGGGTTACTAACCAAAACCGAACAAAATTTGCATATTTTTTCAGCATGTTCTTTGTATTTATTTTTTCTTTCCTTTCAGCAATAATTAATATTATCAGAAGACAAACCGTCAGCAATTTTGGATAATATTAAAAAAACTTTCCTGAACAAATGATATAACATTCATATAACAAATTCAGAAATAATTGTTTCATTTTTTGTGGTACTTACGAAATATCATTAAATTGGCTAGGAAAATAAAATTTAAGAAAACTAAGAAAAGGTAGCACAAGATAGAAAACAATTCGGGGTTTAATTTTAACACAGACTTTTCAAACAGCTAGAAAGAGTTTTCAGTTTTATTCTTCTGTTCACAAAATTCTTTTTCTCATAGCTCTAAAATTATATGATATTCCATGATTTCAATTGGGCAGCTGTGCGAAGATGCCCAGCAATGCTATTAAAGAAAATGTATAACCTTCTTGTGTCATTCGATCTTATAATTTCAATTGAAAAAAGAATCTGGGAAAAAATCTGACACTTTTCAATAGAAGTTTTAGGTTTCCTTGAAGAACCACAACCACAACCACAAGTGACGGAGAAAATGATTAGCTTAAATAAGTAGTTTTAGTTTATTTTAAATGTAGCTACAATTTTTTTTAAATAAACTTCTTTTTAATTGTAGCTAATTTAACGTTGCTGTTTTCATTATATTTGGATAAACTTTTCTGAGCACGTCACCTTACCTTGCACTAATCAGAATCAAATTTATTTTGAAAAGAGACGTCTCGGCCTGTCCACAATCTACCTTAACCCAATCGATGAACAGGAAATATTTAGACTAATTATGGGTTTGCCCAATAAGTACAACTGCACGAAAGTCCGTGAATTTGCCATTAGTTAACATAAAAAAATCTATAACCGAAAAAGTATTCCTAACATCCTTTAAACTCTCAAAAGAGAATTGTAGACCTCTCTCACTGCTTCCTGCAGTGTGGAAGGTGTTTGGGAACAACAGAATATTAAACTTTTTACAGAAATACTATATTTTAAATGACGAACAATTTTAATGTATACCAGAACGGTCCACGAAAATTGCTGTTGAAAAAGTGGGTGGCCTGTTTTTTGATCTGTCAAAGGGCTTCCAGGCTGGTTGTTTATAAATGGCTTCCTAACAAATGTTTGTGTAAACTAGCCTTGTGTTGCATGTGTCCAAGTATTCATCTCATCTCATATAATGATTTGGTTGGCAATACAGTTTTCTTGTAACTGACTGGCTGAAATTTAGGTAATATGGGGGAAGGGGGAATATTTCTATTCGTATTTGCTTAATTGCACAGGCGAATTAAAATAGTAAACACCACAGAAGCAAGAATCACAATTTTTTAGGAGTTTGATTGGGTTAGGGTCTATTTTTGAATTTGTTATTGTAATGTGATTGTGATCAAGTGATTTTTTTTATTCCTTTGAAAGTGTATGGGTTGTATCTTATCTATTTTTTACGCATTTTACCAATTTGTGTTATTCAAATTATTGGCACTGATTTTTGGCCGAGATGTCATCCATATTCGCTTATGTGCGTCTTCACTTACGTAGGAGCCTCTCCCGCACTTCGCGGTGATCGTGAAGTATGTCGTCCATGTTTGCTCGCGACCGAAAACCCGTCGTCACAGCCGCGAAAATGAGGAAATAGTCGTGCGAAAACTCGCGTACGGAAAATGTCTCGACCGTCGCATCTTCGCACCGTGTCGCGTCACATGCGTGTGTCGTGTGGAAATTCGACGACTGTCGTCTTCTTATCTCGATAGTTTTATCTACGCGGCCGAAATGAAAAACTGTCCGAAAAGCGCAGCTAATTGATAATTGTTAGCGACCGCGAGGTGTTTGCTACTCGAATTACAATATCGTTTGCGTCAAACGTGTACCAACGAACGCGTGACCGAAGCGGCTTGAAGCGAGCGGTTTCCCTCGCGTTTGGTTTTTTTTTTCTTGTCCCCCTGTGGGGCTCGTCGTGAATTGCGCCGTTTTTTGGCTACTTGCGACTCGATGGCGATGAGAATTGTTTGCGGCGAAGAGCTTCGGTCGGCCGCATTGATCGCTTTGAAAAATGAAAAAAAAAATGCGGCTTCAAAATTAATCAACTTGCGCGCATGTGTATTTTTTTCTAGAAACTATTCATCTGACCCCAAAAAATAAACATGCTATTTGGAAGACAAGTTAATATGCTTTAGTATGAGTTTAAATTTGTCAAGAGTGCTGGTCTATGCGTAGCTACGATTGAACAAATGAAACGTGTTTATACAGTGGTTATAGTGATAGTAACGAACTTGTTGTAGACTTAAATTAACTAACTTACTAACTTAAATAACCTTTTTTAACTGGAATTTTCATATTTTAACCATTTAGATAGCTTTTAATTGTGTTAGCTTGATGCATACTACACCGCAAAAAGCCGTTCAAGTTATCGCTTTAATCGAAAGTGGACTTCGCTAATGAGCTGTTAATGTGGTTCAAGTGCAACAACAGCTCCATGAAGATCGAGGAGTGGCTATTAGTCAGTGGACAGTGAGAAGAACACTGAAGGAAAATAACCTGACTTCAAAAACAACTGCAATTGGTCCAAAACTTACCCCAGCTCATCGACAAGCAGCAAGCAATGTGGGTCTCAAAAAAATTGATGATATAACATTTTTACGGTTTGGATGCAAATCCGGAAATAATTGTTTCATTTTGTGGTACTTACCAAATATCATTAAATTGGCTAAAAAGTAAAATTTAAGAAAACTAAGAAGAGGTAGCACAATAAAAAAGAATTCGAGATTTATTTTTAACACAGACTCTTCAAAAAATTCTGTCTTGAAACAGACAGAAAGAGTTTTCAGTTTTATTCTTCTGTTCACAAAATTACTTTTCTCATAGGTCTGAAATTATATCATATTCCATGATTGCAATTGGGCAGCTGTACGAAGATGCCCAGCAATGCTAAAAATTTTGCTATAAAACAAAATATATAACCTTCTTGTGTCATCCGATCTTGTAATTTCAATTGTAAAATAAATCTGGAAAAAAAATCTGACACTTTTCGATAGAAGTTAGATGAGACCAGAATATGCCTTTTTGGTAGTGCCCGTCGAAAAAAAAGCATACCGAAGACCAGGAAAGCGATTTACAGAATGCTGCAATCAAGAGCCGAGCTCTTATGGAGGTGGTTCCTGCATGATACGGGGTGCAATTTCTAAGGGCCTGTTTTCATCCATAGGGGCGGCCGTGGTCAAGGGAGAGGAGGTTTAACAGGTGCTAGATACATCGAGGATATTTTTTCAGATCACGTGGTACATGTGTCGACTACATTGGAGAAGAATTCATTTTTATGCATGACAGTGCTAGGCCGCACACCGCAAGAATCATGCAAGATTACATTGCAGAAATCGGTTTTCGATTATGGAGTGACCAGCATCCAGTCCCGACCTCAATCCGATCGAACATTTATGGGATGAGCTAAAACGGAGACTTCGTACCCAACCTCGATTCCATACCTTATTGTTGCAGTAGAGGAAAAGGAACATTCCACAAGAAACAATAGCGAACTTGATTAATCTATGCCTAATAGAGTAAAATATATTATTAGGACAAGAGGAGACCATATCCATTATTAAAAAATAAATGTTGAGTTGCTAATTGTCAATAGCCCTATTTGTTTTTAGTAATAAAAAAAAGTTAATAGCAGAAATATATTTTAATCAATTTAAACTCGTATTGAAGCATATTAAATTGTCTTTCAAACAGAATATTTTTTTATCTGATCAGTAGTTTCTAAAAAAAAATGAATTTAAAATGAAAAGTTCACAATGGGTCGATTTCTATGCACGCAAGCTAAGTAGGTTCAATAGATTCAAACAGGAAAAAAAACTGCTTAATTTTATGGTCTTACATCGTTATTTATTACCTATGCGATAGGCTCCGACTTCATTTTTGGCACGAGCACACAAAATGGTCTATTCAATATATCTCTTTGTTAATGATAATATGTAAACGGTGTCCGAAAAAAGTAGACTAAACTATAACAGCATATTATACGTTCAACATAAGCAATAGTTTCCCCTAGAATGGACCTAAAAATTTTTTTTTTTAATCTTTCGAAAACAAGTTAAGGGAAAGTTTTGAAATTTTGCAGTAATTTTCGCGTGATGAATCCGATGCTAACATTATGTCAATTTTTGGTCAGAAACCTAACTGTTTACTGGTACGGGTAACAAAAACTGCAATAACTTTCTGTGGGTTGACTTTTTAGGTTTTGCCCTTATAAAATCGGAAGGAATGTACACTTGATTGATATCGCTAGGACGGGCCGTTTTCGAGGAAAATGGATTTCAAAAATACGCCGTTTAGCACGCCCGTGTCTGATTTATTCATCAAAAATTCAAAAATTAGGCCTTGAAACGGGATCGGTGGTTTTGTTATTTATAAATTTTTATTTGATGAAAAATTTAACCAGTAAATTGAATTCATAACTCCGTATTGTATTTTCCACTTTTCCGATCTCATTTGAGATGCACGAAAAATCTCGATACTATTCTTCCTTTTTTTTTCAAACAACATTAATGCAAATATTAAGATAAGTTAAGCTCTGATGGAACTCAGATTGTATAAGTGCTTAACTTTTTGTCGCATGATATGTGTGTTTCATCAGGAGTTCCTCAAGATTCCCATATTGGGCCGCTACTGTTTAATTTATTTGTCAATGACGTATATTCGAGTTTCTGCGAATATCTCGTGAGCGCGGTATTCTGTATTCTGTTTCTTTAACCATCATGAGCATTTTCGGCTGTTACGAATAACTAATGCTTTAGCTAGTTAGCGAATGTAACTCTGGTTCATCCGTTTCCATTTTATTTCAACCTATTTAACCTGATTTGCTTATTCCCTCATGTTAGTATTAATATTAGTCTAACCCTTGCTTTTTTATTATAAATTAATAAATATAATATAAATAAATAAAATTCTCTATACAAAGGTATGTGGAATTCCGAAAAGGTGAACAATAATATTTCCTATACAGTTAATACAAATAAATTATCAGCATAACTAATTACTCTATATCTGCATCAAGTTTTATACTACCTATAAATGCAAATAAAAATGCAATAAAAATTAGCTAGATTATGGGAACCTTACCACTACCAATGTCGTCTGCGTAATCAGCACGATTGTATGAAAATATTTTACTTGTATAACATGAAACCTAGCTCTATTGACTACGTCAGAGTTGTTGGAGATATAGTTCAAGATTTAGTTGTGAGGTTAACACTATAACCTTTGACTTTGACTTTAATGGTTTTTTTTTTCATCATAAATAACTAACTAACAATTTACGGATACTCCACAGTTTGCATACATACGAAAGCGCTAAAAGACCAGTGAAATAAAAAAATAATTTTAGTTTTCCTGAAAAACAAATCCGAATTTATGAAAATAGGTCAGAATTTTCGAAAAATAAGTCCAAATTTGTGAGTAAAAATCGGAAATGCCAATGTTCGCAGCAAGTTTTTTAGCAATTCTGACTTGTTTTTCCGAGAAACGAAGAAAATATTTTATTTTTAAGGTATTTTTTAATTAATTTGAAACTATATTAATTATTTATTAATCGCATTTCAATTGGTCAAAATACACAAGTAGGTCAATGTGCAATGATTAAGTCATTATACTGTATCTCACTGTATAAGAAATCTTTCACTCATCATCTCAATCATCCTGTTGGTTTCTTCAGCATTTAACTGAAGCTTTGAAGACTCAACAAAAACCGACATAGGAGGAATCCACAAGTTTTGTAAAAAGTATTTCAGTAGTCTGTGGAACTTTCTTAAAACTTAGTATTATACTTAAGATAATTGTCAAGGGTCCCGAGAGTGGCAGGTAAATGGACATTGTTTAAAATTGGAACTATAGTTACTTTCCCACAAAACTCGTTCTTGAAAATCTGATTTTTTTGCTGAGAAATGTAAAACGGAGCTTTCTGGAAATGAGAAAATGTGTTCAAAGCTGTTAGTTTTGGTTAGTTAGAAATACATAACTTTGGAAAAAATAACCATTCCATCCACGAGTAAGAACGAACGAAAAACTCAAAATAGAAAATCACTTTTAATAGGGAAAGACGAAATGAGAGAAGTTAAGAAAGTTTCGATGGGAAAACAGGAATATGTATTATCTGGACGAAACTGAGTTGGTTGGTAAAACATGGCAAGATAAAACTTTAAAAATTACGAGGCAAGCTCCACGGGAAAAGGCAAAAGATTAATAATTACTCACATTGTTAGTCAAAATAAATTTGTCGATGGTGGCTAACTAGGATTCGATGAAAATGTTTTCAATAACATCTTGCAATGGTAGAGTGTTATCTATCATTATTTAATAATAATATGCATTTTATAATAAATTATTATGCGTCTGTGATGTCCAATTTACCTATAACCCTCTTCAAGGAATACCCGAATGCGGTACTTGGCGATTCGGGGAATCCAAATAAAACTATCGACTACACTTCGAAGTGTCCGAAACAGTGTTCGAAGTGTTTTCGGAGCGTGAGCATTGAAGATGCCAAGTGAGATCTTGCTGGTAACTTGCTAGATTCCCTTTTTATTTCTCTCCAACGAAAAATATTCGTAAAACATGTTTATACAAATTTACGCAAAGATGATATATACTTATTAGGTGATATTTCAACGTAATAGGAAAAAATATTCTTTCTTCTTTTTTTTGTAAGTTCAATTGAATTAAAGTATCAAACATTTAAGAAATCTTTTAACCAATCCTAATCCATGAAGCTAGTATCAACTATCTTCTTCTAACTAAGCATTAAATATTTTGTTTACTTATCCTGCACTCAGAAAAAAAATGCCTTTTAAAATGCACAAGTAATAAATCAACTCTTTTCTACATTTTAATTAATCAAAATGTAACATTTTCGGTATTTTCGCAAAATACTTCGACATCGATTTGTTTATAAAATATTAGTCACTTTAAAACATCAATGATTTTCTTTTTTTCTATACTTAATTATGTTCAAAACAAACATTTTTAAAAGAAAAAAGGGCCTGCAACTAAGAAGGGATGAAATATTACACCTAAACATTCTTAATAATTTTCTTTAATTTTATTACTAAAACCTAAGTAAAGGCAATTAGGTATGCTTGATAAAAATCTATTCGTTTTATTTTAAGTTAAGCGATTTAAAAAGTCGGTTTTTATTTCTTTTTTTAATGTGTGAAGTCGGAGCAAATTAAGTTCAAATGAAAATATTATATTTTTTTAAGAACTTCTGTTATATTAATATCGCATGTGCCTGAAACTAAAAAATAGGACTTTCTAGTCTCCGGATAGCGTTAACAGAAAAAAAGGTCTTCCCTTACAATGTATAATCATGGCCTCTTTGTTTTAAATTTATAACATGTTTAAATTTATTATCTGTTAATTATAATTTGAATGGTTTCCTTTTCGATCCAAATGCAGACAATACTTTTGTTCAAATTATGTTAATTTCAAAAAGACATTATAGAATCATATAGCGTCTTATTGATTTATTAAAAAGCACCAATGAATTAAAATCATATTTAATATTAATGAAATCGTTAGCTTATTCTTTTTCTTAAAATTTTACAATGTTTTTTCTCCGAATCTGGACTTTTTTCTATTTTAAAAAATCTTCATCCAAGAGAGAATTACTATTACTATTACTATATAACTATTAACAAATAATTAAGTTGCCCAAAATTAGGCATATAGTGTGGATGTTTTAGTTAGCAATTCCGCGCGTAGTTTAAAACAGTTGCCATTTTGGTATCTGGGCCAATCTACATTAGATCATGCAGACGTGCGAGTCTAGATTTTCTAGGCCGACGTGAACACCCCGCATCTTTTTTTCCCTGGCACGAAACTCATTAATTAAAATCAATTATTACCGCGGCTGGTTCATTCTTATCGTTTTTTTTCTACCCAGCTTAATACGGCAATCGCAAATCACCGTTTATTTTATCTATCTACAATTTCTGACCTAAATCTGGATTTTTACGATGTAAAGGACACCGCACTTGGGACTAATTTTAGTCTCACTAGGCGTTCACTTTTGATTACTCCATCTTGGACGATGTTATTGTAATATTTGAACATTACTTATCGATCCGCTTAGTATTGGAGATGTCAGCTCTCGTGAGTCACTTCCGATATTTCTCATACTTTAGTCATGCGTTTGGGAGCGATCGGATGTTTTTTGTAGATTTTACCCATTTTTGTCCATTCTGACGGGCGCGCTGTTTTGCAAAAATGTACAAAATGGTCGTAGAAAAAGTATTATATGCAACCCGTTGATAAATTTCGACATTTATAAAGTTTGTTGTGTCATGGCATTCTGTGCATTAACGTAACTAAAGTACCAGCCTAAAATTAAAAATGTCAAATTTAAGGAACGAACTTAACTTGTCCTGATTTAATTTTTATTTTTTTTATGCTTCGTTGAATCTTCACTTTTATTCATGAATTAAACTCAATCCCAGTAATATCTATCTTCCAAATATGGTAATCGGTTAATTTTTTGCGTGGTTCAAGCCAGATTATTATAGAGCTCTTTAATAATGGAAATTGAAGACGAATTATTCTTAAAAGATGATCTAGATATTATTAAAATTTGGGCTTGGCTTGGGTTATACGGAAGGAGTTTTTTTTCGGTTTCACACTGTTTAGAGATTCGGACATAATCGTTTTTAACTAAGATATTTACGCCATAAATATTAATTAAGATTTCGGTTCGGTCAGTGCAAATCTTCTTTTTCTCAATATGTTGGTTTAACTAATCTTTCCAAAGGTAGTTACTGGCAAGCAATTTTAAGGAATACATAAACAAAATTGAAATTTTAGTCGAGTTCGAATGAAATACGTCGCCAAGACCACGAAGAAATCATTGGAAATGATTTTAAAACATTGCAATCGGATATATCGAGGTAGTTCATTATCAAGGGCGCTGTCGCTTTCTTCTGCGAATATTATTCGACCGCCAAGGTTTCCACATACGAACGTTCTTGACCTATATATATATATATCATTCCTATTGTATTTGGGGGTCAGTCACCCGCGTTACTACGGTACAAATTTGAGACTGGTTTTTAAAAAATTCCAATTCAAGCATAACCAAAAAAAATGTAGCAGATAAATATGAAGTTTGTTTGATATTCAAGTTTCAGGATATTAAACTTCAAGAAAAAAAAAACTTTTTTCACTGGTATCTCGGATAACGATTTTGTTGAAACTTTTTGTCCTAAAAGTGGCACTTTGTTTGCGATAAGAATCTGTTTTTCTCTGACAGACCTGGATCCGATTATAAAGATGCTAGTAATTTAAAGCCGGGTCCAGACGTTCGGTTTTGCACAACGTTTTGCCTACACAATTCAATACGTCGCAGACAAAACTTTGTGTCTGCGGCGATAACTGAAATGATTAGCATATAATTCAGTAGCGTTGTGGAAATAACCTGTCAATTTTAAATTATTATTAAATAATTTTTAAAATACAATGAAATTTATATTTATTTATATTCTGCGTTACGTCGACGTCACCTTGTTCTGAGAACTAAATGGAATCGCTAAGTTTCGTATTCGGTTTTTCCTTGAAGAGGTTATAAAAAATTCCACACTCGTTGTAAAATTTAAAGAGACATTTATTAAACACAAGTATTGTCTGCATTTGGACTGAAAAGGAAACCATTAAGATTATACTTAACAATAAATAAATAAAATAAGCAGGTCCAAATATTATTTTAAATGTTTATAATAACAATTTAAACATGTTATAAATTTAAAGTAAAGATGTCATCATTGTAAATTTTAAGGAAAGTCCTTTTTTTCTGTTGATCCTCAGACTAGAAATTCCTATTTTTTAGTTTCAGGCACTTGAAATGTTCATGTAACAGGTTTTTTAAATATAACATTTTCATTGAAATGTCCCTTACCTTGAATTAATAATATCAGTCTCCCTTACAATAAAACATGCCTAATGCTTAGGTTTTGTTAATAAAATGAAGCAAAATTATTAAGAATGTTTAGGTGTGATCTTTCACCCCTTCCATATGTGATATATATATATATACTACATTGCTTGTTTGCTTATCGCCAAAAATTAAAAAAATAAATTTCACTTGAAACCACCATCACCCAACAATACAACCAGTCGACTATCGAGAGGGAGCACGCAGACGCTAATGGCAGCTTTATCACTTTGTTCTATTGGCTGGTAAAAGTCACATGACAGCAGACCCTTTGTTCTTTTTAAAATGTTAAATAAATCTTTTAGTTTAGTAACAACCGACCGCCCTTGAAATATAAAGATTTGATTAAAGTCATCTTTATTATAACAAGAGAACGCCAGAACGTCCTTTTGTAGCAAGTATATAATTTGTGTTGAACATCATTCCATTTGAAACAAACGAAATCGATGATGTTTTGAAACCGCTAAACTAATAATTTATTAACAAATGTTATATGTTGATTAATTAAATTGGAGAAAGCAGTTAATTTATTATGAGGTGATTTTAAAACGCATTTTTTTCTATGTGTATTTTATTATATTATTAGATTATCTTAAATATTATTATTGCATATATTTATTATATATACATATTATTATTAAATAATAATAATAGATAACACTCTATAAATGCAAGTTGTTATTTAAAGCAAAGCGGTATATGTAGTTTCGTTGTTCCTATACATTTGGAGTGTCCAATCCAAGGAGTATAGTGACAGGGACAAAAAAGAGACAGCCATATGAGATTTTAGTAAAAAAAAATCAAAATTAATGCTAGTATTTTGATATATTGGATTTCTTAAAGGATCAAGATAAGATAGATAAGATATCTTGGAAAATTCTACACATATTTTTTGTATAATATCCACCTACATTCTGTTGTTGAGATATTGCGAAGATGCAGCGAAATTAATTTGTTGTTAATAATAAAAATATTGAAATAGCTATTTTGGGTTGTTTCGGTAAGGCATGCGGCGTTGGAGTCGGTACTGTCGAACTCATCAATTCACAGGATGTTGCGCAAACATCAATTTAACAGTTAAATATTTTCTAAGAAAAGTCACATTCTGTGAATTTATTATAACTTGGGCGCAGGGAAATAATTGCGACATATAGAGCAACATTTGGAAAAAAATGTGTTTTTAATTGACATAAATCCCAGTACCAGGGCGAATGAAATCAACGTGTAATCAGAGAGCGAAATGATAACAGCGCCGTGGCCCCATATTTTTTTTATCAAGAAAATCTGTATGGTCAGATAGAAATTTCTCTATGGAATTGTTCTAGTTTTAGAAACTGTAATATCAATTTTAGGTTTTTAGGTTATTTAAACATCTTGCGCAACTTTAAAGAGGACTGCTTAGAGAATTTGACATTAGCTGATTGCAAAAACCCAATCTATCAACAAAATGGCGCGCCTCCACATAATGGATATTTAGTCGACGATTTCTCGCAACCTGTGTTTAATGACCAGTTTATAGCTAACAATGGTCCTTTTCTTTGACCACCCCGATCCCCTGACTTGACAGTGTTCAATTCTTTTATTTGGGGTACAATAATAAATCTGCTGAATATAACACAACAATTACAAGCGAGAAGGCTGTGTGCAGCGAGTTCCAAAATTTAAATCCAAATTTAATAAGAAAAGCAACCCATGAAAAACTGCTTTTTTTAATACGAAAAATATTATTATAATAATTATTTTAAATTTGCAATGCTTTACATTTTCCATTTTCTACAGGGTAAGATAATAGAGTAAAATTTTAAAGGGGTTGGTATATGGAAAATTTTCAGACATAATTTGGTTTGCACATGTCATTTTTGACATTAAATGTTAAATATCTCAGAAACGGCGAAATTTAAACAAACCAAAGCAGGTGTTTCATTTAAAATAAAAACTTTGACGCCCTCTTCGGGTATATCTGGAAATTCCGCCATTTGGAAAATATTTGAGCCGGAAAATGTAGCCTAATCTGAATAAATTAAATTTCTTCGGATCTGTATAGAATCTGCTTCAATCAAAAGAGGAAGATTTACATTGTTCATCTTCTGAAAAACATTGAGAACTTTTTGAGACTTTCCTATGCATTATGCAAAACTGATTATACATTATAATTTATTTTTACCAACTGCTACTTAAAAAAAGGTACAAACTGTGTTTTTCTACTCTGTAAAGTAACTAATACTAGATACGCCAATCTAACCTGCGGAAAGCGTCATTTTACCACGTTTCTTGAGAGCAGTCGGATTTTTTTGAAGATTTTAACTCACGGCCTGAATTTTGACGTTTAGCACAAATGTACCCAAAACCTAACGGTTGTAGAAAAAGTATGGTATGCAGCAGGTTTGGTAAACTTTTTAAGTTTAAGTTTAAGTCATTCGCTCCGCTCGTGCCAAATAAACTCGTGAATCAAATGCCATTTACCACACTTGTTGCATAATATATTATTGTTGCCATCAAATGAATATTTGACGCGCTACACACGTTATTATATATTATATTAATTATATTAAAATTTCTTTTTAGAAGTAAAACCATGTGGCAGTGATTTGATTACAGCTTTTTACATGCTCAATTGTCCAGTTTAGTTGGGATAACCTAGAATGAATAGACAAATATAGGCAAAAATTAAAAGAAAATCCAGCAAAAAGAGAAACTTTCCAGTACGGTCTAATTTTTAGTTCATTGTTTTTTTTTTGTTTGAATTGTTGCAAAATTGTTATTCAATGTTTAAATTTTCTTCACAAAAATGTGTATTAATATTATTTGAATTTTAACGTTTACCTAATTTATTTAAATAAATAAATAAATATAAGGGTGAATGGTGCATAATACCCGTTACATGGAAACGTTAAAAATATTAAAAACAACACCCGTTACGCGTATTCTTTGTACCTCATTATAATATTCTCACATGCGTAAATTGCGTGTGTTAAAAAAAATCTTAAAAAATCTAATTACAATGCAATTACCTCCAAGGAACATTATTTTAATTCGAAATTTTTAAATTTTTGCTACTTATGGTTTTCTCATACCAGATTCACGAAATTCTCGGCCAGACACCCTGTATATAGGTGTCGCGTTTATATTTGCTAGAATAACACCATCGATCACAGAAACTTGACGGAAAAAAAGAAACAATTAAATACCACCTGTCGCTTTGTAAATTCCTCAAATAAGACAAATTATATTTTTGTTGCGACAAAATTGTTTTCGCGGTTATTAGTGATCGGGTAATTCAGCAAAAATCTCGAAATCGCCCGGGAAACTGTCGACACCGTAATAATAATTACGTTTTTGTTATTGCGCTGGTGCAATTGTTATTGCGATGATTGGGCAACGAGCGGCGTTCCCATGCCGCCGGAAAGATTAAATTTTTCGAAATCCTGGTCGGCTCGCGGCAGATCACCGTCGTCGCATTTGCTATTTTTTGAATTACGTTTCGTTCCCGTTCGGTATAAAAATTAAACACCTCGTTTAATTGGTGTTAGGTAGAAGTCGAACAAGGCTACGAGGCGGAAGAACTCCGCGGGGTGCAGGAGGCGGTGGGTCTCGAGCGCAATGCATTTTATTTTACCGTCGAGGTCCCCCGGCAAAAATAAGAATAAGTTCTTGCTATCGAGGCGGTCCCACTTCTGACCTTTCGTTGTCTAAATTTATTAAACGGTTTACCTTAGAAATTTGTTTTCGCTGTTACTTGGGCGCCTTGCGAATCGTACCGAGCGACCTTTTGAACCACGACGCGTACGTAAATTGTAATATTTCCGCACAAGTTGGCGGCATGCTATTTGAAATATATATATTTCGGACAGTAACGGGGCACTGGTAACAAAGCAAGTCAACTACGTAACACTGGGATACCCCTTTTTTTATAGGTTAGAGTTGAACAATAAAAGATCTTAAGTGCTTTTTTCACAACTAGCCTTTATTCTTATGCTTCAAGCTTTCGCCCAGGATTGTAGGCTTCATCAGGAAAACTAAAATATATATTTTGATACTTAAAATTTATACCATTGCCCAAATTAAGCAAGAAAATGTTAAAGTTAATAATCTATTGGTACTTACAGAATGTGCAGTTAATTTAAACTATAAATTATCAATCCAAAGGCAAGTGGCCGGCATGTTCTTGTCAACATTAAAATTTTCGTTATTATTTGAAATACAGCGATAAAAGATTAC
The DNA here is from genome assembly GCF_029955315.1 of Cylas formicarius. Lineage (NCBI taxonomy): Eukaryota > Metazoa > Arthropoda > Insecta > Coleoptera > Brentidae > Cylas > Cylas formicarius. Next base: position 7,070,685 of record NW_026844341.1, on the reverse strand, counting down.
TTTAAACTAATTGACAGTCACAATTACATTGCAATTTAAAACAACAACAACCCAAAGAGGGATGATCACAGATTAAAAATAATTTTGTTTCTTTAAAATATTAACGCCATGTTAACAACATATTTCCTTCTAAGTCGGAAGGGCATTTGAGTAGAGGGGTGACAGTAATAAAATGTTGCCAATCGCACTACCAACCCAAACAATTAAATTCACTACGCATGGATATTGACTTAACATTATAGTTATATCACGAGTGACTGGAAAATTCAACAACAACACTATACTTTTGTTGTATAAAATGATGGTAATTTATTCTTTTTTGCAATATTTTGACTGAGTAAATAAGTGTAAATAACGCTCAAACCCTCTACATCTTTTTTTAAATTTATGCTGTTGTCCTCATCTAGGAATTTACGCTTAAACAAACTCGACTCTACGTTCAGAACAGAAACCTCATCGTAGGAAACCTTGTGTCCCGTCTCATTCACGTATTTGCTCAAACTCAACAGTGTGTTTGAGCGTTTCAGGAAAGGACCCGTTTATATTTTTTGGACCGGAAAATATTAAAAATATATATTTAGCAAAAAAAGTGTCGCATCATATGGTTTGGCACTGATGCAATGAGTCTTCGTATATGTATATAAAAACAACATTTTGCATTTTAGTGGTTGGTGATCCTAGGTATATACGAATCTAAAACTTTTACTCCAACCTCTTCTAGGTATTTAGATACAATAGTTAGTGTGGTCTTGTATTATTATGCATTAAGATGAACCTATCTGTAACATATGGCTCGAATGGTAAATATACGATTCACTACAGCAAATTTTGTGCAGCTGGTGAAAGAAACGCCTCCACACTAAATAATAGACCCTCCACGAAAATTGGAGTTAAATCCCATGGACATCATTCGCCATCTCGTCCATGAAGTGGTGTACATCGATCAGAAGCAGAAAACCTTAACCTAGATTCTTCAGTAAAGAAAACATAAGCCCAGTGATTAATGGTCCAATTCACATGTTTCTTGACAAACCTCAAATGGGTCACACGATGTGCTCTGGGGAGATGAGGGACTGTTATTGTCATTGTTGCTCAGTTTGGCTAAGATGTCTTTGCTGTAATGCCTGTAAACGCAAAGATCATCTTGACGACTTGCGCAGCATCTGAAAACAGGTCTTCTCCTGTAATTCCCAGTTCTCTATATATCGTTCTCGAGACATTGGATCGATCAATGTTCAATAAGGCAATAATTGTTATTTTTGTAAAATTACCGATTCCTTTTTAATGGACTCCACTGGTCCAGATCGTAAAACAGCATTTTCTCTCCAGATTGAAGATCAGATTGTTTAATATTTACTTGCTAGAGCGAAAGCAGGCTACCCCTGCGACAAAAGGAAGATGTTAAATCTTATCCAGGATTATGTACAGTCTCACAATATAACACCTTTTACCTGTTCCTGCGAAGACATAATGAAATATTGTTCCTAAAAAATCCAGTGCATTTACAAAAATGTTAGAAAGATGCTAGAAGACCGGACATAATTTACAAGTTTTACGATGATCTAAGACAAACTTTATCAGGCTTGGACTTTTTTTCTGAAGAAAAAGCGTATTTTATATATAATGCAGACGAAATGGAATTTCAAAGCGACCCTAGTCGCTTCCGAGCGATGGACGAAAAGGGCAAACCCTTAAGTGGAGTTTCAGGGGATCATAGCACTGTGGGAGCGGATGCTTCCCTTCTACCACCTTTGATTGTCTTTAAGGGTGCTGGAATACAAGTAAGATGGACGTCAGGGCAGGCATATCCTGGAACATTGTGCACGGTCTCAAAGAATGGGTGGATGGAGGAGCCTCAGTTTTTCACTTGGTTTACTAAAAGTTTTATACCCCATATCAATATCCGTCAAGAAAAAAACCTTTCCAATCAAGGTGCTGTTTTATTATATGATGGCCATTCAAGCCACATAAGTATTGGTATTATTGAAGCCTCTATTGAAAATAAAACTACCTTGATTAAACTGCGAAATCACTTGACTGATATGCTACAAGCATTAGACAAATGTGTCTTTGGGTTAGTACAAACATGCATGGACAGGAAGACTTTCAACATCTGAATTTGTACAAATGCTTGACAAGGTATCATTGCTGGATTCAAATCATGTGGGATATTTCCAATAAATAAAACAAAATTCCCCAAATATGCCTTTAAAAAGGAAGAGTTGGAAGACTATTTACAAAATCATCCTGATCCTCCTCTGCAACTTCAAAACCGATTACCAGCTAGAAATAATAGGAATCGTTCTCTCTAGAGAAGATGTCATGAATCCCCATGAAATACCTCAAAATGAAAAAAATCAATACAACCACCTTATTTCTGAGACTTGTACTTCTTCATGAACATCAAATAATATTTTTAAATCTCCATAAAAAAATGAATCCACTACTATTGTTGAAAGCACACAATCTCCTTCAAAAGGATGGTAATACCAATATTGAAACAACTCAGTTATGGAGAGGTATTAACTACAGCAGAAGTATGAAAAAGGCTAAAAGAAGCGCAACAAAAAAAATAGAAAAGACCAAAAAACAAAAATCAACCACTGTACCATCAAAGACAGTGGAAAGGCCAATGAGACTGAACAAGTCTGGAAAAAAGGAAGATATGAAAAAGAAGAGGCATTAAAAAACAGACAGTTCCTCAAGTGGCGAAGATTCAAGTAAATAATCCTTTAAAAGTGATTTAGAGAACCCCTGGGAAGAATATTGCAATAAAAATGACACTCTGAAGAGCACTCCCTTATCAAATTTGAAAAATGGCGATTTCGTTCTTGTCAAATTCACAGGTGCTAAAAGAAATACGACTATATACGTGTGTGCTGTAGAAAATGTTGAACTAGTAGCTCTCAAATCTCGTAACATACATTAGTCAAAGTGATGTTAGTTAGTTTTGTCTCTCAATAGCAAATATGAGTTCTACCTGTTCCCATAATACAATGAAAGGCGAGATAATATTTTATAATTTTGAAGATAAAGTGCCTTGTATTCATTCGTGAAATACTCCCGATTTGTTATTTGTTGTGCAACAATGTTATTTTGTTTTCTTTACGTAATGTATTACTAGAAATTTTGTAATAAATTAGACGTAGGTTTTCAAATATAAACGTCAAATAAAGTATTCCACAATGGAGTCTGTTTAAGCATAGGAATTGGCCATGTTCTCGAATAAATATAAACACTGGCCAAAATTAACAAAAAAATTTCTACTAACTTATAAGGTTAATGTTCGCATTTTCTTGAGCCTGTTTCGTAATATATATTTGCCCCAAAGCAAAAAAAAAAATTGACAGATAATTTTTGTAATTTTTTTAAATATTTGTTTGCGAAATAGACTTCGTTATATTGGCAACTTTCGATCGAACCCCCCGCTTAAAAAAAAGAGAGAATTGCAAGCATCTACATAATAAAGTCGTTAAAAATGCGAGCAATTAATTCCAGTCAACCGAATTAACAATTAACGCGAGCACTCGAATTTATTTATTGTTAACGGTCAATTAGCCGATACGTTTTCGCCTCGATATAATTTCTAAAAATACGAATGTGCCATGTTTTTTTTTTGAATTTTTTTTTTGTGTTCCCGTACGATCGCACTCCGCCGTAAATGAAGATTAATTGTAATAATTGTCGTTTTAAACACATCGCCAGATATTTTTCAATTAAATTTATTTATTTTTTTTTGTAATCCATCTTTTTTCCTTCCGACGGCGGGCTTGACATCTCGTCGTCGTTTATCACAACGAAACTGTGCTAAGTGATAACTATGTATAAGCAATTGTAAATAATAGAAGTGCGCACTTGTGGAAAGCGATAAATAAAAACGTTCTTTATCTTTATTATTAATGCCGACCGCCTATATAGATTATGGTCATAGTGGCCGAAGCCGATCTTATTATTCGTTGGCCAATTAACTGTCATTTTTGTATGCGCCATTCAAACCGCAAGTCGTGCTTTAAATTTTTTAGTTACCTGAAAAACCATTCGTTTTAAATTATCGATTGGTAGATTATTTCTCGGAACTAAACGAGTCCGAGACCACAATGTCTAAAATGGCCGATTTAAAGACTCTTTTCAGATTCCGGTAAAAATATGATTTTTTTTGTATCTAGCACGCTACTTTCGTGATTGAGAAAAATTTAATAAAAAAATTGTTGTAAAATAAGTAATATGCTGGCTTAAAACGTTTTGGTTTCAAATCGTGTAGTTAATCAATACATCTATACAACTATACTATACCTACAATTAATAATTAAGCTATATGTAAACTATTTTTTGTATTTTAAAGGCTTAACAAAAAACAATTATTAACTGCCATTTTACTTGAAAAACATTTTAAACCAGTCACACTCAATTTTTTGTATTAAACTAAGCATGTTAGTTATTTTAGAGGAATTTTAAGTGATATACATATTTTTACGGTTGCGGAAAAAAACAATCCCCAAAGTAGCATTTCCCGTATGGTGTGTCTCAAAGTATATCATTTTGACTTTTGACTGATCCTTCCCCCAAAAGTAATTAAGATCTTCATGCCTATCGTTAGATAACCAGATAAATGTGTAGAGGATTTATTAATCACTTTATTATTATATTATTATATTGTAATTGTTAATGATTGAATAAAAGAAAAAAAACTAGTGATTTTTAATGTCGCCGTCTGGACAGTAGTGAACAAGATATGATAAGAAGGGAAATACCTTTATCAAAACCACATTGTTCCTACAATATGATTATTAGCAATATTTATATGACAGTTCAGTAGAACAGATGGGGCATACTGTTTCATGTCTTCCTCGATATCATTATATGTTTAACCCCATAGAACATTTATGGCACCTGCTTTAAGTGCGAGTGTAATAAATTTAACTAAAAATTTAATTAATAATATACCTGTCAAGGACTGGAAAAATGGAAAATAGCACTTTTTAAAAATTGAAGATTCTGCATACAGAAATAACACAGCCTTTAGCAATTAATCTTAGTTTTAAATAAAAAGTTGTTTATTTAGGTAATTATTGATAATTTATATATATTTAGTGCCGTCATATTTTCTATTAGTACGTAATATAATATTTAATCTTTGTATTTTTTAAACTCTTTAAAATTCCGGACCGATGCTCTGTCCTACAATACCGACTGGTCAGGTGTTTTATTGTCATCCACAAGTTATTTCGATAATTGTGGTCACAAGCCAAGACGATATAGTTTGAGACACACTATACTAATAGATACAAAAATAACTATTAACCGAATTTTGCGGTACGCCTCTATTTTTCCTTTTTTTTACTTCTTTTTTTCTCCTCTCAATCTCTTATAGTTAAAAAAATATAAGTTGGAAAAATATTGTCTTGCATCGGGCAAAGAGTTTTGCAGCAAGCAGGATATGACTTTGAATCTTAATTTACAATGTCACACATGTCGTGCCAAGAGTTCTGTAGTCCCGTCTTTGTTTGGTAACCTTATAATTATTAAAAGCGCTAATTTAACAGAAAATCTTTTGCTTTTGCATTTAAAAATTTTGTGTTTCTACGAAAAATTTTTTCGAAGTACGTTTTTCATCGGGATTTTGTTGTTTGAATATAACAATTACTCTTTTTGGAAAATAGTCGTTTTGTTTTGACTGTGAATATTTATAATAAATTAACTTTCGAATTTAACGAATTATCTATTAGAGCGCAATTCAAGCGTATTTTAATTACAATATCCAACGTGTGAAATTAGACTATATCTATCCATTTATTAGTTATGAACAGCGAAATCGCTTTTTGAAACTTTGAACAAGCAGGCTTTGGACTGTACAAGCGCAACACAAAAAAGTTCCTATTCCTATATGATTGGCCGTCCTACAATTGCTTGCTGAATCTGCTTTATGAAAGAAACTCTCATATGGTATATTTATTTCGAAGACCAAACTAAAATTCATCGTATTAACATCGTAAATCACAATTTGATGAATGCCGGTACGTATTTGTTTTCGCTATTATGGCAGCGTTATCCAAACTCTACTTGTTTGAGGTGGTAAGCTTTCGTTGCGAATAGGACTCGCCCTTTTCAACATACATATAAAAAATCGACTTTTATGTTATTATTAAGCTACAGCCTTTAGAAAAAAAATCCAAAAATGTATATTTTTTTTAAATTCGCATTTTCAAACAACACTCCATAACGTTAAAACAACAACACAAGCACGTGCGATATTTACCATTATATCGCATAGCACACCGACATTAATTTTTGTCTCATTTAGAAATGGGTATTGAGCTTTTAAAGTGTCGACCCCATATACATATAGAGCCCGAAAATCACTACCTACCGTAAGTAACAATCGTTACGGATTTTAATGAAGAAAACTGATATTGAAAAATTTCACTCGTCAACCATAACCAACGAACCAATTAGCAACAATTACGCCGATTGCGCATAATCTTATAAATTAGCAACATTCCGCGAAATTGATTATTTTTCGGAGATAAATCGATGCCGGGATATCGAAGCAAATATTCGTTTTTCACATAATCTAAAATCGGCAGGACCTAAAAAACTGAGGCTCGTGGGTTCTATCGATATTTCTTAAGGTACTTAGAAATTGCAACAGAGGAACTATGTAGAGTTTTCTTTTTCCGTACCATGACACTAAGAATAATAAAAAAATAACAAGCCCAAAGATCTGAGAAACTCCTACCTTTCTATCGAAGCAGAAGTTCAACCCGATTACATTTTCCGACCCAAAAAGTCGATGCGAAAAACAAAATCGCTAATAATACGTGAAAACTGGTATACTGAAAACCTCGACGCGTTCCGACTAATTTTAAATTGTACGCGGCGTGCGCCGTCCAGTCGATGGGACGCAAATCTGGCTCGTAGGGGGACCGCTCCGCAGCTTTTATGCTTCCGCTCGCGCTCGTATTTCTACGTCGAATCGCGTAGCAATAGGCTCGTTTTTTTTGTACTTCGACCCATTGAAGGACCCCGAAGGGATTTTGAATTAGTGAAAAAAATGGTTGTTGCCTGAGCCACTCAGTCCGCAATATTTTTCTTAGTTAATCAAAAAATTTGAAGGGGAAGAACAAAATTAAACGGCGAAATTTTCGACGGTATAATATATTATGCAAGAAGTTTGGCAAACCACACTTTAGTCACGAGTTTGATTTGGCGCGAGCGGAGCGAGTGCTTAATAAACGAGTGACTGACAAAGTTTATCAATATGTTGCACCGTATGGTGCAACAAAAATACGCTATTGAAAACTGCATTTCGGTATCTTTTTCCTAACTCATAATATTACTAAAATATATAAAAACTCGAAATGTTGTAAGCGTCTTTGGGAACATTTTCAGTATACCTGCCATTATTAAACACTAATTTTCGTTTTTTAAATTTACTGTTAAAATACAAAAACATGTGTTTAGAACGCAACCATTTCTGTTTATCGAATTAAAACGCAATGATGTTTGTATTTTTTTCTACTCCCGTCCGTTAAATACCTAATTACCCACCGATCTAGCGTGCGGGAAGCGTCACTTTACCACGTCAGTTTCGATTCCCACGAACCACTTCGGACATTTCCGGGATTTTAAAGCACGGATTTGGGAGCAATCGGCTGTTTTCGGAGATATTTCCCACGCCTTCAATTTGACGTTTGTCAATTCTGACGGTCATGTCAGTGACTGTATTCGTGTTGTTTTGCGAAAATATACCCAAAAACTAACGGTCGTAGAAAAAGTATAGTATGCAACATGTCCGGTAAACTTTTTAACTCACTCGTCTATTAAAAACTCGCTCCGCTGCGCTCTGCTCCTGTCAAATAAACTCGTGAGTCAAATGCCGTTTACCGCACTGGTTGCATAATATCCTATAACTCACTCGTTTATTAAACACTCGCTCCGCTGCTTTCTGCTCGTGTCAAATAAACTCGTGAGTTTGTTGCATAATATAATATTTCTGTGTTATTGTTTTCCATTGTATATTTCAATATTCAATCATACGGGACTGAGTATTAATTATTATGCGGGCGTTTTTACCGTAAATTTAAAAATATTTTACTAAAAGGAGAATTGATGGCCTATGAAGGGTCCTTTTCAATGCTTCTAAATTTGATCAAATGCGTGCAGCCATTTTATGACATTTATTTCCGAAAATGTTCGGACACCTGGAACACTTTGACGTGATCGTCAGGATTGACAAACTTCAGAAATAGTTACCTACCGAAAGTGTCCGATTACATTCAACCCGTGATTAAAGTACCCGACATTTTGAGGTGATACCTTGCGCACGCCTTAAAGCATAATTGGGCATTTTAAATAAGGCAGTAGTAAGAGATTGTTCGCTGAAATTTCGCAATAAAATTTGAAGTTTGTTAGTTGATTTATAAATTTAAGAAAAAAACACCTAAATTTAATTAAAATTGCGCGTTTCCTTGAACTCTTAATCTAACAACTCCACTTTGAGATATTACTTGTTTAATTATGATTATTGATCTAATCACGTTGCGTTGTTGCTTTCGTAAAAAGTGGCTCCATTTGTTTTCCAAAAGATAACAATTGTTTAGCCGGATTTTGATGATACGACAAGATTTTCTGCTAATATATATTTAAGGTGCATATACGTGTGTAGATAACGAAAAAAATCCTGTAATATTAGGCAGTTTTTCGTATAACAAAAGGGATGTTAGTTTTGCCAAAATTCCAGAACCGGCAAAAAAATTATCGAGATTTTTTTGTAAGTGGATCCCTTTGGAAATTCGCCATCGTTCGATAGGAACATAGTACCTACATCCTATTGGAAGTTATTTAAAAATCATTCTCGGGGCCCGTAATTTCCTAATAAAAATATAGCAAAGCGTTTATTAACGTATTACGTAACATGGACAATAGGTGTTTTTATATATAACTGCTATCGCAGGAGTTTGTTTCTGCGAAAGGCGAAGCGAGACGTCCGTAACATTTTTTAAATTCGTGTTACTTGCGAAATGGCCCGGGGCGGACCGTTGATCAGTTTTGATTAATCAAAAACTAAGTTAAATGCTCATTGGTTCGTAGAATTAGAAAATAAGATATTGGAAAATATAACATGTTTCGACAAAATAATTTTATTTAACAAACTTTTCACAAGCGTAGCCTTAAAACAACGCACTTGTACTATACTTACAATTTTAAATATAGCTAATAAATTATTACTTAGGTAACTTTTTCTGTATAAAATATATTATTTGTTTATGGTTAAAATTGAATGGACCTTTGCGTACCCCCTATACATCTACAAAGCTACTACTAAATCTACGATATTGTACTAATGCATTATAATACTACTAGAACCATTTTGTAAATTAGAAACGTTCCGACGAAGTCACCTGTTCTCAGGGGTGATTTTGTTTTCGATTTTTAGTTGTTCTGCCCAAATGTTCTTCTAGACAAACTTCGCGAACAATATTAATTTTATACGAAGAAATGCCTCGTAATTTTTTTTCGATTATGGCACTTTAGGTAATTCGAACTCAGAATTTCCAAACGTTCGGACAACGCAAAAACGTTTTGTTTTACCTCGAATACATGTCATCTCCTGCAAAACAGAAAACACCCTGTAAAAAAAAAACTAAATCTATATTTGGAGCGCGGGCTGGCCCGTGACAAAAAAAAAACGCCCACAGTTAAAATGAAGCGCGAAAATATCCGCAAAAATCGTTAAACTAAAATATGTCCGTTCCGAGAAAATAAATTGGGAAAAGTCTTGCGAAACTGCCGCCATTTTACTTTGTGCGTTTCTTTGTAATCACCCCGGGGATCTCGGGCCGATGCCAGAAATAAATACAAGCGACTAAGGGTGCGTTTAACCTTGTGACGTCATGTATCTGACCGCCAGGTCCGGATCCAAATAATTGTAGATGTCCTTTTTCTCTTCGGACTCCTTGGTCGGGTCCTGTTTTGCCGTCGCGTTTGCTTTCTGATGTATCGCGTGGGATCCGTCTCCCGTCCTTAACACCCTCCTGTCATTAAGCCCGGTTTACATTGAGAAATAAAGTATTTAGCAGCGACTTACTTTTGAATCATGTGATACGGAGTGGTCTTCAAATCGTATGCCAAACCCCAATGGGCTAAGAGGTCGATCACGAAGGTGGTGATGCTGTATCTAGATCCGAATTCGGCCGCCCTGTAGTCCCACGGGAACGCGTGATGGTAGTTGTGCCATCCTTCTCCCACGGACCAAAACGCGACGAACCTGGACTCTACGGGTTTCATAAACCTGAAATGTAGCATTATAGGGTGCATCCACCATGCGGTAAAGATAGTGCAAGCGCTTGAGCTAGGATTTAGAAAAGAGTAGTGACGTCATCTTGGTTTGTCTCTCTTAAATCCCGTTAACTCGCTGTGTTCTTCTAATATTTAAACGGCTTGGGTGGTTTAATATGTACCAAACGCGCAATTTTTCTACATATTCGACTCTTTTTATTATTTTTTTATTTACCGCAATAAGTACTATTTAGCTGGACGAACAATTCTAAATGAACATTTTCTTTACTTAGCTAATGGCGAATAGCATTTAATGTAATTAATTTACTTTTTTTTTCTTACCTAGTTTTTTCAAACATTGCCATAGTTTCAACAAGCGATTCCTTGAAACCGGAACATTTTTTGCAACGTTTTGAAACCAAAATTGTGAAAAACGGTTAAAAAATAACCTCACAGGGAGACAAAAACTAGATAAGTAAATAAATTTTTATAAAAATAAAATGTTAATGTAGTTTTGCTTTCGTGCAGCGACACGATTTCAAAATTTAGATTTTCATATGAAAAAAACAATTTACAAATGCGGAAAAAGTTGATATGTTTCTAATATATTTTTAGAATTTTTTTATTTATACTTTAGAAAGTTTTTCAACAAGACACATTGTTTATGCATTTTGAACTGTTTAAAAGTGTTTTGTTGTGGCAAAAAAGTTTCATTTAGAATTAAATAGCAGTAAATATTATTCATTGTGGTCATACCGGCCTAGGGAGATAGAGTTCTCCAAACTATAGACCGTTTCTACGACATAATCCTGTATTTAACTTTGGTAAATTTTTATGAAGATCTAACCACAGGCTACCTTACTTGGGTTTCTCTTTGTAACCCTGAATAAATAGATTCGCAATTTCACAATGACGTTCCAGAACCCTACTTCGGTACTTCGTGCATACAAATGCAGAAAGCTTACGGTTTTGTGTTCATCGGTGAAAAATCCATTTTTTTCAATTCTACCCTTAAAATACAAGGAAGATTTATAAAAAGCACACTAATATGAATTAATATAACAGTTTAATCAAAGAAAATTTCCCTACTTTTAAAATACAACATTCCGCACGGCACCGTTCTTGTCGGCTAATATCTTAAATACGGCCTTAGCTTGTGGTACACGTGCTGAAAATAAAGGTCCCTCCCGCTTTACAACAGGCGGGTCTTATGAGGTTTTAAACACGGAGAACTTTGGAGAACTCTACAATTTTGGCCCTATAATCTAAAAAATATGAACTGAGGTGGCTTTTACTTGATGAAAATCCATTTATAAGACATTTATAAGAGACCATTTGATAAAGACACGGTGTTGTCGAAACAATTGTCATGCCATAATATCTAATTTCGTGAAAATCTGAATCTGAATCACACAAAAATCACTTTTTTTTTTATTTCTAATTTCTAATATTACAAAATAGCCTTAGTTTCGTCAATAAGCATGTCTTCCAAAATATCTTCTTCATACAGTACACGGAATAGTTATTGTGTTGGGAAGAACTATAAATTAAAAATGTTTTCGCAAACATCTTTATTGGTATTCTTCACTAGCGGAACGTGTGTTCAAATACGGTATATTCTAATAATAGAAAGTCCTACCTGTCAAAGGGTTTGTTGCCCCACAAATGGGCGGCGCTGTTCACTAACCACGTGATGTTGAGCACCAGAACGCTCCTGAACATGTACGCAGAGAAAACTGCATTGAAAAACTTCTCGCCCCAGCAGTAGTACGGTACCAGCGAAGGTAGCAGAATGGCGAATATCGTATAAAGGATCTTGTAGTGGCTGTAATAGGTTTTAAAATACAAATAAATCTTGGACATAAGCATTTCCAAAAATAACTTCCTCGGCGATTAACATAATGAAAGAAAGTTAATTATTGTGTTGGTTATACATTTTTCTTTTTCTTTGACTTACGATGTCAAAAAAATCTTCCTAGCACTTGGATTTGCAATTTCAATTTTTTATTTTTAGCGCCTCCAGCATTTCGTCAAGATGACGTTGCGCCAGTAAGATGACAACGGCCTAAGGCTTATTATATCTGGTCAATATAAATTAAAAGAATTAAATAGGTTTTTGCCACACAAGAACGTCCATAAATACATATGGCTTCAACAAACGAAGGGGCTGAAATCAATAATTGACTATATCGTAGTAAATCAAAAGTCCGCAATGAAACGGTATGACGCGAAAGTTATAAGAGGAGCAGTATGCGGTTCAGACCATTTTCCGGTACAAAGACACAGACATCTAGGAGATAACTAAAAAGAACAATATAGAAAGCTTAAAAGACGTTCTTGTATAAGTTACGACTGACGGTAAAATTTAAAACTATAGGAGAACAAAATATAGAAAGCAAATATAACAAATTGGGTCAGAAGAAAAGAAATTGCAAAAACAGAAACGACGATTCCTGGTGGTCTACAGAATTAGAAGAATTAGTGGAAGAAAAGAAACTAGCCTATTTAAAATTTTTAACTACAAAGGACTACCAAGACAAAGTATATTTCAACATAATGAAATACGAAGAGAAGCAAAAAGTAAACAAAGCCAAAAATCAGTTGACAGAAGCATAGGAAGCTCGAAATCAAAGCAGGCTCGGAAAACTCTAAGATCCCTTAAGACCAACAAAAATGAGACAAAAATAATAGACCCTACTGGAATAATTAGATGGAAAGTCTATTATCAGAAACTACTAACAGAAAACCGAAATGAATTCAAAAGCATAACTTATGAGAAAGAACCAACACACATACAGGAACCAGAGTTTACAGAGACAGAAGTAGAACATACATTGAGATTTATGAAAAATAATAAAGTATTGGGTCCTGGAAGTAAATCGGTAGAACTGTTAAAGGCGTATCCCGCAGCTGTCAGGTGTGAATGAGTGGAAATTAGCTCATATAACCTCCATTCATAAGAAAGGAAACAAAAATTTATGAGAAAACTACAGGGGGGTAAGTGTAACATGTTTATTGAAAAATCCTATAGAAGGCAAAATTGAAGATGCCGAAGAGCAGAGTGGTTTCCGGGCGGGACGATCCTGCGCCTAGCCTGCCCTAGCCGAAAAACTATAGCTCAAGAAGGCATATGATACCGTGACGATAAATAAGTTATGGGCTGCTTTGAAAGGAAAAGAAGTACCAGTGATGCACATAAACCCAGTGAAATAGTTCTATCATATCACGAAAAGCTTAGTAAAAATTGAAAAAGAAACTTCTCAAGAATTTTTGGTAAATAAAGGCTTGAGACATTGATGTTTTATTTTTTATTTAAAATTTGCATAGATAAGGCCTTAAAGAAGTGGGAACGAAAATGCAGTATAATGGGTGTAATGGTGAACAGTGAGTCCATCTAGAGTCTATTATTTGCAGATAATCAAGTAATATTAGCAGAAGAGAGGACGATATAAACTATATGTTTAGAAAGCTTGTATGGAGAAAACCCAGTATTGGAATAAACGGACAAGATTTACACACTGATGTGGGAACTATTAAACATACAAACCAGTATAACTATTTAGGACTTAGGATATATTTGGTGAGGAAAACAACACAATAATTACTAAATTGTCCAAAATTGTTAAAATAGAAATAAAAAACTAATATTCAACTGACAGGAGGAACCAGATGGAGTGCTGAATCTGGATATAGGCTTTGACTGTACTAGTTAGTTTTGCGCCAAATTTCCCGAGAACTCTGTATAAATCCAGATGCTCACTTTTTCTGGAACATGACCAGGCGATCGGCATCCATGTCCGACATGTCGATGGTTCGACCTTTCTCGATAACGGCAGGGTGTTTTCTGCTCATCAGCCATCCGATGTGGGAGAAGAAGAACCCCCGATTCGCGTTGTGCGGGTCCGCATCCGTGTCGCTGTACTTATGGTGCTGTCTATGGTCGCGCACCCAAATGTAGAGACAGTTCTGGGGAGGAGATTGCGATTTCCGGTTTTAGTTTTTGCTTATTTATAAGTTTTTTTGACATGTTTCCATTTTGTAACCATTTCTTTTCGTTTTTTTTAATAGTTCTGGGAAAGTCGACGTTAATTGAAAAGTCTGTAATCATCGACCGCGATCCCGGTGCACGTAAAAAACTTAACAATATAACAATGGATAATAAACCAAAGTCGTTTTTAATGCCCGCTTTATATTATGTTCGTTGTTATTTGGACAGTTTCGCAATAATATATAATATAACGAATATGTCGCCTGGCGAAACCGCTGGGACGTATCGATATATAAAAACAATCGAATCAAAGCATAACTAACTATCTCTTTTGTACGAAATTACATAGAATTTCGTATATGCGCGCGGAAGGCTAATTTGTTTGACTATCTGGTTCTGCTATACATCGTCATTTTACTTTTAAACCCTCTAAAGTCGACTTTATTTTCAAAAACATGGTTTTGGTGAATATCGATCCAGCTCTACATCTACCTTTTGAACCTTCCTAAACCATATAACCACAGAGTGTTTCCAAAATCAGGTGACAAGCTGAAGGGGAGATTCCTCAAGTAAAAATAAGACTTTTTTTCTATCAACATGAGTCCGATTCTGCTGGGTCCGTAATTACAGAGTGTAAAATATTTTGCATTTATTGAAAAAGACTGCAGCAATTTCAATATGATTTGGAAGGTAAAAGTTATTTAAACTATTACATATTTGGCTACATATTGCTATTCATGTTAGGGAGTATCTTTCGGAAAAATCGATGACTTGATGGATTGGTCGCGGAGGTCCAGTAGGATGGCCACCAACTTTAATCTTACATTTTTATTACTGTTACTACGATTACTGAAGGGCTAAAGCTAGAAGCAACCATTTTCACCACCTACAGTAATTTTATTTAGAAATGTTTAAATTAAGTTCCTTCTAAATCTTTAAAAGATATAAAATATTCAGTGCAACATAAATGCATTTTACTCATTAAAGAAACCTAAATCTACAAACGTTCAAGGAGTAGATTTCAAAAGCCACCAAATCAAGAAATCAAAGAAAAAAAAGTAATTGGCGCCTAGAATTTTAAGTATTGGTGCAATAGCCCATACTCACGGCAATGGTCAAATCGTTAGAACTCTTTCTGTAGTAAAAGAGTTTAAATAACTTTTACCCTCCAATTATTGGAATGGCAATATTCGTTTTTGATATATTTGGAGTAAATTAAAAAGATTAAAATTCTTCTTCTTCTTCCAGGGTGTAACTACTAAAAAAATCTTATTTTTACGCGATAAATCTCCCCTCCAGTGACAGTATATGTGTTTTAAACACCTTGTATAGAGGTCCTGCCTTTTGCTGATCTCAATTTATTGATATGCCCAGACCTGGTTAAATATTTTCGAAAAATAATTTAAGTGTGGTTAACCAAAACTAACCTTGAACTATATCGCGATCTATTATTATTTTCTTAAAACGCGTATGTCAAAATGGTCTTAATCTTTTTCTTTGAAATTCTCGTAAGTTTCGTATTGTTTGAAATGAACAGTTTAGATTAAATAAAACATTCATATTAAATATATTTTATTTTATAAGCCAATGTCAAAGTTGTGGCGCTAGTTTGATATTTCCAGGTTATAATAAACATCGTATCAAAATTTTTGCAGCTATTTTTGGACATAAGAGGTTTTACACCCAAATCTAATCTACGCTATACGTAAGGTTAATCAAAATTATCCTGTTTTATTTCCATTCGTCCAATAGTCGCAATATAAAAAACGTATATAAAAAGAAACAATAAACAAGTTACTGGCATCGAAGAAGTACAACTTTATATTGATCCATTGGGTAGGAAAAAGTCCAAATACGAAGATCTCCAAAAGCTAAATAGGAAAACATCACATGATTTTTTTCATCTTTTTAAAGATTCTATTCAGTACCAATTTTTTTTTATTATTTTGCTATTTTTTTGAATATTTTTTGTTATCATAAAATAATATTATTTTATTTTAAGTCGTTTTTTTTTAATAAAAGTTAAAAATGTAAACAAAACTAGTTTAATATTTTTTAGCTTGTTGCATGCATTTAAATATAATTAGACCAAAGATACTTACTAGATAAAAGTAAAACGACGATATGCAACTTTATGGTTGGTAAAAACTGAAGATGGCTATTTTTTGAATGCTTTTTATTAAACTGCAAAATTTCCACATTCTCTTGGAAGATTCGTTGCTCATTCTCATTGACTGACCACTTCTTAATTGATCGATCAATTGACCTCTTTTTAAATGACTAGTCAAAAAATGTTTTAAATAACATCTTGTAGTGAGTGTAATCTATCATTTTCCGAATACGATATTTAACGATTCGGGAAATCTCACTAATAATATCCACGGCATTTGGTTCCCAGATAAATAAATAAATATAATTTTTATGGTATTTTTCAAATTATTTCTGTCAATTGACACAAAAAAAAGAACACTAGTTATTAGCAACTCTCATCAATGCCTTATTCGCGCGGTTTGGAAAACACAGGGTGCTGAAAGTTAAAGTTAATTTTTTTGTGCGATTGGTTTGACAATTCCTGTTGTACTGACAACGCTCGACTGTCTCGTTGCTAATTATGAAAAAGACGCCCACCGGGTCGGACCTCCTCGATTGAAGATGCAAATTCTATAGGGTGTTTTTTTTTTTCCTCGCCCGCCCAGCGTTCTAATGACGGTTAATTTGACACGCCAATGGGTTTAATTGCCACGCGAAACGGTTGAGAGGTTTGTCGCGGTCAAGTCCGCCGACTACGTTGTTTGCACGTCGAATGTCCCATTAAAAAAATCCGGAGAAGTTTTTTATACAATATTTGCCCGACTCTCTAGCTTTAACGGATCTGCCATAAACAGTATATAATATATAATCTTGGGAAGCCTTTATCTACTACTAAACTTGCTCGTATTTGCGGTTAATATTAGAAAAAAGAGTTTTCTGTTGAATTACGCTAAAAAGATGCATTTCTGAGACATCGCGTATGACATTTTAACAGAAAACTTGGGAATTAAGAAAACATTATTTGGTCAAAGTTTTCTGCGAGATCTTAATCTAGTACCCAATTCGAATTTGAATTTCCCAATGTTACCATCGGTTTACGGTAGAAAAAGTCCCATTTTTGAGTTTTACACGAACATTTTATTGGTCCGCCCCAACTTATATATATTATGGCAAACGATTTTTTAATATTTCACTTACCTGTCCTGCTAACGTGTGGAATAAGATAAGAACGAGTCGAGTAATGAATGGGGCCTTGTACGATCGGTGGGAGAACAACCTGTGCGCCCCGGTAGTCACCCCCAGCCCTGATCCGAAGGCCACTATAAACGCTAAACAGAAAAGTTGTTTGAAGTTTGTTTTTATTTTTCTTCTGTAGACTAATTGAATTTTATTTTTATTTTATTTATTTATTTACTGCTCTTTTCGATTCAGGTTGAACCCATTACAGTGTCCTCTTACAAATGTCAATAAAAGTACATAACAATGTGCAAAGCTTAGTTAACAACAATATAAGAAAAAAGAGAATTCAAAAAATTAATTCAAGCCATGAATTGAGCCCAGCATAGACAAAAAAAAGTAAACTATGTAAACAATACATAGAGAACGCAGAGAAAAAGTTTTTTTATAATTTTATTTTCATTCTATTTACTTATTAATAAATAGAATATAGAACTTATCTATTTATTGAGAAAAGAAGTTAGGTGGTGTCCATCCAAAAGTGTAACAGTAAGATCTTTCTCTAAAGAATCATGCGTGATTGTGAACCAGTCCAGGTATAAGCAGTAAAGTTTTGGGAGTTATTGGTGTTTCTAAAGAGAATAATGAATGGTTCTAAATTGTCGAGGAGGCCATTTAAAATTTAATGCAAGAAAACAATATCAGTGACTATTCTCCGATCCTCCAATGGTACGAGTTTATAATACATTTTTACGTCGTTTAAGTCTTGGGCTATTAAGTTAGATTTTCGCTGTCAAATAATAAACATATGAACATACGTGTGATAAGGGCGAGCTCTGTTGAAAACATTTACTTGCCAGAGTAGTTAAAAGGAATAGGACCCCGATTTCTAATAAAAGATGTAACACAACATTTTTCGATGTTTATAAAGAGACCATTATTTTTACAGTACCAGTCAAATCGCTGAATATCTGTTATATCAATTGAGGTAATTTGTCTGAAAATTTTTAGGTTGTCAGTATACTAACAAAATTTGCTATGCTGGAAATCTTTCACGACATCATTAACTGATAATAATTTAGTAATAAATGTACAGAATGTTTCATCGACAAATTTGCGAAGATACGTCGCAATGATCAATCATTTTCTGATGATGTTACTTGACGTATTGTTCGAGAAGCACCCGTCATATCTACCCATTGATAGGTTGTGGTTATACGACCCTAGACTATTAGCAGGTATTCAAGAAAAGTTTGCGAACTTTTCTAATAAATTAATAAATTCCACTTGGGAATCGTCGGTAATCGCTTTTAAATGATTATTTAATAATTTCAAGTTTCAGTTAACCGTTTCGAGTGAAAGTTCCGACATATTACCCGCGTTTGCAAATGATCTACTAATCGCCTACTCGCATTTTTTGAAAAGATTTTCTAAGGTGGAGGGGGAGGACCCTGATATTTTATTTTAAAGTCTATAATACGTACGTAGGGTTTCTTTATATTTTTCACGATACCTACAGTCAAATCTTGAAGAGTTATAAAAGAACTTTAACTAGATGTACATTTTTTTATCTATTAGATTTTGCTAATTATAGTCAGAATAATTATAGAACAAAATAAGTTAAAATTCTATGAAGTCATCATTGGGATTGTTTTAAATATAACACCCGGTATATTTTAATTTATCTGAACAAACTGTTTCTTCATGATTTAAAGAATAATAAAAATTAATTCAATTAATTAATTTAAGAAAATTTATAAAGTTAATATTAATTTATTTGCAAATCTAGTAAAAAGTAAAGTTAAGTAAAATAACATTGATTTCAGCAATTGGATAAAACATTCAAAAAGATATCAAATGTACGTAGAATATGAAAAATTTGTGTTTGCATTTGTTCAGTCTAATGCCACTTAACTTATTGGTTATGGCTAAGGTCGTATTAACATTAAAATTGGAATATTGAAGTTAAATTTAAATTAAATTACATTATATTTATTACATATGTAACTTTCCTGTCAATATTTTTAATATTTTTTTTGTTTTTACGATGGCGTGTTCTGATGAAGAAAAATAATAACATGTCATTGGTTCAGCAAAGATTTTGTCAGGTAGAAGAGTACCATCGAAAAATACACTTAATACAAATAAAAAGTCATCTAATTCCATTATTAATCAAGTAATTTTCATTTAAGTTTTTGTAATTTCATGTAGATTGGAATATTGGTAAACGACTAAAATTAGTATAGACAAACTTAATATTCGTGAAATCAGGAAGAAAAATCATTTGCAGTTCAGTTTTTTAAAAAGTTGTTCTTCAAGAATTGGGGCAAAATGTAAACAAACACCCTCTACCTAAGATTTTCGGAGGAACCAGCTACGTCACCGGTTGGGTTTTATCAAAAACGTTCAGCCTAAATCCTTTTCACCAAAAAAATCCTTCAGATTAAAACTTTTTTTATTTCTATTAAAAAATGGATTAGTTAAAAAACTAAAGTTAAACTTATAATAAACTTTTTTTTTCCTAAATCTTGATAACTAAGGAATTTAGTAGATATATACTGTTTTTAATAAAAATGGTTTCGTATAAACTGTTGGAGTTTTTTTCCCGTTTGTGTCCTGCTTAGAATTCGATTCGAAATTTTTAGATGTTGAATTTTTGATGTAAAAATATTTTCGAAAATTATGTGTGGGTTTGAAAAATTTAAAATGTCTTGTTCCGTTGGTTGTTATTTGGCAATCTAATCGTCTCGAGAAGCACATTCCCCTTTATTTGTAAATAAACAAAAAACTGTAATTTCCTTTGTACAGAAAAAAAGACTATTTTTTGTATTGCCTAAATTTTGAGTTTTTTTTTTTTTCATTCAATGGTCTCCCTAATCAACTTTTGCAAAAATTATGCTCTCACTGTCAGATCTCGTTAAGTACGAATAGTAGTTCAACACCGCTCCACTAGGGCATCAAAAACAAAAAAGAACTTACTCCAAAGGCAGGTCAGCCAATAGCACTGCGTCGTTAGAAGGTAAAACCCGTACAGTGCTGCCAGATGCAGCATCAGAAACCCAACGGCGTTCTTCCATACTATCTCCCTCTTGAAGGTGTAATCGGTACCGATTTCGGAGGGTAGCAGACCCGAGTACTTCCTCTTGTCCTGTTTCTCCCCCTCCAGTTCCCGTTTAATCCGCAGTTTCATGTCCAGGTGCGGGTCCTCCACGATCTTGGGACGTGGTGTCATTTTCTTTGGAAAACTCGATAATTTTAGCCGCGCGCGCGATTTGTCAGAAGGCCGGGTCTTGGACTGGCCGGCGCGATATTAAAAAACGGCGAATATAAGGTAATCAAGTTCGGGGCAATTGTTTTGAAGATTGGCACGGGTGGTGGGAGGCGAGTCTTAACGTATGACGTGTGTGGAGTGGCGATGATTGCATAAAAAATATGCTAGACGGTTTAGACTCGATCAAGTTTCCCCCTATATATCTGTTCATCGCATCATCTGTTCGCACACATTATAGCAATATTAAGACTTTACAAAAATTCAAAATGATGTTTAGTTTCGTTTATTTATTTAACCACGTAAAAAAAATGTAAATCGTTTGTCTTATTTGCGATTAAATAGAATTCTAATTGTCTTTTTTTGCAGTCCAAAAGCACTTATTGAATGGATAGAATTTCCCCATAGTGTAGCTGCATAATGTATTTTAGAATGGAACAATGCAAAATACGCGTTCCTTAGGACTTCCGTAATAAGTGTGTTATTCAACTGTCTTAGCACGAAAGGCGTATATGCTAATTTGTTACATAAAACATCAATATGAGCACTCCAATTAAGATTATCGTCCAAGGTGACACCAAGGAGAGTGACGATATCACCTTTGGTTAGTTGTTGTGGTTTATTATTATCTAAAAACAAATTGTTGCACGAAAACCAAGACTGAGCCTTCAGCTCAAGCCCATAGTTCCTCTAATCTGGTTAAAGATGAGTTCCCGCAGATTATTGCCGTATCAGCGGCAGCGAAAAGTGCACATTTGACGGGACCAATGCATGAAGGGAAACCGTTTATGTAAATAATGAGGAAAAGTGGCCCGAGGACAGATCCTTGTGGGACTCCATGTTTTACGTTTACGTTTATTCCCGTTTAGGCTTATTAAAAAAATAATAGTGTAGATTGAGACAAGTCAATAGTCAGTCAGCCAAGCGCTTTCGCAATGTCGTAAAGAGACAGTTACACATGTTTGCCATCTTCCAGACTATTAACGAGTAGATTTTCAGGAATCCCCACTGTGTTTCCCTCAAAAATAGGATATACTTAATAAATAATCTAATAATAATTCCTTTAGGATTATTTCGAAAATTGTTCCAAAAATAGGGACGGTAGAAATAGGTCGATAATTGTCTAAACCCTACCTTTTACCTTTTTTGATTAGTGGGATCATTTTTGCGCATTTAAACTAATCTGGAAATATGGCAGTTTTTAAACCAACGTTGAATAAATGTGACAAAAAAGGCACTAAAGTGCGCTTAAAAACTTTTATTATCCTACTATTAATATTCCATTCATTGCATTCTGTAATAAGAGGGACTTCAAAAAAGTTTGTACCGTTAACTTCAAAGGAATGAGCCGAGGGTGGATAATATTTTCAGCCACCCTGGTAAACTGAAGGTAAAACTGCTCACAATCAATGTTAGAATAGTTAGCTTTTGAATAACAGTTGTTTATTTAATAATTTATTAGTCTCCAAGAATCTCTCGATTTATTTTCCGAATCTTTAATAAAAGTACCAAATGATTGATGATAATGATTGCTTTTTATTTCCTATTATTGAGACAGTGGTTGCTGAAGGATACGATTCCAGAAATGAAAACTACTTTATTTAAATATTTTACAAGACGTATAATACAATACCAATACAACCTAAATAAACAAGTAAATATGTATAAAATATTTCAAACTTTGTCAAAGCATATTTTGGAATTGATTTTTTTTTGTATTTCTTTAATCGTATTCCGTCCAGAAGTTATTATGCCTATACGAACATGCAATTTAATGGACTAAACTCAAATAAAATCGAACCTGAGAAATACACTCACAACACCTCTTAGAATATAAGTTAAATTAAATGCACGTTCTAGTTCACATGGCAAAATTTCAAATTGATTTCGCAAAATGATTCAGAACTAAGGGATTTCTGGAATGCTACATTTTTCCAGGAAAGGGCGCAAAATTCGAAATAGGTCAGGCAAAATTGCCAAAACGCAAAAAATATAATGTAGGAGAACAGAAAACTCTCTTTTGTTGAGTTTACTCTCCCGTATTTTATTTAAAATGTGCCCAAAATTTCGTTTTCAATATATGTCGGGGGAAACTTGACAAAGCTTACGGTTTAGTAAGTACTAACTAACCATTAAAACAACAATTTAAAAAATATATAATTTCATACCTGACGACCGCTATAATTTTTAAGCTCGCCTACGTAGTGGACATTATCGTCCACAAGTCCCGCGCTAGATCGAGAGCCCGATTAGAAAATCTAGAAAACGCATCTGCGTACGCGGCGTTACTGAAAATATTTCACGAATTTGGCGTAATTTTTGGTGAACGGCCCCCGAAGGTGGACCGGGATTCGTTAAAACCTTATTAGAAGACGGTAATTACCGGTGTTCGACTTCACTTCAACGTTTCCGCAATGAGGCGGGACGAATTTTCTAATGATATCTACATTTATTTGCATATATATATATATATATATATATATATATATATATATATATATATATATATATATATATATATATATATATATATATATATATATATATATATATATTTTTTTTTTTTTTTTTCACGTATTGATTCACGGATGGAAAAATGTAACAGTGTTCGAAGTGTTTTCGGAGCGCGAGCATTGAAGATGCCAAGTGAGATTTTGGCGAAACGTCTGCAGGATTCCAGTCGGATGCAGGATTCCAGTCGGAGTTCAACGAGCGAACGGATGATATCCCGGAATATAGTGTCATCACATTTTTCCATCCGTGAATCAATACGTGAGAATATATATATATATATATATATATATATATATATATATATATATATATATATATATATATATATATATATATATATATATATATATATATATATATCCCTAAATCGCGTCATTGTAAATGGATTTGTTTGAATCGGAAAGCAATTAAAGTGGTGTTTGCTCTAAATCAACATTTGACAACCGTAAATCCGTATTTGCGGTTTGAATACATATACGCATATAACATATAACACAAATAATTCTCAGAATGATACTTCGCATAGAATAGAATTCCGACCGTAAATAGGAAAAAATCGAAACGTTCGTTTAGTATAACGTTATTTTTAAACCAGAATGAGTACTGAGTGAACTTTAAAAATATGCATTTTGTGCAAAAAAAAATATGTGTAAATATACCGGGTGTTTCAGTGAGATAAAATAGGCATTAGAAAACGGAGGGTCTTAAAAATTTGAAAAAAACTATGTACCTCCAAAACCAATCAATTATTTAATTAATTATTGAATTATTTATTTAATCCTACAAATTTGAAAAAAAACTATGTACCTCCAAAAACCAATCAATTATTTAATTAATTATTGAATTATTTATTTAGTCCTACAAATTTGAAAAAAACTATGTACCTCCAAAACCAATCAATTATTAAATTATTTATTGAATTATTTAGTTAGCAAAACGTGTATTGAAAGAATTACGATTAGGATGAGTTTAAATACGTTTTTAGTGACGTAAACATTTATCAAATTTGAAAAAATTAAAATGGTAGGTAATCAAGAAAGACACAAGATTAAATAATGGCATGAAAGATATGTAGCGTTTAGTCAGATAAACACAATAGTATAGTATGGAACAAGTGCGTAAACGGCATTTGACTCGCGAGTTTATTTGACACGAGCAGAGCGAGTTTTTAATAACAACACGAATTTATTCACTGACATACCGTCAGAATTGACAAACGTCAAAATTCAAAGCGTGGGAAATATCTCCAAAAACATCCGATTGCTCCCAAACCCGTGCGGTAAAATCCCGGAAAAGTCCGAAGTGGCTCGTATCCGTGGGAAACGAAACTGACGTGGTAAAGTGACGCTTCCCGCACACTAGATCAGTGTATAATTGGTATTTTACAGATGGGAGAATAAAATAGACTATTCAACAAGTGCGGTAAACGGTATTTGACTCACGAGCTTAGTTGGCACGAGCGGAGCGCTTTTTCTACAAGTTTTTGGGTACATTTTTGCAAAACAACACGAATACATATTCACTGACATGACCATCAGAATTGACAAAAGTCAAAATTCAAGGAGTGGGAAATCTCTTCGAAAACATCCGATTCCCCCAAATCCCGGAAACATCCGAAGTGGCTCGTATCCGTGGGAAACGAAACTGACGTAGTAAAGTGACGCTTCCCGCTCGCTAGATCGGTGTGTAATTAGATATTTTAAAAAAATACCTAATTACCTAATTTTCCACGGATCCGAGCCACTTCGGACATTTCCGGGATTTTACCCCACGGGTTTTGGGAGCAATCAAATGTTTTCGGGATATTTCCCACGCTTTGAATTTTGACGTTTGTTAATTCTGATGGCCATATCAGTGAATGTATTCTTGTACCCAATGTACCCAAAAACCAACGGTCGAGGAAAAAGTATAGTTTGCAACACGTTCGGTAAACTTTCTAAGTCACTCGTTTATTAAACACTCGCTCCGCTCGTGTCAAATAAACTCGCCGTTTACCCCACTTGTTGCATAATTTACTATTCCACACGGGAGTAGAAAAAGTTTGTTCCCATATATCAGACATTTTTATTTCTTTTTTGAAAATGGTTTTTCAAAATTTGAAAAAAGGTGAGAATGTCAAAACGAAATAAATCGGCTATTGGGTAATTTGGTGCCCTTCGAAGGTATTTTAAAAAGTGCGTTATACTTAGTAAATTCTGGATAATTATATATTAATAACAACCCGTAAAGTGGTTTTTATTTCCAAAATTTTGTTTGATCGTTTCGAACACTTTTATTCGTATTTTAAGTTAGTTAAGTTTTTGGGCCCTTATTTAACTATCTAATGACATGAAAAATCATATATTTGCATTTATTCTTTCTTCAGAAAAGTTTTTTTTTGCGATTATCAGAAAACGGCGCGAGAACAAAGTAATCGCAATTGTTCACTCACTCCTACCACGATTGATAGCCTACGCAAACCACTTTTTATTGATCCCAAGTTTATTAAAATACATTAAGCTTTTTTGGAGATATGGATATTTATTTAACCACGTTCCTTGCAAGGATAGGGCAGGCAAAGGCAGCTTTAAAATAGTACTCATTTTAACTATACTTAAAGGAATTTTTGGAAAAAGCGAGTTTTAACATTTAAAACAACAATTGAAAAGCTCGAAAATAATTTCCAACATTTTTTCTTGACCAATTTACTTTTCTAGGAACGTTCGTTTCCCTAACACCTTACAGGGACACTCGGTATAATAAGTAACAATGATATAAAATTGAAAGATTTTATTCCGTTTTATGATATCCCCAAGTCTCAAAACTATTTTTTAATCTTTAAAAGGGACTTTTGCAGTTCTGCAGATAAGTGAAGTTGCTAAAATAGTAAATTTTAGGGTCTTGGTTTTTCAATATACGTCACATACATACGTCGCAGCTTAGCAGTTATTAACTTGAACAAAACTTTTAGAATGATTTAGAATAATTACTTTATAACTACGCATTGACAATTTTAACCATGCTTAATTTAAAAAGCTATATATGAGCCATCTTTTTTGAATTAGGTATATTTTGTTAATTAGTCCATAAGTGGAAATTTTTTGTTTTAGCCAAAATTATTGAAATCTATCCAACGTGCACAATCGCAAAAAATATTTCAGGAGAAACAGTGTGTTTGCGTTTGCCCTTCAAAGCAAGTTAAATTAAAAGTTAAACCTTATGTGAACTGATCTTAAATTAAAAAAAAATTACCAATAGAATTGAGAAAAACAAGAATTGCTTGGATTTCTGGCCAACTAGTGTATTTGGTTGGAAGTTCAAGCAGCTGTATTTACACGGTTGCCGAATTCTACCAGCACCTTGTCAGACAATTTCTCCCTGTGACATCTGAGAATTTTTAATCGTAAGGCGATAATTATGTTTCGCCCGGATAGATGTCAACGACACCCGATGCATCCAAGGAAAACCCGCTGACGTACAAAAAACGGCGTCGAAAAATACGAATTTGCGTATGGGTCGGTTTTTTAGGGGGGAAAAAAATTCAGGACGAACACGTACGGTGTATCGACCTTTACGTTGGTCCACTTCAGATCGCGTCAAAAATTAATCGTCCATCGAAGTTTCACACGAAAGCGCTGAGCAGTCGCTGACGTAACGGTTGGCTAATCACGAAAAATCTATCAAAAACCTTTGTATACAGGATGCGATGGTACGCTCTGGTGTCGTTTGGTCTCTGATGTGCGAGAAAGAAAAATTATTTTCAAAAGAAAACGTAGTAATATTTGAGCGTTTTGAAAGGTTCAGAAAAGTTACTGAAATTACGATATTGGATTGTTATTACTGTAAAATTAACACCGCTGGTTGTAGAAGGAACAAAATAGTCTATTTAGTTAAGAGGGGGTGTTTCGCCGTTGTATCCATTCAGTAAGGTAGTTTTAAGTCGACGTAATTCGATAAAACTAAAATGATCATTTTCAGGATTACTATAACTTTGAATATTGTATCTTTGCGTAGATTCAACTACATTGTTACGGTAAAATCCTTTAAAAATTCCTTTTTTTGCAGAAACAAGTTTGGAATATACCAGGTGACCCATTAACAATATGTCATCTCTTGATTATTTCCAATACTGCTTCTATACGTAAAATATTTTTAAATTAATTTTTATTTAAATCTCAGAGGGGAAAAACGATTTTGCCATGCTGTTTCCACTATTTGCTATGTTTTTTTGCGCTCCTTCATCCTAACTAAAAATCTGTATATATCATAAAAATAGCTGTTTTTGATATGAAGCGCCTCCTACCGAATCGCAAAAGAATTAATATCGTGATATTGACATGGCAATCTAAGCTCCTATAAATACTCTTTAAAACTAAACTAAATTGGTCGAAATCGGATTAGCCAAAAAAAAGTTTTTCGATTTTTCCTAAACCAATATTTGACCCTTCCCCCACTCTTAATATGATAAGATGTAAAAAAAATGTTTCAAAGAAAAAAGTTTCCTTATCTAGAATAGATTACGATAACAGTATTTTTGATATAGGTTAATTTGGAATATTTTTGAGAAACTCCTTTTTTTCTATTTTACAGTAGAGGTTACGCCCCCTGGCGGCCATTTTATCAACCTGAAAATAATTTCCACCATTTTCTCTTGGCCAATTTACCTATTATATAAACATATTTTTTTCCTAAGTTGTAGGACTAACGGTTCCTTTATTAATGGGCCAAGCGGTACATAAATGTTGATATCGAGTTGCAAATATGGCGGTAAAATAAAGGTTTTATTTTCTATCAATAGCAATTTTTGGAAGTATTACTATTTACACAAAAATGTTGACATTCTGGAAGTGATTAATTAACTGTGAATAAAACCAAGTGGGTGAAAAACTTAATAATATAATGTTATTTAATTTAATTTTAATTTATATATTCAAATTTAAATTATTAGTACGAACTGAGCCATAACTAGTAAGCTATATTCATTGAGCATTTGATATCTTTTTGAATGTATTATCAAATTGTTTAAATAAATGTTACTTTACTTTTTCACTTTACTTTACACTTTGCGAATATTTTTTTTTACTTTTACCGAATATGTAGGGGACTGAATTAAACTATCCTTGCTTTTTCGTAACCAAAGATCCAAGAAACCCAGAACATGGTCAATGATATAGAAAAAATTATTTTTTATATTCAGATTTGTTTGTACCATATTTTTTTCATAAAACTCGTCGACCGTTGCCAGGTAAAAAAATAACATTGTATTTAAAAAAAAAAGATATAAAAAAACTTGTTCCTTATAAATTTAGTTAAAAAAATGTTATAAGTAGTTTAATTAATTCCCCTCTAGTCATCCAAAAAAATGAAAAACTTGTAGAAAGCATATTTTTTTAGCAGTAATATTTCCACAAAATTTTGTTGTTCTCTCAGATAAAAAATGAAAACTTCATTTTCCGCCATAATGGTTGAGTTTTGTCCCATTGCATAAAATGTAATAAATTACTCTTTACTTTGAACATCGCTAAGTTTTTCGTATTTGTGTCGAAATACGCTGTATACAGGGTGTTTCAAAATCTCTCCTCTAATTTCTAGAGTAAATGGATATTAAAAAGTAAATTTAGGTGTTTGGATAATAAACTATAACGAATCCTTCAGACTCTGTAAAAGGAACCCAAAAAATCGTTTTTTTATTTAGAGAAATAGTTCGTTCTTGAGAGTGAAAACTATTAAAAATTAGCAAAGGCTGCAAACAATAGTTAGATCGTTTGGTTCATAAGATACGTTCCGTAAAAGGAGAGGGTTTTGAGAAACCTAAATGAAATTTATACCATAACTTCCTTGATGGGGACATAAAACTTACTGCCTCTAAAATTTAAATATTTACTTTGACCTTTTTTTTATTTTTATTTTTTTTTAAAAGAGGTATAACTAAAGTAAAAAAAATACAGCCTTTGGAATTATTGGAGGTAGTTTTGAATAGTTTTCATCCCCGAGAACGGACTATCTCAGGATATAATGATTGAGAAACAATTATGAAGTGAAAATATTGTAAATTGTTTTGAATTTTGTCACCAGTAACTTTCATGACCCAACCAAATGTATTTGAGGTCTAAAATCTCATTTAGGTACTTTAGGTACTTCTTTTACGGGGACGTATCGTCTGATCCAAACAAACATTATTTGTTAATATGATATTTACATCAGAAAATAACAGAGTTTTTTAAAGCACCCCGTATAAGATAAAGTCTTCAAAAATTTCAGAGAGAAACGACTTACATCTAATTAGATGTCCCAATCGCGACCGCACCAAAAATACTCGATCAGATTCGGAACACGCGCGTATTAGTAAAGTAATGCATAACGAAAATCGCTTATTCGATGATCGAAAAAATTACTTTCTCCCTAAATAGGATCGATCGAATCGGTGGAGATTATAAATTTGTGCCCGGAACACGAACAACCGTCGACCGTTTAATTTGAGAAAGTTCTTTTTTCCTTTTAAATGTAATATCGTTGTAGTGACAGATTAGCCACTTGTTAATTGGCCATGGCTTAATTGCGTCGCTGCGTAGAAAAAATGGCGTCAACCCGTTAAGTGTACAAGTGTTCCGGCCTGCCGCGATAATGTCCGTCCCGTTTTTCTTTCGTGTTAAAAATGTCCTATTCGTTATAACACGAAGTGAAACAACATTTTTAGGGGTCAGTCAACACTAGGTGATACCTGAATTTATCTACGAGCAGTCTGTCGCTACCTTAATTTATAATAATAGTAATGATAATCATGAAGGGTTTTTATTTATCCAAGAACAATACTAATCACAGAACGCCTTAGGACATTTGAAGGTGAAAAAATGATTTGGATAAAGAGGCGAAGTACTTAGCGTCCTTAGGATGCTTTTCCACTTATCCTAAAGTTACAAAGAAAAATCTAAATTGTAACATTTGGAAAAATAATAATATTTTAATAATTATTGAAGTTCGTAGCCTTAAATAGATAGAATATCAAAGTTCAGTAACAAAAACAAGATTGCTTTCGAAAAATCGTTTGCTGGGCGGGGCAAGTTCGTATTTTTTCAAATATCTCGCGCTCTGTACAATTGACGAAACCTGAAACTCTCTCACGACACGGTTTACGGTACTGTTCAAATAAAATTATCCCATCTTTAACGGTTTTTCATTTATCGCCAATAATTTACAAACAAGAACGGAAATTTTTAGGATATTTTAGATTTTTGACCCATAAACGACATACAATGTATATGAACAATCATTGTTCGAAGTAAGGGTCATAGCCGTGGATTTTCCACGCGTCGTAGTTCAAGAATTTTTTTGAAAATAGTACATGGTTTTCGAGAAAATAATTTTTTTATGAAACCATGAAGTGCGCCGTAATAGTCAATGACGTCATCGCGTCGTGACAGCCCCCAAAATAACGATTTCAATATGGATTTTTTCAAACATCCCGCGTATGTGGCAGATGAAAACCGCAAATACAAAAATTGTAGCTCTTGAAGCGGCCTATGACACCGTTTGAATCAATTAGCCATATTTTTTACGATTTTTGATTTGCGGCTAATAATTTACTCTGTAAAAGAACAATTTTCTAGGTCTTTTAGATTTTTGCCTATAATTTGGAAACCCTGTATGTAATTGAAAAAATTCCCGAAATAAATGTTATTGCATTGGATCTTCCGCGTTTGCCGGGTAAAGAATTTTGCCAATCGGATGAACGATTATGGAGGAAAACATATTTTTCTGGAAACTAAAATTACCAAAAAAAATTTCAAACATTTTTCAAAAATACTTGAATGTTTTAGATTTTTTGCCCATAAACAACACATGTACATAATTCAAACGATATTCGAAATAGAGGTTATAGCCCTGGATCTCCCACGTTTCTTAGTATATGATTTTTTCCAATAGAGTAAGTGGTCTTCAAAAAAATATTTGTTTTCTGAAACCATGCAGTACGTGGTAGTAGTAAATCACATCATCACGTCTAGAATGTGGGCGGAAAATGGTGATTTTCATTTGGATTTTTTCAAATGTCTCGCCCAGCGTATGTGATAGACTGAAACCGCAAATACAAAAATTGTACAATTTTCACAGACTTTTAGATTGTTCCCCATAATTAAAAAACCCTGTATATAATCAAAAAATGCCTGAAATGAAAGTCATAGTCAAGGATCTCCTACGTTTCTTGGTTCTAAAATTTTGCCGATCGGTTGAATATTTTTTTTGAGAAAATCGTGTTTTTCTGTGAGCCAAAATATTCAAAGAAAAAAATTCATTTTTTTTTTATATTTGGTGATATTTAATTGTACCCAATTTTGTACTGTTTAGATGTGACTACGTTTTTACTCAAAATCTAATTCTGTTTTACTCTCAATGTCCTCATAAAATTAATAACAATGGACTCTATATAACCTTGTATGTGCTGTACTGCATTTTTACAGCTTACAGTAGCAATATTATTAGGAGAACCTCATTGTACCCAATAGAGGAAGTTCATCAGGAACCTTAACCAGGGGAAGCAGTGAGTCCCATATTGACATAGCATTTAGCACCCAAAACATAGCCAAACATGTCATAAATTGGAAAGTCATTGAAGAACAAAACCTAAGTCTCCATCAGCATATCCTGTATACAATCGCTGGAACCAACGAGACCGAGCTACAGAAACCCAATAAAGTCAAGCGCTGGGTAATAAATAAAGGAAGGCTCACCGATTTATCTCTGGAAGTAGGCATACAACATAGAAATGACCATACCAATCTGAGATCAGCGGAGCATTTTACGGACTTGGCAACACATGCGTGGAATAAGACTTTTGTAAGGAATCGCAGCGGCGCAAGGAGGCCGGTATACTGGTGGACAGCAGAAGTAGCAGAAGCGAGAAAAAAATGCATTGAAAGCAAGAGAAAGATGGTCCGGGCGAACAAACGTAGCCATGAACCAAGTAAGAGATTATGCCATGATAATTATAAAGCAGTTAGAGCCCAACTCAAAAGAGCAATTTCTGAGCCGAAAAAAGCTGCATGGAAGAAAGTTATCGAGGAAGTAGACAGGGACATATGGGGAAGAGGGCACAAAATTCTTACCAACAAAATAGATATCCACCATTATATATGTCAGAACAATATAACAGTTCACCTCTTTTAGAGTCGAAGAACTAAGGGCTGCAGTTGGAAAAATAAAGGGCAGCAAAGCCCCTGGACCGGACAACCTCCCTCCTGAAATTATAAAGACAATTGCTAAGGATCATATTGAGGAATGCAGAGACCTCATGAACAAAATACTGCTGAACGGAGAATTTCCTAGAATAGGGAAATTGGCACGACTTATCCTTATAGAGAAACCAGGCAGGATAAGAAGTATAGACCCATATGCTTGATCAATGTAGCTGGTAAGCTGCTGGAACATTTGCTGGTAAAGTGACTCAAACAAGAAATTGAAAGGACTGGCGGACTGGCAGAAGAAAAGCATAGGTTCCGGGAGAAGAGATCAACCATCAGCGCTTTGAGAAGGGTCCGAGAAAAGGTAGACGAGGTAAAGCAGACACTGTGGGGAAGGAGGAAACTATGTGCTCTCATCACGATAGACGTCGAAAACGCCTTCAACACGGCACCATGGTGTGATATATTGGAAGAGTTTCGAAATCGAATTATAGCCCCTTATCTGTATAACGTGATAACAAGCTACTTCGAAGATAGGCGTTTAAGCATAGGTGAGGCAGCAAAAATCACATGTGAGGTCCCGCATAGATCAGTAATAGGTCCAACTCTATGGAACGTGTATTACAACGGTGTGTTCCGAATTCCCGTTCCAAATGGTATTAACCTTGTCGATCTGGCTACTTAGCAGAAGTAAAGGGACTCGAGATGATAGAAACAGTAGCCAATCATGCCCATCACAATGTTACGGAATGGATGAAATCTAAAAACCTGAAATTGGCCCCCCTAGAAACGGTCCTACTTGTTGCTGGAAGAAACTCAAAGTCAGGAAGTAATCAGATATGTAGGTATAAAACTAGATAGGAACATGTCCATGGGGGCCCAGAGAGCCGTAACAGAAAAGCCAACAAGGCCTTGAACAATATCAGTCGCCTTTTACGAAAAGTTAATGGACCTCGTGAAAACATCAGGAGGATATTATGCTCCATAGTGACTTCAATACGAGTGCCTCAATATGGGAGCATCAATTGACAAGAAAGTTTATAAAAGGATACTGAGTAGCTTTCAAAGAAGGGTAGCCACAAAAGTCTCCGGGGCATACAGAACAACCTCCAACAAAGCACTTGTGGTAATAGCTAGGATCCCACCTATTAGTTTTCTAGTTAAGTGCAGAGCCCGTATAGAGAAAGATGGACCAGAGGCTAAAAAGGAAGCACAAAACACGATGATGTTATGCTGGCAAGAGGAATGGGACAGAGATGATGGTACGGCGGAATGGAGTAAAAAGCTAATCTCAAATATAAGACCCTGATTTGAGAGACGACACGGTGAAGTGATTTCTTTCTGACACAAATACTCACCGGGCACGAGTGCTTTGAAGCCTACTTCAAATATGGCGCCACAAATGTTCTAAAAGGTTGAATATACAAGGATATGGAGGAAGAAAGGAGATGGTAAAACATTTGCCATATTTGTTCAGCTGAACTATCCCATATATGGATTTAGCACTTCCAAAAATTTGCCTTTTCTTGTAACTGGATTCAAAATAAGTTTCATTTTGTAGCAACTATAAACTCTATAGGTAGTTGAATTTCAATTTCTGTGCTTCATTAATTTGGTGCTATTTTTAGCAGGTGTCTGTGATAACCAGTTTTCAAAAAGTTCTGCACTTGCGTCTTCATGACGATCAAAGTTAGAAATATTCTTGGCAGACAACAACAATAGCTTGCTCTTCTGATCTATCGTGAAATATTGTGATTCGTTTTCGTTTATTTAAAGGTGCTTTTGTCTGACAGTTTTTACTGGATCCACCCGTCCTTTAGATCCTGTTGCTATATACTCGGAAGAAGCTTATTCGAAATTCACGGTAAAACGGGTCGACTTCTACCTGAACAGTAACAATAGATATAGGTCGTAATTACTTTATGGGGGACAAATCATACATTGCTGTTTTGTGAAAAGACAAGTTGGGGATGTCGCCTTGTAATAAATGATAAAAGTCAGTTTTTTAAGAGAATTTAACTTTAGTCCTTTTTGATCGCGTCATATTTTCTGGTTTTTACAACTTATGACCAGAAGAAATAAGAAAAAAGTTGATAGGTGGCCGATTTCATCTACCTAATGCTCACTTAACTAATTAAAACCTCAAAATTCTTGAAAACTATGCAAGAAAACAGATTTTTGTTTGTCAGTACTTTAAAATGAACGCAATGTTCTTAGCATTTCGGCATGCCTATTTTGACGTGTATATGACAAGTATTATTCATTACGAGTAGACTTTCTTATTGCATTTCATTATTCTCCTCATTTGTAGCTCAGAGAACAAAGTTTAGATAGACGGGAAACCCAATTCGGCGACTTTTACCGCGTCCCCGTTGAATCGTCATCTACTTAAATTGCTGCGAATATCTAGCACAAGAACAACGAATAACTATCTTAATTATTTCCGTGTGCAGCTGGCGTTGTCGATCCTGCTGCATCTGCATTGTCGATTTTGTGTTTACGCGCGTAACTGGTGAAATTTCAATCGTTTATGATCTTGACCCGCTCGGCGTTGCATGAGGTTAGGATTTTCTTTCGAATTAATTAAACAAGCACTCTTAAATTGCATACAAAGTTGTACAGCTGTGCTAAATGCTCAGAACATATCCTAACCAAAGATTTTATACTCTGCCTTACATCTGCAACATTAATTACTTCAGTTTTTAAATGATGTTGATAAAACTTCTGCCACAAATGCATTAAGTATACTTTAACATCCTGTATTTGGGTCTTGTTATTAATTGTGGCAAAAGTGCATTTTTATATTATAATTATTAAATTATAATATTCTTAAAGCAGCACTATAAGGTTTGGGCAAAATTTAACGTTGTTATTGTTTTATCCAAAAGCGCCGATATTGCAAACATTTCGTTTGGTTAGCTTTGCCTATAGGTATGTCAACAGAATCACTATCAGTTAACTTAATTTATAAATTCGTATGGTAATATAATTTCATTAGTCATCGCTTTTAAACCGTATATGTTATACAGTGTGTCCCGCTTAAGAACTGTACACCCTTGGAAAATATTTGTTTATGGTTAAATTTTGAAATTTGCGCTAAATGCACTAAAACCTTGCTTTTCTTATTGCTTCAACTTAAAGTCATGGCGAACCGAAACTATTTAATAAAAATAATTGACAACGAATTCTTATTCAGGAGTACCTAAAACCCAACTGTACCAATTTTTATGATGTTTCAATAAAGTTTGTTTGAAATATCTTTTGCGTTTTTTTGTTTGTTTGTTTGTTTGTTTGAAATATCTTATCTGTGAATCGTTGTAAAATCTTTGATTACGGTTTGATTTTGATAATTCTTTTTGTTGGATAGATTTCTCAAAAACCCACCTTATGTTTGTTATTACATCAAACTGCTACTAATTTTGATGTCAAATATCGCAAAGGGCTGTTAGGGATTTCTTTAAGAATAAAATGTCAACGAATTCTTATTCAAGACTAAATAAAACTTCGAATACAGCGGAAAATCGAGAAGTACTTTTAGAAATTTGTTGAAATTGAAAATGGCAGACAGGTTCGTGTTCACGACTCCCTAAACGTAACTAGACCAATGACCAAAGTTTTTAATGTTTTAAAA
Organism: Cylas formicarius; assembly: GCF_029955315.1. Taxonomy (NCBI): domain Eukaryota; kingdom Metazoa; phylum Arthropoda; class Insecta; order Coleoptera; family Brentidae; genus Cylas; species Cylas formicarius. The sequence goes on along the minus strand of NW_026844341.1, from coordinate 7,034,644 downwards.
AAATAAAAATTATAAACCTTCTAAATAACGATTATTTTGTATGCAATTTTAAGATCTTACAAATTTTAATTATACAAATTTCAAAAATAATGATAAAAAAGACTTCTTAAGAGAGATTTATTTTTTAATATTATCTTAAAACAATAGCATTAATAAATCTCAAATTAAATTAAAATATAAATTAGCAAGTAAATGTGACTGTCGAATATTCGCTTCACCATGGCAAACTTGGTTTTACAACTTACATATTTCAGATTTTTCTAACAAAAGCCAATAATTTTGACATTGCCGTTGCATTTACAAACAAATCTTTTAGTAATTCTTCAAAGAAACTTCCACTGTAACTCTCATTTGTAAAATGCGTAATTACACACCGATCTAGCGTACGGGAAGCGTCACTTTACTACGTGAGTTTCGTTTCCCACGGATCCGAGCCACTTCGGGCATTATCGGGATTTTACCGCACGGATTTGGGAGCAATCGGATGTTTTCGGAGATATTTTCCACGCTTTGAATTTTGACGTTTGTCAATTCAATGTATCCACAAACTAACGGTCGTAGCAAAGTATAGTATGCAGTACGTTTGGTAAACTTTGTCAGTCACTCGTTTATTAATGATACGCTCCGCTGTGCTCCGCTCGTGTCAAATAAACTCGTGAGCCAAATGCCGTTGCTTGCTTATTTTTCCGCAAACCACACACAACACAAAACTGATGACAGAGCCACGAGTAATGCTTTATTCTCCCTTATGCAGGTCAAATGAGCTGATCAAACGCAACACGTAAACGGCATGAAATACTGAATAAATTCGCTAAAAGACGAATATCGCCCAAAGGTACGCCCAAAATATTTCGTTGGTTGGCGTAACGCACTAGCGTCTTATTGAACGCGTGTGATTTCACGTGCTTATATCGTAATAATTCGCTGGGCGGTAGAAATTTTATGAAATTAAGAAACGTAAGCTGCTTTGTATATCAATTCTGGGCGAATTTCGTAAATGGCCGGTAATCGACGCCAATTTTAACGAAATCGAGTTTTATTCGGTATTGTGTAGTTTTAGAATGGGGAGCGACTGCAAAATAGGGCCCAGCGCGACTAATTAGGTGATTATAATATGCATGGCATGGATTCGCCGCATCACAGACTAAGGCTAGTTTTGGTTGGTCGCCACACTCTATCGTAAAATACTTTTGCGTTGGGTAGAGTTTGGTTCAAATTATACCTTTTTTTTTAAGTTAAAAGTACCGATTAAAAATGATAGATAAATAGATTTTTTATTTGACTGTGTTAACGTACAAAGTATATTTACAGGACGTCCAAGTCCAAAAAATATATATCCGATTAGATGAAATCTGCAAGAAATAAAACTGGAAGGTCAGTCAAATAGTGACCACTATCAAGAATCAGACAACATCCGTTATCACTCGTTTGTATTCCTCTACAGAATAAAAACACAGTTCCATAAAAATGATTTTATTTTTGCTTTAAAATGTTTAAATGGCAAATTTGTGACATGATTTTTAATTAGACAAAAATTTTTCACACTTTTAGTGCATTTAAATTTCCTGGTTCGAAGCAAATTTGAGGGTTATGAAAAGATGTATACCGATGGCAGTGGTATAACCAGTTTTATGAATGGGTTTCCGCACAGTAAAAAAAATGACAAACTTGAATGAAAAAGAGGGTATGTAGTAGCTAGAGATTAGATAATCTTTTATAATTAAATTTCTTTGTCGTCGGAGCAAAAAATTGACACTTGAGAGGCGCTTTACTAAATAAGCAATATGGTCCTTTAAAGAGATCCTATCATCGAAGAGCATTGGCATATTCTTTTGCCGACTGTGTTCCCACTCTAAGAGTTCCTATATTCGGGTTTTAATTATTTGAATGTAGTCTTGTGTAAAATTAACCGCAGCCACAGGGCAACATATATTCAAAGAGATCATTAATATAAACTAAAAACAATAACGGACCCACAATGGAGCCCGGTGGGATTTAGTGTATTACCATTCGCAAACTTGACATTTCATGCTTGCTTTCTATCAGAAAGTGCAATGGGTTCCAAACCATAAAAAAATAATTTTTCAGTAAAAGTGAATGACTGACGTGTCAAAGGGTGGAGAAGTCACATAAAGTTAAAGTACTATGCTCCACTCTCTAAAGCCCTAAACTATGCCAGTGCTTCGGTTGTAAATCCAAACTAATTTGGAGTTATCAGATCATTACTCGTAATAATGAGACAATTGAGAATGCATAAGTTTTTCTAAGACTTTCTATTGAAGAACTTTCGATACTTTAAAAATCTCTGGACATACTCCATTAAAAAAAACACTTATTTATTATGCCTGTCATTGATAAAATTAAAGATTCTTCTATTCAAGCAATAAACATCTAGAGCTTTTGAGTTATTCAAGGATATTATAACCTCTTGAAATTTAAGTGAAGAAACCAGGGAAAATTTTAATTAACATTTAGGCTTAATCAAGTTATGCATGAATTCTGATGGTCTAGCAGGAGTTTCATCCAAGGTTTCCAATATTTTATGCGCTATATATATATATTTTCTTAACACTATATTTACCTGTTCTACACCTCTCGGCATTCAATAATTGCCAAGAATCTTTGCTCTTATTTTTTGATAAATGTAAATAGTTTGTATAATCCAATTTGTTTGTATTTCTTATTTCATTTTGGTACTGTTTTCTGTTTTTCTTTTTGTATATTTATGGATATAAATTCCCCTTAAATTCATTTTGCAACATCTATTAGTAGTTTAGGATTCAAATTTTGCAAAGTGAAGGGACAAAAAGTAACAAAACACACATTAACATTTTAAACTGAAGAATTAAGCTTAAACCGTGAGTCAGGCCGACATATTTGAGAAAACCGAAATGACTCCGACTCACACAGCTGTCAATTTATTTTTAAAAAAATTAATAAATTAAAAAACGTGTTTCAAAATAAATTATTTTATGCTGTGAAATTAGAAAAAAACATTCCAAGGAATAATATTTTTGAACGTGCTTTTTTGCTGATACGAGTTGGCCATGAAAACATTTGAAATATTAGTAAACAATTACTGACAACTTGGCGTTTAATTTTTTGATATTGTGTTGTTTGTCCTTTCTGATTGTAGGCTTTTATATTTGGGTTTTGTGATCTGTATAGTGAAGGTAAAGCCTTTTTTGAGACTAAATATTTGAGAAAATATGTAAGCAAGTAGAAAACAATTAAAAGTAGAAAAACGAATTTAATTTTTCATAAAAAAAACTTTTTTATTGTGTGAATATAGCATAGAAAATATTAGTGATTTCGAAAATTCTGATTAATAACTGTACATTAGAACATAACATTTTAGTTAATCTTAGTAATTATTACCTAGTTAGTGTTGCGCTTTTATTGCAGATATCGATTGCTGAATTAAAAATTGCATTCGGTATTATCTCGAGCAGTATTATCGTAAAGACTTGGGGTGAAAAAGTTATGAGTCAAGCGGTCAAGAAAAAGTGCCGGAAATTATTTTTAAATTTTTACAATGGCCGCTAGGGGACGCAATCGCATTCTTGAATTTTAAATCCCGAGAAATAATCTTGTATTACACATAGTTAAAATGGGCACTGTGGCAAAGGTAGGATAAATTCGATTTTTTTTCTTTAAATGCTTTTTGCTCTATCTCTTAAGGGAAAACGGTGGAGGGTGTTCGAACACTTTGGGAAATAAATGTCAATCACTTCAGAATGGCTGAACGCATTTTATCCATCTTGGTGTTGTCGAAAAGATCTCTTTATAGGCTAACAACGCTACCCTGATTTAGATTTTTTGTTTCACTTGTTTTGCAACAAAATATAATCGAATAACAATATATCAGGGTAGTGAGAACCCCATTGGCATATGTTTTTCCTAACCTATAATATCACTAAAAGAAACAAAAACTCGAAATAGTGTTGCATCTTTGGGAATATTTTCAGTATACCCTCATTTTCAATGTATATATAAATTTACTGTTAAAATTCAAAAATTATATTTGAAATTTTGCTTTATAGAAGAAAATAGCAAAAATTATTGATGTATTGTTTGATGGTCAATCATATTAAGATTGCATGCTGTTTGTAATGTATTTTAGTAGCCTTATTTGTAAAAAAATGCCTATTCCACCGGTGAAAGTACCCGTATTTCGTATTTATTAAACGCGTATTTACAAAACGCAACTGTTTCTGTTCTGTTAATTGGCCACCCGTTACATTGAAAATGTTATATTTAATTTTAAATTTAAATGGAAATAAAACATGGTATTTATCCAATATGATTAAAAATAAAGTGTGTATCATTATTTTATTATGATTCAGGATTTTTTTTTTAATATATTCGCATTTTACTAATATTTATTATATTATTATATTTATGAACTCTGGCTATTTGTACATTTTTAGACCCTTCAAGAATTCTAAAAAAACCTATTCCATATTGTTATAACCGGATCACAATTAATTTATTGAAAGTGATATTTTTTGGATAATTCTATGGATTTAGTCTAAAGCCAGAGCTTTGGAAAATCTTATAAATACCAATAACAATTTTTTTAATCTATAGAAAAATAGTTACTAACCAGTAAGGTTTTTTTTTATTAAATAATTTTTCATAAATAATTATGCTTATTATATATAGGGGGGTGGGGCACGACGGCCAGAAGCTTCGCCAAAATTTGGGTAAATTTAGTTAAAATTAGTCAAAAATAAATCGACTTGAAGGTTAAAAGCCACAAAAAATAACATAAATCTTGCTCACCCTCCCCTACTTTGTAAAAGGTACCAAATATCTATCTATCCGCAACCTAAGTTCAATTAATACCTATGATTTCCATGTGAAGAAAGAAAACGAAATACCCACCGTTTCGGCGACGGACGCCTCCTTCAGGAACTCGATATGGATCATGGTCGCGGCCGCTCAGAAAACGAAAACAAAAAACAAAAAAGAATAGAACAAACGAATTTCGAAAACGGCACTGGTCGCGAGCGATCACACCGACAGGTTCCGTTGAACACGCGAAATCTGTGTCGCGCGATCCGCGAAGAAAACGACAAGAGTGTGTCGCCGCGGAGGAGGAGGAGGAGGAGGCGAGCGAGAGCAAGAATACCGAGCCGCGATCTTGAACTTGGACCGCGTAGCGAGACGAGATGCCGAAGAAAACGACCGCCGCCGTCGCCTCGAGTTTGACTTCCTCCGCGTCCGTTGAAGAAGAAAGGGGAAAAGTAGGTGAGTTGCCGTGTGACGTTTTGTCGTGTGGCTTGTACCGTTTTCGTACGACGGTCACGGCGAAGAGAAACTGTCCGGTTTTTTATTTCGTATTTTTCTTTTTTTAATTTATAATTGCCCGCCGGTCGCTTCTTCTTTGTTGTCTTCCACGCAACGTACTTCGGCATGTTTTATACCCAGTCCAACGATATACCGTTTTTACGACATAATCCAGTATAGGCCATGTTAAAGATACAAACGTCTTAAGTCAGATATTGCTTTAAATTTTGTGAACTCCTGTGTGAGAGCCGTGAAAAGGGCATATTTCGCAAGTATATTTAAAACTGATCCTAAAATTTTTTTGTCGTACTTTGAGGAGACTTCGAGTGCACAGCAACCCTACTTTTTCTACTCCCGTCTGTAAAACACCTAATTACACACCGATCTACAGTGCGGGACTTTACCACGTCAGTTTCGTTTCCCACGAATCCGAGCCACCTCGGACATTTCCGGGATTTTGGGAGCAATCGAATGTTTTCGGAGATTTTGCCGCACGGTTTGAATTTTGACGTTTGTCAATTCTGACGGTCATGTCAGTGAATGTATTCGTGTTGTTTTGCGAAAATGTACCTAAAAACTAGCGGTCGTAGAAAAAGTATAGTATGCAACACGTTCGGTAAACTTTGCGGTTTACCGCACTTGTTGCATAGTATACTATTACCGAACGTGTTGCATACTATACTTTTTCTACGACCGTCACGAAAAAACCACAATTTAACAAATTAAAAATAATATCAGATTTTCAGAGTACTAAATTTCGTACCATTTAAACAACACATTTACCAGTTGCCATTAAACCTACTCGTTTGTCGTTCTGATCGGTTCTGCTATTGTTGCCTCTTTTTAACAATTTTAAAACTTTATGTGGTTTATTTAACTTTTATAATTGATAATTAAGTAGTTTATTTAAAGAAAAAGACTGTAATTGGAAGAAAAATCAATCCAAGGATGGAACTTTTAAATTTTTTTTATTTTTTAGGATCCAATAAGTAAGAAAAAGCAGGTCCTAACCTTCAATTTTGTTTTGTTTCTAAAAACTAAAGTTCATGCGATCGGTATTTCGGTGGATAAATTATAAATGTCACTTTACTTACCGTCTAGTCCACTAGATTTTAATTGTAGCTTATAGAACTTAGTATTTAAATTGTCTGATATATTGCCTAACATTTGTCTGTGTATTAGATTTTTGGTACATTTTTACAAAACAACATCAACACACTGACATGACCGTCAGAATTCACAAACGTCAAAATTCAAACCGTGCTGTAAAATCTCCGAAAACATCCGATCGCTCCCAAACCCGTGCGGTAAAATCCCGGAAATGTCCGAAGTGGTTCGGATCTGTGGGAAACCAAACTGACTGGTAAACCGGTAAAGTGGTGTAATTAGCTATTTTACAGACGAGAATAGAAAAACTTTTTAAGTCACTTGCTCTGATGCACTCCGCTCGTGTCAAATAAACTCGTGGGTCAAATGCCGTTTACCGCACTTGTTGCATAATATACTATTAATGTCTAAAACCAATTTTGATCAAGCTAGTTTTAATGTTGCTTTTACTTTTTTTGGAGCTGTTGGTGGTATTGATCTGAGGTTTGTGTCGGCAAATTATAGTAATAAACAATTTGGTCCTAATTCATTCCGTTTTGCTAAAGTTTACCCTCAGGAAGTTAATAAAACTTTGATTACTATTAAAATTATCGCATAGGAACTGACGAAGTTGTGTAGCTACAATTTTTTCAACAACCTTTGAGATGGTTGCCAACAAACTGATAGGTCTAAACTCGTTAATGCCACTTGGACACTCTTTCTTTGGAACGGGTATAGGGGTATAACTTCACCTTGCTTCCAAGACTCCGAGAAAAAAGACACTTGTTAACAAGGAAAGTGATATGATCGACTAAATCCGGAGTAGTCAAAAGAATCATTTTTATATCAATATTATCTTGTTGAACTCCGACTCGAATCCTGCAGACGTTTCGTCAAAATCTCACTTGGCATCTTCAATGCTCCCGCTCCGAAAACACTTCGAACACTGGGAGGTTATCGGCGGTGTATGCGGTATTTATATATCATCGTCAAGAGCCAAAACGATATATTTACAAAGTTTGGCTATTTTCATTTTAATACTAAACAAAATTTTTGAGTTTATAATTGTCATTCATTAGATCACAAACAGAATAGAAAAGAAAATTTGTTATTTATCCTACTTAAAAATGGAAACATATACGGGGTGATTTTGAAATGGTTTTTGAAATACTATTGTTTCTGTTCGGGCAAAATGATTCTGTTTCAGATAAGTGAGAAATCGACAGCAAGGGTACCTTTTCTAAGAAAAATTGAACATTCTTTCATTATATTTGAATCATAACTCGACAGATAAAAAAATTATGATTCGATTTATCTAAATAATACGGTGAAACCCAAAACTGCCGATTTGTATCTCTGTATCACCGAAACCAGCAACGTTTGCATGAGGCATGTTGCATCAATCATAAAATTGTGGTGTCTTGTTCCTCCAGTTTAGAAATTGTCCATATTTTATGAATTGCCCTGTTTAAGGGGCCCCATTTCAATTTTTTATTGTGTTTAACACTATAATAACCAAAAACTATAAAAAAAGGAAACAACTCAATTTATTACTAGTGCAACGAAAAAAGGAAAATTAAACCAAAATTGACGTCCTCGCTTTCTCGTTCAATTGTTTCTTACAGTTTGTAAGGAATGTAGAGTTGATTTAATGTACCTACGTGGAAACAGAAACTCATTAACGGGGTCCAAGGGGGATAAACAATATTTTTACCCAGAAATCGGTGATGTCACTATACTTTTTTCTAATAAATCGCATTGTATCATCATTACAGTTTGTTAGAATAGAAACGGAAAATTAGTCAAAGGAGAGATTAAATTTCGAAAAAAAAAATTTATCGCTGAATAAATAATAATTAAATAGGTAAGAGCTTTTATTAGAAAAAAATTGAAACAATGATTTAGGTGAAATGAATGAAAAATACATTTGCAATTTTTTCAATTTCATTTGGGAAATTATTTTTGTTGGTTAGTGACTGGTGACTGATCTGCATTTGCATCTTTATAAAACATGAAATTAAAAATTATGTAAAAACTCAAAAATTTGAATAATTTTCATCAATTTTCGCTGACAATCGCTTTGCGCAGCCGTTGTGTTGATTTTTTTTATTAGTTGTTTAAGAGGCCGTTTTTCCTTTTTGGGTGGGCTATAAAAAAATATTTCGGCAAGTATACCCAATTTGGGTCTCCTTAGATTCTAATTTAAACTGCGTAAATGTTGCGTGTGGGCGATGGGTCGATCCTATCTACCTTTGTTCTTTCTTGGAATTTTGACAAGAACATAAAATGAAAGAACTCGGGCGTGTGAGTTTCAAAAATCTGGCGACGTGCAAAAGAACTGCCAACTAATTAATTTGACGTATCCGTTAATTTTTTTGTTTGTAAAAAAACAGAACAACATAATAAAACATTACAGGTAGGCGGGTTTCTTCATATAATTTTGAGAAACACAAAAATTTGTAATAAAAATTGGTATAGAAGACTTTTTCCACTTCTTTTGAAATTCTACCCTTACGTCACTTAATTGGTTATTAACGGGTTAGCACATAATTTTTGTGATTTTCTTTTCTAATATTGATGGTCTGTTTTCTCGAAGTTTTGTTAGCTTTGTTTTCCTTTAGCTCAAAAAAATGTTTATCGTAATGGAAAATGTGATGGATATACTTTAAGACGAACAAGAGCACTTATCTTGCGAGATTTTTTTATTGATCACCGGGCATATTTTAATATAACCAAAAATGGAACTAGCAAAATAAACTCATTTAAAAGGCTACAGGTTTAGTATAGTGGATTAAAAGCAAATAGCGTTTAGCGCTTTTGAAACCTAATGTGTTAGTACCGGCAACACCGCCTACGTCTTAAACTTTATTAACAGGGAGCCACTTCAAAACTTTGGCAAAATAAGGGACGCAGAAAACTATTGACCACACATGTAACGGCCGTTTACCCGCTATTAAGCAGCGCGTACGCCAATACGAATTATCTGATTTTATCATTTCGCGGCATAATGGCGTAGTTATAGTAGTTCACCGCCGGTCGTATAAAACTGGTAAAACGATCCGGGGGGCGTCGATTTTATTGTGTTTTGCCGATGGTAAAATTGTATCGATAAAAATTGGTTGAAATTCGTGTGTACGTGCCGGACAACAGGTAGAAACGAGATGAAAGTGCGAATGTTCGTTAACTCGGCGGTTCTTTCTTGTTGGTCGGGGCGCAAAAAATTCGCAAATCGTTTCGCCAGCGGAATACCTTTTTTTTTATTATATGAAAACTACCTCCGGTTTCGTTTAGAGGGCACACAATTAAGCAGATAACTGGATATGTTGGTAATTTAATTTTTTTTTTTCATTTGTCGTTCTCATTGGTATCGGCATGGACAATTTTTTATATTTTTCAGACCGCCACCGACAAAAAGGAAAAGTGTATCCAAGACTCCCGATTATGATCACACGCGTCGGTGTGCGCCTTGTGTCGTAAAAGGAAGTGGTTGGACTCCGCCATCGGCACCAACTCCTTGATCTTCATTACAACGTGAAGAAAATCCTGCAGGACATTACGTTTGAGAAGCAGAAGGAGAAAACATTGAGGGCAGCAAGCGAGAAAATGTGTCCTTCAAGAGACCGCAGACGGTTGTGTATTGTGGGATTGAGATCCTCGCTGTGTGTTCATGATGGGCAGGCAGTTCAAGAACGCCTGGGGCAAACCCGTCGAAATTTTCGACATGGTCGCCGACTTTCACCTTAAGTACCACGTGATGTATTTCTATAAAACCATCTTTTAATTCCCCCTGGTTGTTGGTTGGCGTGGCGCCATGTTTCGTTAAACCCTTCAACTAGCCAGTTGAGGTAAAAACCAAAAGATGGCGCCATCTCTCAATAAACCGTCGAACTAGTTAGTTTCGGTAACGGTCAAAAGGGCGCGCATTCGGTGATGTCACCATATATTTTTAAATCCTTGAACTTATTAGTAAAGCATTAGGAGCGCCATCTCTTCTCCATCGCTGAAATGACCAATAGATAGCGCCTTCTCTCGGGAAACGATTGAAGTTATTCGTTACGCCAAAGAATAAACGAAGGCGCCCAAGAGATCGTACCGCCATCTCTCCGTTAATGCTCAAACTTGTTAGTTTAGGCTAAGGCTAAAATAGGGCGCAGCGTCATCTGTTGTAGAACAGTTGAACTAATTTGTTAAACGTTAAACTAGTCAGTAAGCAACGGCCGAGACAACGCGCTCATACGATAGCGGTGCCATCTCTTCTGAAATCGCTAAACTAATTAGTGGACGTAAAGATCAATAGATGGCGCTATCTGTCTGAAAAGGCCTGAAGTTATTAGTTACGGCAAAGACCATATGATGGCGCGCATGAGATAGTCGCCATCTCTCGGTTAATGGTTAAACTTGTTAGTTTTGGCGCACATGCATTAGCAGCCTAATTTGTAGTATAATCGCTGAATTAATTTGTTGAAATAGTCCAATTCATGGCACCATCTCTCGTTAAATTGATAAACTAGATAGTTATAGCAACGACCTAAACGATAGTAGGACCATCTCTTGTTAAATCTTTGAACTAATTACTTTGCACTGTCACTAGAAGACGGCGCCGCAAGCGCTATCTCGAGTTACGGGATTGACCAATTAATTTGACTATGAGGATAAAAATATACACATGTTAATTAGATACAATTTATATTATGTTACAGACGGTCACATCAAAGTACTTCAATCCAATAGGTGCCACACACCAATGCTGATGTCTCCTGTTCTGGGTTTCTCAAAAAGTCATTCTCTTGGCACCTAACATAAACATGTGCACACTTTATGAATATAACAAAATTAACAGAAACCTAAAAGTAGTCATCATATCAAGTGGTGAAGAGGGAAGACCCGTCTTTCACATAAGAATAACATTTTTTAGTCTCTAGATACATTTGTTTTAATTACATCAAAATGAGCTAATAATTGTGCACATTTCAATGTGGGATTTTGATATCGCCATTCTTTATGGTCGCACATTACCAACCTCATTGGAACCAAGAAACATCTGCCGAAACGGGAAATCGCACATTGAGGAACAGATTTCATAGGCGAACACCAATAACTAACCGATATTCAAGGCTGTAACTAAAAATACTTGAAACTTGATTTTTTGGAGCGTAATTGGGGTTTTTTGTTGGAATTTACATTTGTAGACATCGATTAAAGAGAAGGAAGCTGTGACTCTAAAAAGGGCAAAGGGCAGCCGCTCTGTATTACTAACCCAAAGTACAAACGCGGAACTTGATTCCAGTGCAGAGCGAACTGCAAATTTGTCACAATAGTTGTGTACACGCGGCCACGCTAATTGTAAGACCTGATAACTGCCAAAAATATGCACAAGATTATGTTTTATTATGGCATGCTATTCTAATTTTGTAATATACTGGGGTTAGGATATATTGTCTGAGAAATACAGCAACTTGGGTTTAAGTGGTGTGTCGCAATAGATGCGGTCTTAGTGTCACTCGGCTACATCGGCCACACAGAACAAATTGTTACTACATTCTGTGTGAGTTCACAGTTAGACTGACGATGATGTTCAAACGAGGCAATTATTACATTTATTAAACGAGTCCCAAGTTTACCTCACTCACCTGATTAAGGAGATTCCTGCTTGGCAACTTCATTTTGTATGGATGCATGCTCCACAAAATCATCGACACGTACCCCAATTTCAATCAAATATCGCATAAATCCCCGAATATCTCGGCTATAAAAAATTTTTCAGTTCTTCACGAACTTACCCGATAGTGAGGCCGAAGCCAACCCAGATGTACAGAATTCTACGAATTGTTTAGTAGTCCGTGGTAGTGCATTTTTCCAACCATGGGGTAATCTATTAAGTATAGTGGCCCATTACCGACATCAGTAAAAAGTATAATCCTCGATGAAACACGTGTAATTGTGACGTCACAACTTACTCGAAGTGTTTCGTCCCAAAAACGAGTATTTAAGGAGGTGAGACAAACACGTTGCTTTACGTTAGTTATTTCTATACAAAACGAAATTTTGTATAGAAATCTTGGAGCGCTAACGAATACAAGTGGGCAAGAAAGGAAAAAAATCGAACATATCGCATAATTTATTCTTCCTGTGTAAATCTAAACAATGTACAATCTTGCTCCACAGACTTACTCTCATCGTCACCGCATATGTATAAAAAAAAGACAATCGTTCACCAAGTGCGGCAGGCTCAGCCGCGACGGAAAAAAATGCCTAAAAATATTTACTTACATAACAATCTTTATTTTTTTTTGTATCTTGTATACACCGCCTAACCTCACTTTTACACAGCGCCAAACTCACTACAAAGTCATCATATCACTAAACGTGGATGAATTTACGTTCGGTCCCTTCAATGAGTCGTTAATGTCCCGCCTAAACATAGACAAGTTTTGGGTAAACCTGGAAACAAAACGCGCTCCTAAGTCCGGCTCATTTTGGGTTTCGCGGCCGAGCCCACCAACCCCAAACCCAATCAAACCAGACATCTTACCTGTCCCTGTTCTTCGTCAGCAGATTCCGCTCGATCCCGTCCATCAGATTTTCGAACCACTGCGCCATCGCGGCCTGCTTATCGGGCGGCTGACTCCTGATTATATTCTCGCGCATCTGCGCGAAATAGTCCTCGTTCAAGAGGATGAGCCCGAGGAGAGGCCTCGACATCGACCACTGATTCCGGCAGTCTTCGAACATTATCACATTCAGTACGGTGCTGAGGATCTGCTGCAGTATCTCGGGGTGCATCTCCAACACTTTGAGGAACATGTCGCCGCCGCCCCCCTGGGGCATGCCCACCTGTTTTTTCCCGGGATACGCTACGAACACACGAGTTTGCCTCGCGGACCAAAACCTAATCGTCGTTATATACTCACCCTTTTGCGTTAATTGTTTAAATAAATAAGTTACTATATGGTCTAGAGTCGCGCAGCATCCTGTACACACCATTGTATCTAGAAAAGCAATTAATTTACGTCGAGTATGAACGCCCGCGGACGTCTTAAAAAGACAAAAGTCGCGACACGTGATTGCCTAATTAGCCTTACGTCTCCGTTTGCAACACTTTTGCTACTACATTGTACAGTCAGAGACAAAAAGCCGACCCAATGAAAAGCGGACTGGCACCCAACGCGTCAAATTTTTTTCGCCACGCCCCTTTTCGCAATTGTTGAGCACCTCTCAACCATCCAAATTCGGATTATTACATATTACCCCATACAGGGTCCCAAAATTATTTTTCCATTATAATCTTGACAAATCTCTCTCCATATATATCTCTAATGCTAAAACACTCCCCCGTCATTATCATCAAGGAGGAAAAACTGAACGTGAAGGCACCGCTTGACATTGGTTGAAGTGAGATTTGGATTTGCCAATATTACAGTGGACCAGTTCGTTACGTATCTTAATTAAAAAAAACATATTCCCGTTAGTTATCATTCTGGTTGTACCGGGTGGCCCATTAATAAAGGACGCCGGCCATATCTCAACAACAATTAGTCCAACAACTGTTTAGTGTTACGTTTCGTTTGAAGTTTATACTCACAGCGTTAGAAATCATAAACCAGAGTGGGCTTCAATTATTAAGGGACCCAGCCCATACATCAATTTATTGAGGCATTTTCTGAATAATTCTTTCTAACCTGATTTCCTCTCAATTATGTTTTATATATAAAATTAAATAAAAGCAGTTTCGAACCTTTACCATAAGTTATCATCCCGTCATAATATATCATCTCTTGGTTATCTCTAATACTGCTTCTATTATACTTACGTAACAACAATTAGTCCAACAACTGTTTAGTGTTACGTTTCGTTTGAAGTTTATACTCACAGCGTTAGAAATCATAAACCAGAGTGGACTTCAATTATTAAGGGACCCAGCCCATACATCAATTTATTGAGGCATTTTCTGAATAATTCTTTCTAACCTGATTTCCTCTCAATTATGTTTTATATATAAAATTAAATAAAAGCAGTTTCGAACCTTTACCATAAATTATCATCCCGTCATAATATATCATCTCTTGGTTATCTCTAATACTGCTTCTATTATACTTACGTAATTTTTTTTATTTATATCTCAAAGGGGAAAAAAGATATTGCCTTGCCGTTTCCACTATTGTGTTTTTTAAGCTCTTTCATCTTAGCTAAAAATATTTATACCAATATACTTAAAATTTTCGAGAAAATCATAAAAATAGCTGCTTTTGGCATGAAGCCCCCTCTACTGACTCGAAAAAGAATGAATATCGTGATATTGACATGCCAGTCGAAGCTTCTATAAATACTATTTAAAACTAAACTAAGTTCGTCAAAATCGGATTAGCCAAAAAAAAAGTTATTCAACTTTTTCTAAACCAATCCCTTCCCCCACCCTTAATTTCACGAGATAGAAAAAAATTGTTCAAACAAAATAGTCTCCTTATCTACAGCACGTTACGATAACAGTAATTTTGATATAGGTTAGTTTGAAGTATTTTTGAGAAAACCCGTTTTTACTATTTTACAGTAGAATTTGAAAATAATTTCCAGCTTTTTTTCTTGGCCGATTTACCTATAAAACTAATTAAACATCTGGGACGTCAGATTTTTTTGAGATTTTATGGTAGCTCATTATTGGGGTAGTGTTATATCTTCCCGACGATTTCAAGGTGGTTGAGTAATAGATCATCTTGAAGCTCTCCTTAGTGGCTCTTCAATGGTCCAATTCAATATATGGGACGTCGGAATTTTTTCGAGATTGCGAAATAGTAATTAAATTAATTTATTTTTGGGTGATGAGAGATGTATAGCTATGGTTTTTGGGAGTTCCCCCAATATTTAATTTTAATTAAGATTAGTAACGAACTGGTCCACTGTAAAATTTGCAAATCCGAATCCAAATCCAAATCTAACTTCAGCCACATTCGCTTAACCCTTTCAGTATAAGTGACGAATATATCAGACACAAATGAAAATGCGTCACAGACGAATGACGGATATATTGAATTACACCCTGCTTCTAAATTGTCATTAAAATAATGGTATTGTTCCCTTATGGCTATGTTTGTCCTACAGGCAATATGGCCGATTTGTCAAAAACAAGTGTTTGGAAATGATGGAGTCAAACTGAACATAAATTAGAACTAACAGTAACCTAACCTATGCTCATATTAGCTATTTGGCATCTGACGGGTATATCCGTCACTCGTCTGTCAAGCGCTACAATGTCGTCCTTCTCCGAGGAAAAAACGTCAGATATAGAAGCCGTGCCGAAAGGGTTAACAGCAACTTCGATAAACCCAATACCAGCATAAGGCAAACGTAGATTTCTATCGGTAACCCCATCTTTTCGGATTAGAGGACAGAAACCGCCTTGAGAAATTCATAGATGGCGTGCACGACAAAGAGTGCGACATCTACAGGTCTGTTTGTGTGTCTTACTAATTACTAGAACCTAAAGTCTGCCAAGCAAACTACGACATCTAAAGGTCTGCCGTTCGGACGCAAAAGCGAAAGACACAAGTGATGTGAGTTTTTGTCCCTGACATGTACGGACCTGTGTAATAATCATATAGCCCACCTAAGGCAGTAAGACCCTCCGATATCGAGGACAGGATGTACAGGAACACGGTGGGCTGCAACGTCGCAAGGAATCCCATGTGGTCCTGCGCGAGACACTCTAACAGGACGTAGTAAGTCTGTGATAGCTTCGGGTAGTCCTGGACGCGGGAAAAAGTGTTCGAAGCTAACGTTGTCGAATGAAAACGTAGCGACCTACTCACCAGAAGATCCGCCTGGGGTATCGACAGCAGCAATTTGACGAACACGTTGAGCGCGTTGTCCAAGGCCTCGTCGCCGTACAAACGGAACACACCGAAATTGACGTAACTGCCGCAAAGGGCAGCCTTCAGCATCGAGAAACACACGGATATACCCTTCAACTTCATTGGGTACACCTGTTCTTTGGCCACCTCCACGTTCAATATCCGAGTGCCGTAGCTGCAGATGATCTTGCTCGCCTCCCTGAAGAGTAGGATACCGTTCGGCGACGAAACGTCGAACTGTAACCGTTGCGACCGGTTTTGCACCAGCTCTGCGAACAGCTTCAACACGGGCGTCGTCACCTGGGGATCGTGGTACCACAGCTCTATCGCTCGGAGCAGGATCGGCGTGTAATTGGGATATCTGCGGGTTCACGGTCAAGGTTGTTACAGTGGAGTTCGGATATAGTAAACACGTTTATTGTGGATACTCGCTTATAATGAACACTTTTTGAAATACACTCAAAAAGTCTCATAAAAACAAATGTAAATTTTTACTGCCTTATAATGAACCCGAATATAATGAACTTTCGGATACAGTGAACTAAATTTCGTCAAGATTAAGATATATTTTCCGTTTTTAACGGTAATTCCCCGTAGAAAGGTTAAAATACATAGCACATTTGTTTTGCTATTTTTTTGATCTCAGATGTGATTTAGATCTTGTGGAGAATATTGATGACAGACCTTCAAATAGAGAAGCAAAACCGATAAGCATCAACTTTGAAAGAAAAATAGGATCAAGTCAAGTGAATCCAATAAGGGACTTTTACAGTGGTTTACCCAAAAAAGAAAACAACATGTTCTTGTGGAGAATATTTATGACAGACCTTCAAATAGAGAAGCAAAAACGATAAGCATCGACTTTGAAAGAAAAATAGGATGTTAAACAAAAAATTAAAAGTAGTATGAAACAAAGTGACATTTGTCGTGAAATGAATTTTGCCTAAAGCAAAGGGGGGTCCTAGGGTCAAGTCAAATAAATGCAATAAGGGACTTTTACAATGGTTTACCCAAAAAAGAAAACAACATGTTCTTGTGGAGAATATTGATGACAGACCTTCAAATAGAGAAGCAAAACCGATAAGCATCAACTTTGAAAGAAAAATAGGATGATATACAAAAAATTAAAAGTAGTATGAAACAAAGTGATATTTGTCATGAAATGAATTTTGCCTAAAGCAAAGATAGGATTCTCTCGTCCTAGGGTCAAGTCAAGTGAATGCAATAAGGGACTTTTACAGTGGTTTACCCCAAAAAGAAAAGAAAGTGTTCCGATAAGTGGTCCAGTTCTTCAGCAAAAAGCAAGTGAAATGGGAAGTAGAATAGGAGGAAGATATTTTGTGTTTCAGAAGTTGGATTGAACATTTTAGGAAGAGAAATTGTATCTCTGGAGGAGAAATTGTCGGTAAGTCTAATATGAATGTTGTTATAATAACTGGCTCACAATGGTTTGGCCTGATATTTGCAAAAATTATGACAGTAACAATATTTTTAACACCGGTGAGACTGGCTTTTTTTACAAACTAACCCCTGACCTTTCATTGAACCAAATCAAACTAGTTTTTATGCCGCCCAATACCAGTTCAAAACTGCAGCCCATCGATCAAGGTATAATCCATTCCCTGAAGTGTCACTATAGGAAAATTTTGCTGATAAAGGTGATAGAAGCAATTGATGATGGACAAGAGTTTTCAGTGAGCTTATTGGATGCTGTAAATTTTATTCACCGTGCTTGTCAGGAAGTTAGCAAAAACACTATTGCAAAGTGTTATAAACTGTATTCACTGTATTTGAAAATCGTCGGCCCACTCCGTGTACAGCGCGCATTAAAGGATACATCCAGTCGAACAACATCATGTACGACGTCTTGGTGTTGAAGGAAAAGGCCAAGCCGCGTAGGTCCCTCGCGAGACCAATCAACGCCTTTTTCGCGTCATCGGTGGGGAAAAGGGGCGTGTCGGCCGTCGACAGCATCTGGCCGATGCTCTCGAAGGCGGCTGCAAAACAAACCCGCCGCCCCGTTTAAAGTGCCGCGCGAACGACGCGTTTTTCCGTCGCACAGCTTACCGGTCAAGGGCAACATGAACGTGTGGAACCTGTCCTCGTCCTCGCCCAGATCGACCATCAGCAGTCTACCCAACGACGTGTAGAACATCGATCGGCACCGCATCTCCGCGATGGCCGCCGAATTGCCCAGAAACGGGAAATGCTCGCTCGTGTGGTTATTCAGCATGAACTGCACCTCCTCGAGTTTGACGAGCTTGCGCACGCAGCTGTAGCCCACGGAGAGATCGTTGAGGAGCTGCAGGGTTTTGCTGATGATTTGTTCGCTCCGACCCCAATATTTCAAATTGGTGATGCTGCAATTGATATAAACCACCCGCTGTTGGAATAGCACGTCACCAGCTACTGAGTGAGAATGAGCTGAATAGTTCACAAGGGGGAGAATTTTATCTGTATTGGGTTCAGAATTACACGAAAAGTGATTAAAGTTCATCTGATTTACAAAACCAATTCTGCCTCTTAGAAAACACAGTACAGAAGAAGATACGACAACATCTTTCCAAATGCCACCTAGGAAGAAGAAAGGTAATGATCAGATTACAAGAGTATACGTCAGGGGGCGTGTTCGTTTAATCTGACGCAAATATCATCTGAAGATAACATAACATTGTCAGCAGGATTTTTTAACCGATGCACTATACACAAAGTAATGTTTTTATGTATTCAAAAGCGTTGGTAAGTTATAAATTTAACGCAATATAAGTTAATAAAATGAATTACTAATATTTCGTTAAACATTATCAAAATACTTTTTCATAATAATAATGACTTCATTTCAAAAATATGATATGACAAAGTTATTAAAAGGAAATAATTTCATTTACCTGTGCAAGTTTGGCGCAAGTATAGCCTTTGGCTACTCTACTGAACGAAACAGAGACAAACGTGGTTTAACAATACTATGTTAATCACTGTAATTATAGCTGCGGAAATAAGTTGCAGAACGAACAAATTATATACATTATAGTAACTTTTAAGTTAATAATATTGGTGGACAATTGATTTTATAACATTTTGGAACTCAGTGATATGTAAGGGCTATATTACTCATTTTAGTTTAAGCCAGTTAATAGAGAATATATTTTTTATATTTTATTTCGAAATTATTTAAAACATATCAAGCAACATGTTGGAAATTAAGTTGAAATACTTTATCGCGTTGTATGAGTGCTGAAAGATTGCTGTGGCATAGTTAGTTTAGCATTATTTCTAATATTAATATTGTGGACAGTGTTACAAAATATTAAAGGATTTTTTTAAGGAAATTGCGCTCATTCATTTTGAGTCATTTTATCTCATTGTACAAGCGTGATACATGATCAAATTTCCTCACGCCATAGACAAACCTAAGACATGCATTCTGTACTATGTGCACAAGCTTCTTATTAACTCGCTTACTTAAGTCACAGACTCGGTTTCAGTTGTTTACTTAAAATATGTCTATTATTATAAAAATTTCATGGAGGTAAAGGATTTTTGAAATATTTTTTTAGATGCTCTTTGAATCTAAGATAACTCCCAGATTCTTGGCACAATTTTTAAAATTTAATTTTGAGTTGCTGATTGCTATATTTAATTTTTTCTCTTTAATAAGTTAAGATTGTTATCATTCCCAAACACCATAACACATGATTTACTTGGATTAAATTTTAAGTTGTGGTCAATAAAGCAATAAATTTGTGTATCATCCGCAAAGGCTTGAATTTTACATAATCTTAAAGATCTCAAAATATCAAAAGTGTAAATAAGGAAATGCAGTGGACCTAAAATTAATCCCAGAAAAAATTGATTGAAATCTTAATGATTTGAGGAGATTGGGAGATTCTACATTCATACAGTAGTATCGTAGTTTACGGACCAATATGGAATGCCTTCGAAAAGCGTAAAAGCAATAAAACAGTCAATTTTTTTATATCAAGCTTGAAAAATGTCATCCAATACATTAGTTAAAGCATCGACGTACCAAACCCTTTACGAAAACCACACTAAGTATTGGGAATGATATTATTTTTTGTACAAAAAATTTATAGATAATTGAATAATTGTAATATCTTTGACAAAACAGGGAAAATACTTATGAATACTTTGAAAGTGAAAAGGTATTTTTGAACGATGCTCCTAGGAAAACTGTTAACAAAAATGCCGCAAAGAACTTCGAATTCTCAAGTGTCATTTCATGTGTTTCATAAGCGGGTATAGTAATTTTCTAGTTTTCTGTATTTGTGCTAATTATGATGAATTTTAGATTTTCTAAGAATGCCAAAAAGGCAAAGTAAGGCGTGGTTTGCATAATCTCTATAAGTATTTCAACTTTGTTTAATTTAGTGTTATATATTAGAATTTAATTATGAAAATTATTATCTTATTATAATCTTACACGCCAATAATTAATTCCCCTCTCAGGAATGTGGTTACCAGCGATTTTATGAATGACTTATGCGGTCTCTCTTAGTTAGAGGCCGGTGGCGACGCTAGAGGTCGTTACTTACATTTTCCTAATGAACACGCTGAGCACGGTGGCCTCGTCGTTCAGGCCGAGTACCTCGGACAACCGCCGGTACACCTTGGAGTTCTTTTGCACCTGATCACCGACGTAGATCTTCCGGAATTGCTCGAAGAAACTCAACATGGCGAGTTCGAGTTTCTCGCAGCCGCCGCGGGCAAGCCTCGAATCCGTCAGGTTCATGAGCTGCAACACGCGGCACACCAGCTCCCCGTCCATTGTGTCGTGCTCCTCGTTGCTGTTGAAGGAGACCCGACCTCCGATAGCCGAACCGATTATGTAAACCAACCACGTCAATTGGCCTGGGAAAGAAGAGGGTAAATTCGGGCATCACACAGAAAAACAGGCGAATACGACCTTCTTGTACTGCGACCTCGACAGGCTGAGCAGGGGCGGAAAGTAGTTCCGAGTACGTGGCCGCTGCCCTGTCGAACAGCTGCACCAGGAGCGTGCAGGTCTTTTGGTACTCGCACCGTCCGATAACGGACAGCTGCTCGAGCTGCTGCTGAACCATCCCCAGATCGTCGAGTGGGTCCTCAAGCCCGTCACGAGCCACTACGGCCGCGGATTCCAGGCGCGAGGTTATATACGCGCTCGTTACCTACGGGATAACTCTGCTGGATGAGGCAATATGTGGGTGAACCGCATTTGTTATGTTAAAAGGAGATCCAACCAGCAGAAACAGCACAACCTCTACAGTAGGGGTACCTCAGGGTTCCAATCATTCTCCGCTACTATTTAATATTTACATCATCTCAATTAAGGAAACATTCCTGAGAACATAAGACTTTTTCAATCAGTTTGCGGACGACACAGCCTTGCTGAGTACTGGGGTCGATGCTCAAACAATAGTGAGTAACCTGAATAGAACTTTGGAAAATATACATATTTGGTCTTTGACTGTAGGACTGGAGATTAACCCCCATAAGCCTGCAGCTATATTTTTTTCCAAGAACTAATATGTTAATTATCTCCCCAGACTTCACCTCAACACTCGAACTATGCCACGGAGAAATTGCATTACATAACTAGGACTAATTTTTGATCCAAATTTGTCGTGGGAGCCATAAATTGGAAACATGTTACAGACAGCTTCAGGCGGGTTGAATATGATGCGATTTATAAGTAGAAGCTGGTGGGGGGCACATCCTTCTACGCTTCTAACCCCCCATTTCCATTATGGAGCCACTTTTTTAGGTGATAGTTAAAAAAAAAAACAATTGCTCAATTAAACAAAATTCAATTTGAGGCCGTGAAAATAGCTCTGGCGTATATGAAATTTACACCTACTAACATACTGCTTGGGGAAGCAAGTGAGATGGTCTTGGAACATAGAAGAGATTTGTTAGCGGCAAAATCATTGTTGAAAGCTACCAGTCTATTGGCAGCGAAACCTTAGCAACGGTTAGACAGTTATACATCACGTATAATGAACACTATTCCTTTTTTCGAAGAAAAGGTATTTCCGCACTTGTGGATGCTTTTGAAAGAGTCGATTCATTGCTTGATCCATTCTACAGGAGTTAGTATATCCGTGTTTCCCTTATCCACTGCCGAACCTGTTAAGGTCTGTTCAGATTCAGGACTTAAAACTAAGGAAAGATAGTAATAATTCCAAATTATTTGAAAGTAAGAAGAGTGAGACTTGGACTCTGATTTTCATTTAGTTTTTACCCAATTATAAAGAAAGCCGTGTAGGGTTTTGTGTTTACAATTACAATAGGAACCTTAAAATGGGACAAGACAGGGATCTATCCATTTGCTCTGCCGAGATTTACGCTATTGGTCAAGCTATTGATTGGAATGAATTCAATAACATCAGCAAAACAGTCATCTTTTCAGACTCCAAAAGTTCCCTTGAAGATATCAATAAAACTTTTATGGATGCAAAGTCTAACTACTTAACCTTGAAGGTTAAAAATTACTTTAATAAAAACTCAAAATAAGGACATCCAACTATGCTGGATACCAAGCCATACTAGAGAACTAGAGAACAATATTGTTGACCAGATTGCCAATGCTGCTCTCTTAGATCGACAGGAGGATATAAAATTGAGTTTTTCCCTAAATTAAAGCATAACCTCTGGAATGCTTGGAGTGATACATGGAAATCTATAGGATTAGGGAAAGGAGTTAATTTAAGCTCACATTTTTCTACTCCATCTAAACCCTGTTTCCATAAGCTGGATATGAATAGAAGAAAATTCACAACTACGTGTAGACCGAGAAGCAACCATTGCTGCTCTCCTGCACACCTAAATAGAATTAAAGTTAAACCCTCCGGAGACTATGAATGTGGAGAACTTGGTGATTTAAGCCATGTGCTCTTCATTGGGAAAAATCACAACAATTGTATGAGTCATTCAGTAATGCTAATTTTCCGTCGCCCTTGCATATTAATTCTATATTGTTTCACTGCACTCAGTTGGATTTTGCTGCTAGAATTCTTTGCCGTTTTTTAGATGCATGTGGTTCACGGACGCATCCTTCTTAGCTTACAGCTTATTGCACACCACTACCGAGAAGCTGGCCGAATTGCCTTAGCAGCAGTGGTAAAAAAGAGCGCAATTTAAAACTCTATCTACAGTGCGGCAGAGAGTGTAAAGAATGGGTCAGTCACCACGAAAAGGAAGATAAATGCCAGTTGCTTTCAGTATTTTTTATTGTTTAGAGAAATATCCGCATAAGCATTATAAGTTTCAAAATTAGCGCGCGAGATGAAAATATTTGTGTTGTTTTTTATGTTTTTATACATTATGATATTGATATAATCGTCTATTTTTTTTTATATAATCACGGTAAATATTTGCTGTGTTCCGAACTGGAAGAGAATTTGTAAGAATGGACAAAATATGACAATTTTCTCCGCCGACTTGTAACATATCTATGTGAACATATTTATAAAATATCTTAAAAAATTAAAATGTTATAAGGCAATTAAAATGTTTTTTTTTATCTTCTTTACTCTATATCTGATATGAATGCGATGCAACCTTATTGTGACAACTCACACTTTAGATGTATGAGATGGTGAGTCAATAGGTATAGGATGGGCCAGAGTGGTTCACAAATGGTTGTCATTGAAGTGTGGGGCCTCATGGACTGGCTACTCTGGAGGACCGTAAAAAATTTCTTGTCTTTCGCGTGATAAATTGATTCTCCTTGCATTCTGTCAAGTTTTAATTTTCATGTCCCTTCTAGAGAATTGAGAGGAAGTCGCCTTTTTTTCTCCTGTAGTAACACTCATCATGCTCAGAATATGCCTGATCTCCTTTGTAAATGAATACAATATAATGGACTACCTCGGTGTCCCTTTAAATAGCTTTAAGATTAAATTAAGACAGATTTTATTAAATTGATTTGTAGTACTGCCATCTAAATGATATGTAGTTTTGTACTGTCCATAGTTTATTATTTTCTTTTTGTTATTATATCCTAGTTTAAGTAAAGTAAGTAATTTGTAAAATGGTGTAACCGTTGAAACAATAAATAAATAAATACGAAAAAAATCAATTGCTGCAATTCCCATTTTGATATTTAACTGTATATCAAACGCGTGGCATTCTACGAGCCTATAAGAAATTGGGTCTCCTGTTGTCATGCTACAAAGCATAGGTTACTTTTTTATTTTCAACTTCATCTGATATTCACTCGGGACGAATAAATTAAATACTTAAACGGAAGACGATAATGATAAAGGGGACCAACCTCGGGTGTGTACGTCTCCAGCAAATGGGGCTCAGTGGCTTTGACGTAAGGCACCGACGCTACCATCCTCTGCCATAGCGACAGTAGATAGTGGACGCTGTTCGGGGCGAATTGCCACATTTGGAGACTTTGGACCTTTTTGACAGAAAAAAAAATGACTTGGTTAAGGGAACAACTCACCTGGGTTAGTTATACGCATATATTACCGTGAATTTGGCGATCAACTGAATCGCCTCTGGGTAATTATCGACCATCACGAGTTCGCCCAGTTGATAATTCGACTTTAACCGCGCCAACAGCCTGCAGAACTCGTGGTAGTTAGCGGAATCGCTGAGCCGCTGCGGATTCTGCAGTATGTGTTTCACCCCGCTGACGAGGTGCGTCAGGAATTTCGCGCGCTCCGTATTGCTGAACAAAGACCTCCGCACGGACGCTACAGGCGGCGTGCGCGACCATTTTTCGTCGGGATTTGTGTTTTACATATACCTGGCGGTCACTTTTTTAAGATGCGTTTTACGAATTTGTAGGAAAAAAAACCAAGTCGTTTTCCAAGTAATCTTGAAAAAACAGAATATTTCCACTTATCCCAATATTAAGCGCTTTAAAGGTGACCGCCCTGTAGAGCACTTCATAGCCATTACCCAAGAACGGTAAACTAAGAGATAGGATGTGCTACTGCAGTGACGTCACCTGACCCACTCGAAACGAGTTTTATTAGTACAATCCTGAATTGTACAAATAAATAAACATTTAAAAAGAACTATTAGGCGGCCGCAGAATAGAAATAATAAAAGTTCAACAATCTTTAAAATTCAAATTTGTAGTAAGCGCAATATTACTAATAGCAAATCGTTCACTCGAGTGGGCTGCAGTGCGTCACAAACCAAAGGACGGTAATTGTTCGACGGCGGTCAACTGTTGCCGGCTCTTTTGCTTGTAGCTTGCTTCGTTTTAATTATGTAGAAATATGCAAGTATTTTGTTAATATTTTATTTAGTATCTGTTATTCTGTTAATGATTTAATAGAGAAGAGAGGAAAGAACACATACGTATATATATTATTATTTTAAAAAAATGTACCGTGCATTCAATTTATCTTGATAACATTTTAATTGGCTGTAACTTTTTTGTTGTTACAGATATCAAGGTAAACAAAAAAACAACACCAAACATTAATTGATTAGTACACCTGGGTTTTTATTTCGTGTATTTGTCTAGGATTATCTAAAGACCAATATCGTGTATTTTGTCTATTACAACCCTTTCTTGTAGTGAACGAACTTTCAACAATCCATAAAATGTTTTTCAAAAAATTATTATTGTCATTATGTCTATTTAAAAAATTCAAACAAAACTTCAAACTTCTTTGACATTTTGAAATTTAAATGCTTTTATATTTATATTCTTTCAAAACTGAGTGGATTGCTCCACGAGAAATACCTGTTTCTTCATATGCTCCAGTAATAGAGGAAACTGGATGTGCTTTACAGAATCCTAAGATGTTTGCCTCATTTTCTTCATTTAAAACATTATGATTCCGGCATACCTTTTTAGCATTTGATACGTTACCGTTTTCTACAAATTTCTTAGCCAGTCTTGAAAATATCTGTTTTGAAGGAGCTGGGCGCCCTGGACAAAGTCTAATATACTGACGAGCTGCAGTTGCTCCTTTCACGGATGCTAAACTTTAACAATAATGATTTGGACAATAATTCAACCATCAACTTGGTTTTCTAATACGTCAAACATAAACATATTTTTATTTGTCAGTCGGGGCATTCCTTGAAATTATATAAAAATGTCTTATTTTTGCCGATTTGTTAAGAACGAGTGAATTAAAATATAAAGTGTTTTACATCATTGTAATCAGAATAAGATATTCTATTAAACACATATATAATATAAAGTGTGTTCCATTTCAAAAATATGATGTAGGCTTATATGTCAGAAAATTGATAGTTTTGTTTTATACATCACTTGGAAAAAAACTTGGCTACTAACCCTATATTTGTTTTTTTTCTTTACCCTGATATCTCTAAAAACAAAAAAGTTAAAGCCAATCAAAATGTTATCAAGATAAATTGAACGCAAGAGTACATGGGAGAGAGAGAGAGAAGGTATAACTTGGCAACAAAGTCCTGGACTCTAACATTTACCGCCTTCTCACACACTCGGTCAGAATTTGCCTCACGTTGAGTTTGTAAAAAGTAACCATCGCCTCTCTATTTGCCGTCCTTGGCCGTTACCCACCTATTTGAACCAAACACGACAAGGCCAATGAGGACAACGTGTTGGGAAGTGTGTGGTACAAGTCGAAAAATAGCTTAAGGGTCGTAAAATCGAGAAACGCCGGTCTCCAGCTTGTAGGTATCTGCACTGTGCTCAAGTCGTCTGAAGACTCGTCCGTCGAAGTACCTGAAGGCGGCGCGATATAAAATAATGACAACACACAGTGAAAGGCGCGCACGCGAATACCTATGAAATCGAACGTCAGGCAGTTTTGGGCGAGTCTCAGCAGTTGAGTCATCAGCCCGTGTTGATTCTCGTCACTAAAGTTAAGATTTTTGCAATTTTCTCTCGCATTTCCCAGCAAATTACAGGAAAGTCTAAAAATCTCAAACAGCTGGGTGTCACGGAATGATGACGCTATTTTGCGATGCTTAGTTAATGACCTGTTGGCTTCTACGTCGGATATTTGATTCATTTCGCACGTTAACTGGGACAAGAGCTGAACGCCGATCATGCAGTGTTCCACAGAGCCCTAGATGAAAGTGATTTGTGGAAAATGTTTACAAAAATCCTCTCAGAAACTGCTACAGGGTAAAATTATATAGTTCTGGACTAGTACTAGTAATCCAGAATAGAGGTACATTTATCCTATGAAATTTCTTTTTTTGAAACTTCAGCAATACTAGCAAAATGTCTCAAGCAAATATGGCATCTTAAATAAAGGAGTACCTGCAAAAACTTTCCAATGTCAGAAACGACGTTCCTAAACACATAATCGTCCTTATGGGTGTCAAACCAGCCCAGCTTGGTGATGCGGGCAAACAGCGTTACCAATGCTTGCACTACAAAACCGGGCAGCTTGGGCCTGTTGGCCAAATAATTCAAGACATAGTTCCTGATATCAACCCGTTGCTGCAGGCTCAAGCCTTGGGCGCTCCGCGACACTAGTTTTGTGAGGGTGGTGGCAGCCAATAACTGGGCATAAGCAGAGTCTCCGCGGTCGAGAAGCACCTGACACTTGGTCAGGGCATCGGAGCTGGCCTGAAATACTACCAGCGCAGTTTCCGCGTCCGCTAGGACGCTAGTGTCCTGCGACTCGTATAGCTGCTTGCAAAGTAGCTCCAACTGTCTAATTTCCTGAGAATTACATGTAATAAAAAAAAAAAACTTAATTTAGAACGTCGATTAAATAGAGTACTTTTGTTTGTCGCACAGTTCAAAACAAAAGGTAATGCCAATAAAATATAACTAAGTACCTAAATTATCTAGCTTGCATCTTGTTGACCTTAGAATATATAAAATAAGATTGCTGGATACCTTGCCCATTAATTGATAATATTTATTTACTATTTATAAGTCTAGAAATAAAAAGATGCACTAAACAAAGCCCCTTAAAAAGCATTATGAATAGCACACGAGAAATGTATTTTGATAATCAACTTTCACGATTCACTATTACGATTTAAATTGGCTGAATATTCGATATTCGCCTGTTGTTATTGTTACAAATTATAGGATTCTACAAAAAATTGTGAAAAAAATGTCCAATTGTCAGGATGACTTTTGTATCCTATAAACATAACCATCTTCGCCAACAATTCCCAATTCGTTTTTTGAATCAAATAGTGTCGTAAACAAAAAACAAAAAAAACTAATTACAGCACAGGACTTACTCAATTATTAAGAGAAAAAAAAAGGACACCAGGAAAGAGCTTCCGATAACAAAAATCAAGCGGTAATTAAGGGGGTGAAACGTACCTGTTCGTCAGCCATTTCCGGCCTCATACATTGGTTTGCACTTTCGATTAGTATTACACAGGAAGAACTTAAAACCCTTAATATAGAAACTCCTAAAATTTACACAATTTTCACCCCACAAACGTACTCAAAAACATAACGCAAAAAAGCCCGCGGCGACCTCTACGGGCCACGTCTAACATTAAAATTACGGAATGCATAGATTAGCAGTAGCAAATGATAAATCCATAGTCACAGAAAACATAACTTTGACTTTGTAAACACGTCTCTCAATCAACAAAAAATTATATAATTAAAAGCCGCTGTTTACGATTTACGTTTTCGAGTATAAAAATATTGAAAAAAACATTGTTTCTTCAACAATATTTCCGAAAACCGCAATACAGCCAATTTCATTAACGCTCTAATTTTGTATGTACTCCATGAAAATTATTAAAGCAACTTGCCAAAACATTTTCAGTCTGTCAAAATCTTGACAGTCCTGGCTCAGAAAAAGCTGGTGATAAAAAATCTAAAATTTTTGACGATTTAGTAAATGAAAACCGTAGATTAATTAACCAAATAACCACGTTCCAATCATTCCTTCAAATGGATTCACAAAATAATAGTGATGAAGGTAACGGCTTGTATTATTTTCAGGTATGCGTGTTGTCGAATAAACACCAAACTTTCCTTTTCAGAAACGACTTCCAAAAAACAGAGCAACGTGTTGCCGTTACACGGCAACGAGCGGACGATGAACTTAAACCCGTTGATTTTGACCAACATACAGAGCTCGCACTACTTTAAAGGTTTGGCGGTTATATTTAGTTCAAATACATAAGCAGCTTTTGGTTTTAGTAAATTTGTATGAATTAAAAACATACCACGAAGTAGTGGACGAGATATATTACAAAGTCAGTCACCTAGAACCTTGGGAGAAAGGATCGAGACGCACATCGGGTTAGTCTTGCAGGTAACAGAATGGTGGAAAAGGCAAGCCATGTGACCCAACTTTTGCAGGACAAACTGGAATGTGCGGCGGAGTAAGGGGGGTGGGGGCAGGAGGGATAGTATCAACTGCTTACTGCCTGCTATACAAACTTTTTACACTTAAACTAACACGAAAGCAACTAAACGGGTTAATCACTCATTGTGACTCTCCCTACATCCGAGCCTTAGGATTCATGTACATACGTTATGTGTTACCTCCCGCCCACCTTTTGGAATGGTACGAACAGTATTTGGAAGATGAGGAGGTGCGTACGGACAGGTAGAGTGGTACCTATCTTTCGTTACTTTCTTGCAGGTCGATCGCCTTAGTGTTTTGAGTTGATTTTTTTAGTAGTGCCTTTCTTGGTTGTTAACATTTTCGCGAGTTGCAGGAACTCGACGTAAAGGCAGGCGGAGGACAAACCATGACCATGGGTCAGGTGCTGCGGCAGTGGCTTGTCAAACTAGAGTGGTTTTCTACACTCTTCCCGAGAATACCAGTGCCTATTCAGCAAAAGATACAAAAACACCTCGAGGTAAGTGTTTTCAAATGACATTCTTTCCAAAGGTGACCCAAGTTATTTATAAAATGTCTGCAAACTAACAGCCAACCTGAACGAAATGAAAATGCACTGGCCTCCTCACTCCTTTAGCGATACAATTATAAAAGAAAGTTACAGTTACAAGTTACTGAACAATCTAACACTGTTGCTGTTAAAACTGTTTCATAAATTCAAAATTGCTAAAACATTTGTGTTCAATAGTTATTTAAAAATAACTATTATTTTAAAGTTGTATTTTTGTTAATGTTAATGTTAGGGAGACATTGAATAAAACATTCTTTGTAACAATATTTAGGCAGATGCTCTCCAACATTCTGCAGTTCCATATTTCATTACTAATTCATGAAGATTTAATTAATAGTAGTAGTATATAATAACAGTAAAGATGGAGATTGCTGAGACATTGTATATGTTTCTAGAGTTCTACAGTAGTAGAAATACAGTAAAAATAGTTTATTGTTGGATTTGCTGGGTCAGCATATATTTTTATTTACTGTCATATAAATAATTAGAAGCCTAGACAAAAAAGACCTTGGTGGCAAACTGAGTTATGCAGTAGTAGAAACAAATAAAGTGGAAATATAACGTGCAAAATTAACGTGCCACTACAATTTGAAAAATTTTTTTTATTTCATAATACTTATATTTTTATGTCGTAAATAAGTTCATTCTTATTCTAACTTAATAAGAGTATTAACAAAAGATAGGAACTAAATAAATAAGAAAAACAAGATAATTCAAAAAATAAAAAAACTGCTAACTTTAATTATAAATAATTAGTAACCGGTATATACTTCTCTATTTTGGATAACAGCTTAAGAGTTCCAGCTTTATCTTGTTTTGATTGCAATTATTTATATGTTAGGAGGGTTAGGTTCTTAAAAGCACTGTAGATCACTCCAAACATTCTTATTTGGTTTAACAACTGGATTAGTTCAGGGCTGGTTGCAGACTAATCCATAGTTTCAATTCCAACCTCTTTAAGATAATTTTGCAGAATCTGATCCCCTCTGACTCCTCACCAAAACATAACTGACAGCCCACCAAATAATCTGGTGTTTGGGAAGTTATATTGGGCATATCTTCCATTTGGTTTTGGGTACGTCTGTCTGAGTTGCATAGACAAATGATTTCATCTGACCAAAGAATTCTTTCCCAATCATCAGTCCAATTGATGTATTCTCTAGCAAAATTTAACCTTGCTCTACGATGCTCTGGGGTTAAAACTGGTCCTCGCGCTGGGTTTCTTGGTTCAGACTCAGCTAGGCGTTGACGAATAGTATCAGTTGACATTCTGAATTCATCTGCTTTCTGGAGCTGAAGTAGATGGTAGCAATCTTCTTGTCACAGACCGTTTTCTTAAAGCAGGTCTTCTTAAGTGCTGACTTGCCTCCCTGTAATAATCCATCATAGGGAACAGGATATATGCGATACACCAAACCTCGGTCCACACCTGGGCACACTCGTCGGCGATCACACTTCTAGATGGGCGTTCCACACCATAAATTTTTGGTGCAAATGATACATTTAGCAATAAAACTTACAAAAAATGAGGTATGTCATTTATCTGAATTCCAACAAAATAAAAACAAGATAAACAGACTTCGAGAAAAAAAACAACTGTATAAATTTGGAATGTATGTACTATGGAAGCTTACAATAAACATAGTTTAATTTTTATATATAGTATAGTTTATTGCTGAGTTTGGAATTTCAAACATTGAGTAGGCTTTACAAGAACTATATCAGAAGGTCCCCAACATGCTTTGAATACTTGATTAATTTAATTGGACCAAAAGTAGCGAAGAAGGATACTCGAGGGAGACCGGCTATTTTGCAAAGAATTATTTTTTAAAATTTTATTATAATCCTATTTTAAGAGTTCCACAAAATTTCTTCTGTAGCTGTCTATGAAATCAAGAGCAGTTTACTCGAACCATTTGTTGATGTTGTCAAACTAAATTTCAGCTAAAAATAAATGTGTCGCCAAATCAACAAACGTCGCAATTCACATTAACAAATTAACTGAGTATTTAAATCAATTATTGTTTTAAATGTGGCAAGTGTGCGTTTAGAACGTTAACCGCGCAACTAACATTGTTCGCCGCAATTGTTTTATGGCTTTTAAATCAACCATTGACTTTGCTCCCAAATATCCAGTCGAGATTTCCACCGCAAGCAGTTCAAGCAGCCCATGAGCGAGCCCGTGAAGATCGACGTTTCGAGAGGGACAGACCTATGGTGAGGGAAGACCTTAGGCGCGACTTTTTGAGAGACGACCGTCGCGATGAAAGGCGGGACAGGTAGCGTTAATAAATTGGGTATCCCATACTTATAACACAATCGGGGGTTTTTTAGGTATAAAAACGATCATGACAGGCGGGAGAGGAAACACCGGAGCCGGAGCAGAAGTCCTAAGGGCGGCAGGAATTATGGAGGCGGGCCGAGCAGAGGTCGCTTCGACAAGCCTAGAGATGACAGGGGTCGAAGACAAAGATATTAAGTGATTTTGTATTTTTTTAACGATTAATTTTACGTATTTTGTATTTTTGTGTGGCGACGGCATACAAAAAAAAGCAGCAAAAATCGTTTGTTTGCTCCAAAATTGTCGAAACTTTTTAACCGCAGGGCGGATACGTTTTGGACCACCAGCTTAATTTTGACGTCCTCACCTTAAGCAATTACCTTCAATTTTACTGTGAATTTCAACAACCTCAAAGTTTTGTGAATAAAAACATTTTTCATAACTTGCGATTTTTACTTCACCCGGTAATTCAACATACCGCGATCTAACTAAACGCATTGAGGACCTCGAAATGAGTCAGCAAAGTGGGCGGAACGCCCTCGAAATGAACAGAGCGTTTAATGTCACACCCCAACTTAACCAATGTGTCCGAAAACGTTTTCTCCTCCTTTTTAATCCACGGACGCCGGTCGTCGTCTATCTGGTAAGGAGTCACGTGCACGTGAACTCTTATACCTAAAATAACAAAAAAAACGATACCGCTGCTGCCGCATACGCTTCTACACTGCTGCCAAACTTACTCGAAGATGCTAGAGTTTCGAGAACAGTTTTGGAAGTGACCCAAGTGTTTGTACCTCCGGAATGACCGCCATCCAGCCAATACATGTCCTCGATCCTGGCCATTACGCCAAAAACTTCCTCGTCCTCCTTTGGGGCCACTTTGAAATGGTGAAACTCGTGTAGAAACTGATTTAATACCACGCAACCCTTACTAAACCCGATCAGTTTCAACGGGCATCCATAGAAATTGTTCCTGCAGATCGAGACGCCATCGGGCGCGTTGCCCGACTCTCCCAATGCTTTCGCGGACACTCGTAGTGCTTCTTCCAGCTCTGAATCGCTCGATTCTTGTAGCGTGCAGGAAGCGTTTTTGATCAAACGATCCAGATGTCTAAGAGAATTGTGATTGGGCGTATGATCCGGCACGCCGAGCTGATCGCTCTTTACGAAGTTTTGGAAACAGCTGAACGTCTTAAAGTCCATTCTGGATGGCTTGATCACCAAAACGTGACATTCCGGGAAATGCCTCTGGATCACTTGCGCCGTGCGCTCCAAATTCCATTGCTTATGACGTCTGTTGTCCCTGTGGGCTTCCATGTTTTCTGTAAAATCCTACGGGATTTGATAAAATCTCAGTGGCAAATCCGTACGGCGGTCCAAAGAAAATAATGTACGGAATGTTAAAAGTATTTTTAAAAAATAACCGCATTTGTAAGGGTCCAAGAAAAAAAATCAATTTTCGAAAGCCGTTTATGCGATCAAAAAAATTCTACGAAAGGACGCAGGCTATTCAGATCCACATACTTTTACTCCTGCGCCGATTTTCCTTAAAAAAAAGTGTGTTCCTTTTTTAACGAAAATTGACCATATGGACTATGTTTGTATCACATGGCGATATGGCCTGTATCGAGAGCAAAAGATTTTGTAATTAAAGTTTTCACAGGGTTGTGGGATACTCCGTGCTATATTAAGAAATGTAATAAGTGTCTCAAATTTGCGAATATCGACTTCCCATTCTTCGGGGTGGTGAAAGTCCATACCTACATCTAAACCAGTGGTGTTTTGTGTCGTAGACCCCTTGGCATGTTTCTCGATTTTATATAATGAAGTTCAGTATTAATAACTTAAAAACACATGTTAAGTTTTACACATTTATTGATTTAATTTCTATTAAAACTTAAAAAATAAAATTTTGTATCTGTTATATATAATAAACGTAACTTAAAAAAAAAACTAAGCAAAAAGTGGGATGGATGGACCTGATGCTTTAATAATAAATTATCAACATTTGGCGTCAATTTCGTAAGGTTTAATCCTAAATCTCCTCGGCTAATTACGTCCAGTCTGTTTCCTTTTTTCGTTAGAAGATTGGTGACAGTGCTGAACCTCTTTTACACTAGGTATGACGATGGAAAGGAAACTATAAATTCTTTATAATTTATTCCATAATACGAGTATGTTTTTTTGCAGCCAGAAATGCTGATATCCGTTTTTAAACTGAACTTTAAGTTCTTCATTTGTACTTAATTCTATCAGTTCTTGTATTAGGATATTCGTTTCTTCTATATCACTGTTTTAATTATCCACGGTGGTATTACCATAGTCAAAACATCCTCAAAACTAGTTTCAAAATTTAAATAAAGGGCATTTAAATGTCGAACGTAGGTTGAAACATGGTTTTTCTCTCATTTTGTCTGTGACAAATTAGGGAAGTGGGAAAATTCGCCTCGTTCAATATTTCGGTTCATTGGTTTAACTCTGAAAACAATCGCTGATAAGATGGACTTTGTTTTAATTAGGGTTAGACTGTCGCCTTGCAACTGCAAATTAATCATTACATTTTATAAATGAATCTGTATTTATATTACATATTATAACATTGTATAATGCAAGTAAGTAGATACTATCAGTGTATGTTATTTGCAGTGGGTCGATATAGACCACTTTGGGAATCACTGATCTAAACTGTAGAAGTTGGATGCAATCCAACCCGCAATGTACTTTTTAAACAATTTTAATTTTTTTATGTGTTATTTCTTGAAAACTATTTTGAAGTATTTTTTCAATTATATACAGGATTTTTTAGCCACGGACAAAATATTAAAAGACCCTGAAAATTATTTTTTGCGGGAATAAATTATTATGAATCAATTTGGTTTAACTCTTTACTGTAGGTTTCGATTTATCGCACAAAATGGGGGAGATATTTGAAAAAATCCGTAGGAAAATCACTATTTCTTGCATTCAATCTAAACGCGATGAGTCATTTTCTCCAAAAACCGTTACCGTATTGGAAAAATCATTGGCCAAGAAATGTGGGAGATCCCGAGCTATAACACTTACTTCGGATATTTTTCGATTATGTGTGTGTGCGTCGGTTATGGGCAAAAACCTAAAACACCCTGCAAAATTGCCGTTTTCGTGGGTAAATTATTATTAGCGGTAAATGAACAATTGTTTAAGATGGGATAATTGGGTTTAAACATTATCATAAATAAATAATTTTTCAATTACGGCTAATAATTTATCCACATCAACAGCAAGTTTACAGTTATTGCCCATTAGAGACACACCCTGTATATTATCGAAAAAATGCTAAAGGAGGGGGTGGTAGCCCTGAATCTCCCGCGTTTCGTGGTTCATGATTTTTTCCAATAGCGTAAATGGTTTTTAAGAAAATATTTTTTTTCTGGAACCATGCAGTACATCGTAATAGTAAATGACTTCAGCACGTCTAGAGATCGCGATATCTTTTACCAATTTTGATTTACGCCTAATAATTAATTTTTAAAAAGTACAAATTTCACGGTCTTTTAGATTTCTGTCCATAATTGAAAAACCCTGCATATGATCGAAAAAATGCCTGAATAGTTTTTCAGAAACTCACGTTTTTCTGGAAGTCAAAATAACCAAAGAAACATTTTCTTTTTTTTTTAAATACTTGGTAATATTTCATTCCACCCAATTTCTACTGTTTAGATATGGGTACGGACTATTAACTATTCCAAATTTGAAGTCGATAGCTGCAAATTTAGGACACTTAGTCTTATATAACACGGAATATCCGGAATACCCTGTACAATAGGTGAAAACCTTATAATACAAAACTTTTAGCTGTCCATACGGGTTATATCGCAGTGTAAGACAATGAATGATAATAGCCTTCTAGTTATAGCCAATTTTTATTAAATGAGCAACTCTATTTTCAGTTTTTTGCGAATACCGCACGCACCCTGTATATTTTTGAAAATTACCAAGAATAAAGATTTATAGCACCGGATCTTGTGAGTCTTTTCTTAGACCCGTGCAACCGCGATTTTTTATTTTTGGCTTTTAAACGGCTTGAGATAGCGATTTGAAATTTGGAAGGGTTAATATAGACTGATTGTCCAATTTTGTGACAATATGTAGTTAATGGTTGCACTTCCGGTTTGAACGCAAACGACAGTAACTTTCGAATTTTAAATGGCATAACCTATATTTTATGCATTTTTTGATTCAATAGATAATTCTACGTAGGATAGGACGGTTTTTATCCTTTTTTTAAATATTTATAAATGCTATTTACCGAACCATCTGATTATGGGTGAAATTGTAAATGAAACCTTTCTTTACTTTCTGATGGCAAATGGCATTTAATATAAGGAACTATTAATTTTTTAGGATAACCTATTTTTTTCAAATAGCACCCTAGGCAGCTTGTACAGTTTTATCTGGTTATCGATTTTGTCGAATTACAAGGGAGGATGTTGGCTGCATTTGACATAACTCCAGAAATGTTAGGAAGCGTTACAGCGAATGTAATATTTAGAGCCAGGGAGTGTCGTATACAAGAAGGAGGACATTTTGAAAACACTCTATGAAAGTTTCATCTTAAAATAAATTGGTTATTAATTAAATATCTATCGCATTTATTTAATTCAAATAAATACAAAACTCCGGTTCCAAAATAAATGAATGTGATGTTTTGTGTCAAGCTAAAACTTGTCTAACTTGTAACAACAAGTTAAAATACCACATTCAAATCTGTATTAAATGTAATATTTACAAACTACCTGCTACTATATACACGGAAAAATGACAAAACCTTAATTAATATTTTTTAAGGGTGTATGTAATTTATCAAAATTGGCGTCAAAAATGTGTTTTTCTGTGTTTAAGCGTGTAGCATAATTAGAATTTAGACTATTGTTTTTAAACGCTCTTTTATATCCGTTAATGAGTTTCTGTAGACACTTGATTTTTGAGATTTTGGACGTTTGGTTTTGTTGTTTTTTAAAAATGTTCCTATTGTGTTGTTAGTTCTGAAAGCTATTTTTAAAACACATTTTGACGAATGTTTTGAAACTTTTTCACTGGGTGCTACTATGTATGTAATTGTTTACTGTTGTCTGGATTTGTTTTATATTTATAATTTTATCTATAATGGACGGATTTTAGACGTTGTTCAGTGCAATTTGTCTAATGACATTAAGTTCTTTGTTGTAATTTTCTGTTGAGAGTGGAGTATTAAGAAGTCTGTGTATTAACGTTCCACACAGATTTTACACCAAAATTTGCAATACAAAATTCTTTCGAATTAATCAACAAAATGAAAAATATCAAAATCATTTCTAACGCAACAAGTCTTTTGATGTACAAAACTTATTTCCCAGTATTCCACCTATGGATGTGATAGATTTAGTAGATTTCAGTCAACTTGGAAACAGGTTAACCCATTGGTGAAACAAAACTTATTAGATTGCTTAATAGTATCTTTAGACCAAAATTATTTTGAATTTAATGGACAGATTTACATCTCTAAGGAAGGTTTCATTATGGGAAACCCACTTAGTCCTTTGTTAGCCGAGATTTTTATGGACAATTTGGAAAATATCATACTAGAACATCCTTTAGGTAAAAGTTTTCTATGGTGGTATAGATAGGTGGATAATGTCTGCTTTGTTCGAACGGAAAGACGATCATATTCTTTTTTAAATTACATCAACTCATTATATAATAGTATATAATTCACTATCGAGATTGAACAGGATAACTCTATTAATTTTGCTAGACTTAACTATTATGAAAACGCAAAACAAATTAGATTTTCCATAAACCTTCAAACACGGACACAGTCATACATAACAGCTTAAATCACCCTTCTAAGAACACAAAATAGCTGCATTTGTCAAAATGTGGTTTAAAAATAGCTTTCAGAACTAACAACACAATAGAAAAATTTTTAAAAAACAATAAAATGAAATGTCCAAAATATAAAAATTCAGTTGTCTACAGGTTGAAATGCGGATCTTGAAAATTTATATTGGACAAACAGGTAGAATCTTTCAAGAATCGCATCAATGAACAGAAAAGAGTGTTTAAAATCAATAGTCTAGATTCTAATTATGCTACACACTAAACACAGAAAAACACATGTTTGACGACAATTTTGATATTTTATATACAGCCACAAGTAGAAAATTAAATTTATGGGAAGCCATGGAGATTAACAAAATGAGACATTCAAATGTATTGCTTAACGAACAATTAGATTTAAATACCTCTCCTTTATTGAACTTAAATTCTCACAACAACATTAATTAAGGTTTTATTGTCATTTTTCGGTATATATGTATAGGAGCAGGTAGTTTGTAAATATTACATTTGATAAAGACACGGTGTTGTCAAAACAATTGTCGTGTGAAAATATATAATTTCGTGAAAATCTGAACTTTTAGTTCAACTTTCATATCGACATTTTCGAAGTTTTATTTTCTAACAGATTTTCAAAATATTATATTGAATCATCATAAAAAGTGACAGATTTGAAAAGAAAAAAAAAATTCTATTCTCTGGTTATTTTGAGTTTCCAGTTAAAGGTGAGTGTACGTATACATACAATACTTAAATTAGTTTTTGATTGTATTCCCGTATTCCGAAGCATTTCAACTGTTTACCATAATAAAAAACTTTCAACAAAAAATTCTACAATACTTAAATTAGTTTTTGATTGTATTCCTGTATTCCGAAGCATATCAACTGTTTGCCACGATAAAACACTTTCAACAAAAAATCTAATCCTTGAATCTCTAGAAGAAACTCCCTTCAATTTTTTTTTAAATACTAATCTGTTTTTTTTCTTTCCACTGCATGAGCTTGTCGAAAGTTTCTTTTACATTTTTAATCTTACCGACTTGACAATTAATAATGAATAGAACCAAAGCCACCTAAGTAATATTTTGTTTTTATAAAAATATATTTACTTATCTAGTTTTTTCCTTCCTGTGAGCTTATTTTTTAACGGATTTTGAAAATTTTGGTGTCAAAATATCGCAAAAAAAGTATCGGTTTTAAAAAGTTTTTGTTCCCACTAGGGCGCTATTAGAAAAAACTAGGTTATTCTAAAAATTTAACAGTTCATTACATTAAATGCTGTTTGTCATCAGACAAGTAAAGAAATTTTTCCATGATCAGGTGATCCGGTAAATAGTATTGGTCCACAGCCTCCTAGACAAAATTTTGCAAAAATTAAATAGAAAGTTAAAAGAACAAAAAAAGTGAGAAAAACCATCCTATCCTACGTAGAATGATCTCCTGAATCCAAAAATGCGAAAGTTACTGCCGTTTCCGCTCAAACCGGAAGTGCAACCATTGACTACATATTGTCAAAAAATTGGACATTCAGTCTATATTAACCCTTCCAAATTTCAAACCGCTATCGCAAGCCGTTTAAAAGTTATAGAGTGTTTCCATTTTCTTGTGTCACCCGGTAGATAGTAACCTGAACATCCCCGGGAAAAACGGCCGCAACGGTTGGCGGAGTCGAAGGCGCTCCGGACGGGCAGTACACGACGTCATTTTTCCGCGCTTCGAATCCTTCCACTTGCAGCAAACGCAAGGGCCGCCCGGGCTGCACCTCGCTGCCCATTTTCCAGACTCGGATCACATGTGCTGCAACAAAGCAGAACGTTTTTTTTTTACCTGCAAAGCCGCGAATCCTCAGGGGTGAAAATAATACGAGCCGGTTTGAACAACATTATTTTATTAAATTCGGTTCAATAGTCGTCGTATTCGGCTTTCTGACTTCTGCATTTTCGGCACGACCGTTGCAACCTCAACTTAGTATCTTCCAGGCACTGGTTAAAATCCTCCTGCGTTTCGTTGACCTTGATGCGTATCTCCTCCCTCATCAGATTGTAACACATCGCGACCAATCCGAGTCCTTAAATAAATACGTTCAAATATATTCGAAATAAAAGGTCTAAAAAGGTCACCGTCTCACCTAAAAGCATATAGATGAAGTTGATCACCAATTTCGTTTGGTTACCGTGAGTGGAGGCGGAGACATCCGCACCGGGAACGAGATCTCCCATGCCGAGCTTGCACAAGCTGGTCACGCAGAAATACGTGCTGTCC
This sequence comes from Cylas formicarius, assembly GCF_029955315.1. Classification (NCBI taxonomy): domain Eukaryota; kingdom Metazoa; phylum Arthropoda; class Insecta; order Coleoptera; family Brentidae; genus Cylas; species Cylas formicarius. Next base: position 6,994,201 of record NW_026844341.1, on the reverse strand, counting down.
AAAAACCCCCACTGTTCCCATTCGCTGAACATGACTGCGCCTGCGCAGAGGAACCTTACAACGATTGATTTCACACCGCGACGGTACCGACCGGTCAAAATGTAGGCCAGTATCACCCAGAGGCATGCTGTCGACGGTACCACGATCCTTTTCGGCGGTGCGCTGTCGTCCTTCTCCGTCGAGCACTCGTACAGCCGCCTGTAGCCCCACTTGAAACAGCCCGCGAATATTTTGCCCATGTTTTTGAAATACAACACGTACAGTGGTATGCCGAACAACGCGTACACCATGGTCAGTATTTTGCCCGCCGAGGTTTTCGGTACCATGTTGCCGTAGCCCACCATCGTGATTATGCTGAGTGAGAACATGAGCGCCGCCGGAAACGTCCAGATCTCTTCGAGCGGCCGCTCATCGTAACCTACGACAACCACCGGGATAATAAACAGGTTCGATAATCAGACTTACTGAAACAACCAGCAGACAGCGTTGCAGACGTTAAAACAGAACATTGGGACAAGATCTCAAAATTTATTGATCTGAAGAAAACGGGATCAATAATAAATAATTAAAAAAGTTACGTTTTTTAATAACAATTGTTTGCGAAAAAAAAAAGGCAATGAATAGATTATGAAAAGTTGAGCCAGGAAAGTGCCAGCGGCTTTGCACTAGGTTCTAACCATTCGAACTCTACAGCCATTCACTTAAAAAAAAAAAACAAAATACTCATTTTCAGGTCTGTATTACTTCAATCTTCTTCTTCGAATCATGCATACAAGACTTTACAGAAAATGCGAATAGGTCAGCGGATTCAGTCAGTTTGACTTTAAGAGAGGGTTTGGAACCACGGAGGTCATCTTCAGACATGAACTCCTGGTAACATATCTACAAGAACTTGGATTGGACGACAAAGATATAAGACTGATTGCTAATCTACATTGGCACCAGGCGGCTGAAATAAGTCTTCAAAACTCAGCAACAACAAAGGAATTTGAAATAAGGAAGTGTGTCAGGCAGGGCGGCATTCTATCCCCAATGCTTTTCAATCTCTATGTGAAGACAGCTTTCGCTGAAATAATATCTGAAATATCTGAAGTATTACAGTTAATGGTATTACAATTAATAATATACGCTACGCTGACGACACCGCAATAATAACCGATAATGCCAACGATCTGCAACAAACCTACAGAGGGGCCTAACCGGAATCTAAATTTCAAATTCAGGTACAGAATGGTTAAATGTTAAGTCTGGTTGGTTCTTCTGTACGGAGCGGAAGGGTGGACGCTTAAAGCTATTTCTATCAACCATATTGAAGCGTTTGAAATGTGGACTCTGAGACGGATGCTAAGATACCCTGGACGGAACGTGTCAGAAATGGGGATGGATTGAAAGACCGAGAACTCTTCGAACCTATTAAAAAACGAAAGGTCTCTTACCTGGGGCGCATTATACGGGGAGCGCGATATGAATTTCAACGCCTAATACTACAGGGAAAGATTGAAAGTGGAAGACGAGGCATCCGAAGGAAAAAGTTGTCTTAGCTCAGAAATATCCACCAGTATAAGTGACTTTCAGTCGCTCCAGGAAGCTGCAGTAAATATACTCGTATATGATAATGAAAGAAGAGGACGCCTAAGCAGGAATCTGCATGGCACCTAAAGAAGATTACTTCAAAACAATTATAATAAAACTGACAATATTGTGTCATTGAAAACATTTTAAAATGATTAAACAAGTCGGAAAACGTAAGCAACTAAATTTTCAACCTGTGAATTAAATACCTCTCACCTCAATACATCAAATCTATTACATCGGTGCCCTACCTTGCACGTTATACAGAGATAATTTAAAATGTTTTTGCAAAAATATTTTGGGTTCTGTAAGCTACCTAATATTTTCCGTTTGTGCCTCAATATGCGTCGTGGACGGGCCTGGAAATACGTACCGTGCCTGAAAATCTGCACCAAGTCCGATTGATACTGTTTGAGCACTTTGTTCGCGTCACTATCAAACGTGTACTTATTGAACACATTGTTCACCACCGCCACTTTAAACAGACTCCTCACCGTGCGATTTCGCATCGCCATGACTTTGTGGAGCTGAGGGTTCTCTGTACTGTGTCAACAAATAGGAGAATGGTGTAGTATGGATATCAGTTATTGAAACGATTTTTGGGCCTTAGAAGTGAAATTTCCGCTAATTTAGGAATTATTGAAGTATAAAAACAATTCTTAGGTATTGTTTCGCACCTAAACTTTTAATTTTTGGTGCAACGAGATCCATAGTTCACCACAATGAAGATAAACAGGACGTTAATTAAGTAGTACAATTTGTTTATTTTAATACACAATTTAGTTTTCTAAGTAAAATTACAACCTACAATATCTGTATACTTAATCATCACCCTGTCTGGACAAAATAATCAAAACAGAGGAATCACCTCCGCTCCACCCTCATGAACCCCAACGCCCCGATCATGGTGTAGCACAAAATGAGTGCACCGACTCCCACTTGTGTGCACATGAACGCAACTATTTTCCTACAACAGTCTTTGATTTTCTCCCTTGGCCTGTCGTGTTTGTAGGAAATAGCGGGGCTTCGAGCTCTGGACACGCCGCGCGATCGTCTCCCGTCCATTTTCCCGACTGATTCGTCATCGGAAAACGAGTGCAGAAAGAAATCAGCACGTGGCTATTTTTAAACCCGCAATGTTGTCTTTCGAAGGTGTAGGGGGCGGAGATTGGAGCTTTGCCAGTACTAGACGGCGCATTTTTTGAATGAAACAAGACAGGTTTTGTGTAATTTGCGTTAAACGAAAAATTTAGTCGAAATCTGGAACGGTAATGCCTATTCAAAGTATAAATAAATCTTTTGACGGTATTTACCTATTTCCAGGCCGGCGATTTTAATATCGGACTTGCCGGCAGAAATGCTTTAAACTTTTAAAATTTTTATTTGAATACAGCGAAAGCAAATGAATTACAGAAACTACGCTCATATTACCGAAACGTTCCTTGCCGACCAATCTGGCTAACGACAATTCTTTATAGATAAGTGCGTTCGTATTTTCTAAAATATCAAAACCGCAACCACTTGAAAATAACAGGAAAATTTTTATTTATGAAATAATCATTCTGTGCCACTGAAACCGTTATAGCCACTTTCAAAGAGGTGAGATTAATCCTGGTTTAAATTATACCCGGAAAGCACACTTCTTATTCAAAAAAGGCCATAGGTGCATTACGAAGTTAAGCACAAATCAAAGAACACAAAATGGAATGTGACGCTTTACTTGGCACGCTCCCCACTAAAAAGAAAAAGGAGAAGAATCTAACCTATTTATCTTGGATATTGTAAACAAACAAAGTAATGGCTCTATACGATAACAAATATTGGCTACTTTCCCACATTCGAAATTCGTTTATATCGACAGATGATACGGGTAAGAAATAAACGAATGAAAGTTGTCCATTCTATTGGTAATTTCCATGTAGGTATGTGCGAAGTCGTCATGGTAGGCGAGAGCAGGCGAGTTAAAGATCGTATCTTGAACAAAGAACCTTATGCCGATCCTGAGTCGAGCGAAGGAGAAGACGACGAGGTCGGTTCTTACAATATTCAAATGGATATGGAATTTGGACTTAGAGAGCGCTCGATGACGGCCGCCCGATTAGAAAAATTAGAGTACTATTCGAGGAAAGCTGCCAAAATGAAACACCTAAAATGGGAAATGAAAAAAGACGCGGGAGACAATGGCGCGTCGGAATTGTTTGTTAAAAAAGCGCAACCAATTCCGAAACAGGCAGTAAAGTCAAGTCTGACTGCTGTTCTAAAGAAATTTACCAATATGCCCCAGAATCCTTATATGGACTACGCGAAATTCGACGGTAAAAAGCGGGAAATCGCACGGAAATATTGAGAATTTGGAGTATCTTGTTTGTAGGACTTGGCCAGATCAACATAGCCACCAGGAAGTATCGAATTTTTTTAACAATGCTGCCGGAAGAGCAACGAAATTATCCGATTGAGGTTTGTTGTGTCGCCACGGCGAAAATATCTGAACTGATTGGACTGATCCTGTTGAAAGTCAGGTAAAGATGGCCACTTTAAAAGAATACAAAAAATATTCCACAAAAAATACCCAACTTCTGAAAAACAAATGTTGTTTGTTCATTTTAGTACAAAATATGCAGAGGCGACTTTAAAATCCGTCTCCAATTATGGTTTATTCATAACAGAGGAAGATGGTGAAGTCGACAGAGATTTTCCCGCCTTGGATTCCAGAGAATGTATCGCCAAGTTTGGATTTACTTGTTTAGGTAACCATAATGGATTCCTTCAAGCATTAAGAATCCTAATAAGTGTTTAATAGGACTCGTGGAACACAAGGAACCTGTTAGGAACATCTCCTTTGATTGCATGGAAGATCTCCCCTCTTCGCCAGAAAGCTTAGGTGGGAAAAAACGTACCACCTCAGCTTCGAAAGCGGAAGAAAACAAACAAATTAATGACATGATGTTAATGGATGGTCACAACAGGGCGATGGAAGCACCTTTATATAAATCTTACAGGGTGAATATCATAAACAAGGTCAGGCAGAAGAGTGAGGTTCATTTGGGTGAGCCCAATTATTTTTGCGCCTCACCTCATGCTTAATCTATTAAACATTTTTAGGGATAAGCAGCGAAAAATTGGAGATCGACCCCGTGGCCCATACCCATTCAAAATTTCAACTGGTTAAGCAGAAACCAGTTAGCTACCACATGGACATGGTTGCGTGGTGTGAGGTCCTCGATTGCAAAGGACCCAAAAGCACCTTCAGGATTTTATATTCCAGCGCGTTTGGAGGAAATGATCGAGGCACAGTTTCGCCCGGTAGGTGAAAAAAAATTATAAATTGCGATACGACGCCGTTTTGTAGGATCCAGTTTTCCACCCACTTTTCACACGTCGCCCAGTTTCAAACATTTCGACTTCGAAGCGGATAAGGATATTGCGGATGAAATAATCGAAAAGGTCAAGCTCATACTGGAGCTGAGGTCAAGCGAGGTCAAAAAGGAGTATCTGGATGCCATACGAAGAAAAAGTTTCGGAAAGAAAAGAGTTTTCCACCTATAGTGTGATGTATTTTACGACGTTCGTGTAGACAGAACAAATAAAATCTGGATTGACGCGAACTATTTTTGTTTTACTATAAAAAATTACCACTGGTTGAAAGTCCAAAACTTCTCAATAATTCAAGTATTTAATGAATGTTCCACCTACCTTGTATCACTGGAGGTATTTCGAAAACGGCTGCCTAGCCAACACAATCGCGCATGACTTACTAACCGCCATTTTCGAGAACCCTGTAAGTCACAGATCACCGAATTTGACTGGTTTGACAACCGCGGTTGTTTTAAATAGAGTCAATAAATTTTTTTTACCCTCGCACAAGTCACGTTTTACTTGTTACAGCCATAGATAAAAATTCATTCCTACGTATGTTGTCATACTCGAATCGCATCGAAGTATTAAAACCGCAATTTAGAAAATTACTTTACTCGAAATCAGGAGAAATGATATGATGATGCCATATTGGTGACACCAGCTTATGCTAAGAAAACTCTTCGTGTCGTTGCTAACGCAATCGTGATCTTTGTTTAATAACTGTATATTTAAATTCCACACGCTATTTCGTTTTAATCAGCGACTTCCACGCACACTTAACTCGTTACCCCAAAATGAGATCTGTGCATACTTTAAGAAAATAACCTGTCGAATTGAAAAACTGTCAAGGGCCATGTTGGTTTTTGAACGCCGCTTATCGGTTGAAAACGAGATTTCAAATGACCCTGTGCATTAATATGCGCCTATGTGGCCCATCTACATATAAACTGATTATATCATAATACTATTTATAAGAAATAAGCCTGAAAAATATATACTGCTATGTTCTGAATACTATATTTTTTCGAAATGTTAGAAGACTTATTTCTAAGTATATCAATTTTAAAGTAAATAAAGTAAGCAGGATATAACGTCATAAAAAAATGGAATTTTAAGTACTACCTCTGCAAAATACCCAAATTTTATCGCGACATTCGTAATCGCGATAAAATCGCATAAAGAATTTTCCAAATGCGTCCAAAATCCCGCGAACAAAACATGACTCGATGTTCCGGCAACCACGAACCACAGTGGCGTGCCGCAATTTTTGCTTTTACGGACGATATAACTGGTAGCACGCAGTGAAAAAAAACCTCTGCAATAACTTTTTGACTAAACTAAACATGTTATCATTGAAAGGGGGACAAGGAAATTGTTATCGTAAAGACTCTGTAACTAGAGTCAATAAATGCGTCCTCTTTACTACAGATAACGCAAGACTATATTTAGCTATTACAGATTTTACTTTTTAAAATTTCACCCTAACCGCTATCTTATCTGCAGTCAAACAGGCATATAAGTATTCCCAATACGCTTACGCCAGTGTGACAAATTTCGTATACCCAAAAAAAGAACTTACAAGCGCGGGTGTTCTTAAATTCCTCCTCTCCAAAGCAATGCTTATTCTGAGGTTCAGGTAGAACGTGTCGAGTAACATTTCATTTCAATCGCTACAAATTCGATTCGACATGAATTGTTGCGGGTTCCTGTTCTGGCTTTTGATCCTCATCACACTGGCTTTTCCGATTGCCGTGTTGTGCGCGATAGTCTACATTTTTTTGTATGCCTTCTCGGGCATTTGTCCTGGATGCGAGGTAAGCGAAAAAAGGTTGTATAATTGTCAAGTTTCACTTTTTTGTTTTCAGGGCTGCGCGGAAACGTTCCTGAGAGGGGTGCAATTGCCGGGCTACGCGATGAGGAAGGTTGTCCATTGCGAATGCTAACTCATGCTTTAACCTAATTTATACTATTTTATATTTTTGTACAAATAAATATCAATGTTGTATTTTATTCAGAAAACATTTCACCTCCGTGGAAGATATAGGAACCCTGTTACATTGGAAAATATCACAAAAACTGTCCAAGAACAAAGGCAGCACCTCACTGGTGCTGACTTCTCTGTTTAGTTCCTTAGACAAGCTAGTTACCCCTTTGCCCTCGATGCCACAAGGTACTATATGATCGAACCAGCTCAAATCTGTGGCGCAGTTTATTGCTAATCCGTGCGTTGTTACAAAACGACTACCATGGACGCCAATTGCGCAAACCTAGGTACACCATTTTGCCTAAAGTAATTGAATAGTATGTAAAACTCGCACGTACCTTGTTGTCCTTGATCCAAACGCCGGTGTGAGGCGACGTCTCGGCTTCTAAGTTGAATTTTTTGCACAAATTGATGACGGTTCTTTCAATTTGGCACACATACCATCGCATACTAGGCGTGAAGCATTTCAAATTTAAAATGGGATAAACGACGAGCTGACCCGGGCCATGGAAAGTAATAAGGCCACCTCGGTTCGTTCTATAAAAATCTGCTCCTTTTTCCTTCAACCAAACCTCCTCTCTGTGACTATACTGCAGGTTACGAATTCCCACCGTATAAACCGGCAAATGTTCCAAACATAATAACACGTTATCGGATGTGGTGTTACCGTGACAACTGGCTACCACATTTTGTATTTTAAGAGCTTTGGCGTAATCCACTTTGCCTAAATTCCATATTTTCACTATCTTTTCTAACCTTTTCGTCATTGCTTAATGGCAATATGCCACAATCAAAAGAGGCGGACATTCTTCTTTATTTCCTTAATATTGGCTCTAGGGCTTTAGAAAAGAAGAACTGAGAGACGAAATTGATTCAGATAATAAATAAGTAGCACTTATCACGCAGTTTTATTAAAAGACTTTTGTTACACTATCATTCTCAAGGACGTCAGATTTGGGAGATGACTACATCTCATCAGAGAAAAATGCGGTATAATTTCGGCTTCTTTTGTCAAATAAGTTTGCCGAAGGCTACGTCACCGTCGTTACACAACTTGATGCGTGAAAATTCTAGACAGAAATATTCTAGATTTTAAAATTTAAAATTATCACAGTGCCTTGGCAACAGCGCCGCGACACGGCGATTTCCTAAAGCGCGGGCCGTCAATTCGCCGGCAGCCATTTTCGAAGAGCGAAGCGCACGTGAAACGACTTTTAAATTATCTATAAATTTTTGGCAAAAACGGAAAAATGTTGAGCGCGGCGCGAGTTTTCAGTAAAGCCGCGGTCCAATGCACCAGGCAACCTGTTGGTTTCACAAGTAAAAATGGTTTCGGCCATCTACTGAACACGGTAGGTTCTGACGCAAATTAGTAGTTTTCGCACTTTTGTTAATTGTTTCAAAATATCATTTGCCTTTTAGAATATAAGCCCCGGCTTGATCGCCAAACCCAGATACGACCAGATGCGATACAAGTCTGAAGGGGTTAGGGGGGCCGTGATCGGCATCGATTTGGGGACTACCAATTCTTGCGTCGCGGTTATGGAAGGCAAACAGGCAAAAGTTATTGAGAATTCTGAGGGCTCCCGAACTACGCCTTCGGTGGTCGCGTTTACCAAAGATGGGGAGCGTTTGGTCGGCATGCCTGCCAAGAGACAAGCTGTCACAAACTCTGCAAACACATTTTATGCTACCAAGAGGCTGATTGGTAGACGATTTGAGGATCCCGAAGTTAAAAAAGATATGTAAGTCAAAGCGGTGGGTTACATTAATTTCATAAACGGGTTGGTAGTGTAAGTATTTGAAAAAAAAAATCAGTATTTTAATCTCTTTTCCAAATTATTGCCAAGTGTTCAAAAAGTTTTTTGCCAGTATTCATTTTTGAGTTTTATATCTTTTTCATATTAGATGGTTTATGGGGAATTTTTTCTGTTTTTCTTTAGTGAGATTAGTAATTAACTATTTTTTAATCAAACCTAGCTAGTCTAGTAATTTAGTTTACTTACCATAGTCAAATTAAATTATGTATCGCGGAAATGTTCGTAATTTGGATGGTTATGGAATAACATCGGCGGCTGATTTTTAATAGGTGGATTTTGAGGGTATTTTTCGATGAAATCATCATAATTTTTTGTATCTTTTTATAATTATTTAATTCTTCTGGAGAAAAGATAAAACGTTGCCTCTTCACCAGGAACAACGTTTCATACAAAATCGTGAGAGCCAGTAATGGAGACGCGTGGGTCCAAGGTTCCGACGGTAAAATGTACTCTCCCAGTCAAATCGGCGCATTTGTCTTAATTAAAATGAAGGAAACCGCGGAAGGTTACCTAAACACCAAAGTGAAAAACGCTGTCGTCACTGTGCCCGCGTACTTCAACGATTCCCAAAGGCAGGCGACCAAAGACGCGGGCCAAATATCGGGCCTCAACGTCCTGAGGGTAATCAACGAACCCACCGCGGCCGCATTGGCTTACGGCATGGATAAAGCCGAAGACAAAGTGTAAGTTTGCGTCGTCGTTTATCGTGCGGGGAAGGGGCGTAACTCGGAACGGGGCTTGTAGCATCGCCGTTTATGACTTGGGCGGCGGTACCTTCGACATATCAATCCTCGAGATCCAAAAGGGCGTGTTCGAGGTGAAATCTACCAACGGCGACACATTCCTCGGCGGCGAGGACTTTGACAACCTCCTCGTGAACCATTTGGTGTCGGAATTTAGAAAGGAACAGGGCATCGACGTCACCAAGGACGCGATGGCGATGCAACGGCTCAAGGAGGCGGCGGAAAAGGCCAAGATCGAGCTGTCGTCCAGCCTGCAGACGGACATCAACCTGCCCTACCTGACGATGGACGCGTCCGGACCGAAACACATGAACCTCAAGCTAACCAGGGCGAAGTTTGAGAGTTTGGTGGGGGACCTGATCAAGAGGACGATTTCGCCGTGCCAGAAGGCGTTAAAGGACGCGGAGGTGACCAAGTCCGACGTGGGTGAGATTTTGCTTGTCGGCGGTAAGGACGGTACTATAAACTCGGAAAAGGATCGGAAAAATCGGAAATTTAGGTATGACGAGGATGCCCAAGGTGCAAAGTACTGTGCAGGAGATATTCGGCAAGCTACCCAGCCGGGCGGTGAACCCAGACGAGGCGGTCGCCGTCGGGGCAGCCGTCCAGGGCGGCGTCCTCGCCGGCGACGTGACCGATGTCCTCTTGCTGGACGTCACGCCCCTATCTCTCGGCATAGAAACGTTGGGCGGTGTGTTTACGCGCTTGATTAACCGCAACACCACCATTCCGACCAAAAAGTCGCAGGTGTTCTCGACGGCGGCCGACGGCCAGACCCAGGTGGAAATCAAGGTGCATCAGGGCGAGCGTGAAATGGCAAGCGACAACAAGCTGCTCGGTCAGTTCTCGCTGGTGGGCATCCCGCCCGCGCCGAGGGGCGTTCCCCAGATCGAGGTAGTAAAACGCATTATTTCCCAAAAAGAAACCTTTTCTTTTCTTTACCCGCACTGCTTTTTCGAGACGGTAAATGTATGCGCAGGTTACCTTCGATATTGACGCCAACGGCATCGTGCACGTGTCGGCCAGGGACAAGGGTACCGGGAAGGAGCAGCAAAGTGAGTTCCACGCTTTTGGGCGTCCTCAGGGCCGCGACGTTCACGATATCGCGTCTGTTTCAGTCGTCATACAGTCGTCGGGCGGCCTTAGCAAGGACGAGATCGAAAACATGGTGAAGAACGCGGAGCAATACGCGCAACAGGACAAGGTCAAGAAGGAGAGGGTAGAGGCGATCAACCAGGCGGAAGGCGTGGCTCACGACACCGAAACCAAAATGGAGGAATACAAGGCGAGGACGCGCGCTCGGCGCAGCAAACCGTACGGTACGTTTGAACTACTTTTCGCGTGTTGCAGGCCCAGTTGCCCGAGGAGGAGCGCAACAAACTGCAAGAAGAGCTGGCCAAACTGAGGGAGCTGCTGGCGCGCAAAGACGACGCCGATCCCGAGGAGATTCGCAAAGCGACCACGCAGCTGCAGCAATCGTCGCTGAAGCTGTTTGAGATGGTGTACAAAAAGGTAACGGTGATGAGGTGACCGGGTGGGGGGTGGAGTCGGAAATGTTTGACGGGATTTCAGATGGCGTCCGAGAGGGACGGGGCTAGCAGTAGCGGCGAACAGCAACAGCAGCAGCAGACGGACGAGCCGAAGGAGAAGAAGGAGGAGAAAAATTAAAATTTAAAAATATTGTACGTTTCGTGGTGTGAGTGCGATTCGGTGCATCGCTAGGGGTGGGCGTGCCGCGCGCACAATTCGACTGATGCAAAAAGACAGGGTGGGGCGGACACGAGAGACGCACGATTGTTTTAGTAGTGTACAGGAAGGTGGCGTCCCGGTCGGTTGCCGTTAGTTGTCGGGACGGCCATCTTCGGTATTTTTTTTAACCGAAATCTCTGTGTTATGAATTTTGTTAATATCGAAAATTATTCGTAATATATTTGTAGAAAAGCGTTAACTGGTGTTTTTATTTTAAGGATTTCAATGGTCGGACTTGCGTCGTAACTTCCTTTTTGCTCTATCCTTTTTCGTAAAATGACCAAATGTCGGCTCCCTTTAGGAGCTAAAAGGCTCTCATGTTGCGTTTTTGCCCTTGTCGGGAAAGTTTGTGTGTACATATTTGTCAAGAGTACCAACTACCTAGAGGTTACACTGGACAAAACGGGTTCAGATGACAAAAAAATAACGAGAGTGATACAGGAATGGAATCCTTGAGTAAAAATGTATATCTAACATAAAAAATTAAAGATCAGCAAGAACATCAAGAACCAAAAGAGACACTGAAAGAAAATAACTGATCAGGTAGGGCCATGTACAGCGTATGAACGACGACAGATTACCTAAACAAACAATGAATTGGACACCACACCACCGAAAAAAAAAAGAGGCAATGGAGGCTAGATATCGAAGAACGTCGACATATTATTGATGTGTCTAAATTAAACAGCTATAATTGATAATAATTGATTTTCGCTTGATTATCCTGTGGTTGATCTAGCGGGGGCCGTATATTGATTTCTCCTTAATAATCAATTAAGTGATTTATTCGTTTTAAACCACTACCGTTCTATTTTTTTTATCCGACAAATGCATGGTTCCCGATTTTACAGTTTTTTTTTTCTTTTTTCTTATTCAAATTAATTTAAAATATAAGTTTTTGTCTCCTGGATTTTTCGGATTTCCCTACGCTTCCGAGATAAAAACGGAATTCCAAAACCATGTTAAGCAAACTTAATAAAAAAAGCAGCATTACTTAAGTGGCAAAATATTGGCTAGAGTGTGTTTATTCTGCCAAATTTTAACAAAATCTTTTAAATCACTAGAGTCGCCTCCCAAGTTTGGTCATGCACTTTAAAAAAAAACGCTCTATTCTATAAAGATTTACACCATACAGCTATCAGATAATATATAACATATAGTGGGTCTACTACTGCAAAAATTGATGCACCTTAGGTGCCTACGACCTTTTCGTGCGTCCATATTTCACCTACTAACCCGAGCTTTACGCCATTGTATCTCTAAACAAAGATATCCATACACTAACTTCTTGCCTGAAGATTTAATAAGATCTTGCCATATTTAGAGAAAAGACTACCGTAAAAATGCCTCATCCAAGACGATCTACCGGACAAATAGTCGGTTGTAGCCAGCTGAAACCCGGAATTTAAAAAATCCAAACGGAGCCATAGCTATAGTTGACACTTTAAAAATCTCTGGTGACGTCGGAAATCTGACCTCTAGGGACGGAGACGATGCAAAAGTGACCTATAATAACTACTTACGTATTCTGTGCATTCGATAAAAAACATGTTGCTGTTCAGGACAGTTGTTTAGAAACATAGTCCGTCAATTAAAAGTTCTTTTGCTTTCCAAATATCTGTAACTCCTCCATTCGATGCGCATACAAAAAACACATTTCCATGTTAACTACCACGTTTATTGCGGCTTGTTACAAGAATGGTTCGATGCTGAACTCGACCGCTGAACACGGATTGTTCAGTTCGAACTGCGCGAGCACGTAGGGGTGCAACACGCCGATCTTTCCTAACCGCTTTCCGTTATAGACGATTTCCGCGCACCGTCCCGGGAAATACGTCGGGTCTGCGAGAATTAGCTTCGATTACGCATTACGTGGCTTAATTCAAGCTTACCGTCAACTGCCTTTAGATAATAACCATGGTCTGACTTTTCAGGCGACCAGGGCACCTCCAACAGTAACATAACTCGATCGAGCAGGCCGTGGACGACCTCGAAACCGGCGTTCTTGTTGAAGTTCACGGCGCATACGCGTCGCTCATTGCGGGCGCCGACCTCTGATGGAAAACGGGCACACTAAAATCTAGCCGTCACACCAGGAGCCCGTAAATTACATCACAAGACTTGTTAAATTTTTACACGCTGCGTGCTCCGGGTGCATCGGCGTATTTTACACATTTTGGCAGTGGCGCATGAGCATCGGGAATTCCCGAACAGTCGGTAAAAAGGTAATATTAATTATCTCCTAGCCAGTCCGTTATCTTGGCTCTTGAAGTAAAATCATTAAATCATTAAAACTTCTCAAAACCAACCAAAACAAATTGAGAATATAAATTTTAAATCAGTTACATTTACATGCCTCTAAAGGCAAGGAACAAGATCACAGGCAGGACAGCAGACGCTTCTGTAAATTTAAGCTGACAGACCTGCTTTCGGATCCTTTATAACGACGTCCGAGACTTCGAATATTTTCAGCGGCAACGGCATCTTCTTGTTTGCCGCGATGGTCTTCAGAATACCGGGCAACAGTGTTGTACGACACACCTGGAACTCTAGAGTCTTCGGGTTTGAAATGTGCACCGCGGGAACCTGCTCAATCGATTTGATGCCCAATTTTGTGGAAACGTCGTCCCTCGAACACTTAAAATAAATTATAAAAAAATAAAAACGTCCTTATTTCAACTTCAGAACCGAGCTACTTCCAAGTAAAATGAATAATTTTAATTTAATTTATTTATCTACGGTTTAACCAATTTACAAATGTTTAACATTAATTAAAGGTAAATAGAGAGAAAGAGAGCAGTATAACGGCTACAATCAAACAAGAACAAAATATAACAATAACATCAGAACGAAATGAGGGGAGGCTGCCGACAAAACGATCAAGCTTTAGACAGTTGCAGCATTCTAGTAAGGGGTGAAAAACTCCATAATTTGCGCGATGGTAAGGTATGCGGAACATTGAATTGTCACAGTTTCTGTAAAAGTATCAAATTCTATGTTATGTAAAAGAGCAGGACAATAATGGCACCCATTCAAAATCTTAAAGAGAAAAAATAAATCATTCTGGAACCTTCTGGTTGAAGGCATGTAGTTGATTTAATACCCATTATAGATATTGATATGCGCCTTTGAAGTCAAGAATCTTAAAAATACTTTCTAAACGGCTTAGATGTTACCTATACAGCAGGCATAATATGGAGGCACAGATGCATAATCCAGTCTAGACTGAACCAAAGAGATATAGAGGAGTCTAAAGCAATGTGAAGTAAGTTGGCCCAAAGAGTTCTCCAAATGATATACAGTTTCTACAACCTTTTATGGTTTTGACCACAAGCAGGGCCGTATTGAAGATGTTAGCCGAACTTTATATTAATTCATATTAACGTACTATTTATAAATCTTCCTAAAACGGTCCTTACTTGAGGTCGCTCAATTTCAAGTTGAATTTCCCCAATAGGTAGGTCGATCACCTATGTTAGCTATATTAAAAGCAAATTAGAAAGCTTAAACTGATTTCAATACAAAATCTTATGTAGATTTTGTATTGTTTGTATTATATTTTCCAATTTTTTATATATATATTTTTAACTTTTATATTTATAATAAACATTTTAAAGTAAGAATGGATTATTCACTGCATTGATCAATGGACTCCACACAAATCCGTCAGCTTTCAGCATTTGTATGCATGAAGTACTGAAGTACAGTTCTATTTATTAAGGATTACAAAGAGAAACCCAAGCGAGGTAGACATTCATAAAAATTTACCAAAGTTTAATACCGGATTATCACGTAAAAACGGTATATAGTTTGGAGAACTCTTCTTACGTCAGAATAAGGTACCTGTTAGTAACGTTTAAAGCGAGGGTGCTGTTGTCACTAGTAATACGATAAGTTTGGAAAATAGCAAATATTATGGGTCATATCAAAAAAACATGATTTATCTGTATTTCATTTAAGTATTTTTTATTTGACACATTTTTTTCTTACTTATTTTTGTAGCAGAAACATTTATATTTTTTATCTAAATATTGGCGATAATGACGACCTAGTACTGCTGCAGAAGAACTAAATTCTCTTTTAATGTGTGGAACATGTACCATGCACCCCAACATTATTTCTAAATTAAAAGATCTGCTTAGAACCTCACTGGGAGATTGATGATCAAAAATATCGGCCAAAATAATGTTTCTTATAAAGTTGTGATTGTGATTCACTCCAAGTGCAAACGAAAGAAACCAATAATTAATATAACTTTTTAACTTAACCGTTAACAACCCAATGACATAAAGGGAACTTTTTAAATGAGGTGCAAAAGTTCTTATTCAAATTATTGTTATTGTTATAGTGCCAAATTGTGGATTAAATGCAATTAACAAAATGGAAAGGTATTGGGCTCACCAAGGTAAACGTAAGGGCCTCCGTGAAACCGGCTTCCGCAATTGGGTGCCTCAGCAAGTCGGACAGTTTGTTTATCGGCAACTGTTCACCTATAGTGCTGGTTTGGGGTAAGGTTTTTTTGATATTGTTGTAGCCGTAGGCGATACCGACGTCCTCATAGACGTCGCATGCGTGTATGACGTCGTGCCGAGTGGGTGGAACTGTGACCTTGATCTGGTTCCTGGAGGGCAGCACTTTTGATTCCAGACACATTCGCGAAAGAAGCCTGGCAACTTTGTCGCCGGATTCGCTAAAAATTTATTGTTGTTAGTTTAGGCAGAGTTGTACAAACACGAGTGCAAACTTAATGCCAATCAGTTTGTTTGCTTTTTTCAAGGATATCGTCTCGTTCCTATATTTCAACCCTGGACACAAAATTGTGTTTCCGTCGGGATTTACGATTTGCACATACTCTGCAGTGAATTTTTCCAAACAGTACCCGCTAAACATGCAAACCATTGTGTCCAAGACAATCTTGGCCTAAAATGATACAAGGCCTTTCTTTTTGATAGCTTCCTAAAATAATAAATTTGCTGAATACCTTGGTCAGGTCGGTGGCTGTGCACTCGATGAAAATATTCTTAGTTTTCAGTGTGATTTTTGAATGATTGCCATTTATTATCGGCGGAAGGGAGAGGACAATACCATTACTGTCTGTAATCACAGGATATACTGGACTATCTTTAATAATAGGCAGGTAATGTTTTAGTTGAGCGTGAGTCTGTAAAAAGACACCAATTCAACATCCACAGCTACAATAAACAAATTTTATTATACAGAGTACAAAGCCATCAATTCCTCCCCATTATATTCTTTCTCTTGGTACAGAGGTACAAATTTAATTTCCTTCGGAGCTTTTGCATCATATTCAAAAGGTCCCTTCACAGTATCATAATCATGAGTACCAATTGCCACTAAGCTCCTCTTACGGCAAATATTCTGGTGTAATTTGTCCTGCAAGTCTATGAAACTGTTATACGAGTCCTGGGTAAATGTCACGCCCCTTAAAATAGCGGCAACAGCGTATGGGCGAATTTGTGTAGTATTTGACTTGATGACAAGTTGTTCCACCTTGCCTTCAAGGGGCTGTAGCGCTTTAAAACGTGGCGGTGATATTCTACGTTTGTTTAATATCAAAATATTGCACAAAATATTCAATTTTCCAGACTTACTTGCCCTGGAATATTTGCAAGCCCAGAACTAAACCTTCCAGACAGAGCAAATCGTACCGATTCGCCGGAATTTCTATGCGATATATAGTTTCATCGGACGCATCGGTGGCGAGGAGCGAATCTTCCCCCCGTTCCTTGGTCAATATTTGTTTCTCTGTAGTCTGTAATATTACAGCGCTTATTTATTAATATTAACCCAGTTCGTTCACTATATTACCACTTCGTCCAACTCTAACCCAAACTCGAAACATAATTTCGCGAACTGTTCGTCTGCTAAAAATCGAAAAGGACCACCATGAAGCGCTCTAACAACAAACGTTAACTTACTGTACGTCTTTCCCAACGATTTATATAACAAATCTCTCTTGACTCCTATTGTGGGCATTGCGTGAAGTTTAGATAACGATTTTAAAGCGCGGTTTAGTGGAAAAAATAAGGAAATTACGATAAAAACTTCTACAAAAATATATTTTTGCCGGAATCCGTTTTAGGTTAATGATACTCAATTCTTCTTTAACGCGTTGCCTAATTTGATTCTCGCAGAAGAATGATGGATTCCAACATGGCTTTTTGTTGCGTCAGTTTTATTAGTTGTTCCATTCATCCTATTTAGTTAATTTAATATTTCCCTTCCTGATTATGTATTATACTGATTCGTTTTCGGGACTTTTTTTTTGGATTTTAATAATAAACGGGATCTGAAGACAGTGTCCTCTATTTGTAATCAAGCGAACGCAAACGCAGACAATGTCAGTTTTCTCTTTTCCGTATTCTCTGAATTCCGGGCGTAGATGGCGCGGCGGCGTGGGAACAAAAATACGGAACTCCGTTTTTGTCGTGCGCGGCCATAGTAGAAAATGGCGACCGTAAAGATTGTGATGTGAATTAAACTGTGTGTGGAAACGGTGTACGTAAAGTGATTTTAATCGGTTTTTCGCGAAGAACGCGTGGATCGCGCCGTCTTACTGAAATGCAAACATGCAGAATGAGTCGCAGCATACGGGTGCCGACGAATCGAAGTTAGATAAAGTGAACAACCAGCACGATATAGCAGGGAACATTACTACTTCGTCGACTCCCCAATCGACGAACTCGACTCCGACCAAGTCTGAAACGGAAACGTATTCGGAAAAACGCAGATTCATGTCGGAAACGTCGGAAAGCGAAGAGGATTCCGTCTCCGAGGTAGGTAGAGGCGTGATTCGCACACGCTCAATTAATCCGCTGCTGCCCCGGGCCCAAGTATCAATGAACTTATGGCCGAGAGACATCTTGTGGTAACCATTTACGTGTTCGTCGAGTCGCTCGCCCTTTTTATTTTCGAAACGCGGTTTTCTTTTGTTCCGAGCGCAGAATATAAAATTTTTAATTATATAAGTCGTGCTGGGAGCACATCGCCGCGAAAATCGCGGATGGCCATTTGCCGCTTGGAAGTTCCCCAATTAAATATAAATCGGTAGGTCCAGGTAACACGTCATGTTGTTTTTTTTTCGCGAGGTGCGGACCGATACCGACTGCGTGCTCTCGGATTTCCTGCTCGTATTTTTCCTTGGGTCGCGGCGATGGACGACCCCACGAAACTTCAATACCGAGACGGGTGTCGGAAAACAAAAACTACGTCGCCGCTACGTTTTCGCATTCGGCCGTGTCGACGTTCGGTCGAATTTGCCACAGACATTACGCGGACTGTGTACGTTTGTGTCCGCGATATCGATAGAAGGTGCACCTTGATTTTTTTTTCAAGCACGGCCAGTAAATCGATTGCCGCCGAAGCGTTTGTACTTGGGGCACTTTCACTGGACGCGTTTTGCAAACCCGCGGTTTCGTGCAAATTTAAAATTTTCCCCTACCTAATCTGGAGGCGGCTAGATTATTCTGGGTATGGGTTTATTGTTTCGCATCCCGATAGGCGATGTTGGGTTGCGAAATCGATGCTGCTGCTTGGAGACACCTGTTATTTGCCCGCTGACATTGACAATTCATATTTTGAAATTGAAAAAATCAAATAAATGCTGGAAATAAATATGGCAACTTTTATTATTCTATGAAAAAATATTTTACAAAAATGTAATTTATTTTTATTATTTTTTAGCATAGCCTCGGAATGCAATGCATTCTAATACGCCGATCCAACACATCTCAAAGATGTTCAATAGAATTTAGATTTCGCATTTGGAATGGTCATTCAAGAAGAGCTATGTTTATCTCTCTAAACTATGCTTTCACTAACTTGGATGCGTGTTTCAGATCATTGGCACATTGAAATCGCCACTTTGTATTGAAATCGGTCCATTTTACCCTGTACTTGAATAATTGGCCCTATCTCAGATTGAGAAAAATCGCCACACCATTATGTTACCTCCACCGTGTTTCACAATCGGAATTTGATACTTTGCTTTGAATCTTGCGCCAAGCGGTCTCCTTACATATCCACGTCAATGAATCGAAGAATTTCCTCTTGACTAAAGCACTAATGATTATTTTTTGAGATTAGCAACTCTTAAATGAAGACCTCCATTGATTAAATGGTTTCTTACCGTTCTACTGGTTCTACTGATTTCATTTTTATTTTGCCTTTACTGGATGATTTTTAGATAAGTTTGAACATTATTGAAACGATTTTATCAATCCCGGAATTAGTTTTACTTAGTCTTGCAGACTTGGACGCGTTTCTCACCTCCCCACAACTTTCATATTTTTGTCACAGCACTTTTAAATATATCTTGCATTCCCCCCCCCATCCCATTTTAAATAAATACAATTTTTTGTCTCAAATCGAGATCGGGCAAAGTAGACTGTAATGCACATTCCTTTACATTTGTTAAACGGATAAAAACGCCAATCAGAGGCGTCTCTTAATATATGGAAATTAAAAAAGCTCTAACTTCAAGTATTAATAATATAGACATTATTCAGTTTCCATACTTTTTTCCACCACTGTAGGTGTTAATAACGGAGTCTAACAAGAGGCAATTCATATTATGAATGTATTTAATAATAAATAATAAAATGTAATAAAAATAAAGGTATCAAAAACGGGGTCTAATTGGAAGAAATTCTTCTTATTAATTTATTAAATAATATAAATTTCCTCCCATTAAACCCAGTTATTAAGGTATTATATTTTGGCACCGCTTGAATGGACTACTTTAGAATTTCGAAGGGTTGCCTCTATAAAAAAAAATGGCGGGACGCGTTCGTTTTTGTTTGGGACGTTTTCATTGACGGCTATTTTTAGGCGCAACATACTCGGGTCTCGAGTGTGTTTGTCTATAAGACGAAATATGCGACCGAGACGCATTTTAGTCGCCTGACTCCCTGCCCCCTCGCGCGCGCGTTTTCCTAGAAAAAAAATGGGCCAGCTGCCGTTTTTTTCCTTATATTTGAGTAAAAAAATCGTGTTACTTCCTATTTCTGTCACTGGTTCAAATCGGATTTATGATAATAATGGTTCGATTCACTTGTGCTTGTTTGAAAACAGGTGGAGTCGTTCATGATAGATCAGGAGTTCGAAGACGACCCCCAAGTGGAGGCGGCCAAATTCCTGCTCAACCCGGATGAAGACAGGGCCGTCGACCCTGAAACGCAGGCCCGACTCGAGGCCCTCCTGCAGGCCGCAGGTTAGTAGTATTCTCAGAACCTCGGGTTTTAGGTAGTTCAAAAGCGCATGCCTCCTCTCGGCTTTCAAAAATCTGTACATTTGAACTATTTGCAAGAAAAATACTCGGTCTCTCTGGGCAGGCATAGGCCAGCTGACCGCCAAAGACGGCAAAGCCTTGGGTGACCCGGAGGTCCTGCGGCGTCTCACCTCGAGTGTGTCCTGCGCCCTGGACGAAGCCGCGGCTGCGCTCACGCGCATGCGCAGCGATAACGCGGGCGGCACTTCCGGCAACGGATCAGCGGGTGGCGGTGGTCGACCCCAGACTGCCGGTGGAAACGGCGGAACTGTTCAGCCCCCCGCCGAGAAGACCTCTTTGGTGGAAGCGTGCACCGACGGAGACGTCGGCACCGTCAAGAAGCTGCTCACCGAGGGCAGGTCGGTGCACGAGACCAGCGAGGAAGGGGAGAGCCTTCTGAGTTTGGCGTGCAGTGCAGGGTACTTTGAGTTAGCTCAGGTGCGTGGCATAGACTCCCCCCTCCCACCCCTTTTGCAAGAAGAGAAAAAAACATCCCCAATTATTATTGAGTTTTTTCCAAACAGATAATAGAAAACCATACATGGTCTGAAAATTTTGTTAAACGATTTAGAACCCCCGATTGATTTTTAATGCTCCCTCACTGGACTAATTGATTGTATCTAATAACACGCACCTATTTTTTGTTAGTGTGTGATCGTATTTCGAATATACCACGCGTAGAACGTGCATTTAAGACTACCAAGTAATCCGAAATAATTCTTTTCTTTTAAAAAATGGAAAAGTAAAAGAACATATTATTTTAATGATGAATGAGAGCATCTATATTATTTCGTTGAATACAAAGGGAAGTGTATTTGTTTGTTGTGCAATAGTAGTGTTTCGATTCCCAAGAAAAGTAAGATTGAACGACATTTTAAGGCCGTTCGTACCAATTTTGATAGTGACTATCCAATGAACTAGAATTAGGAAGAAAAAAAAATATTTCTTTAAAATCTTCAATAACTAACCAGCAAAGTTTTTTACTAAACCACTGCAAAAACATAAAGCAGCAATGATTGCGTCATATGAAATATCGCATTTTATAGTTAGGAATAAAAACAAAATTAACAGATGGAGAATTCGGGAAAGAAGCAATGTTGGAAGCTGGTCATTCACTTTTTGAAGAATTTAAAAATAAAAAGGAAATAGTTTCAGCTATAAACACGTTGCAGTTATCAGCACGAACTGTTACTAGAAGAATTGTATTTTCTTTCCGCTACCGATGGATAAATCGACAGACGTGACAAATATATCACAACTAGCAATTTGCGTGAAGATTATATTTTCTGATTTAACAACAAAAGAAGAATTAAATGGAAGCACCAGAGGGGAAGATGTTTTTTCTACTTTTAAAAAGGATATAACAGATGCAAATTACCTGTAAGTTATCGTCAATTACAACACAACGCAGCACCAGCGGTGATTGGTAAGGTAAGGAAAAAGGATTTATTGCCTTATGTAGACAGGATTCCCCAAATTTATTTGTCATGGTTGCCTCATACATCAGGAAATGTAATGCTCAAAAACAATTGGCTTTCAATATGTATTTACGATAGTAACAAAAATTATTAATTCTATAAAATCGGGGACTATGCAACACAGATCGTTTAAATTACTTTTAGAAGATGAGGGCGTTCAGTTCACAGATCTTTTTTTACATACTGAAGTGAGGTGGCTGAGCAGAGATAAAATACTTGATTGCTATCATGCTTTTGCCACAGATAAAGGAATTTATTGCATCAAGAGGCGAATTCTACGAGCAATTAGAAAATAAGGATTGACTAATCGACCTCGGATTTCTGACAGATAGAACGGCAAAGTTGAATGAATTAAATTTAAAAAATACAAGGGAAAAATCAGCATATCGCTGACATGATTAGTGTTGAGATAAACTGTTGAGAGTTTAAATTTATATAATGAAAATTTTACTGCTACATCGTAATTAGAAATTATAGATAAGCTAATAGAAGAGTTTTCTTCTAGATTTGAAGATTTTGCAGCATTAGAACCCGTCCTTGAAATAGTTTCAGTGTATTTCGAGGTTCATAATATCGAAGACCTAGAATTAGAAATAATACACTTGCCAAGTGATATTATTATAAAAGTGCCTAGTAATGATAAAATGTTTTGGAACATAGTCGCTGAAAACAAGTATCCTATCTTAAGGAAATGTGCGCTAAAAATTTATTCATACAACATACAATTGCGAGTCTTTGTTCTCAAATCTGAAATATTTGAAATCAAAATACCTAACAAAGCTTAATGGCTCACATTTATATAACTGTTTAAATATATCCCCAATTATAAGAAAAAATATGGACACCTAAGTTTCACACTGAATTATATGTATCATTATGTATGACACCAACAAAATAAAGTTATAAAAAATCTGTTTTTTTTTTAATACCTGTTAATACCTGTCATTATCTGTAAATTATGCGCCTCCGGTGATTTTCAAATTTAGTATTGCACTCTTAAGGACAAACAGGTTGCTGACCCCTGATTTAGAGTATAATTAAATTTATTTCTGGTTTTTACAAGAAATTTACTGAAAAAGGTCGTAAAATAACCCGCTTTATTATAAACCCTTCATTTTTCTTATAAAATAAATAAAATTGGTTTTCTTTACATTTACAATAAAAACTACGCTTTCTTGATGTACAGGGATACAGTTGAGTTGCCCAGGCAACGCGTTTATTTGCACTAGCCGAAAAATAAAATTTCTCTATTTCACCGCAAAAATAAATCTAATTAAAACAATATTCTTTTCATTAGCATGGTTTTATAGGAAAAACATATTCGCAAACGTGATCATTGGCCATTAGCAAAATGAAAATTCCTCGAAATTTCCGCGCAAACGTCAACCGGAAAAAAGCCGCCCGTCTCTATTGTCGCCAACGAAATCGTAAACTTCAAAGTGACAGTACTGTCTCGCGTCTTTCCAAAGTCGTTATTAGTGGAGTTTTCACGCGGAAACGTCTAATCCCGCAGGTACTGTTGGCGATGCACGCGAACGTGGAAGATAGGGGCATCAAGGGGGAGTGCACCCCACTTATGGAGGCTGCTTCCGCCGGCCACCTGGATATCGTTAGGCTTTTGGTCCATCACGGTGCCGACGTCAACGCTCAGTCCACTTCCGGTAAGTCGCGTTATTATTAACCAAACCCTACAGCTAAAGTAACCTTCGTAATACCCATTTTTACATATTGAGACTCTGAGACACCTAAGTTAATTGTTACTTGTTCTTGAAAAATTTCTCCCGGTCGTCCGTTAAGCGGCACATTTGCTGATGTTGCTTTGGTTCCAAACTATACAGTATCCAGCTATAGTAATGTACTCATTTTAGTCATTATAACAGTTTTAAAAATATTAACAAGTATCTAATGCTAAATTTAAACTTTAACAACCTCCTCTTCTATATTTTACTGGTTTTGAAAAATTGTTTATGGAAGCCGCAAATAATTATTGTAAGTATATGTTCGATTCTGCTTTCATATTTATAAAGGTCGATAAGAGACATTTTCATATAAAAACGGGTTAAAAATTGTATTTTTCTTTTTTTTTTAATTTTTTAGTGTTCATTAAACTTTTACCTAAGTTTATTAATATATCTAATCGGTAAATATTATATTTTATTAATTTAGTAAGTTATTTTAATTGTTTATATATGTTCTTCTATAAAATATGATTACCAATGTTACCAATATTTTTTCACTTTTGTTATTTACTCGGGACACCTTTAAAATATTAATAAACGATAAAAATTAATTCTAAATATTAAAAAGGTTTTTGGAAGAAAAAATACCACACAATTCGATAAGAGTTGTACGAAATTGGAGTTTACCATATTGGTATTGGTATTGGTATTAAAGGGGGGCGTCCAAGCACCTAGGCCACCAGATGGGGCCGTTGTGCCCCCAGGCCGCTCTAGAGGGCGTCTAGAATGCCGCCCCTCTTATAGAAGGTCAGCAATTCCTTTTAGCCCAATAGTTTACCATAGAATATCATTTGGTTGGGTAGCCGATGAATGCCATAAGAAATTCGACAAACTTTGCCCACTTTAAGAGTAACGTAAATGTCAACGTCTTAAAAATCAATTGACGTAAGCATTCTAAGGTAAAAACAAAAATACACAATTTTTCTATTTTCCCGGACACACAATAGGTTTGCGAGGCGGCATAGTTCAAACGTTCCCGAACTTGTGGTAAACGCGACAACGCTGTACAAATTCGTTGGCTCGTTTGTGGCTTAGAAAACGCCGCTCGTTTTTGGGCGGCTTTTTTCGTTAATTCGGCGTTCTTTCAATGGGCAATAACACGTCTCGAACGTAATGCGGTGCAAAATGTAAGGGTTGTGGTAAAGTGTTAACGGTCGCGTTTCGTGAAAAAACAGGAAACACGCCACTTATGTACGCGTGCGCGGGCGGGCACACCGACGTCGTTAAGTTCCTTCTGGAGAATGGTGCGAACGTGGAGGACCACAACGAGAACGGCCATACGCCGCTGATGGAGGCTGCCAGCGCCGGTCACGTAGGTCTCGCGAAGATCCTGCTGATGCACGGTGCCGGTATCAACACCCACTCGAACGAGTTCAAAGAATCGGCTCTGACGCTGGCCTGCTACAAAGGTACTACCGCGCGTACTTCCAAAATGATACAGTTAATCTTTCGCATATTAATGTGTTACCTCATTAATTGATATTTTTAACTCTTTTTTGTTTAATTAAGCTTTATTTTTTGAAAAAACGGGCAGCTTTACTCATCTCCAATGAAAAAAAAAACACTTGGAACATAAAACTTCAAATTGTAAAGTTGTTTCGAAAAGTAAAAACTTATTGGAAGTTTTCTTGCATTGTAATTGGAACTAATTTTTTTTTTAGATAATGCTTAAATCATAATTTCCCTAGTTAATTTTATAATGTTCGCTAGGGTAATTCCTTTTTTTGCTCCACCTTTTCTAAGTACACATTTAAAAAAGGGCGGATTAAAAAAATTTTTTCACTTTCACCCTAAAAAGACCTAGTAAGCTTCGTTATTAATTTTTATTCAGGCGAAATCAGTGTCGATTTCGTTTTCTTTACGGCGTACCTTTTTCAAATTTTGTTTTACGGAATAAGCTGATGTTTAGAATTTCATCAGAAAAACTTAAGCCCTCTTTCGATGGGAGTTTTCGTCCATTTATGCGTTTCTTTTAGGACACCTGGACATGGTTCGGTTCCTGCTGGAGGCCGGCGCGGACCAGGAACACAAAACCGACGAGATGCACACCGCCTTAATGGAAGCGTCCATGGACGGGCACGTCGAGGTCGCCAGACTCCTCTTGGATTCGGGGGCGCAGGTAAAAAAAAACTCGCCGCCGTTTTCGTGGAGTTTGAAATTCACACTTATCGGTTCCAGGTAAACATGCCTACCGATAGTTTCGAGTCCCCGCTAACCCTAGCGGCGTGTGGGGGTCACGTGGACCTCGCGATGCTCCTAATCGAACGTGGAGCCAACATCGAGGAGGTCAACGACGAGGGCTACACCCCGTTAATGGAGGCAGCGCGGGAAGGTCACGAGGAAATGGTTCACCTGTTGCTCGGACAAGGTGCCAATATCAATGCCCAAACCGACGAAACCCAAGAGACGGCGCTGACGCTGGCGTGCTGCGGGGGTTTCACAGAGGTGGCCGATATCTTACTGAAAGGGGGCGCGAACATCGAACTGGGCGCGTCCACGCCCCTAATGGAGGCCGCGCAGGAGGGCCACCTCGATCTCGTGCGTTTCCTGCTGGAATACGGCGCGAACGTGAACGCGGTGACGCAGACGAACGACACTGCTTTGACGTACGCGTGCGAGAACGGCCACACGGACGTTGCCGATCTCCTTCTGCAATACGGGGCCGATCTCGAGCACGAGTCCGAGGGAGGGCGCACGCCTCTGATGAAGGCGTGCCGAGCGGGCCACCTCTGCACCGTCCAGTTTCTCATCTCGAAGGGCGCAAACGTGCGCAAGCAGACCACCAACAACGACCATACTCCGCTGTCGCTGGCCTGCGCGGGCGGCCACCTCACCGTTGTCGAGCTGCTACTCGGCAACAACGCCGATCTGAACCACCGGTTAAAGGTGAGTGGGTAGTTCAAACGTCCCGGCCTCTCGAGGGACAAATAATCGTAGTCGTTCTAAACCCATTTGTATTTTGGTAGTAGTTCAAATATATCAAGTAAGTGCTCCTGTTATAACTTTATGTATAGCGCATATAACTTAACAATATTTTATAGAAGGATTTTAACAAAAATAACACATTTTCTTAATAATTACTAATTAAACCATTCTTCGCAACGTTAGGTCGTTGATAAAATTAAGTTTTGGTTAGTAATAATTAGCAAATTCGTCCACACTTCATTAAAATTATCGACACTGTTTATTTGAGAATCTTGCAACCAGAATTTATTTTAATCAATTAAGGTCCGGCGATTGTGCTGGCCATTGAAGAACTTGTACATTATTTTCCTGGAACCAGTCCTGAACAAGACGAGATGAGTGTTGCAGATGATTGTTCTGCTGAAACCAATTCACAATGGACGTCTCCAACATACCAGTCTATCCGTTCCGCGAACGACGTCGTCCTCACCGCATTCAGAATTAAACATTTTGTAACTGGTTTCGTCGTCAAATATGTTTTTTAGAATTCAAATGTGGCGCAAATTCAAACCTGTCAAGGCGATTTTTCTTATAAATCAATGGCTGGAAGTCTACTAAAGTTTCGCCTCAACTAATCGTTGTTGAACAGTATTCGCACCAATTTGCAGTTCAGGAATTTCAGTTATTATCCATAATCCTAAGCTGAACCCCGGATCTCTTTGCGAAACTCTTTGGATTCTTCTATCAATCCAAAATGAAGTTTTCTAGAGCCTTCTTGATTTTTGGTATTTTTTTCTAAACGCTTTCACTATGTTCTCAAAACAGTCTTATTTTGGCTAGTTAAACTGCTTGGATATATAAAATCGTAAACTTTACTGCTAGTTTAATTTTAACCGTATAATTTGACTCTATCATAAAAGTTGCTTTACTTTTGTCGGATAGTGTAAATATTCGTTGTTATTGTCACCACTGGCTGCCCGTCGGATGGATTTTCAATTTCTTGAACCGCTCGTTGCAGGACAATTCAACGATGCTGATAGAGGCGGCGAGGGGCGGGCATACGAGCGTCGTCAAGCTCTTGCTCGACTATCCGCATTCTATTCAACCGATCATGCTCAATCAGCACCAGCAACAGCCGGCGACCGCGGCCACTAACCTGTCGATGCTCCCCGGCCAGGTCGGGAGTCGCGACTCCCCGGTGCCGCCCGGGGGGGCGATACCGCCCAATCTGCCGGCCGCCTCGTTCTTCCAACCGCCGGCTGGTAGGAACTGCTTATCGAATCTGTTTGCATAATTTTCCTGATTTTCCTCCTGCAGCGGTGCTCCAGGAAGTTCCCGAGGCGGTGCGTATCGTGCAGCAGGTCGATATTAACAGCCCGACGATCGAGGTAAACGCTAAACAACAGATTCAGCAGGCCGGTCAGAGGTCTGCCACGTCTGCCACTGGCATCGGCGGAGAGCAGGTTCAGCAGCCGAAGAGCGGCGGCCGCAAATCGATACTGCCGAAGAGTCGGTCGACGGGCGCCATGTTCGATGGTAAGTCGTCGGTAGTTTAAATGCTCGTGATTTTACGTCGCCCTACCTAGGAACGCTGACGTCGGCGGAAGTTCAGCAGGTGCGCACTCCGCCGCTCAGCGACTTCGAGGAGGAAGTGTTTTCCGCGACCGAGTTCCTCAACAAGGAGGATCCCAACGGAACCCTCCTGGACTTCATCAAAAACCGGAAGAAGTTCATCTCTGATCCGGACGGGAACACCCAGAAGCAGCAGATCTTGGAGGAATTGCACGTAGGTTTTTTTTTCACCACTCCTCGCGATCGTTTTCTCGATTAACGGTGTGTTGCAGCGGGTGGAACGGGAGTTGCACGGAAAACAGCAGCAGCAGCAACAGCAGGCGGCTCATAACCATATTTTCCAGTACGCGATACCTCAGGATCAGTGCCAGTCGACGGGCAACCCCAACGGTCTACCACTGCCGCTCAATTTCGACATCGCCATTCAGCAACAGAAGCAGCAACAAGGTATTTTGATCGCATTACTATGCTATTTTTCAAATTCGTTCTTATACCCTTTTTTCATCTCTCGGTGATTGTTGTAACACATTCTGGCTCGGACAGCGTTTCTTTCATTATGTGTGTTGTGTATAAAATCCCTCCATGCCGTTATAAAAGAAGTCAGTAGGTGCTAAATCAGGACTATATGGTAGATGACCCATCAAATCAACGTTTTTAATATTCAAAAAGTTCTTTGTTTGCACTGATCGGTGGAGAGTGATTCGTCTTCGGCGGTTGGTTTGTCTATTTTCTTCGAAGACATTTGGCAAACAAATGGTGGTGTACCATTCAGAATTTACTGTTTTACCTTTCATCAAAGAAACAGTTTCAAACTGGCCAGTTTTCCTGAAAAAAACAGGCCACCATTTGAGGTGCTTCGCGCACGAACAACTTTTGTGGACTTTGTCTCGACTGCTGCTTACTTTCAGGTTCATGATTCATCACATGTCACGATATTATAGAAAGCATCGCGATCGTATTTTTTTAACATTTCCTTCTACCAACAAAACGACCCTTCTTTTGAGCTGATGTCAAATTGTGCGGAATCCAACGCGAACAATTTTTTTTAGCTGCCAAATGTTCATGCAAAATTCCGCTGGTTCTGCTAATGCCCAAAGATACCTCAATCTCAAGATGAGCCTGCAAAATCAGTTTCCCCACTGCATCAATGTTTTCTTGGACAACCACCGATTTTGGATTACTTTTTCGAAATTCATCCTTAAGAAAACTGCGACCACGACTGAAGTCCAAAAACCAGCGCTAAACAGTAGTCCTAGAGGGTGATTTAACTCCAAAAGGCGAATTAAGTTCATCGATGCATTATTGTTGAGTTAGACCGCGTCTAAAGTTGTAAAAAATTATTTCACGAGAATGCTCGCGATTAAGTTCCATTTTTAAACGCCACAATTTTTTTAATTTCTCAAAAAAAAAAACACGAACAACACTCTTTCGCCAAAACCTAACTGAGTAAACCTAACCGCAAAATTTCAAATCCCAAAATATAAAATGCAACCCTCATATCTGTAGAACACCTTCGTATGTATCCCAATATACCTAACATTTTAGTCACAACTTTAGTCACAACGTAAGGACCACTATACTTTGGGAACAATTTTTTGCTGTTTTCGTAGTTGGTAATGTCACTCATTCGAACGAGCACTTATCCCACTACTCCGTATAAAGTAGTTATTTTTAGCAGTGTAATAAGTCTTCTGCTTCGACTGCGTGGGCGTTACTTCTTTTCAGCTTTTCGAATTCTACTTCACTTCATTATAGTTATTTCCTTTCTGACTTATTTCGAGAGTTAGGACTGTATAGTCAATTATCCTTGGTCTAGATCGGAAAAGAAGCTCACGCGGGTTCTTACCCGTAACGCTCTGCACTGCCTTATTGCTACCAGAAAGTAAGTTATCTTCCTAATTTCCTCTCGTCTTCAGCCGTTGTTGATAGAGAAACCAAGATATAATGGTTTCAGTTGTTGGCTCGAAGTTTTGCCCTTTCGTTTAGCAGCATATTTAGATACGAAAATGTTAGATATGCAAACACTTACCTCACTTCCTTCTCGTCGTCAG
The DNA here is from genome assembly GCF_029955315.1 of Cylas formicarius. Taxonomy (NCBI): domain Eukaryota; kingdom Metazoa; phylum Arthropoda; class Insecta; order Coleoptera; family Brentidae; genus Cylas; species Cylas formicarius. The sequence goes on along the minus strand of NW_026844341.1, from coordinate 6,963,943 downwards.
CAGTTGCTGACAGGGAAGTAAGATCGTATGATTGTACCGTTCTTGTGTATCGCCCGGTGTCATTGCCTTCTGAATCTGCACTGCTAGTGCTACTGCTGAGTCTATGTTGACGTTTTATTATATTGAGTTTTTGTTTATATTTTTTATCCCATAACTATTTATACAGTATAACTAATTAACTAGTTATCTAATTCAGTCTTTTCCGAATACCTCGAGCACTATCCCACCGCTGCTACGTAAGAAATTAATAGGCGAAGTCTCGCTAAAACACTTATTTATTCGAAACCACCATAATAATCCTATGTCCCGACAGGTATTAAAACAGACTGCAACTCAAAAATATTCTTCGAGCAAGCTCCGGGATCATAGCCCACACCATTCAGTGTGCCTCCCCTTTGATGTCATCACGGTCGAATTATATGGTTGTAAATCTTCTAACCCTGTCATCAATATATTTACCCAATGACGCAGTTACGTTTCATGAGAGTAGTTGGAAGTGTAAAATTGTTGCCGCGCCCCTTGCTCCCGGTGAAACGACTGTCAGTTGTTTGCTGTTTGGCAGGCAACCCGAGCAGCAGCGACCAACTACTTCAAGTCCCTTTCTATGCAGGAATCGCCACGCCGCTGCCATCGCCGTCCGGTCTCAAGCTCGCCGGTGAAACCGCCTACAACCAACCGCCGCCGCCCGGGCACCAACCCCAGCAACAACAGCCCGCGTTTTATTTCGCGCCGTTGGCGGCGGCGGCGGCGGCAACGACTGCCACCTCGACCGGCGTTAGTTTACCCGCCACGCCCACCACCGTCAATAACGTGATAACTGGACCCGCGCCCGGCCTCGGCACCCTCGTGTCCGCGTCTTCGATAGCGCAACCAATCAAGTTCCAGAGCGTCGGCGAAGTCAGCCAGAACACGGCCATCAACGATCGTCCCAAGGTGAAGCCGATCAAGAAGGAGGGCAAGAACATCAGGAAGCAGCAGCAGCAGCAGCAAATTGCGCTGACCCAGTCCCCGCCTCAGGCGAATAATCCTGCACCGCCCAAGCCGTTCAATCTGTTCGCCGACCAACAGGTTCGTCGCCGGTTCACTCCCCTTCAATTATCTTCGGTCGGCGGACTAACCCGTAGTTGCAGATCCAGATGTTCAGACAGCTGCAGATCCCACCCCAGCAGCAGCAGCAGCGAGCGCAGCAGTGCCCGAAGATGGACGCGAAGACGCAGGAGCTGCTCAGCGTGCAAGACCTGGACGTGCAGTTTCTCAAGGAGGATCAGCAGGAGAGCTTGCTGACTGCCTCGATATTGCAGCAGTTCCACAACACTTCGATACCGTTCATACGAGCCGCGTCGGTCGGCTCTCCGCAGAAAACGCGGCTGGAAGTGTACGATCCGTCGCAGGACGGCGGCGGCAAAGTGACCAAGCTCGAACTCAGCGAAAAGGACTTTTCGTCGGTGGACGACATGGTGCAGACGCTCGAGGTGCAGCCCTATCCCGCCGCTCTCGACGAGTCGATGATCGCTTCGCTGACGGCCGCGCAGCAGGTGCGTTTTTATCCCCCTGCGTTTATTTTTTAAAACGGCGAAACGGAGTAGTTCAAATGAACCGATCGCGGTATTGCGGTCCCGCTATTTCGCGAAAACCAAGTCGATAAATACCACGCGGCGTTATGATCTTTAAGAGCACTTTCACATAAACAACTATATGTTACCGTGAATATCTGACAACCGCTGATACGTGTATGTTACTTGTATGTGTGATCCATTCATCAAATATCGTTATTCACCATCACCGTCGAATGTCAACATTCATCATACAAAAGATTTTGTTATAAAAGGAAAACAAATTAAAAAGGTTTATTGAGCTTAACACAAACGCAACAAACCTATCTAATAATATATACATGCATTTTTTTTTCTTAAACTAAAATTGAAAAAAACAAAGTAAATGCACCATGACACTTTGAATTACACAAATGCCTCTTATTTTTACTGCTCCGTTTGGACATGGAACAATTTTTTTGCAGTTACGGAGTGTATGAGCCTTGTCCTCCATTTTTTGATTTAGCACAAGCTGGCTTCTCTTACCGAAATGTTTCGAGCTGGAATCTCATCCGTGGAAATTAACTTTTCTTTGCAAATTGAATACGGGTGAATAGCTGCTTCAAGGTGGCATTTTTGTTTGCTAATTTATAAATCTGAATCTGCTATTCCAACAACAATGGCTAGGCTAACACATCATGGCTAACGGTATCATCAATTTGGGTCTCAGAAAAGTTTGTTTTTGAAGTGTGCAACCTTTTTGTTGCTTGCAATAGTAGACTCTCTTTTGCAGCTACTTTTTTTTCAATTAATAAACCCGTGGTGCCTAGTCAGCACTTGAGATGGAGAAGTAATTGGTTGTAGGTCAATCAATGTTTGAGTTGAATATGTGCTGGGTTGTGGATCAGTCAACAGTTCAGATGAAGACATGCCAGGTTGCGGATTATTTAATTAGATACATGAGGTGAAGGTGGTGGATTAGTCTCAATGATATTTTGGTCGTCTATGTCACTAAGATCTGAAACATGGTCATTAATTAAATTTTTTTCACAAGTATTTACGTAAACTTTCTCGGTTTCAATATTTCTAATTTGCTCGTTGGGGTGAGATGACGAAGCTATGCCTTTTTTTGGTTTAAGGACAAACAAACATTCATATGGACTCTGACGTATTGCTTCATGGTAAGTTATGTTTTTGGTTTTTTGGTACAAACGACAACCTTTCTGACCATTTATTTGAATTACTATCGTACATTTGCGCAGTTAACATATTCTGTATATCCTGATTGGCTCTTTTGACCGGGCCTTGTGGTTGGCTGTGGCGAGGCTTTCCGTGCTCTATTTTGATATTTAGCGTATAGTTCCGATATGACTTGGTTACTGAACTCTCTGCCATTATCCGAATGCAATATTGCGAGAGCACCAAATATTCAAAAATTAATTGAAGGAGGTGATATGGTACTTCCTCCGTTCTCTTTGGATTTTAACGGTCGTAACTGGACAAATTTGGCCAAGTGATCTTATCGACTTGACATTTACAGTTTTTGGAACTGAACTTATCATTAGTTTTAAAATACACTAGGCGCACTGCTTTTCATTTGACATTGTTTACACAAATTAAAATAGAGCATTACAAGTTCACAAGTAATATTTTTGTATTAAACTTGCAATAGCATGTACAAATGTGAGTTTCAAAAAGTAAATTAGAAAAGCTCTTCGTTTGTAAGATATTACTGCATATTCGTTTCTCCTGGTTTTAATGGCACAATTAACTTTTCAAAACGTTTTAAAGGTATGTAGTCCAAAGGAGTACCGTACCTACTTTTAGCAGAAATTACTTCAGAAACGATTTTAGGAGTATCTTTCTTGAGAAAAATGAAAAAAATTTTCTTGTCATTTACTGCTTGTTGTTGGGGTATTTAAATTCTGAATAAACTGATTACTGTTTACTGCGGTAACCATCTAGTACCAATTATATTACCGCTATCAATCAAGCTTTGTGTAAGGCTGGCCATAAGGCCACACGAAAGCGAAGCGCAGAAACCATACAAAAGCCTGTTAGGACCTGTATCATTTCCGATATCGAGGTGTTTGTCGACATACACCGGTAAAGGCCCGAATTTATAATAAAATCAATAATTATTCGGTCTTTCACCAATTCATTTGGTGTCTGTCGACATTAACCGGTGTCTGTCAACAATCACTAATTTCGGTCTTGCACTGTAACATATATATTCACACAGCACGGGCGGCGCATGCAGTATTCCGATACTGAATTTCTGTATACAACATTGCCATTGCGGTGTATGGACGTGTTCAGACAGGGATACTTTTCGAGAAGATATAGATGCAGCTGTTGCGTATAGTGGTGCCCTTTTTTTTATAAATCGTATGTTAATTCCCAAATAAATAAAATTTGTGTTTGTGTCTTCCTATATAATTCATTATAAAGTAAAGTACACAATAGGGTTCTTTCTCTTGGTTGATTAATTAGAGCCCAAACTGCGCCTGTTTTTTTTTCTTTTCCCTTTCTTTTATTCAATTTCATAAATCTCTTGAATGCGATACAGCAGCCGAAATTTTCGAACGCGATTCTGTATCTCTGATGCGCGTATCTCGCGTACAGTATTTTCGTGTGAATGACCTTTTTTTGTTTCTAAATATGGAAAATATAGCGTGGTAGTTTAATTGAACCAATCGCGAAAAGTGGCTCATGCAAGAAATTCATCGCCAATTTTTGAAATTCAGCGGAATGTCGATTATCCCTTTCAGGCGGATCTGCAAGCGGCCGCGGCAGCTGCTGCCGCCGCTTCCGCCGCCGCCCCCGGCGATCTCCAACGTGTAGAATATTTCGCGGTACCGGCGCCCGGGGGTCCGGCCGGTGCCGCTGCCCAGGTACCGGTCCACGCTCTCTATCCGTACGAGCACTATTTGGCCGCCGGTATGGCCCCTGGCTTGCCCAAAGATCAGATCTACCAGGCGGGTTTCCAGGCTGGCTACAGCCTCATGCAGCAGCAGCTGGGTAAGGAAGCCGCTTCGACCGCTGGCGCCTGTAGTTGAAACGCACTTAACGTTTTCACCCTTCCACCAAAGCTTGCCCTCCCAACGTGACGACCAACGAATCGTTGTCCACTACCGCGAGCATAGTACCGACTTCTGCAGCCCAGCAGCAGCAGCAGTATATGACGCCGGTGACGCAGGTCGCGTGCCCTGGTCAGCAGCAGGGCGGCGTCGTCGTCCAGGGTCAGCAGCAGCAACAGCACCACTGCCAGCCGTGCGGTCAGCATCAGCAGCAACAGCAACAGGGCAGCAATCAGGTACAGGCCGCCACTCAAACATTGCAGACGACGGTCGCGAACTGCGCGGACGGGAAGAAAATGCAAAAGGTTCGGTTAGATTTGTTGTTCTTTTTTCATCTCGGCTAGTTTCGGTTAGTTGCTGACGTCGGGGCGTCGTTGGCGCGGGATTTTGGCGACGGGTTTGGGATTAGGGTACGTTGTTTTTGTCGTATGTCGAAACGTGTGGCGTTTATCTAGGGTCGGTGGGGGACGGTCCGGGGGAAACTTGCTCGCCAAATTAAATTGATATCAAAAGGTAACAAAGTATGAAAAAAAAAATGTTTAAAAGGTTCGAACTAGGGCGACATCTCGCGCGTGCATTTAAGAAGTCGGTGATTTTTAGTATTTATTTATTTATTTCCGTACTCAATATAATGTACAAAAATTACAATATACACAGTAAACATAAGTATTCCATTACTATTCCTAGATAATAACGAGAAAAAGGTTTACATGAAGATCTACGAAACTAATTAACCAAACAAGAATAGAAAACGAACCGGAAAATAGTGTTAGGAGTCTTCAATAGGGAACTTGAAGAACAAAATTTTAATTTGAAAAATATTGCTTATAAAAGTAAGTTTATACATACTATTAAAAGAATCACACAAAAAGAAACTTAATTCCATGTAACAAATGTAAGCAACTAAAAATTGTAAAATTTAAATAATCTTTGAAACGCTCTGTCATTGGTCTGTCAGTGCCCAGTCGTGACGTCAATTCGCTGGTAAGATTAGGCGCCAGCTGGACTTTAGCATATAGTCCACTAGAGACTGACAACGCCTTCGTCTTGGTGGTTCTAATTTAAATTTTAGTCTTGATCCTGTCGCTTGCTTTTGTTATCTTGTGTTTAGTATAAAAAAGCAATTTTCAAAATGACCGAAGCCGATTTTTTAAAAGGTGGATAATGTTTACGGTGACGTCTTTTGCTGAGGTTCGCGGTGTTAAAGCTAAAAGGTATGTTTATAGAAAATGCACTAGTTTTAAACCAATATAATATTGTAATCAGCTTAAAGTTTTCTAGTTTTTTAAATTTCAAATGGCATATCAAAAAAAAAAATCAACAAAAAAAAAACAAAGGATTTTTTTAAACTAGTGGATTGCATTGATAACTGAAAGTGTTCTTTACTTTATATAAATCAGGAAGTCATTCCTATGGAGACTGCAATAGGATGGATGCCAGACGAATAAACAGTTTATCTAGCGTTTTACGGGTTGTGCTCAAACACCTTGACACGATTTGTAATATTGTTTTTGTTCCATTTATCATGTAAAGCACACAAAGCACAAATACAAACTGGGGTAGATTAAATACAAACACGGCTTTATACTTGCCAAAAATAAACGTGAATAATTCAATTTTCCGCCCGTAATTTGAGAATAACACTAAAACATGTCCCCGTATCGATTGAAAAGCAGCGGTATGACGTCACGATCATTCCCGCTTGTTTAGTGTCGTTTAAAGGGAATAGCCAGGTGTCGCAACTTGAATTATTTATTGTAACTTAAATGTTGGCTTTTGAATTTTGATATTAAACAAATGTTCAAGTTCCCTATTGACCATTTCTAAATTGATCCAGTCAAATGATCCACAATTGACCACTTCTTAATCAAGTAATATGCTATCAAAATGTTTTAAATTAGAATTGTAGAGTGTTATCTACCATTATTTAATAAAAATATGCATTTTATAATAAATTATTATGCGTTTATGATGTCCAATTTACCTATAACCCTCTTCAAGGAATACCTAAATACTATGCTTTTCGATTCGGGGAGTTCCAATGAAAATATCCACTCCATTTAGTTCTTTGAACGTTGGGACGACGACATATATAAATAAATATAAGTTGTATTGCATTTTTAAAATTATTTCGGCCAATTGACGCAAAAAAATTTGACTGGTCAATTCCATAACCCTACAGGAAAACAAACTAGGATTAATTAGTAATTAGATTTCGAGTAGCATTAAGGTTTAGATGAAAGATGTCTATGATACTAAAGTAGTGATTGTAGTTGTTTTGCATTTAAGTGATCGGGAAATTTGCTGCGTAATTGGTATTAAAAATGTTCAAATAAAATAAATTAGAATGTCTTGAAAATCTTGCCAATTGAAACTGATCTTGTGCGCCTCAGTGTTATTAATTGATTTCGCCTAATTATTCTTCATACTGAAGAAAAAAACACAAGATAACATGTAAACTTTTTTTGGATGTTTTCTATTCCGTTTATTAAAATACATCGGAAACACGTGTATTCGAAGTTTGACCTGATAAGTGTTTTGTATAACAGAATCATAGCGAGCGTTATAGTGAAATTCCGGTGTTAGTTAAGCGACGTTTAAAACCCGAAAACCCGTTTGGTATCCGGAGGCGATCTATCGTCGCGGTAGTTCAAACGAGCGGGCCGCAATGTTGACCGTTTGCTGCAGGTATCAGAAATGAAGTTCAAGAAAGGACGCGCGCTGCGACACCAAAGCCAAGGCGCGTCGAATTTCCAACAGCAACCCGATCAGAACTACCAGATCGATCACAATTCGGCCATCACACAGTACAGCGGCGGCGGCGGCGGCGGTGCCGCCAACGGCACCCGCCACGGCAACAACATCGTCATCACCCCGATCGACCTCGACTCGCAGACCGACAGCAACCACGACACCGCGCTCACGCTGGCCGCGTCTGGCGGTCACGACGAGCTGGTCGAGTTGCTCGTCAGTCGGGGCGCTGACATTGAGCACCGCGACAAGAAGGGTCTGACGTCGCTGATTTTGGCGGCCACCGGTGGCCACGAGAAGGTCGTCGAGGTGCTGCTCAACCACAACGCGGACATCGAGGCGTACTCAGAGCGGACCAAGGACACCGCTTTGAGCTTGGCCTGCAGCGGGGGGCGGTACGAGGTGGTGGAACTGCTGTTGACCAGGCAGGCCAACAAGGTAACGCATACAGAAAACACCTGAAAAATAAAAGAAAAAGAACATCCACACGCAGGTCTTACACCTACCGACATAGAACGACAACGAAAATAATGCAAATAAATAGTTTGCATTATTGTAAAATGTTAAGATTTAAAAAAATCTAAGTTTTGTTTGTTTAATACTGCATTGTCTTGGTCGCATTGCGGGTTCTCTCATGGTTTGTAAGGTGGACAAAACATTCAGTTCAGCATCATTTTCTTCTGCCCACTGCATACATGTACCAAAGCAACGAATAGCTTTCTCATGTTTAATCTTTAGATCAATTCAAACATCTTCCTCGTCACCCTCTTCACTGTCATTCTCACTGTACAGCGGTAAGGGGTCATCATAGTCATCGATCCACTCGTTGGATATCTGTCTCCTGCAAAGGATTACGTTCAGTAGCAACAGTCAGTAGAATATTTTTAATTTCGGTAAACTCTCTTTTGAGTTTGACTCATCAAGGTCTGGATGAAAAAATATTTTGTTTCGACAACTCTACATTACATCAGCACTTACTTTATCTCATGAATTAGCCAGCAGGAATACGGCATCTCTCTTAGATTCCTGTTTTTTAGAGTGCTGAAAATGTCGGTTTCTTCAAAGGACAAAACATGAATTAATAAGGTTTTGCGCTAAAACATTTTAATGAGCCCGATTTCATTTTGATCCATCCGTTGGATTAAGGGCGTGGCATTAGACGGAAGGAACATAGGTACGATATTTCCATCATCACTGATCAATTGATCTTCTGTTGAATAACTTCGAGCGTTGTCAATCAGTAAAAGTGCTTTGCCGCTCATATTATGATCTTTCTGAAACGTTTTTACTTGTTGAACAAAAGATTCGTGAAACTATGTGATAAATAAAGCTAAAGTCATTCACGCTTAATTGGTAGCATGAAATTCAACTAGAATGATACAATTCTTAATTGACCTCAGATTTTTTGATTTGCCAATAACTATCATCTTTAGCTTATGCGATCCATCGCCATTTGCGCATGGAATGAAAGTTATTCTTTCCTTAGACACTTTACGCTCAGGTGTTGAATTATCTTTATGGTGTACGAAAGTATGATCTGGCAACATTTTCCATAACAGTGCTGATTCCGCTGCGTTGTAAAGCTGATTTGGTTCCATCTGCATCTCCCTAATTTTGTTGGTTCATTTCTAAAGAAAAGGCTTAACAACACTTTAGTTCACTAGATAATTTTTCCCCACTAACTTTGGGGTTATGAATAGCATGTCTCTTTTTCAATTTGCTTACCCAACCTCTACTCTCGTTAAAGTTGTTATCATCATAACATTTCACATAAAGTTGTAATGGTTGTATGTTTTTCTCGCTGTTTAATAAACCACCGGTACAACCGAGGGTATTCTCCTTTTCGCAGAGTTTTCTTACGGCCCGGCGAAGAATAACAATTTTCGATGTAGCTGAGATAACATTAGTATTAGAGGAGTTCACTCACCTAAGAGTTTACAGTTTGTACCCAAAATGTCAAATAAAACAAAAAAATATTTACTTTGTGATTTTCGGTCAATTCAAAATTCCCAAAACAAAATTATATTACATACTTAAAAATTCATGCTAGCTATAGGACACAAGCACATTCTTATTTATCCAGATTTCTGTTTTATAGCCCAAATAGTGGACGTACCAATACCAATAGCTTGCCACTAACACCATTTTTTAAGCTATTATCTTGATTCGGGTTTAAAGGCCGTAGACTCTACGTCCAACATCGGAGATGGAAGGACCTCTGAAGAAGCTCGCCACTCGTGCTAGCGAAACGTTAGGAAGTAATTCCAATCGACGACGGCCTTTAAACCCAAATCAAGATAATAGCTTATCAACGGGCCGCGAAAGCCTTAACCAATTTACCATTTTTTAATTTTTCTAAAATATCATATTTTTCCGCTAGTGTTAAAGTTTTGTGTGCTCTTTTTGGTAACATGATGCTTTTTAACATCATGAAAATCTCGTCTTTTGCGGTTTTTTAATAATTAGGGGATTCACCTAGACATCACCATAAAAGTTGCATGAAATAAGAAATCCGGATTATAGAATACATAATGTAAATAAGTAATATTTAAATTTTGTTCGGATTACTGGAGAATCCAGATTAGTGGAGTTCGGATTAGCGAAGGTCTACTGTATATCAAAAAATGCGAGAATTAGAATTAGAAAATATAAGGGGTTTTAAGAGGTTGTCGTGAAAAAGAATGCTAAAAAAAGGAAAGTCTCAATGAAAGTATTGTAGGATACCCTTGTGATTGTAACCCATTTCTATATGAACTGATTTTTGGGTGAAATATAGGAGCACAGGAACATCTCCGATTACACACCGTTAAGCTTGGCCGCGTCCGGCGGCTACGTCAACATCATCAAGCTGCTGCTGAGCCACGGAGCCGAAATCAACTCACGCACCGGCTCGAAACTCGGCATATCGCCGCTGATGTTGGCGGCGATGAACGGCCACACGGCGGCGGTGAAACTGCTGCTCGACATGGGCAGCGACATCAACGCCCAGATCGAGACGAACCGGAATACGGCCCTGACGCTGGCCTGTTTCCAGGGCCGGCACGAGGTCGTCAGCCTGTTGCTGGACAGGAAGGCGAACGTCGAGCACCGGGCCAAGACGGGGCTCACGCCCCTCATGGAGGCCGCGTCCGGTGGCTATGTCGATGTCGGTAGAGTCTTGCTGGACAAAGGTAAGTGCGGAGGGTGAGGGTAAACGGTAAAAATCATTGTCTAATTATCCAGGGAGATTCGAATTGTTTACATTTTGAAAGGCGCGCAAACATTATCGAGGTCTATGCCATAATAAGACAGAATTCCCAGAAAATAATAATGCCGGATTTAGTTAGTTTGCAAATTAGCGTAGTAACCAATTTAACGGCAACCTAGAAACCAAAACATTGGCCAATTTGCTAATATCAAAATATATAATCCATCAATCAATAATATAAGGGTGATATGAATAAAATTAAGTCTCTACTTCTTACTCAAAAATTTGGTGTACATACTTCATTTGGTATGAGCTCAAGGAGATGCTTAACAACGAGTCTAGCGAAGTATGTACTTAACAATTTTGGTATGAATGAAATTAAGCATATACTATAGAAATAAAGCTTAAATAATTTGAAGTTATTTTTTATAAAATTTCTGGATTCCTTCTGCGTCGGTTCTGGTTGAGTCGAACTAGCTAACGTTTCGCAAATCATCCTGTTAATCTGGTTTTGATGTTATATTTCTTTAAGACTTTTGATATGTGGTCAGTGATGTTTTGAATATAAGGAAGAATAGTGGCAATTGTGGGATTACTTTCGGTTGCATTGCTATTGGAAATTATTAGAGAGAGGAGCAGAGGTAAGGTGTTTTGATTCTGGGTTCAATGAGACAATGAGACTGAGATAGTTTTACGGCTCTGTAAACAAGAGAATTGATGACCTATGATTTTTGGGCCTGATGGTAAAGTGACAATGCATTAAGGATCGGTCTATGTGCATAGGTTTTCTTTAAACACAGTCACCCAATGTTAGGTCTGATTTTCTATTGATAAGAATGTCTAAGAATGAGAAGTTTCTATTTCAATGGTAAAACCCTTAGGCTAAATAACAAAAGTATCATCGACGTAGCGTTTCCATAATTTTGGTTTTTGATGGAAGGTGTCGAGAGCTTTCTTGGCTTCCATATGTTTGTTCACAAATTTGACCGCTATATATTCATTCCAAATTCACTTCCTAGGCATCCTGTTCTTTTAGAAATTACATTTGCGTTTTTTTTTTTTAATATCGAGTTTGTTTGATTTTGACAAAAGTATGGGAAATTTTTCAACAGCAATATCATTTTAGATGATTACCCAAATGTGTCTTCTTGCATACCCATAATTGTCAATTATATTGCAAAAGCACGTACTTAAAAAGCTAAAGCATGTGCCTGTTTCCATAAGAAAAGTCCATTCATACCAAACGTAAGTATATGCTCAATTCCTTAGCATCTACTCCGATTTTCTTTGAGGACTTGCTACGAGTATGTACTCAGTTTTTATTAATACCACCCACAGTATTTGCAAAATGTGACAAGACAGTTCAATATTATTGAATGGTTTGGATATTAAATCTATGCGTAGTATTGTGGAGTAGGCGGTGTTCCCCGGGAGCAGGATTGTCATTTGTGCGTTTAAAATATTCTTTATGACTTTTTGTATATTTTTTGTTTGAATTTATTGATATAATGCTACAGGATTATGACTTTATGACTTTTTGTATATTTTCTGTTTGAATTTATTGATATAATGCTACAATGGCAAGTGTGCAAAAAATGGGCTATTAAATCCCGATTTCTATGTAATTAGTCACACTTTTCTTCTAACCAAAAATCCTTATTTTACAATCAGCAAAATTTAATTAAGGAGGATTTTATCTTCGTTGTGGTTTGGCATATATTTAATGCTTTACTAATTTTTTAAAGAAACTTCCACAGGCTACTGTAATACTTTTTACAAAACTTCCGGATTTCTCCTGCGTCGGTTTTTGCTGAGTCGAACTTGCTGACGTTTGGCCAATCATCCTGTTGGCTTCTTCAGAGCATGACTGAAACTGCCTCGCATTTTACTGTGTACCTGCTTATATATGGTTTGAGGGGGCGGAGCTAAATGATTGGCATAAACACCGTCTCGGATGACTGATTCCCATATTGGTGACAGATAAAGACCTGAGTCGCGGTTAAGATTGTTAGGTTGTTTATAGATTTCTATAGACTCTCGTGTTTTTCGTAGGTGGAAGAATTGATTAAATGCAAGAAGTTTAGTTTTATCGAATAAAATTTTATGTCCGGATTCGTGATTGTGTTCGGCAACAGCTGATGAATCTATTTGTCTTAGTTTTAAGGTTCTTTCGTGTTCTTTGAGCCTGGTTGATATTTTTCGTCCGGTGTCTTCAATGTATTCTTTCCCGCATATGCATGGAATGCTATAAACTCCGGGCATCTCAAATGGAATTTTGTCTTTGACGGACCGAAGATGTTGAGAGATTTTTGGACAAGTGGTAAATCTTGACGTGATATCTCTTTAAAACTTTTGATATGTGGTCAGTGATGTTTTGAAGGATCACAGTGGCAAGTGCTTTCGGCCTCATTGCTATTGCAAGGCAGTCAAGCTCTGAAGAAGCCAACAGAATGATTGGCGAAATGTTAGCAAGTTTGACTCAGTTTGACTTTTAAGTACACTAAATGTAAAATACTATACTAAAAAACTATGAGTATTTTATGAATTAAATAAAGTATCAACTTGGATATGTAGTCTATGGTAAAAATATATTTTTGAATCAATAAATTTATAGAAAATTGTTAAAAATGTAATGAACCTCTCGACTGTAAAGGGGCGGACGTGAATGCGACGCCCGTGCCATCGTCACGAGACACCGCGCTGACCATAGCTGCGGACAAGGGCCACGTTCGCTTCGTCGAGCTGCTGCTGTGCCGCGGCGCACAAGTCGAGGTGAAAAACAAAAAAGGCAACTCGCCGCTGTGGCTCGCCGCCAACGGCGGACACTTGCCGGTCGTCGAGCTCCTCTACAACGTCAACGCAGACATCGACTCGCAGGACAACCGCAAGGTGTCGTGCCTGATGGCCGCGTTCCGCAAAGGTCATGTCAAGGTGGTCAAGTGGATGGTGCACCACGTCACCCAGTTCCCGAGCGATCAGGAGATGATGCGCTACATCGCGACCATCAGCGATAAAGAGCTGCTCGAGAAGTGCCACGAATGTGTCAAGATCATACGGGCCGCGAAGGAGACGCAGGCGGTCAAGGCGAACAAGAACGCCTCTATTTTATTGGAGGAGCTCGAATCCGAAAAGACGCGGGAGGAGAGCAAACGATTGGCGGCGGCGAAGCGGCGCGAACGCAAGAAGAAGAAACGGTTAGAGAAGAAAGAGGAGCGCAGAAAGTTGCTCGAGGAGAACAAGAAAAACGAAAACTACGACGAGAAACAGGAGGAGAAGATTGAGGAAGAGGAGAAGGTGGAGGAGGAAGATAGCGTGCCGGAAGTCGGTCACAATCAGCGGAACGGTGCGGCGGACAGCAATGACAAGGAGGAAGGGGACAGCGGGATCGACGCCAACAGTCAAGGCAGCTGCTCGAGCAACGATATCAAAGCGCCGAAGGAGAAGCGCAAAAATAAGAAGAACAAAAAAGTGAGCAGTAGCGCGGCTGCTGCAGCGGCCGCCGCCGCGGCGGCGACGGTCAAGAAAGACTCGATAGAACAGACCCCCACCGCGAGAACCAAGCCGGGTTCCAGCAAGGAGAGCGAGATTAATCCACAGGCGGAAGCTGAGAAGCAGGAAAAGGACAAGGGGACGAAGGGCGCGGCGAGAAAATCGGCGGTTGGCGGCGTCCAGAACGAGGTCAAGGCCGTAAAATCGATCTCGTTCGAGGCGAGCACCAAGTCGCCCGCCGAGAGGGACGATTTCGAAGCTACCGGCAACGAGGTGAGTGATAATTTTCCACAAGGTTAATTAATTTTGAAAATATGTTTACTATCATAAGTTTGTGTCGGAATTTAAACAATGCGAAAAAAGTGAGGTTTTGGACTATAAAAAAAATTATCGGGAGGGTCGATTTATTTTGCATACGTGAAGAGTTATTCAAAACCTTATCGACTGTGGATCTGGGCAAAGTTTATTGCTTTGCTGATGACACTGTTCTCAGATTAAAGAAATGATTACATAGTATGCTTTCTCTTAATCTTGATAAAACCAAGTCCGTAATTTTCAAAACATAATATTACAGGAACATCCATGCAGACTACAAAATAATTGTGAGCAAAGCAGAACAGAAATACCAGTATGTAGAATATGTGGAGGATAAGATCAAAAAAAAAAGTTTTATAAAGTTGTTAGTGGGTTTGGTAGGACAATTGCTTTGAAACTGCAAATTGCTCATCATATATCATAAAAATAATAGTGTTCAAGAATAAGAGGTATCCTACTGAGTTACTATATAAAGAAAGCAATTTGCTTACTCCATATCTCATAACATTAACAATATGTGTTTGCAGCTCAGAGCGGTGTCCTACTGGAGAACCCTAGATAGACATACTGCGTGTCAAAATCGTATTTGGTCGGCGAAAGGTATCTGCTTTCCTCACAATTCTTGCAATGTTATCAGAAATAAAATAAATAAATGGATTGTTGACAAGTTTTATGTTGCTTACCTGAAAAGTTTATATACACTTATTTTGTATAAAGCAATTTTTTACATTAATAACATGTTCAATTGCTGGGAGTATTGTTGGGTCAATGTATGTCTAGCAGAGTGCGCATATTTTCTGAATGGGACAGCACGTGGCTATTGCTTTTGCTCGGGTGCGGTCGGCCCTTGCCGTTACTAGGCAACCAGCGAATGTCTTCGTCTCCCTGTGAGTGTTTATTTTGTAAGGCTCTGTTGATTTTTAATATTTTGTAATTAATTATTCTCACATCTCAGCATTTTGTACAAATATGGCTCTAGTGCAAATTCGAGGGAGTATGCAATCGGTCACGTATTCAATTTAAAACGTCATTTATTCTCAAGTATTGCCATTGTGCGTTCGAATATTTATATTAATACCAAATGAATATTGTATTTAATTTTGGGATTTAAGAAATCTAATTATATTATTATTTCAAGTCTCAAAAAAGTATCGCACAAAAGTGCAAAGGTATCTTTGCATCTTCATTAGTAATGGAGTTTTCGCATTCGAAAATTGGACGCCTTGTGTGCCTGTGAAAGTAGGTCTGTCTAGGCCTAAATTGATTTTCGGAAGTAGTTGGCTCTAGAGATATAAAATAATAATAATAAATAGTCGCGAAATGCAAATTGACCCCAAGGTCTGCGGTACTAACTCGATCTTCGTTAAAAGGTGTACGTGTCGTCGAGCAAGGTGAAAAAGTCGGAAGACAACCCACCGCCGCAGTCCAACAAGGGGGGCGGGTTGAGCACCAGCCCCAAGCAATCGTCTAAACGCGAGGAGGGCTGGAAGGAGGTGGTGCGAAAGTCGTCGGTGCAGACGGTGTCCGAGTCTGGGGTGAAGAAGGTGTCGGTACCGCTCAATGCTATCTCGCGCGTCATCGGTAGAGGCGGGAGCAACATCAACGCCATCCGGGCGTACACCGGCGCCCATATCGAGGTCGAGAAGCAGAGCAAAGGTCAGGGCGAGCGCATCATCACCATCAAGGGATCGACCGAGACGACCAAACAAGCGCACAACCTCATCACTGCCCTCATCAAAGATCCGGAAGTCGATATCATGTCGATGGTACCGAAAACGTCCAAGAGTTCCGTTTCGACCACTACACTCTGGGACAAGACCCAAATAGCGACTAAGAAAAACGCGGGTAAGGTGGCGTCGGCCGCGCAGTCCGCCGGTTCGTCGTCGTCGTCGTCGGCTGGTGGTCATCCCAAGTCTTCGACGCAGACAGCTGCCGGTTCCGCCCAGTCCGGCGGCAGGTTTAACAGCTCCGCGTCGACGGCCAAGTACCGGACTTCGGCGCCGGGCGTCGCTGGTCGCGTCACCGCCCCCAGGTTGGTCGCCCAGGCGGAGAAGAACGCCCAGGCGCAAGCGAACCTCATTAGGATGCCCCCCTCCTCCACTGCCCCTGCGAGTCGACTCGCCCTAGCCAAGGTATGGCCCGTTAAGTGTATTTATTTTTTTATATTCATTCAAACTAGATCGAGCCAAAAAATCGACTTTTTGTTTTTATGAAAGTATAAGTATATGAACTTATAGAGGAAGATCTCTTTAAAAGATATAAATATACAAAAATCATATTAAAACTTCACGAGCAAAAAATTTAAAATTCTAAGCAAACATTACGCTAATTTGTTCCCCACCCTAAAGCAGTGCTTCACAAGCAGCATGGAATGCCACAAAAAACAACCAGATTGGATTGGATGGCAGAAAGCTCTTGAGAATTTTAATTACAAAAAAAAAAACAAAAACGAACAAAAAATATCCAAAAATAAAATATTAGCAAACTCACTTGTTTAAGCCTTTATGAAGAGCATGAAATATTCGAGCTTATTTTGTCTGTTAGTAAAAAGCATTCAGCTGACGAGGATGGGATGCCGTGCTCTCTTATCAAGTTTGTTGCTGATAGTCTGGTAGCACCCATGACGTTTCTGGATGCATGCATTTATATAAATTTGTTTTATCTCATTTCAAAGAGAGTAGTAATTCTTAGTCTCTCTTTAATGCTCGATAAATTCTATAAGAGTGGGATTCGCGGAATTTGTTATTGTTAGTTAGTCTTACCTCACTGGTAGAGAACAAAAAACCAATTAAAAAAATATATCTCGGTTAGATCATCTTATACTCCAATTATCAGTGGAGTACCCCAAGGAAGCATACTGAGACCGCTTTTATTCATAATTTTCTTTAATAACACTGCAGGAATTTCCTAGTCATTTCGTTGCTGCATGCGGTCCTCACAACCTCAAATGCTAGTTTAGATATTTTATCCAAAATATCAACCTGTGGGGTCAATAAAATGGTAACCTTTTGCAATGAAAATGGACTTGCTTTAAATGAATTAAATACAGACAGTAAAACGGTTGAACAATCCATAGTTGTGAAATATCTAGGAGTTTTTATTGTCGAACACTACGTGGATTAATCAGGTTGATGCAATGCTTAATAAACTGACAGTTATTTTATTGAAGCCATGTATGTACTCTTCCAAAACATTATTTCCTAAACTAAATTTATTAACGGTCCCTTCTCTATATATTTTAGCTTCGATTATGCATCGCGGTCAATATGATTTAAGGACCAATTTAAATTTGAAGAAAGTGTAGTAAAATTAAAAAAATAAATAAAAATGAAATATACTTTGTTTATTTGTCTAATTATCATGAAATTATTGCGTTAAAACGGCCAAACGATTGAAGTGAATATATTTTTTTCAATTTGCAATTTTGCAACCAACAAACAACTCAATACACAAAAAAAAACAAAGTTAAAGTTAAAGTTATTTTTTCAGTATTGAACTTGAAGAAAAAATGAAATTCTTAATTTTTCATTCTTCACCTAATTTTGTCCACTCAATACATCGAATTTGTTCCTACATAATCGAAAATTATATCGTCAATACAATCACGAAAATTAACAATTATGTCGTTTTACTGTTGAAAAGTAGCTTAAAGCAATGTCGGTGTTGCCATTGAAGGGAACGAACAAGTTTTGGTTTGTTATTTGCTTAGTTTGATGTGCGCTTTTAAATTTTATTTGCAAATTTGTACCTTCGTGTGTGTTATGTAGCTGGTTGGTTGGTTGTTTTTAAAACAAAACTTTCTAGTATGTAATTTTGATTGGGTCGGACGAGTTAGCGTATAGTTCAGTATTTATATTGATTTTCGCAATCTTTGAATTTGGACCATGACTTATATGATCCGGTTGCCTTAGTGTCCTCACGTTTATATTATTTCAGGTCGTCCAGCAAACGTTCGCCGCAAAAGTGACAGAAGCGTTGGGCGGCAACCAGGCTACGTCGAGCAACCCCGCCCCGCCAGTCTCCGGCGCCGCTGCCAAGTCGAGAGTGTTGGCGGCGCCGCCAGTTTCCTCGGGCGGTTCGTTGTCGCCTCAGCCGCCGACCGTCGTAGCCGCCGCCTCCCTAAATCACCAAAATTCGCCGAACAAGAACGCCCGACCCGCGCCGACTGCTTCGGCCCCTCCTACAATGCAGCATTTCCATACCCCGTCCGCTAAGCCGCAGTCCCAGACCGGGTTCGGCACGGTCGGGCAGCAACAAAACCAACCCGCGTCGGCCGCGAGCGACGTCGGTACCGTCATTTCCGCCTCCAGCGTTATACATCCGGTAATTCAACAGCAGCAGCAAGAGGAACCGATTCCGCAGCCGTTGCAGACGACTTCCGAGTACACCCTGTTCTGCAGCGCCGACCACTGGAACAGGCGTGAGCAGGAGCAACAGAAGCCGATTAATTTCGCGGCCGTTACCGGCGGGGGCGGCGCCGCTCAAAGCGTAAGTGGTGGGGCGCACGAAGGCGAATTTCGATGAAATCAGGTGAAAGTTGACATTTCTTGTGAGGACGGCTGTTATTTTATTGTGAATTTGTGAATTTTTTCTCAGTTTCTTATAAAACTAGCGACAGCTACGTGGGGCATCTCAGTGATAAGTAAATTCTAAAAATTTAGAATAACCCTATGTTACAGTGCTGTAGAAACAAGCAATTTTATTTTACTAAACTTACAGAATTTTTCAAAAAAACCTTAGTTTTCACTTTTTATTTAGAGAAAACGTTGCTTTCAAACTATATTATTTTTTATTCAATGAACCCCCCTTCCCCAAAAAGGTTTAATTAAAAAATCTTGTGATAATTTGCCAAAAATTTGAGTTACAACAAAATCTGCATTTTCTTTTCTTCGAAAATTTTCTTTTACTTATTTTTTCCGTCTTTCCAACAATTTCCAGAAAACAAAACCTTAATATAGGTTACTTTCCACTTTAGCGATAATATAAAAACATTTTTATGATTTGGCTACAATTGAACTGAGGTGGGTTTTACTTGATGAAAATCCATTTATCAAAATAAATAAGAACTAAAAGCTCCGATTTTCACGAAATTTCGGAGCTTTTAGTTCTTATTTATTTTGATTTGGCTACAAATTCATAAATAATTATTATACTTTGCCGGATTTATGATATATTTTATTTACGTAAATTGGGTTTTTCGTTCCGAAGGTTGGCAATCATCGAAGCTATGCATATTTTCGTGACTATTGTTCTGAACAGATTGGTACTGATTGATGGTGATGAACCATTCACTCAGATTTGTTAACCAGAAATGTCTTCTTTCCACTGATTTTTATTTCTCCTCTCATTATGAGTTGATAGTTGTTTCCCCTCATAATGTGTCGCACCTATCACAGTTCCCTCCTTTGAATAATCTTTTCATTCGTCTTAGCACCTCAGTGTTGGTTCACTCATGAAATTCGTAATATTCCGTGATATACTCAGAGCTCCACAACTTCTATTATCTTCACATCGTTTTTCTTTAACGTCTAAGGTTCCGTGCCATGGTACACCACTGATATTATTATTTCCTGAGAGCTGTCAGCATATTCATTAGAGTACCTAAGTAATTGTAATTTCTAACTCTTTCTTGTCGATTTTGTTATGAACATAAATTTGGTTTTATTTGTGTTTAGTGATACTCCTTACTAAAGTCAACTACAGCATTAATAGGCGCCGTAGGTGTTGTAGTGTTTCGGCTATCGGCAAAGAATCACCCATATATCATATTATAGAGTGAATTTCTGTTGATTTTAATACTATATGTTTGATTGACCCTTGCTTTATTTATAACATTTTCTGAATATATATTGAAAGGGAATGAAAGCACACAGCCCTGCTAGACTCCCCTCTTTACTTCTATTTTCTCAATAGTTTTTTCATCTGCCCGAATTACTGCTCTCTAGTCATATTAATAAATTGACTAGGAAATGAAATTAAAGAAAACTAAGAAAATATAGCCCAATACAAAAAAAAATAATTCAGGATTTATTTTTAAAAGACTTGGGTTTACTAGGAGATAGAGTAAAACCTGAATTTGGTGGTACAAATGATGGCAATAAGGATAGGCGTTTTTTTTTTTTTTAATTCGGATATTGCGAACAATGTTTCAAACCTGAGCTACAGTAGTTTTAAGGTAAACCGAGAGTTTTTTTTTTTAATGCCTTGAAACAGCTAGAATATATCTTGTATAATATAGCAACTTCTGCTCACAAAATTCTCTGAAGTCATATCACATTTCATGATTCCAATCGGGCAGTTAAGTGAAAAAGCTCAATAATCGAGAAATAAAGATGTTAAAAGGTACAGGGAATTCAATGCTAAATAATGGGGGACATTTTTTAATAACCTTCTTGTTTCATCAATTCTCTCTAATTTCAAATCTGAAAACGAATTCTGCTAAATAGTTGTTGCAACATCTATCACAATTTTTGGTTTTCCTCGAGGAACCACAAATAAAACACCGACGAGAATATTATTGAGAATATGATTATCTTAAAGAGGTAATGTTAGTTAATTTTAAATGTAGGTACTACTAAGTTTAACTGCTCTTAGATATATTAGTAAGATTTCTTTATTGAACTGTATAGTTCACTATCAACCTTTTTTTTTATTCGAATTGTTGGATTTTTGGCCGAGATTTCGTCTAAATTTGCATATGAAGGGGCCAGGGAACACGACCCACTTCCGACGTGAATGTAAGTTTTTTTTTGTACCCGTTATAGGTAAACCAGCACAAGTTTATCGATCAAGAACCGCCGCCGCAGGTGGACGCGTCGAAAGCGCCCGGATACCGGGGCGTGGCGGTATGCTCGCCCGTCTCCTCAAAGGCGAGCAGCAACAGCACGACGCCGCCCAATTTGTCGGCCAACAGCTCCTTCCAAACCTACCAGGAGCCTTCCAAGCCGCAAAATCCGTTGCCGCCGATCGGCAGCAGGCCGCAGGTCACGCAGAACCCGACCGCCGGTCAAGACTTTATGGCGTTCATGGACTTCAAGGCCGCGAACATCCTCAACCTGAACCACGAGCCGCAGCTGCTCCATAGCTCCTTCAACCCCATCCAGAACCTAAGCTTTTCGCAGCCCCAGCAGCAGTCGGCGAACATGTCCCGACTGAACCCGAAAGCGCCCGAATACTCGTACAGCTCGGTCCAGACGAAACCGGCGCCGCACAACGTCTACAACGGCTACCAGATGAATATGCAGAACAACGTGTTCGTGATGAAAGGCGCGATGGACAGCTTCCACCGGGGCAGCGGTCTGGCCGGCTCCTCGTCGCAGAACCGGTCGTGGATGCAGATCCCGCCCCCGTTCACCCAGCAGCAATCGGAGCAACTAATCAGCGGCCTCGCCGGCATGACGATCCAGAACCTGCACGCGAAATTCCAGAGTTCCGAGGGTCTGGAGAACGGCGCGGAACTCGGCATGGTCCACAGTTCGCCGAACATGTCGCCGAATATGGCCGCGCAGCCGCATCCTCTCCATCCGGACGCGGGCGGCCATTTCGTGCTCGAGGAGAGGAAACCACCTCAACCGATCGGAACCGAGAGGGCGCGCAAGGCGTACAACAGCGCCATCGATCAGAATTGGGCGCTGAACGACAACAAGCAGGCGAAATGGTCCGGCAACTTGGCCGAGTTCGGGATGAGGCCGCCGATGTACGCCGAAGATGCGACGGTCGACTTTCCGGTGAGCTGTTATGTATTTATTTGTTTCTGTATCAACGGACTGGTGAGCCCAATGGAAAATTTTGAAAATCGTTACAAAAACGGATGGAGTTGCAGGAAAATCACTAAAATTAAAAATAAAACTTAACCCAACCTATACAAAGATATGACATCATTACAATATACTTCCAGCCAAAAACAACAATAACTAACATTAACGAATCACAGCCACCATAAAACTTTAAACATTAATAAATATTAACTCTCACATCATGTGACAGGCTTCTTTCCAGTAGTGCTCAAAGAAGCACGTGTATTCATAATGAGTTCCCCAAAATACAATACAATATGTTTATTTCCGTCGACAATAATACATTGTATAGGAAAAGTCATTCTCAAAACTAACCCAAAAGAAGAAAAAAAATGATGTACGAGTCCAATGATCTTCTAATTTTCTGCACGATAAAATTGGTTTTCTAATAAAAATGTTTTTAACATTGAAAAGCTTTATAGATTTGCACGTCTTTATGTCGTTTTTCAAATGGTTAAAAATGTTGAATTACAAATATTTGTGTGGGGGTTAGAACTATTAGTACTTAAACTGTCACTTATTATTATTGTTTTGAAGAGAAACGTATTGTTGCTAGATTTCGACCAGTCACTTTAACTCACTTAATTGCTGCAATAATACTCATGAACTTACCAGTATCAGTGCTTTAGAACTGTCGTACTAGCCAAATTCGTGGTCGCGATTACTGCAGCGGCTTAGACAGTCTCGCAATTAGGACCCTCACAATACAAATCAACTTGTATAATATAAAAATAATTTGTGATCCCTTTAGGCTCGTATTCACCAATAAATTTAGTAGCTTGATACGTGAGTGACAAAATTTAATAAGGGGTTACAATTATTCCCTTTTTCACTATTAAAAATAGTGGGACTGTTTTGAAACCGGCTGTTAAACCAGAATCCCTACAATAATTTTGTGTTGGCGGACATTAACTTCACTACTACTAGTATGTTCGCCTGTCAGTTTTAAATGGCTTAGCGGCGTAACCAATAGTTAATTCAACGATTGTTTCACCACAAAGAAAAATTTTTAAAACAGAACTTATAGTAATTTAGGTATAGTTGTAAAATAATTTTTTTTTGAGTTGGAAAGTAATTTCGATACTGCGATGCGTTATTCAAATTTACCACGGGTTAGGAAGAACCCATACATGTTTCAAGATTCAGAGGGATTTAATAAAGTTGATAAAAGAGTCCAGTCCAGCACTACCCCCGTAATTTCTCTTCATGTCGAAGCATTGCATGAAGGTGAGGTCATATTGCAGGAATATTTTTATTTAGGTTGGATACAACGCTAGAAACTGTTGACTGAGATATATTAAAACGGTCTTCTTTGATGGCCCTCTTCATCTTTGTTGGAATCGGAACTGAAACTGTTAGCAAGTTCTTGTGCATGTTAACTCTATTCATTATTGAAAAAACTAATCCCCAAATTTTTTATACAAAAAATCGCATAAAAGCATATCAATATGCTAACAGTGTCAGACGATTTAACCGACTGATAGCCCTTAACTTATGTTGGTGAAAATCGATTTAACAAAGTATATACTTTGAAGTTTCGGCGTCGTACAAAGTTTCTCGCGTTGGAATATGTCGGTAGTTCAATTGATCCTTGATCGAGATATTTTCGTTCCGCAGAGGCCCATGCAGATGGACAACTTTATGAACGGGCCGCAGTACTTCCACCAGCCGCCGTTGGCCAACATCCGGCACGATTTTATCCCCGACATGCCGAAGCTCGACCTCCCGTCTTGGGACAACACCCGTCCGCTATCGGACTTGCAGGATAAACAGCACGTAAGTCGACGCGACTGGTTGACAATACCCGTGGAGGAGCTGACGACGGTCGCTTTGTGTTGCAGGGGTGGACCAACCAGTGGAACAAGTAACCGCAAAAGACCGAACTAACACACCCAGAAACCCACAACTATAAGCGTCATTCTTAAAGTTAAGTCCAAAAAGTCATTACCTACGAAAATTAGCTTTTACTCGTGATTTTCGGAATACCACTTTCGTCGTAGTAGCGCGAGAGAGAGAAACCTCTAGCTCTAGTTACGTAAAAATTTCGATCGTTTACGGTATGGCGTGGCGGCCCTATATACAGGCCCGATATTGACAATTGTAACCCACATATAGTCCTCTCTGAGTATCGCATTTGGTGTAAATAAAAAAAAAAGCTACCCACGCGATTCGTTGTACCCTAGAATTATTGTTTTCGTTTCGTCTTCGGTCCGCTTATAGTTTCGAGAAAGTACCGATTGTGAAAGAGGGAGAGAGAGGAGCGAGCGAGAAATCGAGAGAAAGGCGGGGCTCCCCACAAGACATTAGACGTTCTAA
This sequence comes from Cylas formicarius, assembly GCF_029955315.1. NCBI lineage: Eukaryota > Metazoa > Arthropoda > Insecta > Coleoptera > Brentidae > Cylas > Cylas formicarius. Next base: position 6,939,477 of record NW_026844341.1, on the reverse strand, counting down.
ATATAAACTAAACATAATGTAGTAGTCGCGCATATATAAACAAAGGTCCAGGGATTTGGCATTAGGGACAAGTTTCAGTACTTGCGATTGTTGTTCTCTAATCGAATATATTTTATTTTTATTTTTTTCCTTTTTCCTACTACCGAGCTGGGTGCCCGCACGGCCGGGTGCCGGCGAGGCGGGGCCGCTGCCCCTCCCGCGCGTTATCGTAGGGTTATTACTATTATATTACGGAATATTATGTAATATTGCTTGTACATGAAGACTTAAATATATCTTTATGCACTGTACCAATTTGGTTTTATTTTTGGTCATTTTGATCGCAATCACGCGATGGTGGGTAGGACATTTGAACTACTCAGTTTTACCAGAATTCGTTTTGGTATAGTCTGTCTCAATCTAGATCGTGTTGACTTTTGACGATCTCCCCAATAAAACTGACGATGTTATACTCTTTTTCGTTCCACTGTCTTGGTGAACTGGAAGAAATACTTTCATTTGCACTGTGTGTCCAACAAGAACAATTAAGTAGGAGTGGCGGTTGGTTTGTGATTTCATGATCAGTACTTGCAGCTGGCACCTTAAATGAGACATTAACTTTCCTTTTTAAGACTATATTAACTAAACATGTTTCTGACTGGGGTCTAGTGACGTCCTGATATAGAAAAACAAAACCATGTGTTACCATCAGAGCATAATATTCTCAGACAGTATAGCCTGTCTCAATCTTCACCCACGAACCTTCCCAATAAAACTAAGCAATTAACAAAAAAATTAATTGGGTGTTTAGGCAGGGGTGGGTCAGATATATTTCTTTCTATATATCTTGAGTGTTGACGATTTGCGGCAGTGTTGTATAATCGTTTTAACTGAGATTTCAAGAAGTTATTTTACGGAATTATAACAATTTCGCGTCAAGATCATTTGTCGCTTGATAAAAAACAGGTTGTGTATGAAACTTTGTAATCAAAGTTTCATACACATTTTACGCAGTGATGTACAGGACTTTTTATACAAAAAGCTTTAAAATAAACCTTTCTACTTACAAAAACGCCATTAACCCCGTAGAGCATTTGTGGAACCAAATAAAATCAAAGGTCATAACAGAAAATGTTACTCTTACGTTAAGTCCCAGTGTTATAAATTTTATAAAAAATGTAATTAATAACATACCAATTGAGATCTGGAAAAATCTTGTACATTATATTGAGGACATTTTTCTATTCAATTATAATATCTTATAATTAATCTCAATGATGACTCTGGTAGTGAAAACTTAGTTATGTATATATATTTCTAGCTATTAATTTAATATAGATATTTGAGGTCATTATTTTTCTTAGTGTCAATTATACCCACCTAATAAACAAAATTATTATACCCACCTAAATAAACAAAAAAAAGATACTATTACCGAAACCTTTGAGAATCCGTCCCTAATGTTCCCGTGTTTTATTGCAGTCAGCAGGTAACTTTCGTAATTGCGGGCAAAAGTCACAAGGATAAAGATTTTTGCGATATTTTTGAAAATGCGGCACAAGTATAAACGGGATATTCTGACTACTATCTACCATGAAAGAGAGACCTTTCGTTTTTTTTTAAATTTTGAGTATTTCAAATTACTCAGTTTTACTGTTTTTAAGTTTTCTGGAAATTGATGTCAGCTATTCGATGCCCTACATGGATTTATATAGAATTTCTTTTTGTTTTAATAAAAACTGCAAAAAGCAACCAAGCCTTCATGGATGAGCTAAGTGGAAACTTCGACAATTAAGAGTGACAGAAGCACTTTAGAACGACTGTTTTTTGTCAAATAAACTTCTCTAATTTATAATAAAAGCCAGTAAAGCACTTTAGAGTATAACATTGAAAGTAATTGAAATTTTGCAGGCCGTGAGAATGCTGCTTTCTGTGAAGCAAAAATAAAGTCCACATGGTAAATTAACTTTTTAATACAACAAAATTATCAAGAGGCTTAACGCATGCTCAATATAAAAAAAAACTGCACATTTAAAAACACACGTATTTGTAACCCCTCCCGCAATGCTATTGCGAATCACTGGACGAGCTGCTGCTGGAATCGGTCGACATAACCTCAACGTCTTCGTTTTCTTGCTTGTGGTTTCTTGTATCCATAGGAACAGTACCTTGGCCCACACTGATATGCATTTCGCCAGACGGGTGCCATGCAAATTGATTTTGCTGAGCGGCCGGTATTTCACCTGGGTGAGCGCCTCTGTGCAGATCAGTCATGGAGGTTTGCTGTTGCAACATATGCCCATTGATAGGATCGCTTAACCTCCCTAACAACCCCAATCTCATCTCAATATCTGTGGGATAGGGCCGTCGCGGGTCGCCCTGTTGCCAGGTTAGTGGAGCGCAAATTGCGTTAGAAGCGCTTATTCTATGGGCAAACTTAATCAACTCCTCAGACGACACGGGGCGCTTTTTCGCCCTCGATATGCTTTGGAGTTTTTGGTTGGCTTGATAAATAGCCGTCGACAGAATCTGCTCGGCCTCTTTTAGCTGCTTTTGCAAGTGGTTGATGTCCTGATCCTGCCTCTCTACTTCCGCCTTGAGTATGTCCATTTTTTTGTTAATCTGACCTTGTTCCTTGGCCAGTTTGAGAGTTTCTTTAAGCTCGTTATCTTTTGCTACAAGCAGCTCAGTCAGTTGGGCGTATTCTGGTCCTGAGAGTTTATTACTTTTGGGCGCGATGGCGTTTTCTATGATTTCCCTGCGAATAAAAAAGATAAACACCGAAAATTTTGGGGAATGATACGCTGTACTTGGCAATGAGCTCCATGTCGTCTATTATATACAACAGCTTTTCTTTTGTGCTTAATTGTGAAGACATTTTTCAAACGTACACCAAAAACAGATTACTAATTATATTTCTTCTTCTTCTTTAAGTTTCGCAAGACGTTGGGCATGTGTACTGTGATCAAGCGCCCATTACAGAAACTTCGTTTTTCAATCAAGTATAAACAAATGTTGTAAGAATTTTATACATCACTGTTCCATTGTCTACGTGGTGAATCTATTTCTGAAATAGACATCCTTTAGTAAAAACGATCATGCAATTAAAACATCTAAGCTTTCAGGTGTTAGCTAATTAACATTTACTGAGATGATTAGGCTAATTTCAAATCCATAATAAAAAAATTATAGTTCAAAATTTCCGTACAATTAAGCGTACCTTCAGTTCCCCGTATACAAAAATGGTAGCCAATTACGATTTTCACGCAAGTGCGAAACAAAGCTGCGAAGACCTTGCGTTCTCTTTTATTCTAACATTAAAATTGCATTAGATGGGAAGGCTCTTTAAATTAAGCATAAAAAATAGGTATAACCACGATACCACAATCACATGAATAATTGACGCTGATAAATACGCTACACTTCGTTTATTGAAACTCAATAAACAAAGCATTTGTTATTCTGACACCGCGACACTTTTGTTATAACATTTTAACTTGACAAAATAATAAATACAGCAATTTTGATACTGAAAAGCCCGTTGAAATGATGTGTACGAGTTTACAACAAAATTGTTTGGAATGAAAAATTAGATTTAAATCTCGCGATCGTTGCGAAAGAAAGTTTTGACCATCGGCAACGATGTGACCGGAACGTATCGCAACCGGAACATCTGCACAGCGCCAGCCATGTTTTATTTTATTTGCCTCGATAAATTTACGCTTTATTTTGGCCGTTGCGAAAGCAAATGTAAACATTCTGTTTTGGCAATAATTTCCGCGCTACATATTATCATTGAAATATGCAAATTTCAAAAAACAAACCAAAAATAATCAGGTAATTTTATTTTCTCCACTCTTTGGATAATTGTCCGTTCGCGTAAACAAAAACCATACGGTTTTTGGGTTAACTTAAAAAAATCTATATGTTATGAAATTTGTGACAATAAACAAATAAATGTCATTCGTTTTCCTTTGTAGGCAAATTTTATCCTAGTTACAGGGATTCAAAAAATAAGCCACTTAAATCTTTAAATGCTTTCCATGAACTTATCAATTTGGACTTAATCCGTGAATGGCTTGTCTACCGAACGGCTAGGCTAGCCCATTAAAAAAACTTACTTCTAAAATTCTGTTCGACAAACCGATACGTGTAGGTAACGTCCGAAACGTGTTTTCCTGAGTACCGATTTCTTCTCGTACCGGGCGTAGCAGGAAGCGAGGCGAGACTCGTCGTACCTGGTTTTGTGATTTTGTTTTCTTCAGGTCGTGCCCGGCTGTTTGGGATTCCCTAGTCTACGTCAAGACATTGTACAACGGTATGGATGTCAATGTAGGAAAGAGATGCGTGACGCGAGATATGTTAATATGTAGCGCTTTTCTTTAATTTAAGATTAGATTTCCGCTGGTGTCCCTTGTCTCTTAATAGCCTTTTTCGAACAGCGAACTAGATCTAAATTTGTGATCCTAGGCACCACAGGTTTTCCTGATGTCCTTTTTGTTCCGAAATTTCGATGTGAACATTATGACGTCGGAGAAACGAATTTGGCTTACCAAAACAACTATCAAAAATTACGAAATATTTGAATAGCGAACTGCCCTATGCAAGTAATATAAATGATATGTTACAATATAATCTTTGGCCAGTGTAAAAAGTCCAGTTTTCTTTTCTATTGTGGTTATATTCTAAATTTTTATATTTTTATGTTTCGTTTAGGCAAAATATGTTTTTTTTTTGTGTTGTCATGTTCTAATTTAAGATCTAACGTTTCCTCAATGGTTAGTTTTGATTCCAAGAAAATCTTTTTTGAATTATGAGGGTAGTTATTTGCCTAAAAAGTGCAGAAAAGCCTAACAAAAAAAAGCATTCCTAAGGAGACGTTTAGAAAACATTTAAAATTTATACGAAATTACTGATGTTTTTTTCTAAACAAATGTACAGTATCATGTCACAGAAAATAAAGATAAAATCAAATTAACAACTTTCGTTGTTACTTTATTTATATAATCATAATTATATATTTAGGTAATAAAGAAATACAAGTGTGTTATGCCGACGATACTGTATTGGTATCTGAGAATGAATGCAGAGAATGCAGAGAATATCATTGCCAAGAAATTTAACATGAAAATATCGGTCAAAAAAACTAAATCACTAATAATCTCTAAAGAACCAATTGGATGTAAGCCGGAACTTGAGAACCAAATTATAGAGCAGGTAATGAACATCAAATATTTAGGAATTAGATTATCATTTGATAATAACATAGAGGATGAAATAAGGCAACAAACTACAAAAGTCAATAAAATAAAGATAAATCGCCTGCCGGTCGGAGGAGTATAGCACGCCCACAAAAAAGATTGAACGATAACTTGTGATAAAAACTTAATTGAATTGAATTGAAGTAAAACAGGCAGAAGTGACTAATATAGAAGAAGAAGAAGAAGAAGTAATTAAGATAACAAAAGGTAAAAGGACAAAAGTTGTTTGGAATCACTTATACCTTTAAAATGTTATATTTTAATAATCAACAATTTTTTTTCATTTTTTTCAAGTGGAAACACCCCGTTTTTATATTTTTATCAGATTTAGCATTAAAAAAAAACTTTGTATAGGGTTCCTTGTTCCACAAAGTTGTAAATCTGTAAATATTTGCAATCACATGTTAAAAAGAAAGAAGAAAAGAAAAGTTGATAGAATCTAACACTGCTTCAGAAAAAATCAAAGTTTGTCGTAAAAAAAATGAATGTCATATTATTATATTTTTGTGCTATTTTCTTTCTAAACAGCCATTTTCACACTCTTAACTACTATTTTCCTGAACTTTTAATGAGATCTGGACATAAAATGCTGTAAAGATGTCATTGATTAAAAACTAAATTTTAAGTCTCGCGCATGCGCATGTTGAACGGACCTCGTACAATTTGACAGTTGGTTCATAGGTTGCTGTGTTATCAGTATTAGGCAGGGACTCTATATTTCTTGTAGTTATATGAGTGATACTAACTTTGGCGTGAACAGTCCATTGGTTTGTGTTCAAAGACAAAAATGGCCTAGTATAAAGCATGTTTGACGTAGTTAATAATTATCTTTTAATTGATTTATTTTCTAAGTTGTAACTCTTAATAAAAATAAATGAATAAGTAAATAAAATTTGCTTTCAAACTCGCCATTACGCAACGCAAATGCAGCCCGAACACATCGAAAAGGATATTCCTAAATGCGCCGAAATTACTGGCGGCGATTGCTCGTTAATTGACAGATTTTCCGTTAACGTTGACGTATTTAAATTGAATCGATTTATTTGCGGCGGCGGAAATGTTGACGAACCGCAATGACAAAACGTCCCGTAAATAATACAAAACGTTGCCTTTGACATTTCAAAATTTCATTTCGAAAACTGTGTAAAAAAATGGGTGTTAACAACACTCACAAAAAACCTTTAATAAACCAAAATTAATCATGTTTTAAAAAGAATATCGTTTTTATTATAAGATGCCTCCCATGTACTGTTATAATAACAAGCCAACTAATAAAACAAAATGTTTAATTTAAGTGATCATTTATTATTTTGAAGTTATTCGTTAACATTTTCAAAGGACCACATCTACAAAAATTCGGAATTTGCTACCCTTTCCGCAATTGGCACCGACACCTTATCTGGCTTCTAACTAAGTGTTCTTCCGAGTTAATTAATGTTATTTATTTTAGCATAATAAGGTCAGATCAGAAAAGACCACCATCAAGTTCTTAAGATCTTCTTCAGACTGTATTGGCAAGATATCCAAGGTAGAAACATATTTCTGTAAAGATATTTATCAGCAGTCAGTGATTATAATTTATCTTCATTTGATATTTCTGTTATAGAGGCTGTGAGCTTAGAGTATTACAAAAATCATGAAGAAATTTTGTTGCGATACTCTCGTATCCATAATTTTGGAAGACATCCAACACAGCGGCGGTTATTTATTTTTGAAAGATTACCTTCCTATACTGACGAAAATAAAATTTACATTTCCAGCAGAAAGGGTTTTTTGGTAATATACATGAAACCATAACGAGTTAAAATGTCTCTACATCTTGTTAATTTTGCAAGATTATTACTTTCTTTCTAGTAAAAATTGAAAAATTCATGAAGACGTCGCCACAAGGTCTTTACCGATAAAATCTATTCTTGCAACTAACTTTTTTATATTATTAAAAGCAAATAGGGTTATTGACAATTAGCAACTCAAAACTTATTTTTTAATAATGGGTATGACCACTTCTTGCCCTAATAAACATGTCTCACTCGATTCATAGATCTAATCAAGTTTGCTATTGTTTCTTGTGGAATGTTAAGCCACTCTTCCTCTACTGCAATAATAAGTTCCCATAAATGTTCGATCGGATGGAGGTCGGAACTGCATGCTGGCCACTCCATAACGCGAAAACCGACTGTAATGTAATGTAATCTTGTACGATCCTTGCGGTGTGCGGCATAGCATTGTCATGCATAAAAATTAATTCCTCGCCAATGTAGGCGACATATGGTACCACGTGATCTGATAAAATATCCTCGATGTACGGATGAAAACAGGATCGGTTCATACGTCCATAGAAATTGCACCCCATATCACGCAAAAAACCACCTCCATGAGTATTCTGCAAATCACTCTCCTGGTCATCGGTACACTTTTTTTCGTCGGTCACTACCAAAAAACCATATTTTGGTCTCATTCGAGAACAGAACAGATCCCCATTGGTCCAATGTCCAATTCAGATGATCCCGTGCTTGTCGATGAGCTGGAGTAAGTTTTGGACCAATAGCAGTTGTTTTTGGGGTCCGGTTATGTTCCTTTAGTCATCTTCTCACTGTCCACTGACTAATAGCCATTCTTCGAACTTCATGGAGCTGTTGTTGTGCTTGAATCGCATTAAGGTGACGATTTCTTATTATTGTTCGCCTTCTCCCTGTTCTAGGGCGCCAAGCAAAGGATCCAGTCTCATACCGTTGGTTAGCTTTCGCACTTTCACACGGTTTTAACGCACGCAATTAAACGCCATCCAAATGGATAAAAACGAATAATATGAAAATTCCAGCTGCAAAGGCGATTAATTTAAGTCTATAACAAGTTTGTTACTATAACTATAACTACAGCATGAACACGTTTCATATGTTTAATCGTAGCTGCGCATATAAAATATGAGCACTCTTGACAAATTTAAACTCATACTAAAGCAAATTAAGTTGTCTTCCAAATAGCGTGTTTATTTTTTGGGTCAGATGATGGTTTTTAGAAAAAACATTATACTACAGTGGGACGGTTTCTATGCACGCAAGTGTTACAAATAAGAAGTTTTATTTCCAAAAAGTCTTTTATTTATTAAGTAATTATTATTACGATTTAAATAAAAAACATATGTTATTACTCCATATATTCGCCACAATAAGTAGGCATTGTCTATACTAAACCACAGGTTTAATAAAATTTAATTTTTTTTTTTTATATTTGACATAAGTTCAATGCGGCTGTTAAAATACCATGTTGGTATATTAATATCAATATTAAGTACAGTTATCATACACATGTTGCAAAGCTGTCTTAATGATTTATTAAAAAGTACCAATGGAGCAAAACCACATGAGTGAACGCGCGTGGGCACCCGCGGTCGTTCCATATTATTCTTGCGAGGGGGTCCGGTAATTCCGAAGTACCACCGTTGCACCGGTGCCCGCGAAGATTTCGTTTCCCCGGCGTTTATCCTGAGCGTACTTTTTGCGGATTACCCCCACCCGTCCCCCCGCCGTCATATATATATATCGTTTAATTTGACGCTTTTAACGTAAAATGTTAAATCGCGCTTTTTGATTATATTTGTTTTAAACGCGAGTGATGCCGACGCGACGACGCCTTCGGTGATTCCGATTTCGTGGATTATTTTCTAATCGGAAAAAATGTTCCGTAAGCATTAACAAATTGTTTTTATATATAATTGCGATTTGAATCGATTTTTTTGATTACACAAAAATTACGAAAAAGCAGCAAAATCCTTATTTGCACCTTAACATCCATTTTTTACATATTTTAGCATAAAAAGAACCAGCCAACCGACTATACAATAAACAGAATCAAAACAATAAAAAGTTATCTTTAAATCTGACAAAATTTAAAGGCAAGTCTATGAAATATTAAAATAGAAATAAATGCCTAAATCCCACAGAGATAACTTAAACTAATTAATTAACCTTTGTCATATCAATTTATATCGGCTCAATTTTATGAAAATTATTAGATCTAACTAAAATTAATCAAAATCTATAAAGTAACCGAAGATAAAGACAACAACAACTCAACTTTATAATATAATATAATATAATAAATTCTTAAACAAATAAACAGCCACTTAAAGACAACTTAATTCAAAAAACCACACACTGAATAATAACGTTAACGTAATAAGCTTAATTAATTATTAATTTGTTTAATGACAAGGTATTTAATACGAAACATTGTGTTTTCGTAAAAATTAATATTGAAATTTAGTGGTGAAAATTGTGAAAAAATGTTTATTACAAACTAAGGGCTACCCAGAATTATTATTAAATTATTGGTACTAATACTTTAACTCTTCTGTAAAAGAGTTTTCGAGCTCGTAAAAGGCGCCGGGTCTCGGACTAGAATAAAATACTTTTGCACACTTGTTGCGACATCCCGTGCGTAATTAATATATTTAAAACAGCCATTTTATAGATCACGTTCTTACCGCAGCTTCGGATAGTTGTGCAAAAGTGGTTTCGCAACTTTGCAATTAAGAGCACATAATTACAATTGTTGTTGTCGATAAAATTAATTTTAAGCCCGCGAGTGACAACCAGTTATGTTGCTTTAGTCACAATAAAAGGGTTTAAATTAAAATAAGAAAGAATATTATATCTCACACACTTTTTTCAAAAATTCTATTGAAATTCAATAAGAGCAAACGAAAATATCAGGTATATTAAGTTTTTAAAAAAGCGCTTTGCAGGTAGTCAGGGACGGGAAATTTAAAAACATGATGTTTCTCTCATAAAACAACATGACATTTGAGTATTAAACGGTATCCTTCTTTTAAACTGTCTAAAGCGAAAAGCTTCAAATATCCACTAATTGCAGCGCAATTCGAAACGTTAAAAAGCAAATATCAGTTCGGCAAACTGATGAATGAACGAAACGCTAATTCGGTCTCTCGGTAAGGATAATGACGTCCCTAATCCTCGTTGTAAAAGACGGGTCGTAGTCAAAATTTCGAAGATAATGATTGTAATGCAAATAATGGGCCAGGATATTTTCAAAATTTCAGCGTAACATTTGGGTATCGAAAATTTTCCGTGTGCCCATTTTCTGAACGACTGTTTTGCAATAATGGCAATAAATAATCAATAAATTTTATATATTATTGCACAACGAAGTCGGTAGCTTGCCGAGTGGTTTCATTAGAAGATAATAATTTAGTCAGTTTCGTTTCGAGAAGCGAACTAACAAACCTGGGATAATTAAAAACGGCGCAAAGATCACGTAAAAAACATTAAATTATTATGCACGTGTGCGAAATATATCGGTTTTCAAATTTCGTGCTGGGAGGCTGTTCAGTTAGGATAGGATACGCGACTTACGTCTGCTTTAAACATAAATATACAACAATGGATCTGTCTCAGGCGGCAATGACAATTTCGTAGAGAATACGCAAACCTCTAAACTTGACACATTCATTTACACACAGCCAGTTGCCGTGAAAATTTCTCAGTTCCAGATAAAAATAATAAAATACTCATTTATAAAACGATCGAATATTTTCTAACAAATAATTTTAAAATTATGAAAAGATGCTATGTTATGGGAATCAATTGAAAACGTATTGCTTTTGACTTCTTCAATGGACTTGGTATTGAAGAAGACCAAATGAAAAACAATGGCACCCATGTATCTGATTTTGTCAATTTTGGTTAAACAAGTAGTAATAATTTTTTTAAACACTGTTGGGAATAATCTCATGAAACCCTTCCCATATGATTCTTATTTTCTCTTTTAAAACTGCAGCAGACGCTACTCAAAGAAATCTGTTGTCAACTAAAGACTCATACTCGGTTCCTCTTTTTTCTTTTGTTCCTGATCTAGGAAATGTGTAACTAAAGCAACAATTTTACAGACGAAAAGTACTTTTCAGCAAAAAAATTTGCAATGTGTAAATGAGCCTTAACCTTCACTTGACTTTCTTTCTGAACTGTTTTCTACAAATTATAAACTGAAACCTGTCGAATTGGCGAACTGTCAGCGGTCATCTTGGTTGCTGAACGCCGCTAGGTCTTATTGGTTGGTTTAAAATGACAGGTGTTTTTGGTTAGATTTGAAATAACCACTCATGCGCATTTTCTTCATCGTCGCTTCAATGGTTCGTGTGTTATCAGGATAGGCAGTGCCACTAGACAGGTTAAAACAAATTAAAATCGTTAAAATATGGACTCGTGGTACTTTTATTTCACTTAAAGCCGTTGAGGAAACTTTTGTATGCAACCTTATTATAGACTTACGTTAGTTTTTGACTTCCACAAGCATATCAACTTTTTAACATAATAAAACACTTTCAACAAAAAATTCTAATCGTTGAATCTCAGAAGAAACTCTCCCTTGAATTTTATTTATTTTTTTAAAATAGTAATCGGTTTTTTTCTTTCCACTGCATGAGCTTGTCGAGGTTTTCTTCTGCATTTTTAATCGTACTGACTTGACATTGAATAATGAATAGAAGCCAAGCCATCTAAGTAATATTTTGTTTTTATAAAAATGTATTTTTCTACTCCCGTCTGTAAAATACCTAATTACGCACCGATTTAGCGTGCGGAAAGCGTCACTTTACCACGTCAGTTTCGTTTCCCACGAATCCGAGCCACTTAGAACATTTCCGGGATTTTACCGCACGGGTTTGGGAGCAATCAGATGATTTCGGAGATATTTTCCACGCTTTGAATTTTGTCAATTCTGACCGTCATGTCAGTGAATGTATTCGTGTTTTGCGAAAATGTACGCAAAAACTAACGGTCGTAGAAAAAGTATAGTATGCAACACATTCGGTAATAGTATATTATGCAACAAGTGCGGTAAACGGCATGTGACTTACGAGTTTATTTGATACGAGCGGAGCGTGTTTTTAATAAACGAGTGAGTTAAAAAGTTTACCAAACGTGTTGCATACTATACGTTTTCTACGATCGTTAGTTTTTGGGTACATTTTCGCAAAACAACACGAATTCACTGACATAACCGTCAGAATTGACAAACGTCAAACTTCAAAGCGTGGGAAATATCTCCGAAAACATCGGTTTGATCCCAAATCCGTGCGGTAAAATCCCAGAAATGTCCGAAGTGAGTCGGATTCATGGGAAACGAAACTGACGCTTCCTGCACGCTTGATCGATGGATAATTAGGTATTTTACAGACGGGAGTAGAAAAAATATTTTAACTCAAATGCCGTTTACTGCACTTGTTGCATACTATACTATTACTTATCTGATTTTTTCCTTCCTGAGAACTAATTTTTTAACTGATTTTGAAAATTTTGTTGACAAAATGGTTTTAAAAAGTTTTTGTTCCCACTACAGTGCTATTTGAAAAAACTAGGTTTTCCCAAAAAATTAATAGTTAATTACATTAAATGCTATTTGCCATTAGACAAGTAAAGAAAAGTTTCATTTACAATTTTTCCCACGATCAGTTGATCCGGTAAATTTATGATGGCCGCAGCCACCTAGATACAATTTTCAAAAATTAAATAAAACTTAAACAAAAAAAAAGAGAAAAACCATCCCATCCTACGTAGAATGATCTCCTAAATCCAAAAATGCAAAAAAATATACGTTGTGCCATTTAAAATTCGAAAGTTATTGTCGCTTTCGTTCAAACGGGAAGTGCAACCATTGACTACATATTGTCAAAAAATTGAATATTCAGTCTATATTAACCCTTGCAAATTTGAAATCGCTATCTTAAGCCGTTTAAAAGTTATAGAATTTTCTCACTTTCTTGTGATACTCGGTCTAATATTTTTAACAACAAAGAGACGCCGCAAAAATCTTTTCTGTACTTTTTTGACTTGGTCAATGTTTCTGGTGGCATCCAAATTTTGTAGGTTCTCATCAGTTATTAATATTACCCATTTCAATATAAAATTATCATTTGTAAATGTTAAATTATTTATTATTTAAATGTTCACCTTGTTATACCTTGCAATTTTTTTATATTTTAAAAGTCTTTTCGTGAAAAAAATATCGATTAATGAGGGTAGTTTGGATCTAGATTATTTTATAGCGACAAAACACGATTTCCCTTCATCTTGCGTTAAATTTCACACACACGAGCGAGGTTTTCTTGAACGCATCAATTACTGAGAGCGTTACGTAAGGCGATTTAAATAAAATCCAAACTCGATTCGCTCTCCGATTCTTTCGTCAAAAAGGATGTGCTGCGAGTGGTGGAAACCTTCGTCTAAGGTTAATTGGTTCACGTGGTCCCATCGAATTTGGGTGAATATAAGGACGGTTTCCAAACTCTTTCGCAATTCGATTTCACGATTCCAATGACGAACGAGAAACGGCGTTAGGAGCATACGCAATTTGCAGCGATGCGCGTTAGTTTGTTTTACGCAAATCCCTCGGCCAGCGATTGGCTCCCGTAAAATATGTCTTGACCATTGGCCGACCGTCATCATCAAAATGACTAAACACATTTTGACATTCATGTAAAAAAAGTTTCTTTCTGTAATGCTTCGTTCGTATTTATCGGAGCGCAGTTTGATTGGCTATTTTTGGATAATACCTATCTCGTCCGGTTTTGGAAAAAATTTTGATAAATAAATACAGCCGTACCGGATGAGCGACTTTGACAGAACTGCATCAATTTGTATAGTTTTTTGACGGTGTTGCCAAGTTTTAAAATTTTACTGAAATAGGAGGAATAAAATTGATGATTTTCAAAGATTTGGCAAAAATTTTAACCCCCTGCTTTTTCATTTTACATGGAAAGCTTATCAACTCTCCTTTCTAAAAATAAATGAATAATTTTTATAATAATTTTTTTGTCTGTCCAGAAGAAATTTTAATAAACTAGTTTTTTAAAATTTCCGTGCAATTAATCGATGATTGAAGAAATTTTTAATGTACAAGGTGATCAGGGTTTTAAAGGAAAAAATAAATTAATAAAAATTTATTATTTTATATGGCAAACATACCTGGCTACGGTCTTAAACAAATGTATGTGCCGAGCTCTTATCAGTCACATAGATTTTTTGGTGTTTGGGATGAACAAAAGCGGAAATATAGAATATTTTTTGTGTACGTTACATAGAAACCTCTAAAATAATTTAATAACCACTGGAACTTTAAAAAAGATAAGGCCAATTTGGAACAACTTAATCGAAAAACACGAAACCCAAGAACCATTTAATATTTTAATTTTAATTATAGATATTATTTTTAATAGTTAATCATTTTAACCTAATAAACAAAACACAAAGATATTAAATTTTTTACTTTTTTTTACATTATTTGTTTGGAAATATTTTAACGTAAATGTTCAAATTGGGCGTTGCCCTTTTCAATACACTGAACACAAGTATGATAGAAGCAAACGCTTCTCGAGTGGCTTCCTCTAACTCAGATTTGGTTTGGAAAATTATATTTCCAAATATAAAATCTTTTAATCAACATTTTAAAAAACAATCTACAGGAGTTAGTTCACACAATCTGGCAGGCCATACAATAAAGCCTCCAGTTCCAATCCAACAACTTCATTTAAAAGTTCAATGACAATCCGTGCGTTATTTATATAACCATCCGCTGTCAGATTTTCATTAAAAAAAAGGTTCCCCAAATCCACCTCCCAAAATTTCTACCCATACATCAAATCCAAAGCCACCTTGCTTATTTTGTTACCCTACAGCATGAGGATACCGATAGAATTTGTATCTGTTAAATATTTCGGAACAGTCAATTCTCGCTTCACTCCAAACAATAGATAATGGAAAATTAATGTTCTCGTTGCATTTTCAGATAAATCAATTGCAAAAACTGTATTCTTCTACCGGCATCCCCTTCCTGTAATTGGTGAATTTTTCTAGTACCATATGGCTTGAATTAATGTTTTTTTAAAGTAGTCAAAACTTTAGTTTTTCCAGCATTTGTTGCGTCAGCTAGTGACCGTAAAGATATGCTTGGATTTTAAGTTTTAAGTGGTTTTGATTTCGCTTTGACTTTTTGAAACTTCCATAATTGCTGAAATTATTTTTTAACGTCCGTGTCAGGTTGGTGCCTATCTGGATATGTGTTGAAATTAAGTTCATTAGCTGTCTTGCGTTTTCGTAAAATGTAACATTTTATCAAATCATTCTATTCATAATTTTGGTAAATTTTAAATTGCTAAATGAACCGAAAGCTTAAGTTTAGCCATTAAATCTATGTTTGACAGAACACAAAATTCAATAAAGAATAAGTTATATCCTTAACGGACATTGAAAGCATAACGGTCTACCACTACATAAACGAAAAATGCCCTATATTTCCGCATTTTCTGATCACAGAGTCCAACAAATTTATATGGCTGAAAAGGGCTCGAAACGTTCATTTTTTAGGAATATAGAATTACAAAGTTGTATTGGTTTATGAGAAAACGCAGAACTGTAAACATGCCCATCCAAAATTGTCATAAATAAAAAAGTTACGGGCCATTTTCAAAAGGGCCGAACATTGAAACAAGCCCTATATTTCCATTGGTAGTGAAGATATTGCTATGCGGTTTTAAACATTAAATATTTCTCTAATCGGGTCCTTGACATGTAAGTCGAATATTTTGCTGTTAAAACGCTCGAATCACGACCACATATTGATTATTAAATAACATTCTCAGTATAAAGTAAGAACAATAACAACTTTAGCCTGTCAAGGAGGCCGTGAATCGCATAATTCGTTTTGTAACCTTTAACTACTGTCAAATCTTGTTAAAGTCGTTCGTTGGTCAATCCTAATAATTAATTTCTTATATTTTGGCATTAAAAAATAATTTCAAATTGGTTTAAATATATTTACCATACGAAATTCGAAAGAAAAATAATGAAAATTATATCTTTTCAAATATTGTATTGGCATATTTGGCAAATTTGACAGTTCATTAGTAAAACGAAAGTATCCAAAAAACTCACAATGAAATGGAAGGTTTACTCCGACGAAGTCTCGATGAATTTGGACAAATTGGTCAAATTATAGCTGAAAAAACGAGAAAAAGTTAGGACGATTAAAAAATAAACTATTCTTTAATATTCTCCCTTTTATTACAATAACGTATACGTTAGTTTTAAGGAGCCGACACTACGAAAAATGAAGCCATTTGCCGAAGAGTAAATTAAATACGTTTCTGTTCGCAAATGAATGAATTCTTTTACGAGAATGATTTTGAAGATCTGACATCCGTTTGTCTATGTTTTTAATGGTTCGGTATTCGTTACGCAACGGCTTGGGAATTCTTTAAAGAGCTTTAAACCGGGAAGTCCTTCGGATTAGCTATTTAAATGACAAACGTTACTGACGCAATTAATAAAATGGTGCACATGCAATAAATATGAAACAGGTGGTTACGGATATACCTGCGTGCTTTGCGATCAGTGCAAGAGTTCTACTGGTATTATATTGGACTCATTTTTCGACTGTAAAAAAAAAACGGTAAAATCCCAATCCCAAGATCCGTAAACAAAGAAGGAACGGAAAGGAAAATCCGATTTCATTAATTAAACCACCTTTATTTTCGGTGTAATTTGTCTGTAGACAAACGTAATGGCTTTTTTATAGTCCTATCATTAGCGAATTATGTCGTATTTAATATAGGACATGATGCATTGTTGTGGTGTAATTTATGCCGAAAATTTTTAAATTTTTTGGTTATTGGCTTATAACACTCTAACCGAAATTAACCAAGGCCGTCATTTCACTATCTTTGGTGAACAATTAGCTACATTCCGGGTAACCCGATAAGTAACCATACATTGTTATTTTTTTTAAAGGTCGTGAATGTTCAGAACTGCAAAAATTTAAAAATTGTCCTCGAAACAAGTGGAAAGCAGGTGAATATATATTCCCGACTAAATGCGAACATTTTTATGGCGCGAACAGGTAAAATCCCTGCAAAACTCTATTCAAAAGCTTGTGGCTTCCGAAATTCTTAATGTTAAAATACGGGGCTCTTCAGTACAATAAATACCAAAGTACAATTTAAGTGCTGTGTTAATCTTAGATGTCCACATAATTATATAAGGTCATAAGCTTACGAAGTCCTTAGTGAAACACCCAGTATATTAAAAACATAATATATCATTTTATATATTGCCTTTGGCAATTCAACATTTGGTTGGTTTGGTTTATATATTTCCAGATAAAAATAATAGTTTCCCTTGCAAATTGCTCGTAATATTTCTTCTTCTTACTTGTAATGTAAAATTTAATATACAACAAATACGAAAATCTCGGCTATTTTCATGGCCTTTGTCGAGTTTGATGTCTTCATGAAATCTTGACGCCGAAATAGATATACGTATTTACTAATATCTAAAAAAAATCCCCCCATATGGCACCAGATGATACGTTTTATGTCCGTTCTCCGTTGGGACTTCATATTTTTTTCTATTTTCAGATTTAATGGCGGTTTTGCTGCCGCTGTCCTTCTTCGGTGCGTTAGCGGCAAAGGTCACCGCCGACTACGACAACAGAACGCACGGTGCGTAATTCGCCACCATTTTTAGGTTCAATGTTTTTTCAATTATCCATCGTAGTACTACCCAATTATTTCGCCATAACATCCGCAAAGATGCTCGATTCAACTGTATAACGCACACATATCAACCAGGGTCATAAAAATTATTATACGCTATTATAGCATGCCTTGGGGGAGAGGGAATCGAAGGTTTGGTATACTTCAACCAGAAATATAGTGCTTTTACAACCGACCCGCTGATTAAATTTGGGTACTGTTTATTACCCCTTATAGGACACCGTGCCGAACAGACCCTTACCCATAGCCATTCCAGGACCGTCCTCGAAATTTATCTGCCTACACTAATAAGCTTGATATGAGTATGTTTTCAATCTTTTTCGCCGAGCAATTCTTGAAACATGTACATAAAAAAATTAGTACAAAGTAACAATTTATTACGTTCAATTTCATTACATTTCTACAAAGAATCATTATTAATATACAATAATAATAAAGTATCAGTCACTATCGCTACTGTCGTCACCTACTTCAATGATCAGCTCCGCCACTAATCGTTTTCGATAAATATCTTCTTCTTTTATTACTCGTTTTTCACAGTTAGACCAGCTTTGCACTGGCATTTCAGCTACCTCTTGCCAAATGAGGTTTATGGTCTTCTTATTTCGGCGTCTCCTTACGAAGGTTGGCGATCCATTAGCTAAACGAACTTTGGAAACTGTTGTTCTGAAAATATCATTTGACGAACATCCGTTATCTTGCCTTCAATAATTAAACGTAGGATTTCGTATTTTGGGCCTCTCGTTTTAGTTTTTTCTTATTTTTATAGTTGTTAAAAGTTCTTTTTGCTATTATCACTAAATTTTGGTGCAGTGTTATTTCTCTAGCATCCGAAGACAAATGGATCCGTTTTTTTATTTTGCTGAGGTAGTTCGTCTTCTAAATTGTCATTAGGTTCGACTACCATCTCCACTTCGTCTTCAAATTCTGCGTTATTTTCCATGTCTTCTTCTAACAGAGGAACAATATGCTTCATTCCACAGGAAAACAGGAACCTTCAAAAAAATATTTAATTGTAAAATTCTAATAAATATTTATCTGCATTCTTATGGCGTACCTACGCCGAATATGATCTATAGTCTTACAAAAGACTGTTGTTTATAAATCGAAGAACCGTGAAGAAGACACCAAAATTCAAGATGAAGAATGTTATTAATCGACAGACACACAAAGCAAAAATGACTATTTTCAAAGTTATCTGTAAAATAAATGGAGTACAGGTACTTACCCTTATCCTTTGAACTATCCAGTGAAAACAGCCTCGCAGGGTCAAAGTTCGAGAAACAGGTACATAAATACGTACTTACTGGAAGGATCACAGTCCTCCGTAATATATACGAACATATTGCGATTTAAATTAAACTCTTAAGAACAATACATATCACCCGATCTTGAAATAAACGCTTCTACCCCACAGCATCAATGCCAAATCAAATTTAAAACGGTCCATTTACGTTTCATATATTCGTTATGGACCATCTCAGGCAAGATTTACTGAATGCAGAATAAACATCTGTTGGGATGGGTTTTACCACGGTCCTGCGAAGATCTGGGGTTAAGGTACTGTAACATACTTAAAACGTCAAAGCAATAAATGCACTATATTTTTGGTCTAATTATAATTCAAATAGCTTAGTTTTCATACTTTACATCACCAATTTGATTCTTGTTGTTTTTGTATAAGTTTTTTACTTCAGAGTTCTATTTCTTTACAAATGGCGATTCGTAATTGAATGCTCACCGACAGATACCGGTCACAGTTCCGACTTCCATCTCGAGTACGTCCTTCTGGAAGACGAAACGCATCCCTGTTCCAGACCGTGCGTCCGCGATCAGCCGCCCATGATATGCCGCTACCATTTCAAAGTGGAAAACTACTTCACCCTCACCAAGGCGTGCCATGACTGTCCTAAAAAAAAGAGCGACTGTTTCCGTAAGGACTGTGTTCCGGGTGACGGCCATAGCAGGGGGGTGTGCTCGGTCAACAGGAAAATACCAGGACCTGCAATTGAGGTATGGGATCCAATTGTCAAGTGTCTTATGAATAATATCCGGAAACATTTTTTTAGTGTATAGGTGTAAATGAAATATACTAAAAAAAAGTCATCAGTAATTTTTATGATGAGTTTCTGAATTTGAATTCTTTGAAATACTTGCGTAAATGTATTTTTTGGCCCACATATTTTTTTCATAATACGTAATAATGTAGATTACATTGTCAGTAATTATTAAATGCGTAGGTTTATTTTGGAAGCTACTGCTAATTTATCATAAGCAACGTGCTATGCTTTGTTTCTTAATGCGTGAGAGTTTGTACTGTGCGTTTAATTTATCTTGATAACATTTTAATTGACTGTAACTTTGTTGGTTTTAGATATATCAAGGTAAACAAAAAAACAAAATGTAGTGTTAGTAGCTAAGTTTTTTCCAAGTGATGTATAAAACAAAACACTATCAATTTTCTGACATATAAGGCTACATCCTATTTTTTTAATGGAACACCTTGTATGTTATATATGGGTTTAATAGAATATCTTATTCCGATTACAATGATGTAAAACACTTTATATCTTGTCCACTCGTTTTTAACGAATTGGCAAAAATAGGAAATTCTTATATAATTTCACAAAATGCCTTGACTGACAAGTAAAAACATTATTGTTAAAATGTTTTTTCGCCAATTTAGCATCTGTGAAAGAAGTGATATGCTGCAAGTATACTCTGTGAATAATAAAAGTGTAGCCGCAGCTCGTCGTCAGTATATCCAGAGCGCCTAGCTAATTCAAAACAGATATTTTCAAGGCTGGCAAAGAAATTTGCAGTATTAAATGATAAAAAGAAAATAAGGCAAACATATTAGGATTCTATTCCGCTATTACTAGAGTATATGAAGAGACAGGTATTTGTCGGGGATCAATCCGCTCAATTTTAAAAGAATATAAATATAATGCATTTCAATTTCGTAAAACTCAAAAACTAAGTCCAGAACAATGTCAAAGGAGGATGCAGTTTTGTTTGGATTTTTTAAATAGAGATAATGAGAATAACAATTTTTTGAAAAACGTTTTATGGACGGATGAAAGTTCGTTCACTGCAAGAAAGGATTTGTAATAGATAAAATACGCGATATTGGTCTTTAAATAATCCTAGACAAATACACGAAATAAAAACCCAGAGGTACCAATCAATTAGGGTCTGATATTTATAAATCAAAAGTTAACTGGAGATCAGCAACTCTTAGAGCACCAAAGAGAATAATACATAGAAGATTTAGCCCTAAATATATTAGCGCTGATTATATGGCACAAAGACGGTGACCATCCTCACAATGTCGTGCAAGTTAAAAATTCTCTTAACATGGAATATCCAGGGGTTGGATATGGATTTTTTCTTTTGGGGACACATAAAAAATCACGTACACAGAACTCCTTGTAATAATGTCGTGGAACTTCGGCAAACAATCAGTTGAGAGACAATCCGGAAACGTTACTAAACATTATAAAAGTAGAGTGTATGAGAAATGTGTTCGGGAAAATGGTGGTCACATACAGCAGTATTTAGAGTAGTTAAATAAATTTTTACTTTAGTGTGCTTTATCATTTTTAGTGTTTGTGTTCTACCTATTTTTGCTGATTTGTCAAAAACGAGTTTACCAAAATATAAAGTGTGTTACGTCATTGTAATTGGAATAAGATATTCTATTAAACACATATATTATATACAGTATGTTCCATTTAAAAACATATGATGTAGGCTTCTATGTCAGAAAATTGATAGTGTTTTGTTATATACTTCACATGAAAAAAAAATTGGCTACTAACCCTACATTTTGTTTTTTTTTTGTTTACCTTATGATGATTGTCAAGAGTGGCAAGTAGACGGACAGGTAATCGACCCACCTGTGCCTTAGTGTTTAAAATTAGAATTATAGTTGCTTTCCGGTAGTTGGTGGCATGATTCGTTCTTGAAGATGGCAATTTATTGCTGAGAAGTAGATTAGTAAAAGTGCGCTTTCTATATATTCAAAGCATTTCGTCACCACAAAAAATTTGAAATGTGTTCGGATATGACAGGCGAAGACCAAAGAGAGTACAAGAGGAAAAAAAATGTTATTAAAGAAGATGAAAATACTGTCGCCAGAAGAATAAAAAACTATTTTTAGTAAATACCCATCCTGGACAAAATAATGATAATAATATTTGCTGTGAGTATTTACATTATCAGCATCTATATTCAATAGTCAATTTTACAATAAAAAAGGCGGCCGAATTTAAAAAGAATTCTAGTTCAGCCCCCCAGGTAAACTATATATAATGTTTAATAATGTTGACAATGCCAATTACAGTAAAGTTCTAAGTCTTCTACAAAAAACACACTGTACGAAAAGGAAGAAAAAAGACATAAAAAGAGTCACTCGTATGATGTTCCCTTAAAAAAAACTGTATATGAAAAAACAAAAAAATGTCTGAAATGAAAAAGGATTTCATTCCACTCATTTAGACATGATAGAAAACTTTCAACGATTTTCGTTCCGAAGAAACTTAAAACAGAAAATTAATTAATAGAAAAAGACGAAATTATTTGCTGGTTATAACGATATTTGAGAGCAGTCAGACAGTTTCAAGTGGAAAACAAGAATATAAAAGATTAATAATTACTCACATTGGTAGCAAAAACAGATCTGTGGTGGTCGAATTTGAATCGAAATAAACTGGAGACTATTGATATTATTTTGACGATTATTTCCAGCAATTAATGTGAATTTTGCGTTAAAGCCTTCTTGCGAGAGAGAAGAAAGACAGTGGATTGTGAGAAATGCTAGAAAATACTAGAAAAAAATGCCCTACGACGAAAGTTCATCTGACTACTGGGAATACGATGACTAAAATTAAAACAATAATATTAATTATTTTAATAAAATACCTTTGATAACGTCGCTGTCATATTACTTTCATTCGCCAAACTCGTCTTTCTATTATATGCCAATACGGAAAACTATCATTACAATTTATCTTAACTTTACGATATAACTTTTAAGCTGTCCACCCTGTTTAATGATTTCTGTCATTGCATTAAAAAACTAGGTACAGTAAAAGTATTTATTCAATTGAAAGAGCATAGAACAACAACGACAAAAATTTGGTAAACAAATTTCATACAAAAATATATAAAGGACGTTTGGGATTAGATAACATATAGCAGACAATCATACGCTTAACTTAACGGCATACACACTACTAAAATGGCAAAATAGTTCATAATAAAATGAAAAATAGCATTGTCTAGATCTTTGCAATTTTAATTTCGGAAATTCATCTTTTTTCGCAGTACCGTTCTGTTTATTAACCAAAGTAACATTATTTTTAACATTTGAATATTTTAATTATTTTTGAAGCACCCAAAATTACCGAAAATCCCGATCAGCGTGCGGCTATCATACTTATTTGTATTGTGTTATACTAGAATTTGAACCCAGGACGTAAAACATTTTTGAAGTGCAATAAATGAAAGGATAATCCCGGTGCACTTGGTATCAGTGACTTCAATAAAATGCATTTACAAGCCGGCATTAGGGACCGTGTAGTTATCCTGGCGCTGTTATGAAAGGATTCGAAACTTTCTTATTCACGGGCGGAATTACCGAGGAATAATTAAACGATACCGAAGGATGGGTCGACATAAAAAGCAAACAATAAGGAAACAGCATCATTTCTTTGTTGAAAATGTCTCCGTTTCTAGACCCAAGCGAAATTAAAAATAGTCGAATGTAAATAAAGCCAAGATTGTTAGATCGTAAATTTATATTGTCGAGGTTTACTTTTAATTGCGAATAATTTTATTGACGCGGCAAATCGCTTATCTCTGGCGGGCTCCGTCTCATCGCGATAGGAAATCCTCGTTTTTTTTTGAATTTTTGAACGGTTATATCGGCTAGAATATAGACAAGCAACGCATGTGGGTTTTAACTGAGATTTTTTATGACTTGTATTGTTTGTTCTCACCTGTGATTAACTAATAATCTAATAATGAAATTTTTGTATTAATTAGATGATCATGAACATATCATCATATTTTTTAAATGAGGTAGGTTTGGCTTGTTCACCCAGTGTATTCCGAGTCACTCCGTATACACTCTATTCATCCAGGTATTGCTTTTTGACGTAAATAGAGCAACTCCTTTCGTGAGTGCTATGAACAGAGTTCACTCCAAAGGTTGCATGCGCAAAAGTGTGAAACTGCCGAATTTGCCCGTTTGTTCTATGATGCTTATTGTTTTGTTGCTATGGTAACAACATAGGGTACCAAATAGGCGGTTTCGGTTTCGTTTAGAATTAAATACATTTATTAATATACGGCATTTTTTCAATATTTGTGTTAGATACTAGGAATAAAAAACTTTAAAGAAGCTCATCAGGGACAATTAATGTTCCAAATATATAGATTTTTTAGATATATCAATCCTATGCGTGTTTTTCAAATTGTCTATTATTAAAAATGGGCACCTAACTTCTGCAAAGTTTTCAATTTTCTTCTCCATTATCCTCGTCCCTTAGATATATAACTAAAGAGACGCACAAATATTAAATTATTTTTTATTACTAGTAAAAATTTATGATAAAAACAAACACACAAGAAGCTGGTTCTGTTCGGGAAGTCAAAAAATAAAAACAAACCAAAACAGCTGTTTGACATTTATTTTTGACGTTCTGCTCCAAAAGTCCAGGGTCGTTCGGGTACACAGTTTACACTCTATTAACTCCAAACTCACGTGACAAAAAGCTACTACGTATACTATAACATAATTTGCCATTTAGCGAAAACCTATGATATAGCAGCTAAATGTCAGTACCGCGTCATGTCCATTTCTAAAACTTATATATAAATTCTTATTTTTTTTTGTCGCAATAATTGATTTAAACTTATTACTGCCTAAATTCTTATTTCTACAATGAAACTAAGAAAATTGATACCTTTTTGGTTAATATTTAAGTTAACACTCAATTCCGGTTCAATTACTTTTGTCTTAAAATAACGAATTTATGAATTTGAAAATAAATATATGACTCGAGCGCCATCTACGACAAGTGTATCATGTCGAAAGTACGTCGTCGGAGTACTGTTTACAAATTTATTTTATGTCAGTATAATATGTACATAAAATTTAAAAACTCTTGTTATAAAATCTTAGAAATTTTAAGTAAAACAGTAACAGTTAGAACGCAATCACCAATGTACAACACAACCCCTTTTAAAAAGATAATTCAAAATGTATAAAGCAATAAAATACATAGAAGAGTCTATCAAGAAAATGTCGAAACATCTATGTAAATTTGGTCTTAAGATTGCTTTTAAAATTGGAAACACTATAGGAAAATAATGTAGGGCAAACAGATAGAATACTTAAGAAATGCATTAACGAACATAAAATATCGTGTTAAAACAAAAGTTCAATTCAGAAATGCACAAGTTTGACTATAATTTTGATATTTTACATAATGATTCAAAACAGAAAAATCTAAATTTGTTGGGAGCTATGGAGAATAACAAAAGGAGTTTACTTAATGACAAATTGGCTTTAAATAAGTCTCCGTTGTTAAATTTCAATTTGTAATCATACAACGGCAATTAAGAATCTATTACTACCTCTTTATATATATATATAGACGTCAGAATATTGTCGTATTTTGTATTTGATAAAGGCACGGTAAAGGTAAGGCACCAATAAAAACCGTGAACATTTTTTTCTAATTTAATTTTGTTAAATGGGTGTTCATCAAGTAAAAACCACCTCAGTGCAATCACCCATATACCCTGTTGTACAAGTAAATTTTACCAATGTAAGCACTAATGTTTTTTTTTGTTTCAACCCGCTTATCAAACCCTGTTTTAGGTATGCCAGGGCGACCTTATCGAAGTCGACGTGGAGAATCACTTGATGAACGAAGGCACCACGGTGCACTGGCACGGCCAGCATCAAAAAGACACCCCGTACATGGACGGTGTGCCCTTCGTCACCCAGTGCCCCATATTGCCTTACACGACGTTTCGGTATACCTTCAGGGCGGTCAATCACGGCACCCACTTCTGGCACTCGCACCTCGGTAAGCGACCAGTCGTTAGGTCGGATTTGGTTCCTGTCGATTAATCATATTGCGACATTTCAGGCATGCAGCGGGTGGACGGATGTTTCGGGCCGATGATAGTGAGGGTGCCGGCCGAAGATGACCCCCACGATCAGTTCTACGACCACGACTTGAACGAGCACGTCATGGTGCTGATCGATTGGGAGAAGGAGACGGGCTTGGAGAAGTTCTTATCCCACCATCACAGTATCGGCGACAATAAGCCGGCTACGCTTTTGGTGAACGGCTTTGGGAGGTTCAAGGAGTTCGATGGCGACGACAACGTCACCATTTACACGCCGGTGGCCAGGTTTCGCGTAGAGCAGGTTAGTTTTGTTGAGAATCGGAAAATTGACGCTTGAATCGATTTTGGTTCAATGATTTTTATGAGGAAACTAACAATGTTGCTTTACATTCAACTATAATGTTTTCCGAAATACATAACATAATAGAGGATCGTATGCCAGACACCCTGTACTCGAGTTCATTTTGTTTCCAGGGCTACCGATACCGTTTCCGGGTCATAAACGCGGGCTTCCTGAACTGTCCCATAGAACTGTCCGTAGACAATCACACTTTGAAAGTAATAAGCTCAGACGGCAACGACTTCGCGCCAGTTGAAGGTAGGATTAGAACATCGAGCATATGCGTTGCCAAACTGTTATTGTGCAACCCCGTTGCGCCCGCTAAAAATATCCCGCGACGATTTATCAAATCGATAAACCGCCATTATTTGTCCAATGCCATCCGCGTCTTGTACTCGAATAGAAAACGTTAATAACGTCATTGTTTAGTAACGGCAGGTAATTAGATGTTTTGTAATATTGTCAATTGCTTCTACAATAGACAAAATGCGCGCAGCCAGTGGCGTAGGACACCGTCAAGTAAAATTGCTAATGGAAATAACAAATTCAAGGTTTCACACCCGTCAGAGTAAAAACAAGGCGCAAAAAGTCTACATTCAAATGATTTTGATATATTTTGCTAATTTAGTTTAATTATTTATGTTATAACATACGTATGTCAAGCAAAGCCCATTTTAAAAGGTTTCAAAATAAAAACCCTTATAATTTAATTTTTTTTTGGTATGTATAGGGTGATCATTTATAACGTCCCCTCCCTTTAACCTTTTTAGTTAACGGTTAGGAAAAAAAACGTCAAATAAACAAAGTATGCCATTTGCAAGATATATTTTTATATATACAGGGTGTTGCAGAAATCATCCACAAATAAATTATATATTTTTTAATGGAGCACCCTGTATATTATACTCTTAAAAAATTCTGCACATTAGTTGTATAATATGGCCCGTACCCAAACCCAATGGTTTTTGAGATATACGCGCTTTTAACATGAAAGCGACATTCAAAAATAAAATAATATTCTATAATTTATATCGTCGGTGGTTATTAGTTTCACGAATGGAATTGTTCAACTGGTCCCCCATTTTCTTTAATACATCTGTTGTATGGTCTCCGTAATCTTTCTAAAGTTGCGTTTACACGATCTTTTAGAGTTCCCCATAAAAATGCATCCATCGGCACCAGGTCGGTACTGTTGGGTGTTTATTTTACTGTTCCATCTTTTCCAACCAATTCATTAAATCTTTGATTTAAATAGTCTTTAACAAATACTACACAATGAGGGGGAGCGCTGTCTTGTTGAACGACGAGGTTCCTCAGTTTTCTAATTCGTTCTGAAAAAAATTTAGATAACAATTACCATTTAAACTAACGTCGAATTATTCTGTTGTTTAAAATAGCTCAGTACACATTTATAGTTTGATATCCTTGAAATTGAAATTGCCTGCAACAAAGAGGATACCACTGGTTGAAAACAATGACTCGTTGGTCCAAAAAACATTGTATATAACTCTTTTTCTTCGATGCCTGGGCGTTAATTTTGTGGTAGACCTAATTATGAATTATGAATTATGAAACTCTTCTTTCAAGCTTACCGATATTTTTCTTTAGGAAATATTATAAAGTCTTGAAATCACAATCTTTATCTCTTTCCAATGTTTTGGCTTTCCTGGAAATTTTTCATGAAAGATTTTTTTGTCCGGAATATGCATTCGGGGGTTAATAAATTGCCTTTCTATTTCAGAATAAGACATTTTAAATTATAAAGAACGTAAGTTTCGCTAAATCTGTAACTGGTAACTGTCACTGTCACTTATAAACCAACATTTTGTGTTTTGATGACGACCTACTTCACAGTCACCTAAGATTTAACTTATAAATTCTAGAATATTGTAAATGATCACCCGGTGCAAGTATTTTTAAATCTACGTCCGTGTCGAGGATTTATTTGTTTTAAATCATCGCGGCGGGGTTATTTTTGCCGCGAGACGATGATGTAACCCGCGTTACGCAATCTTGGTATAGCATCTGCAATGACTTCCAAAAAAAAAATTGCAAATTACATTTTAAAGATAATTATCAATTAGTGAGATGTTTTTTTCGATTAGAAGGACCTCGTCGAAAATTCCAACGGAACCAATAATTGGATTTTTTTGGCGGTATGATTTGCGCTAAGGTCATCCACTAAAAAAACGATTTAACACGAGTGGATACTTTTCTACCCGTAGTTCAATCCTTGGTCACCTACGCCGGCGAGCGCTTCGACTTCGTCCTCTCGGCCGACCAGCCCAAAAACCTCTACTGGATGCGATTTAGGGGGCTCATGGACTGCGACGAGCGCTTCTTCAGGGCGCACCAGCTGGCAGTGGTGGAGTACAATGGGTTCGAAGTCGCCGAGCAGGTCCTCGATAACGACGAGTACCTGCCTCCGGGCGATCCGGACTACGACAACTCGAAAAGGGAAGGCAAGGTGAGTCTTTGGAAGCGCTCGAAAGAGGGCGCTACTACTGTTGCTGTTTGTCCACAGCAAATGAACGCTCTGAACCGGGGAACCGAAGACAACTCTACCGAATTCGTCAGCATGCCCCAGTTGGAGTCGTTGCAGAAGTGGGATGCCAGCTTAAAGACGCACCCGGACTATCAATTTTACATCGCCTACGATTTTTATAACCTCAACAACCACAACTTTCACAGGCCAGGATACGAGTTCTACAACGGTAAGCGCCATTGTATATTACTTGCAGTATCGAAAGTATCCAATAAATACATATACCAACAGATTTCAACATATATAGAGAAAATGCACAAAGATCCCGACACAAACCATCATTTAAGGCTTAATTTTGTGGCAGTTAACAACTGCCTACAGTATACTATTCTACAGCAGTGAGCCAGACTCCCAAAGCTACATGCTTATAGCCTCCAATAATTTGGTAGACATCAAAAATTAAAATAGATATGCCAAGGAACATAATTTAAAACTAAACGCAACAAAAGGAAATCAATTATAGTTGAGCAAAATAAGCGAAGCAGGGACTATTTACAACCAACATTCAAAATTGACAATGTTTCACCGGTTCATCTTGTTGGCTTCTTCAAAGCTTTATATGAAACTGGCTCGCATTCTATTCAGTTCCAGTTTATACATTGTTTGAGGAGGGGGAGCTAAAAAAAAGGGATAAGCGGATGACCGACTCTCATATTGGTGTGTCGCTGTTAAGATTGTTTGGTTGCTTACAGGTTTCTATGGATTCTGGGAGTTTTTTAGTTTTAGTCTAGTTTTATAGAATAAGATTTGATGTCCGGTCACATTATTGTGTACGGCAACTACTGATGAGTTTATTTGTCGTAGTCTTAAGGCTCTTTCATATTTTTTCAGCCTAGTTGATATTTTTCGTTGTATTTTTTGCCGTATATGCCTGGAATTCTGTAAACTCGGAGTATCTCAAACGTAATTTCATCTCTGACCCATCGAAGATACTGAGAAATTTTTGGTTTTAACATTATACTTGTTAAGAACTTTTGTTCTGTGGACAGTGATGTTTTGAATGTAATGAAAGACAACAGTGCCAAATGTGATGCTTTTGGACTCATTGTCTTTGAAAGATTGTGGTGAAGTGTATTTTGTAATCGAAGGTTTAATATCACTAATGTTGAAATTATTAGAGCGAAGAGCAGATGTGAGGTGTTTTAATTCTAGGGTCAGTGACTCGGGTTGAGATAGTTTTAACACTCTGTAATAAGATAAACTATAATTTTTGGGCTGGATGGTGATGTTATAATGCATTAAGGCATTATTATTGTGAGTTTCTAATTTAATCATTTGACATACCAGGAGTTTACAGCATTCCATGCATATGCGGCAAAGAATAATTGGAGAGGCAGGACGAAAAATATTAACTAGGCTCAAATAACATGAAAGATCTTTAAGACTACCACAAATAGTCAGTCGATCACAATCATAAAAAAGCGGACATCAAATCTTAATCGATAAAACTCAAATTCTTGAAATCAATTTTTCTAAAAAAAAAATCCAAGAATATCTAGAAATCTATAAGCAATCAAACAATCTTAACAGCGACCATTATAGGAATCATCCGACAATATTTTTGTCCCTCCTTTAGCTTCTTCTTCTTGACACACCCTACACGTAGTGCGTTGGCGACTATCTCAAAGACAAGGTTCTACTGAGAGCAGCGTGACAAAGCTCACCAGTGTTATTTATAACTGTCCAATGTTTTATATTACTACCATTATTTACCATTTTATATACTACATTATAAATGTAGACTGTAACCATTCTGAAGTGGCGTACCTGTGTCACAAATACGATGAAATAACTCCACCAAGGTGTTCACATTTTTATAATCTAATAACTTTAAGGCCTCGATGTTAATGACATCAGTTTTAACTGCATAGACGACCTAACCCTTTGAATATAGGTTAGCCAGATAGGCTCTCGGTTGGGAGATTACAAGCTAGTTGTGGTGGTCTATACATTCTTTGAAACGATTGAATTCGCAATTCTTCCATATTCTAGACAGCTCTTCTTCGGATGTGATTTACTCGTTTTGTTCATTTCGTATTCTAGATTTATGCTGTTTCTGATCTATGTTGATATTTTTTGACTTTCTTATGTAAGTCAAACGAGTTCCCTTTGTTCCGTAAAGCATTAACTTCATCGCAGCGTTCTTCCATCCACTATTCTTTTGCGCTTCTAATCTTAACCCGAAACTCTTGGTGAATTTGGGTATACATAGGTTTTTCTGATCGGATCTTATATTGCCTCCGGACTTCCATCAAATCTATGCTTCTTATGCTTTTTGATATTTGGTGCAATATCTTTGCTTACGTACACAATTGTTGATTTGATACCATGCACGACGTATTCAATAATATTTGGATTCTCTCTTGCGTGGTCGTTTTGGACCGTGGCAAAGGTGTGTCTCAATCCATCATTTATAATCAATTCTAGCGTAAATAGTTCTACTGTTGGTATGTCTCACTAGCTGTCTTGTGTCTAACGATATTTTACTAGACTGATGTTGATTAGCTACGCCCCCTCAAACAATATATAAGCTAGCACGGAGTAGAATTCGAGTCAGTTTCAGTTAAGCTCTGAAAAAGTCAACATAATGATTGGCGAAACTTCGCAAAGTCTAATTTATAAACAATCGATGCTGAAGATTTGTAAATAATAGCCTGTGGAAGTTTCTTCATTAAATTAAAAACCTACGCCTTCAAAATATTTACCACCTTATAAACATACTTCCATCAAAAACCAAGTATTATTTCTGTGACCGTTTTGTATTGTCATTATTTATTTCGGTTATGGCAATACCGTCTATGGAAAAGTCTTGTCAAGTCGTTATAAAGCAAAATTTCAAAAGGTATTCTTTTATCGCTTATCGCCATGACATCACCCTTTTATCTAAATAGCAACACAATTTTGAATATGGAGTTTGGAAGAAAAAACCATGTCGTTCTTAATTTTTGACTGCCTATTGAATAATGCCATTTACACAAGGCTGCCAAACGTGCAATTTGCGTTTATTCTGGGCCTCATTTTCCCGCACAGCAAACTTGGAAATGTAGTTTGCGTTTATCGCTTTGCTAGTGTATGAAATAATCTCCCACTTAATGTTAAAACCCTTTCGTTATACTGCATTTATTTAATAAATTAAAACTTCTGGGAAACCAAGCCATCTAACTTTATCTACATTGTCTTGCTTTTCTCCTCTATTTTTGGAAACGTTCTCACCGACCGGGAAACATACATTCCAACATATATTTTAACGGATACTCAAAACTACAATAATACCAACTTGTGGCTCGGCTTATGTAAAGCGGCGGCGCTTCCAGCACCTCGCAATTAACACGGAAATTGAAAATACAATGTAAATAAAGTTGCGGGAAAACCGCTAACGCGAAATTCTTGATACGCCTGAAAGCGGAATTCAAGAAATTTCCGCGTCGTACCTCAACACCGTCGTTAATTCTTTCTTTTTTGCTGAACTGCTGTAGTGTAAGATTGTAAACTTAAGAAACTTACTTCATTCTAGATTTTGTTTCCTTCTCATTGACTAATCCATGAGACTGATCGTAGGGTTGAATAACAAATTCCTTGGTCCACTCTGCCACTTAGAACTTGGTATCGAGTGTGATGTGGATTGTGTTGGCAAAAGTTGATGATTTTTGGTTCAACATTTTTTACAGGTAGCCCAAGAATGTAACACTGTTTATTTAGGCAAAAAAAAGCTTATAACGAATAATAAAAAAAAAACTATTGGATACTTCAATCAATTTTTCATTATTGTAAAGCTTGGATAAATTTGATTCTTTTTTGTCAAATGGTTCTTGCTCTCTCTCTTTTAATTGAAAGTGTGTTCATGTCATAATATCAGGAAAAGCAGTAAAAACTCTAAAAAAAGTCGCCCTCTTTGGAAATATTTGCAGGCCTTATAAAATACGGATTTTCGTTGGTATTTTGTGTACTTTGGTGGCTTTATTTGTAAAAAAATGCCACCTGTTTTGCGTTTAATTTCAACATATTCACATTCTTTCAGAATCAACGCAATGAAGTATCCGGCATTAAAACTGAAAAATCTTAGTATTTATCTGTACTATTGTATAATAACGAAAAACAATATCACAGATAAACACACTAAAATTTTCAGATATGTATATATATATATATATATATATATATATATATATATATATATATATATATATATATATATATATATATATATATATATATATATATATATATATATATATATACATATATATATATATATATATATATAAACACACTAAAATTTTCAGATATGTATATATATATATATATATATATATATATATATATATATATATATATATATATATATATATATATGCTAAAAAAAGAATATAGTTATTTAATAATTGTAGGTATCCTGAAAATGTCCCCAAGAATATATATATAATAACGAAAAACAATATCACAGATAAACACACTAAAATTTTCAGATATATATATATATATATATATATATATATATATATATATATATATATATATATATATATATATATATATATATATATATATATATATATATATATATATATATGCTAAAAAAAAATATAGTTATTTAATAATAGTAGGTATCCTGAAAATGTCCCCAAGAATGGTGACATTAATTTATTTTTATTATTGTTATTATATTATATTATTTTATATCATTATTTATTTTTATATGCTTTACTGATATTATTGGTTAGGAAAGAGGTAACGAAATGCGATTTTTACTTATTTTTGCATGATATCGTTGCATTTAATTTTTGTACAAGCAATCGAAATTAATCCGCTCATGGGAGCGTTGATGGCCTAAGAAACCCCCTTTTTAACGATTCCACTCAGCCGCACTGAAGTTGTTAATATTCATTTCCGAAAATGTTCGGAGAACCCTCATCACTTTTCTTTAAAAGGTAGAGCGAAAACTGTTCTACGAAGAGAAGCGAATGGCGTCTATTTTAGTTATATGTAGCATAAGACTATTTCTCAAAAAACGAGATTTTAAATTTCAAAATAATTCCCAGCATTTTCATTACGATAGTTACTACGGTCCTTCGTAATTGGCCACCAAATACATGATTTCGTGAAATAAGATGCTCAAATTTTACTTTATGATTGGGGTTGGAAAGTCCACCGTTCTTCAATTTCGGAAATGAGAGGCAGCAGGTGGAATCTTTGAAGAAAAGTTTCGACGGACGAGTAAAAAGCCCGGCTGCTTCAGTCGTAGTTATGGATAACACAATTTATTCATGACACATGACAATTAACTCTAACTTTATCTTTTTGAAAGCATGAAATTATAGACTGTTTAACCACCAAAAATATTGATTCTGGAGATATTTTGATAAAGAAAAAACTATTACATATAGTAAATTTACAAAATAGTCGTTTTATGAAATTCGTCGCGAAAGATATATCAAAAAAATATTTTGTAAATCAAGCTTACTAACGCTTTGTTAATCATCTTATTATAATTAATATCAATAACTACTCTGATAGTGAAGCAATTTGATTTAGACATTTAGAATAAAAATTTTATTAAGTATAGATA
Source organism: Cylas formicarius (assembly GCF_029955315.1). NCBI lineage: Eukaryota > Metazoa > Arthropoda > Insecta > Coleoptera > Brentidae > Cylas > Cylas formicarius. Next base: position 6,905,070 of record NW_026844341.1, on the reverse strand, counting down.
TTCCTTGCTATGAATTTATTGTGTAATTGAATAAGATTTTACCCACCTAAATAAACAAAAAAAAATTACCGAAACCTTTGAGAGTCCGTCCCTAAGGTTCTGTCCTTTAATAATAACCGGACCTGAGTTTTATTGCCGTCGGCAGGTAACTTCCATAATTGCGGGCTTGAGCTTAAGCTTTTGTGATGGCAGAAAACTGGCGAAAAGCAGTCCAACATATAATTCAAAAAGAGGAGAAAATATTGACTACTTGATCGATTAGACTGTCGTCTCGTCGATTATAACGTTGAGAGGAGATGACAGATCCTCGGATGACGAAGAATATTATGACTTTTTATAAATTAATTTCTGGATAATATATATATTCTATACTATATACTATATATTATATATACTTTGAGTACTATGTACACAATGTCTAAATTTTATTCTGATAAAATACAATTTTTTCCTTTTAATCACCGGGGCGCCGTTGGTACTCCATTTTTACTGTTGATGAATGGATAACAATGGGCAAAACTCATAAATTGACCCAAGCCCCGGTAGTCCGACCTGCAGTCGGTACAAAAAATTTAGCAATGCCAAACAATCAGAATGGCATAAGTATTCTTGGTACACTCTGTAGTCTCATTGTATGCTCTAACCAAATCTAGTTTTATTACACTGTATCAGGGGTCGGTAACATTTTTTTTGCCGCGGGTCAAAGTCAACTAAAATGTGAGTATTAGAGACATTTGGGCCAGAGGTATTTTCGTATTAAAATAGCATTTTAGTAAATAATAAGATATATTTTATTAAGAAAATACAAACATAGAACTTCTGACGTCAATTTACTTAATTCTGGTTTATAGTTTGTCGTTTTAAGGCAAACATAAGTATCTGAATTTTTTAGTAGTTAACTTTCTCCTGTTTTTACTTAAAATAAATTTGATTTGTGAAAATATTTGCTCACATTTGTGAGTGGATCGGAATGTGGACAAAATGGCAAAGCCAATTTTTTTTTCTGATGAGAACCTGTAGGAAGTGACGCCTAACATGTTGATATCATGAGAAAATGATTATGTTCTGCATTTTCCAAATCGTTCCGCAATTTCTTGAATTTATCCGTCCATAATGTTGAACTTTTAAAATCAATCATTTCTACACTAAGATTGTCAAATCTTATATATTCAAAATACTGTACATTTATAATATTTTCTGCAATTTCATCGGGCTTATTATAAATGTACGCATTTCTCCATGTTTCTTAAGACTTCGAAACCGATTTTCATATTCACTTTTAATGACCGAAATTCATTCATGTTCCCTTTTTAACAAGGGACAGAAATGAATTTTTTTATTCAGTTTCAAATTATTATGACCTGAAACTCTTCCATTCCTCATTCATTTTCAAAATTGTTCGGTTGTTTCCTGGGAGTCGTACGTTTATTATGTCTGTTAAGAATAAAAGTTTTGAAAACCATTGTTTATCATTGAGTTTGAGATCATTTTTACCGATTTCGTCAAGAAATATTTGTATATCATCAATTTCCTCCACAAATGCTTTAAAGCGCCTCTGTATTGCTGGTGATCGCGCTATTATCATGTTTACAATCTTAACAACTTTTTCCCTTACATCCTTAAGTTGTTGTGTAGATGCCTTTGCAATTAAATTTTCTTTATGGATGAAACGATAGAAGTGAACGGCCAAGTTCATTTTTCATTAGTTTTACAAGTCCAACAGTTTTTCCTCTCATGCTTGTAGCACCGTCAGTTGTTATGGAAAGCAATTTGTTTTTTAAATCCAATAATTACCCATTTTTGAAATTTGTAAACTCTTGTACTTGACAAAATATATCAGTGCCTTTGATAGTGTCATTCATTGAAGCAAGAACGCATAGTTCTTCATTGGCAGTCGAGCTATTTATTGATACAGATCTAAAAATTATTGCAACCCTGCCAATACCATTTATGTCAGTACTTTCGTTAATTGCAATGCTAATTATGTCACAAGGTAACAAATCATTTTTGACCTGTTCATCAATATTCCTGGCTATATCTTCAAAGCTGGACTGTTCTAGCTGACAATGACATTTCTTTGATTCTCTCAATTATTTATTTTTTATTTGCGAAGTAATTAAATAAGTGTACGGAATAATTTATGAAAGCGATTAGATAAACAAAGGGAGTTCTGCAACAACATAACCTCAAAACTTGCAATCGTCCCCCTCGCCACCCGGGTGTCAATTTCGATCCTCGGTCGAAAGTCACCACGTTTTTTTTAGGTTATGTTCTCAATGTCTGACATGTGCCCCCCCCCCCCGGGTCGGAGCACAGATCACAAGCATCGGGGGCGGAGCACCCTCCAGAAGGATGATGGCCCCCGCGGACGGCGAGGGAGGTGATTGTAATTCTTTGAGGTTATGTTGTTGCAGAACCACCTTTGTTTATCTACTAATGCGTTTTTCAAGAACTCGCCGTCTGTAGATGGTTTTTCCTTGGTACCACTGCTAAAAGCTGCAACAAAGCTGGCAGACGTAGCGTGATTGTTGCTCTTTAAGAATTTATTTTGTTTTCCAAAATTTACTACACAATACAACAAAAAAGGTTTGTTTATCTTATACTTCTTTTCCGGAACTAAAATGGGTCAGTCGGTGACCCACGGGTCGTAGGTTGCCGACCCCTGCACTATACCTTTCTAAAATAGACTTTAGCATAATATCATATTCTGTAACAGTGTCACCGTCGACCAATCAGCTGCAAACGCCCCAATTCAACCACATCTCGATGAAAGTGCCGTCGTTTCCCCTATTACCGCAAAGGGACGAAGTTACCGAGGGCATGTTCTGCAACGAAATGACCGTCAAAGACCAAAACTGCACCACCGAGTACTGCGAATGCTCACACGGCTACGAGGTGAGCAAAAACCGACCCTATGTATAGTTCGACCAGAAATATGGTGCGTTTGCAACCGTTCTCGTGGATTAACTTTGCCTACTGTTTCTTACTCTAAAACAGCAACCTCTTATAGAACACCCTGCCAAGCAGATCCTTACCCGTAACCGCTTTCAAATCACAGCAAATCATCTCAAGCCGGTTAAATATACAACGATACGGGGATGATCTCAAGATTTCATGTTCGTTTTGTTGTGCTATCGAATCGATTTTGTAGTCAATTTTCTTTTTCAAAGAACCTTTACAGGCTACTGTAATACTTTTTACACAACTTCTGGATTCCTCATGCGTCGATCTGCGTCAATTTTTGCTGAGTCGAACTTGCTGATGTTTCGCCAATCATCCTGTTGGCTTCTTCAGAGCTTGACTGAAACTGGGCTCGTATTTTACTGCAGAGTAACATACCCTGTTTTGTAGTCTTTCTTCTCTTTTGAAGAAGTATTTGATTTTTTTATAAATTGCGCTTAAGTGGCGATAGTGTTGGGAACATATTTCGGCGGTCATGGTAGTCCACACTTGAATCTTTGACGTTTTTCCACCATTGAACCCTGCATGAAGAATTATTATGCGTTTTCCATGTGAAGGCGGCACGTCTAGTACACACTTGGTACTGTGTTTTGAGTGTTGAACCACGTTTCGTCTAATTACACTACTGGCCTATTTTGCTCTCGAAATTTTAAATTGCATTTAAATAATCCACCGTCCATTCGAAATTCTTTGAAATTCCATTAGCACTTGATGTTTATTAGCTGTTTGGAACTGAAAATCCATTTTCTTTAAAAAAATACGCACAAATAATTTTTAAGTCTGTTTGATTTTAAGATTCTAATAAATATTTATCTGTATTCTTAACTATAGCGAATATAATCTATAGTCTTAAAAAGTACTGTCGTTGTTTACAAATCGAAGAACTATGTAGAAAACACAAAAATACAAGAAGAATAATGTTGTTAATCGACGGGCGCACAAGACAAAAATGATTATTTTCAACCTTACCTGTAAGATAAATAGAGTACTGGGACTTACTGTTTGAACTATCGAGTGAAAACAACCGCGCAGGGACAAAGCTCAAGAATCGGGTACATAAATACGTACCTACTGGAAAGATCTCAGTCAAATACCTCCGTAATATATACGCAATTTAGCAATTTAGCAATTTAGATTAAACTATTAAGAACGATACATATCACCCGATGTTAAAATAAACCCTTCTACTTATTCGAAAACACTCCGCAGCATCAAAATGAAAACGGTCCATTTACGTTTCAAATAAAAATTTCGAGTTTCTACAAATACTAGTTACGGTCCATCTCAGGCAGGACCTACTTAATGCAGAATAGACATCTGTTGGGATGGGTTTTACGACGGTCCTGCTAAGATCTGCGGTTAAGGTGCTTAAAATGTCAAAACCATAAATGTACTATATTTTTGGTCGTATTATACCCCGATAAACGACCAAAATCTTGATTGCCAGATTCCTCTGAACTCCGTGGTGGAACTGGTGTTGATCGACGAAGGTTTTGCGTACGATGCGAACCACCCGTTGCATTTACACGGCTACGCGTTTAGGGTGGTGGCGATGGAAAGGATGGGGATGAACGTTACGGTGGACGATGTGAAGAAAAGAGACGAAGCGGGTTTGATCAAGAGGAATTTACTAGACGCGCCGCTTAAGGACACGGTGACTGTGCCGGACGGGGGTTACACGATCGTTAGATTCGAAGCGAACAATCCAGGTAAGTGGTGGATCCAGAAACATTCGCGAAAATCGATTACCAAGTTTTGATTTTCAGCGGCATTCCAGTTGTCCTGTTATTGCGTTCCAAAGAGCACTCTTAAAGACAATATTTATAGTTTTAAGGGTACATAATCTTCAGCCTTGACTTCTCGAAATCAAATTTAAAAAAGTTTTAACCTCGAAGCCATAGACGATTGTAGGCAAAAGCTTTTCCTTTCAATTTTTCGCATAAGAGAACCTTAGTAGAAAAAAGTGACATTGGATTTTTATTTCCAACGAAAGCTTGAAATCCCTAAAAGAATGGTAATTTTTCTACACAGTGTTTTAATGGAAAAAGGTTAAAATATTAGTCCTATTTTATTCTTACTTGCAAGAATGTTTTGAAAGCGATATATTAAATCCCATGACAAAAAATAATACACACATTTTGACAAGGTCAAATCACTGCTATTAACACCTATGCAATAGGTGCAACATGCGCATGCGTGAGATTTAAAATTTCGCTTTTAACCAATGGCAACAGATCCATAAGGCTTTCAACAAACAAAATGGCCGCTGACAGATCGTCGATGTTTATATGCGGCATTTTTACGGCAGAATTTCCTCAAGATAAGTCGAAATCCTATTGAATTTTCAGGCACCCACAACGGCGATAGTATAATTCTGTAATTAATTTGGCGTTTTTGTCCTTCAAACCCTGCAGATATGATATGATAAGATAAGTGAAAAAATATTCAAGAAGCACCTCCTATAAACAGTAATTGACAAGGGATATTTCTTATGCTTGTTCCAGTAAAAATTAAACTTTTAACTTAATGGCTTTATTATATTTCCTATAATTCTTGTAGACTAAAACACATCACCCAAACATCCTTTCTAGCTATTTGAGTGTACATAAAAATGTAGGGAATTCTGTACAAAGTACAAATTATACAAGTTTGTGAGTACGGTACGGAGATATAGACACCAAAAATGAAAACAACAATGGCACAGGGCACAGACAAGTGGCTGAAGTTAGATTTGGATTCGGATTTGCAAATATTACAGTAAACCAGTTCGTTACTTATCTTAATTAAAAAAACATATTTCTGTGGACATGCTGAGTAAGTAAGCCCGGGAACTCCCGAAAACCATATTCAATGTTGCCATACGGAAAATAACCACGTCTCAGATATTCAATGATACTATTAAAGAGCCACTTAGGAGACATTCAAAATTGTTCAACCAACTCGAAACGATCGGGAAGATATAAAACTACTCCCAATAATGAAATACCCAAAAGTTCGATATATTTATTTCATAATCTTAAAAAAATCTGACATTCCAGATATTCAATGAGACTATTAAAGAGCCAATTAGGAGAGCATCAAAATGATGTATTACTCAACCATATCGAAACGGTCAGGAAGATATAAAACTACTCCCAATTATGAGATGCCCTAAAATTCGTTTTCAAATAGTTCTCACATTTAAAATGTTAGGTTGCACACCCTGCATATTTTGTCATTTTTTTTATTGTCAGATATTTTTGAGATTCCGGAATAAGTGAAACGAATTTTAGGGGGTCATTATTGGGGGTAGTTTTATATCTTCCCGACCGTTTCGAGATGGTCGATAAATATATCATTTTGAGCTCTCTTAGTGTTGCAATTCAATGTCTGGGACGTCAGATTTTTTTGAGAATGCGAAATAAATATAACGAACTTTTGAGTGTTTCAAATTGCTCAATTATATCTTCCTAACCGTTTAGAGGTGATTGAGTAATACATCATTTTGAAGCTCTTTTCAATGGTCTAACTGAACATATGGGACAACGTCGGTTTTCTTTGAGATTGCGAAATAAATACATCTAAAGTTTGGGTATTTCATTATTGGGGGTAGTTTTCTTTCCGACCGTTTAGAGGTGGTTGAAATACATCATTTTGAAGCTTTCCGAAGTGGCTCTTTAATGGTATGATTGAATCTCTGGGAAAACGTCAGATTTTAGGGGTTATTGTCTGTATTGCAATATTGGATATGGTTTTTGGGAGTTCCCTTACAATATTTCCGTGCTTACTTGCCCAGCATGTCCACAGGAATTTGTTTTTTTAATTTAGATAGTATAAGTAGGTCCACTATATTATATTATAGCTATATGGGCTAATCGAACAAGCTTTACGAAGCACAGACTGTCCCATCTGAAAGGCGCCATCGAAAGAATATGCCTTCCACGTGGCCTTGATCAATATTTAAAAATTATTTATAAAATTCTAAAAAATGTGGTCCCTGGATATAGCCCTATGAACTTAAGCGAGATAAATGTAGATATACCAGAAGAACAGGATGATTCACAAGCAAGAAAAAGAAATGCGTGGCCAATGTCCAATATCCACGAAAAACTAGAGATTATAATAAAAGTATAATAGGCGACCAATCTGTACATGATGTGTGTAGAAAATGCTCCTATAATGCTGAGACCATTGTGCACATAATTGCTCCCTGGTGCAAATTGAGCACCCCAGGTCATCTAAGAATTAAATAAATTCTCCTGGAAGAGAATAAATACTCATCTACTGCAGTCGTCAAAGCAGAGGATACTTTAATATATTGGGAGCGGCCTATACTTATTGAATGGACTGTAGATTACCGGACATTGTAGTGGGATAAAAGAAAAAAAGGAAAGCTGTTTTATCGATATTGGCTGTCCCTTAACCTGTAATTTGAAAAAAAAAACAGAGGTCGAGAAGATCAGGAAATACCAGAAGTTGTGCATCGACATGAAACATACCTCGCAGCTTGAAAAGGTCCGAGTATAATGGAGATAATCTTACAATCTTGCCACATTGTGCGCAAGTTTCTAAATGCGCAGTAGACTTCAGACGAGTTAAAACTACGATAATAATAAATATTAATAATAGTGTGCGTTTATTTTTTATAATGATAACAATTATTCCAAAGGTATAATCAATATATAATACCACAATAATGAGAACAATTTATCCTCATATATAGTGTTTAAATACTAAAACGATGTCGAGCTTCCATTGTCTTTATTTTTAACTTACCAACGTTCCGGGTAGTTGTACACTACCCGTTATCAAGTGTAAACTAAACTTAATTCTAAAGCTACAAGGTTTATTATACTAGACGACGGCGCTCATCCATGATGGAGTCGGCTGTAGTCAAGCTTGAAGTTGTTCAACTAGAACGCCAGCATTGGTGCGCCTTATTAGAGGTTGCCAAATTGTTGGTATATCCACGCTTGGATTGCTGAAGATGTTTTCATTGTTTCTAATGAAAACTGCTTCTTTAAATTTGCGCTTTCGCCAATGCTGCTCTCTGTGAACAACCGGCGCTCTGGACCATTGGATGTTGTGTTGTTTGGTCCACACATATTCTGCGATACCCGATTGTCGCGTTTCACCCTTAATTGTATGTTTCTTATGATCTTCAACTCTTATTTTTAGAGGTCGTTTGGTTTTGCCAATATATGACTCTCCGCATTCACAGGGTATCTGGTAGATACACTCTTTCTCTTGAGTCGACGTTTCAGGCTTTGTTTTTGTGAGAGCGCTGGTTGTCAACAGAGAGTTTGCCCATTTGGAAAATATTTTGTTAATAAACCCATTCTCTTTTGACAAGAACAGAATTCCGAATTAATGGGTTAGGAGCAGACGTTGTTAATAATACCAAAGCAGCTAAAAAAACCAGCGAGCCAAACATACGGTATATACTAAATTAGAAAAGTATAGTAGTTAAAATATGCAAGGTGTTTTCTAATTTCTATTTAAGGGAACGATTTTTGGGTCCATGAACATTAGTCCTGAATGTCTTAACTTTTAAGATACAAGCTGGTACAATTTTCGAAAATAAAATATATTTTTTTAATATCTGTAATACCACTTTAGGTATTTTAATGAAATTTGGTTGACGTGTACTATATATTAAGGGGCATTATTTAGTGTTCAACATTTTTTTTAAAGACACCAGTGGCGGGCGTGCGGAATTTCACCTGTCTATAGTGGCAGACAATGATGGTACGCCACTGATTTCTCTTAAAATAAAAATTATTCTTAGAATTTGCAATCGTTTCTAAAGAAATTTTATTTTTTGATTTTTTTCATTTGGATGCACTGTTTTCGCTTTAAAAAAATAAAAACCTCTTCTAATCGTCATACAGTTGTAGAATTTAACCATCAAGAACAGTTTTCGATAAATGTTTGGGCTCGAATATTGCTAGAAGGAGTACCATACTTAATTAGGAATGGAATGTGGTTAGGAAGTAGCAGTTATACATATTTAAATCTCACATTTGAGAACCAATGGGTGGGTCGCAGCGGACATCAACCATGGCACCCTAGATTTAAATAGTTTGGACCCCAGTTAACACTGTAGAAGAGCTGTAGGTATACTTCAAAGAGTGCTCGTCAATATGGGGAAAAGAGCTGAAGGGTGGAGGACACTTTCAACAACTTATCCAGTTTCTATGTTCTCCTTTTTTTCGCTATTAATTTAGTAATAGACAAGTTTGTTAAAAATTATTAATACTAGATTGTTTTTTTGTAATAGGAATCGTTTATTATTTATCTTCTTGTTAGGATGTTATGTTATTTAATTAAAACCGTAAAATTAAACAAGTCCGTTGCACGGTTTCCACCTAAAAATAAAAGCTAATTTTTCCGACTGCTGTCATATTAATGATATTGTTTTGACCATGCAGAGAAGAGATTTTTATTTTTTTAAGCGAAACCTGTACATCGGATAGAAAAACGTTAAGTAATTAAATTTCTTTATAAATGATTGGAGATTGTAAAAATAATTTTTATTTTAATATAAATCAGTGGCGTAGCATCAATGTCTGCCAACATGGGCAGGTGAAATTCCTTACGCCCGCCACTGGTATATTTACAAAATGTAGTACACTAAATAATGCCTCTTGATACCTAGGACGTGTGTGCCAAATTTCATTAAAATATCTAAAGTGGTATTACAGATATTAAAGAAATATAATTTGTTAAGGGACATATGTTCATATGAAGTTTTCTTTTTAGTTGGCGTATTGCCTTTCTCTCAAATATATAATCAGCAATCACAGAGACCAGTTTTGAAAATCTAAGCTAAAAATTGAATCCTTCTGTAAATTGACAATGTAATTTAACGCGCTTCAAATGCAACAAAACACAACAATACACAACACAACATCATTATCATAAATATTTTAGTATTTTAGGTTGGGGATCATTGCTAAAATATAAATAATATAAGACATACGTTATTCGGAACCAGCGTGACGTCAATCCAAAATGGTAATGCGTCAACTATACTAATGTCTATGCGCGTCAACTTTGCTATTTTAAATGGAATACCCATTATATTAATACTTTTTTGAATTCTCCAGAAAATTCCATGCATATTAATAATCGACATTGATAAAAAAATCTGTTCAACAGACCTTTTCCTACAGCATAAGTTAATAAAGTAAAATTTGGGGAAAATGGGGACACACTTTTAATAAAATGTGGCGATATCTTGAAAATATTTTTAGCCGAATTGCCATCACCAGTATTCCAAATTTTTAAATGTTTGCTACTTATATTGCTCTTATAACTGATCAACGAACTTTTCGGTGGGACACTCTGTACAATTTTTTTTACAATATTTTAAAAGAGTATCATAACAATCTCAAAGTTTTGCTTAATATATCCGCCATTTACATTTACATTACCTATTCGACCTACCCGTGCGACAACTCGATTTTGCTAACGTTTTGCGTTTGTTTTTCCAGGATATTGGATCTTCCATTGCCATATCGAGTTCCACGCGGAGATCGGCATGGCTTTGGTGCTGAAAGTCGGCGAAAACGACGAGATGCTTCCGGTGCCCCCGGCATTTCCGAAATGCGGAAACTATTTGCCTCCGGAGGACGCGGCGGGACCGCCCCCCGCGCCGCCCGACTGCAGCAGGAACCTGTTGATAGCTAAGTTTCAGAAGTACGTCTTTTTGAAGGACTGCAACGAAATTAACTCCGCGGCGACATCGAGCGGATTCGACGGCTCGTTAATACTCGCGTCGCTGTTATTCGCAACGTTGCATTGACCTGGGGGGGGGGGGGGGGGCACCAATAGTTCGCAGATTATGTGCGGTTAGTTTTGTTACTTTGACGGTACAATTGAAATTTGGCAAGCCAGTAGTTTTAAACAATTTGTTATATTTTGGCAACCCTTTAACTAGTTTTTTTTTAAATGATCAATTTTTTTTGCTAACAAATTGTTTGTAACCTTTTGACGTATAGAAAAGAGCAGCTAATTATGCAGCTAATGTCGACGCTACGCCACTTTGTCTCTTCTAGTTTTTAATTAAAAAAACCCATCTTTTTCCGAAATTGCTTAATATTTATTTATTTGCCAACAATTACATAAATATTGACTAAAACTAATGTATGTATATTAGATGTGTAGAAAAAGTGCAGTATTCTTAAGCGTTAAGATAATATTAAGACTGATGAATATTGTGATATTGAATGTAATGGTCCTTTTATAAAACCTTAACAACTACAATATTCGATTATTTATTCATCTACCACCTGAACATTTAGGACGAGTAAAAATGTTGATCCCAGATGTCCAACTAATAGACACCGCACAAGTCATTCGTAAAATTGCCCTTGTGCCTTTAGGTAAGGGACGAGTGGGACGAATGTTGTCTACATATGTGTGGATGCTATGGCAACTATGTAAGGTGAGAGAAAATAATTTCTGAGAGGTGCAACGAATCAGATTATAATAACAATTACGAATTACGATATTTTTTTACATTACATTAATTTACATTTACATTACATTAATTACATAATAATAAGAAATATACTTTATTCTCAATAGGTAACATGATCCCATTATCAATTATACTGAATATAAATCATATGCCATATTAATTACAGACAACGTAAAGACTAACCTTAAAGTCCCTACCGACTTTATAACGAAAACTAGAAAAGGATACGGCTTTTCAATACGGATAAGCTGACGCTACTTGAAGTTGCCTAAGTATCGCCTGAAGACCATCATAATATCAGTGTGATTATAATTTGTTTAGCTTAACACACATATTTAAAAAAAATGTATATTGGATGTGGAAAAACGAAATTGTTCCAGAACAAAAGGACATTCGTTTCCGTAACTTGACAGAAATGACACACATTGCAAGTCTCTGCGTAGGCTCTTCCCAGTAGAAGATCATGATGAACTATTCTCTCAGGATAGGAACCCTCCTTCCTGAACATTAGATATTTCGGTAACCTCTTCCGCACACTCTCAGTGAAGCTTGGACCTTACGTGATTGTGAAATAGTAGTTTAATGGTAGACAAGCTACAAAAATGTCTGCAATTTCTTATTACGAATTCTAAAATTTGCGTTGCATTTGCACTGGAAACCATTTTGATAATTCGTGGTACAAAAGGGAACGTCTGGTCAAATAAAATCCCCAGATCCTTCACAATGGCAAGTCTAGTCAGGATAGTATTATCTACAATGTACTTAAAGACTATAGGAGTTTTTGTGTGGCGTTAAGAAACCACATCACACTTGTTGATGTTAAGGTGTAATTTTCTACTGCGGAAGAATAACTTTTTTTGAGAATAGGATAAACTTTGGACATTTTCCAAGGTTCTGGATAAACACCAAGTACCAGGTTAAAAATGTGGCATAAAACAGCACACAGTGCGTAGAAAGAGTCTCTCACGATAAAACTTGGAATCCTATCTGGATCGGCACTTATTCAAAGATCAGAAGAAATAATCGAATCTGAAGGAGAAAAGGGATTTAGACCAGGAAGATCGTACACACCCCACCACACCTTGTCTTATGTCACAGTTCCTAACCAACTAACCAAAACAAGTTGTTGACAATTATCACAGATAATGGGGTATCACCAAGCTGTACAAGCATTCTTCAAAGATCATACGTAAATGATAAAAGTGAGAAATGAATTATCTACAGAGTTTAAGGTGACAAAATATTTACACCAGGGATGCACTCTCCTCTACTTTGTTTAAAATCTACCTACGGGAGGCCTTGGTATCATGGAAATGAAAATGCCGAGGTATGGGTATTCATTCTCATCGACCCCGCATTATTTTTTGCGCACGACGGAGTGATGATGTTGATTACATGCTTCGCAAATTAAAAACCGGAATATTAAATTTGGGGAGTTACCATAAACATGACTTTCCACTTTGAAGCAATGACGTATCTATGGTTCATATAGAAGAATTTAACAAGAATTATCAAAATTAAAAAATTAAATTAGATTTTTCTACGTTTTTTTTTGGAAATTGTCAAACATAGTACATTTTATTTTTCTCTTTCGCTGCAGCCTCTTTAATTCTAGAAAAAGAGGATTTTGATTGAATTTTAAAAAGGACTGGACTCGTCTTTTCGATTTGCCGAAGAGATGTGTTTAGTTCAGTGCAATGCGCTCCGAAAATAAAACGATAGGCTCGGAGGGGTTGCAATTCAGACGAGATAATGGCCGCGCAAAATTATCCACTAATTACTGGGGCAATATAATTAATCAAAGAACCGTTGAACGGGGAAAGGGAAAATTGGAAAATTCTATTTGACCATACAATCGCAATAATGTGTTTGCCAATTCTCGTGTTCCTCTTGAGCTTACCACTTGAGCTCTAAAAATACGCGCTTCTGCATATTCGAATTCCGGGGCGTTTTTATTACAAATTAATAACAAACGGCATCCTACAAGAGGCTATGCGGGATTCAAAAATGTTTTTTTTTCTTGTTTTAAAATAAATTTCCAAGTTTCTAGTACAAAATGAGTTTCTTATAAATTACCGGAAAAAAATATAGAAACATTTCATGAATGGAAATGTATTACATCATCCCTACTTATTGACATTAAAACTGACACTTCTGTCTAGCACCTCTTTCATTTAGGACCTTGGCTTATAATGTACAGGCCTATACATTATCTCGAAACCTACGGGGATTACAAAAAAAAATTAAATCCAAAAGTTGTTTCTATTAAAATGAACTTTTTTTTCCTAATCCTAATGTTTTTATATACAGTGTGGTAAAACAAAGTTACATTTTTTTAAATAGAACACCCTACATTTTACTGCATTTTTGGATAGTCCTTTCAAAAATAAATTCAACGCTATATATGAGTATGGATCTGTGATGCACCGTTTCGAACTTATATTTAAACCACCATTGTTGGGTTGCTTATTACCTTTTTAAACTTTTTCCCATCTGTTTTTTTTTACGAATAAAATGCTTTTCTTTAAGCAATGATTAAATTTAAAATATTTTCGCAAAATGTTAATTTTCTCAATTTTCTTAAACGGGACACCCTGTATATTATTGGATTTTTGAATAGCCACGTCAATAGCAATTTCAATTACATAGCATAGTACGAGTCTATGACTGGCAGTTTTGGCTTAATTGGCAGATAAAATTAAAAACTGGGTATAACATATAAATTATTAAGATATGAAACTGGGAATTATCGCCTTATCAACTTGTTCACAACTGTTTTAGAGCATTGTTAAGAAATCGTATTAAAAACAGAATATTAAACTTTGAACAATGTTGCCAATTTTCACAAATTAATCATTTAATTAAATTAACACTAACTATTAATGCATATTATTTACAAGTAAAATTAATTAAATTAGTTTCTGAATATGTCCCCCGTTTTGAAGGATACAAGTAGTATATGTTATTTCTAAATGGGTATGCCATTTGAGACGTAATTCGTTTCATTCTGATAGTATATTGCCGCGCGAACTCGTTGCTGCACGTCCAAAACTGTTGACGGTTAATGTTTGTAAATCATTTATTTCAATGCGCCTCACAAAAAAAGTCCTTCGGGGTCAAATCTGGATTCCTCGCTGGCCAGGAGGTGTTTCCGTTTTGTCCAATCCACTCTCTGAAATTTTCTTTTAAAAATCGAATGATTGTCGCACTTCGATGGCAAAGAGCGCCATCTTGTTGCCAAATTAAATTTGGATGCTCTCTTGGGGGAATATTATTATATGCATAAGTGGTCAAATTTCGTTCCATAATAAGTTTAAATATCGTACGTATGTTAAATTTTGTTGGTGAAATACGGGTCCTAAAATTCTAGATCCCCAGATTGCGCACCATCCTTTTACGGATTTTCGCCCCTGCTTGTTTACTTCAAAAACACATTTTTTATTTTCTGAACTCCAATAATGCGTATTTTTTCTATTTAATGACACCGCAGACCGTTATCTAAAATATGCTGGCATATTATATTTTGGCAAATATTTTTTCCCTGGCAATCGCCTATGGGGAAATTTGGGTCTATATTGTCTGAGAGCAAGAGCCGGACTTTTGTTATTTTCGATGTACCATTCTACCAGGTAAACTTTTTCCTCCTTCGTATACATTGTGCAAAATAGACTCAACAAAAATGCAACATAATAAAATACGCTTCAAATATTATAATACACTGATACCTGTCAAAAAATCAGTAATATTACAACAAAAGAGAACTACTATTGTGTACAAAGCTACTGCGATGATTATGTCAAAAAGGTCAAAATTGTATTTGTGTCTTTCAACAGACAGGTTTCTATATATTTTTTAAAGACATTGGCCAGGAGGTCTATATTATTAAGAATATAAATATTTCTTAAAAGTTTTTTCCATTTAGGGACTTTATTCACAAGATTCTTTAATTATGAATGTAAAAGAATTTATGTATTATTGGAAAATAATTGCCAATTAATCCAAAACGGTAAGTCAGATACCCGAACTATATTCTATAATTGAAGTTGCTATTAAATGGGCTGTTCGAAAATCCAATAATATACAGGGTGTCTCATTTAAGAAAATTGAGAAAAATATCATTTTCCGAAACGTGGCGACACAGCGTATTTTAAAAAAATATTTTAAATTTGTTCATTACCCAAAGAAAAGCATTATTTTCTTAAAAATAATAGAAAAGTTTTGAAAGTTAATAAGCAACCCAACAATGAAGGTTTAAACACAACCTGAATTCTGAAGATGACCGCTAATTAGTTCGAAACGGTGCATCACAGACCTATCCTCATATATATATATCGTTGAATTTGTCTTTGAAATGACTATCGAAAAGCTATTTAAAACGACGATTAAGAAAATAAAAAAAAGGTTATATTAATAGAAACAACCTTTGTGTTTATTTTTTTTTTGTAACCCCCGTAGGTTTCGAGATAAGGTATAAGCCCCTCTTAAACGGGTCACCCTCCACATACATGTTTCTATAATTTTTAACAACACGGTATAAAAATATTATGTATTTCTTTCGCAAGTCGGAAAATTTTAAGTGTTAAATAAACCGTTATCCGTTTCCTACGGTACAAAATGTATAAAAGCTGCCGCATAATGTAAAACTGTAAAATAAATAGTAATAAAGTAAAATTAAAATAATCCCCCAGATCGAATTATAAATGTTGGCGGGCATCATTAATTTCAATTTTTCGATAAACAAATGGCTGCCGACAGGGCGATAAAATATAGAGCGTGCCAGATTTTCCACATAACGCTGTATTACGAAACTTTCAAAATGTCGCGGCGAATCGTCCCGTTTTTGGGGCGGAGTCTGCGCGTCTCGCGGACGGGGATAAAGTTGACGTGTTTTAGATAATATATAAGGGTTGTTGCCGTCGCGAAAGTTACCATTCCGTGCGCCCCATCAACAGGTTGAGATATTATTCCACTGTGCTGCTGCAACACCATTTCGATCGAAGGTGAGTGTTTTGGGGATTTTCCGACTCGTTCTTCGGTTTGAAAATTTGATTTGGACATGTCAGTGAAAAAAAATCGAAAATAAATATGCCGTTGAAAAATGGAACGCATAATTATTAAATTATTTTTCTACTGTTTTATTTGTGGGTCCGTTTAATTTTTTTTAATTTAATAATTTCATACTTTTTCGTCTAAGATTAATACATTGCTGTTTTAATGTAATGAATGCAATGACATTTAATTCCACTACAATTGATTATTAAAAGACTTTTTTTTGCCATAGAAAATTCAAAAAGTATAATTATTAATTTATTTTATTTTAGTACGCCACATATGTTTTTTCTACAGTCTTATCTGCGGGCCCGTTTTTTTTTAATTAAATATTTTCATATTTTTTATTCATATAATTCCATTATAATCGATCATTAAAATGTTTTTTTTTAGATAGAAAATTGAAACGTATAATTATTAATTTATTTTATTTTAGTGCGCTAAATATGATTTTTCTACTGTTTTATCTGTGGGCAGTTTTTTTTCTATTTAATGATTTTATATTTTTTCGTCTAATATTAATACATTACTCTATCAATTTAATGAATGTAATAACAGTTAATTCCATTATAATCTATCATTAAAACGTTTTTAATTCCGATAGAGAATTGAAACTTATAATTATTAATTTATTTTATTTTAAAACTTCAAATATGTTTTTTGAACTGTTTCATCTATATATATATATGTATATTTATTTATTTTTTCTTAATTTAAGTATTTTATATTTTTCATTTTGAGATTAATATATTATTGTTTCATTTTAATCAATGTAATGACATTTAATTCCATTTTAATCGATCATTAAAACGTTTTTTTTGCGATAGATATTTGAAATGTACAATTATTAATTTGATTTATTTTAGACGGCCAAATATGATTTTTCTAGTGTTTTATCTGTGGGTCCGTTTTTTTTTAAATTAATAATTCTATATTTTTATTTATATACACAATTTAATGAATGTAATGACATCCCATTGTAATCGATCATTAAAACGTTTTTTTAGATGAATAATTGAAACGTATATTTATATAACCTATATTTATATTATTTTAGTACGCTAAATATGTTTTAATGTTTTTTATTACTTTATCTGTAGGCCGTTTTTTTATTAAATTAAATTGTTTTATATTCTTTCAAAATTAATACATTACTGTATCAATTTAATGAATGCATTTAACTGCATTATAATCGACCAATAAAACTTTTTTTTTGTTTAAATTATTCCTTAATAAAATAATGTATTCAACATTTTGGGTACCAATCGTACAAAGGCATCATCTAAGACTATTTTGATCATTTTTACAAAATACCTTATACATAATATTAAATATTTAATTTCTTATTCATCGCAAATTTTCTCCCAAATTTGATAATAAAAATTATTGGTTATTCTAAAAATAGAAACCTTTAACAGTTTTGAGTGTCTAGCATGCAATGCGAATACATTAAACACCGTTCGATCGACCGCAAATAAAAAATAATAAACATTTTTCTAACAGTTTTAGGGTCTTTAAATCGCGCGCTTTTATTGAATTTTTGGAGTTCACTATTAAGCAAGGCTCTACGACTGGTTGAATTGATTTTATGGAAACTATGGGCAAAGTTGATGCAAAGAAAAATGCCAAAAACGCCTACATACCCGAAAATGCCAAAGAGATGAAAAATATTCCTTTAAGGGGGGCGATATTAATAAAAAAAAATGCCGTCCACATTGGGAGCGGAAAACACTTTGTACTTTGTCTGCAAATTCAAATATTTCTCGGAAAAAATCGTGATATGAGTTTTCTCGATACGAAAACATGCGATGTCTGCCAAAATGCAGAGGGTCCATATATAAACTGACACATTTTAACTGCTTAAAAGTCGAGAACAAAAAATCGATGTGCGATTTTCACACAACTTTTTCAATTTTTTGACAGTGTTGCCAAAGTTTATAATTTACCTGAAATAGGAGGAAAAAAAAAGAAGTTTCAAAGAAAAAACATCCTGTACATTTTAATTTTACATGACAGCTTGTTAAGTCTCCTTTTTTGGGCAGTCAGTAAGTGACCCCTTTTAAGAAAAATTCCTTATGTAAGTCGATGATTGATGAACATTTTATGGTAATTGCCCATGTCCTTGCACTATTGCCATGTCTATAAAAATTCTTTATTCGATTTTTTAAATGGCAACTATTAAACTAACCAAAACTAACCAAAACTATTAAAGAATACTATTCAATAAGAACCAACAATAATAACAATAACGTCGGTAACACTAATGCTAACAATTTTAACAACAAACAATTGAAGAAATATCGAATTTATAACTTATATTTTAGGTTCTGTATATGACCGCCATTTTGCTCGTAACACATATATAGACGCAGACATAAGTTGCTGAAATCGTTTTATAGCATTTTCGGTGTAATGTGGTTGGAAACGCTTATATTATATTATATTAGTTCAGAAAAATAGGGTGCAAGGGTTCAATCAAGTGACCTGCTCGCCCTATCCATCTGTTTCTAGAAGCCTTGCTTAAAATAGAAAAAATTGAAGTTGAGGGTAGAAAAATGTTTTCAACATATCAATGTGAATCTTTCCGTTCCCTGTTGCGGCTGGAAAAAACATGGCCCATACATTTTAGAAGCTTCTCCTCAAATTCGTTCAAAGCTCGAGAATTTTAATCTCTTCAAATTCGTCAGTTACGCTTATTTATCAGCTTACTAATGTTCTTTCTACGAAGATATAGTAATGTTTCGAACATAAAATAACTTTTTCTACTCCCTTCTGTAAAATAGCTATTTATACACCGATCTAGCGTGCGGAAAGTGCCATTTTACCATGTCAGCTTCGTTTTCCACGGATCCGGGCCACTTCGGACATTTCCGGAATTTTACCGCACGGGTTCGGGAGCAATCGGATGTTTTCGAAAATTTTAAAGCACGGTTTGAATTTTGAAGTTTGCCAATGCTGACGGTCATGTATTAGTGTTGTTTTTGCAAAAGTATACCCAAATACTAATGCACAGAAAAATGTTATGCAATATATCCGACAATTTAAATACTACGTGCTATCAGCTACGACTAAAATTTAGTGGACTCGGTTGGTTGGTTTATAATTTCAGTTTCTCACAGATATTTTTACAATTCTTATATTAATATCGTGCCAAGACCAATTGTACTATTTTCAAATATCCATGTCTCATCAGTACAAACAAAACAAAATTGAAGGTTAGAACGTGCTTTTTCTCGCTTATAAGATCTCAAAAATTTAATCCTCTTTAAAGCTCTATCCTTGGATGATTTTTCTTCCAATAAACTAATTAATGATCAGTTGTAAAAGTTGAATAAACAACATAACGTTTTAAAATTGTGTTTATTCCATTGTTTATATGACATATCCAATAATACATCTCTCTCTGTCTAACGTACACAGTTAAAAACAGACAACAATAGGTTTAATGGTAACTAGTAAATATTTTGTTTCAACGGTACGAAATTTAGTAATCTGATAATCTGTTATTATTTTTAATTTGTTAAATTGTGATTTTTTCCTGACGGTCGTAGGTAAACTCTTTATCTCATTTGTTCATTCAACACTCGCTCCGCTTGTGCCAAATAAACTCGTGACTCAAATGCCGTTTACCACACTTTTCAAAAGCGTGGTTTTCAATTGTTTGGTTAGTTTTGATTGATATGAATATTAAACTTTTCGTTTAATGTAGGAAAATTTATACATATTCGAAAAGGAGAGTTAACATTCGTTCATTTAAAATTAAAAAGTACATTCATCCAAATTTTTGCGAACTCAGAATTTGCAAACCCATAATTTTTCCTTCTATTTCAGGTAAATTTTGAATTTTGGCAACACTGTAAAAAAACATTAAAAATTCGTAAAGTTATGCCAAATCCGCACATCGATATCATTTATCGTTCTCGATTTATAAGCAATTAAAATGCCGTCTGTCTACAGGTGGACACTCTGTATATCCCAGAAACGTTAGATGCCGGCCGACAATGGCGTGGAGCCATTTTTAATTGCAATTGTAATAGCAAATTATTTATTTAAATTAAAACGGCATTATGCACGCGTCGGTTGTTGCATGACGAAATGTGTGGCGTTTTTTAAAATTTTTATTAAAATACGAACAGCACGTCTGATATGAACAGAGTCGAAACTCTTGAAAACACAAAAACCGGCTTTCAGTTTGTAACTGCTGTCATTAAATATTTTACCTTATCTTATCTTATTCAGATTACTATAATTAAAATAGTCATCATGCTATTTAATTAAATATGTCATTTTAGATTTTTAAATGCTCAAGTATTATTATTTGTTATTTAATATGTTCTTGCTTTTAATTTTTCCTCGCTTATTCAACCACTTAATTGTTACATGTTTTACTTTAAATATTGCCATCGAACCTTAGAAATGGGTTGAAGGAAGTGACGGCAGTAAAGTTCAACGTTCCCTGTCATTATTCTGCAGTTTTACCAACCCCCCCGAATCTAAGAATTTATCTTTCCGCCCCCGATAAATTTTTTTCCTCCGCTCGGACTTAATGACGTGCAAACAGCTGATAAAAACGCGCTCGATGTCGATGATCGATTTTGAAACGCGTCATTTTTCATTTCCGGCATTGCAGCTCGTTTGAATACGCCGCGAAATTTCTGAGAAGACGTTGTTCCGCTTAAGAAAAAACGGAAACTGCCACGCAGGCATCCGTTCGAAACGCACCCCGGCTTTCACCTGTTTAGCAATACGGCCGATTAACCATTCGAGTAGATTTTAATGGGCTTTTGAACCGTCACTAATTTGTCAGTCCCACACAGGAGTCTCCCTCTCGATAGGAAATCGATACCGTCTATTTTTCTTTTAATCGAGAACGAAGGTGTACTGTTGCAGAATTTTAAATATTATACTTCGACCAGAAATATAGTGCTTTTACAACCGACTCTGTGATTAACTTTGCCTAGTGTTTATTACTCGAAAACCGCAGACCGTCCTAGAAATTTATCTACCTATACTAACAAGCGAGGTATAGGTATGTACATAAAAAAATAGTACAAAGTAGTAACTTGCTACGTTCTATGTCACTTGTTTTTATTGCTGCTCCTGCTTCCCCTTCTGAATTTCTTATAAAATTATAAACATTCAAAACCATTTGTTTAGCATCCGAAGACAAATGGATCCGTTTATTTATTTGCTGAGGTAGTTCGTCTTCTAAATTCATTAGGTTCGACTACCATCTCAATTTCGTCTTCAAATTCTGCGTTGTTTTCCATGTCTTCTTCGAACAGGGGAATATCTGCTTATTTCCACGGTCTACACATTTTGAAGTGTTACAAATTAGAAATTAGAAATTAGAAACCTTCAAAAAATGTTTAAATGCACGATTCTAATAAATATTTATCCGTATTTTCATGACCTTTACTTTAATCTATAGTCTTAAAAAAGACTGTTTTTGTTTACAAATCGATGAACTATGTAGACACAAAAATGCACGAAGAAGAATTTTGTTAATCGACAGGCACACAAGACGAAAATGATTATTTTAAAACTTAACTGTAAGGTAAATAGAGTACAGGTACTTACCCTTACCCTTTGAACTATCCAGTGAAAATAGTCTCGCAGGGTCAAAGCTCAAGAATCAGGTACAAAAATACGAACTTACTGGAATATATACGAACATATTGCAATTTAGATTAAACTCTTACGAAGAATACATACCACCTGATGTTAAAATAAACGTTTTTACTTATTCGAAAATTCCCTGCAGCATCAATGCTTAATCAAATTTAAAAGGGTCCATTTACGTTTCAAGATCAACTTAAAGCAGAATAAACATCTGTTGAGGCGGGTTTTGCCACTGTCCTGAATACTTAAAACGTCAAAGCAATAAATGCACTATATTTTTGGTCGTGTTATATATTGTGTTTCAATCTTCATCGTGTTGGATTTCGATGAACCGTCCCCAATAAAATTTAACGATGTTTTAACCTATCGTTATGGGATAATGCCATTAACCCAGAATTTGTTCCAAGATCCTTCATATCAAGATTGCTGCGAAGTTGCCACACTTTGATGTAGACTGTCTTCCAACATACATTTTTTATTTTTTGGGAATAAATCGTTTGATAACATGTAGTTTGTGGAATCATTTCAGCATTTAATACTTCTTTCATTTCATCCAAATGGAAACTTTCATGTTGCATATGCTTGCAATGATGTTTATAACTATAATCCGGCAAAGAAAGTGCTTTACGACTACCATATGATCCGATCGATCCGATTTCGATTTATGATGATTATCATATACCAGGTGTTCAAAAAGTACGGAAACGATGGAAATCCTCAAGAACTACATAAAACTCTTGATGTTCTACGACACGATAATCAAAGAAAACAGTAAGCAAAACTTTGACATTTCATCGAACTTGACTTGTGTTTTTCGGTCTTGGTGGTTTTGGGTTCTTCTGTTGAGACAACTGGGCTTTCGTTTCGACGTGATTGGAGCATATTAGGATCATCATTGGGTTCGTTTAACAGCTCTTGAGCGATGCTCCTTCTTCGGTCCTTTTGTTCAAAATGAAGTAGAGATGACAAAGTCTTCCATCCACTTCATTTGTTTCATTTCTTCAACGCTTTCATCAGTTATTCTCGCCCATTTTGGAACAGCTTCTACCACACTCTTGAAAAATACCATAAATCGTCATGAATATTGTCAATTGCCAATTTAAATATCTGGGTGCTAGATCAGTGGGTTGAAACTTTTGTAAAAATTCGTTTATTTTGAACCGACTGCAATATTCAGATCTGCTTAAAAAAGCGTTGTTTTCAAATCATTCTAGGATGATGAAAAAAATGCAGTCTTATAGTGACATATGATGATTGCTCCACGCACAGTCTAGTGAGACGGTTCTATACCATTTTTAACATTTTCATAAGGAAGGTGAGACTAGATTTGGAGGTTTGGGAAATTAATTGTGTGCCACCAGTATCAAGGTGAATCAACGCAATTGAAGACTGTAAATATCAAAGCGGTTTTTTTGATATATGAACATTTTGTGCTAGAATGGTCGTACCTGCCCTGCCGCATGTCCTGGGAAAATGTGTCTGTCTATTAATTGAGTAACTTGCATTTGTCTTATTTTTACGAAAACCAGCAATTATAACCATTGATTCAAATTTAACCAGTTTTTCTTGATTATCTCAATAATGTAATTTTCGCACATACTTTAGTATTTCCAGGTTTCAATTGAAGTTGATTTAGGAAGTAACAATAATCTTTTTAAAAGACTGGTCTGTATTCGCCCGAGGATGTCGGTAGAATGATATCCAGAAAAAACATTTAATATGCTTTGATATATTTTTTCAATTGCGTCCCAAGAGGAGAGCTTATTCTTTATCAGCATAGACAGTGCTGCCCACGCTGCCTGGCTCGCTTTGGAAACCATTATCTCGGCCATTTCTCTAAAAAAAGAAAAAGAAGATAAACTCAAACCAAGGAAATTTAACCCTTTTAATCACACCAAGCTTTGAATTACTGGGTTGCCGAAGGGGCATTACTAAAGCACATTACTTTAGTTTTTTTAAGCATTGATTACATACCAGCCAGACATGTCAACATGTTCTGTAATTGGAAAACCAATGAAGAAAAGAAGTCATCAGTATCCGCATAAAAGAGAAACAAAAGTAAGGGATTAAGCGATTCTTCCTGAAGGACACCTTCTTTGATATCGACCATTTAGTGAAGCCAAGCCTTAATTTTTACTATCGCTACTTCATAAAAGCTTCTGATTACCGAAATATACTTAGGACTAACGCCGACCCCATACAGTTTATTCCAAAGTCTAAACGAAAATTATAAAAAAATTTCTTTTTATAGTATAATCACCGGAGATAAAACATAAAGGTTGTCGACATAGCTGCGTCCATATTTAAAACCAGACTGAGATTCGGGAATTAGGTGTTTTCTTCCTGCCCAGCCTTTTTAACAAAATTTGCGTAAACAGTTTTTGCGGTGCAACGAACGAGCTGCTTTTTTGGGGATCTAGGAGAAGAACACTTGACCCCAAGGTGTTTTCTTCCTATCTAGCCTAGGAGAAGAACAAGATAAGGGGATCGTTCGGGATTGAAATAGGTTTCTAGATCTATACCGGGAGTTTTATTGGGCTTAGATTGTTTTAAATTGGTTATGATATCATCGACGGTTATACTCGAATCGAAAGGATTTGAAGCTTCGTAAGAATGTGTGTGATCTATCACACGAGACGAATAAGCCGAACAGAGAAAGGTTAAATTGGCTTGTTATAAATTAGTGTTTGTGGCTTCAAAGGTAAAGGATATATTATTATCATGAGTATGACACGTTTATTTGCGAGGATTATTTAGGAATAATATATAATAATAATAAATCAGTATGTTGGTATTCTTTAGCCACTAATTTAGTTGTCACAAAATATTAAAAAGAAAATTAAACAGTCTTTTTTTAAAATACTTAATAATTTAAAAATACCTCAATACAATTTTTTTCAAATAACGCGTAGTCGCTTATAAGTGTATAATGGTATAAATTAGAAATGGATAATGGTATCGTTTTTCTACTTCCTTCTCTAAAATACCCAAATATTCACCAATCTAGCGTGCGGAATTTTTAGTCGTCAGTTTCGTATCCTACGGCTGCGAGTCACTTCGGACATTTCCGGTGTTACTCGTTTATTAAAAATTCAAATTATCGCCGTATATAAAAAAATTACAAAAATGTACGCAAGGCCCGCGAATATATCACATAAAAAATATCTAGATAATGCAAATACTTAAACATTAATTTATTGATTAGGAATATTGCTATAAATGTTGAAAATGTACTTCATTTTCCTGAATATGGTGCCCTATTTTTAACTTCCAAAGCTTTATTTATCAAGCCAGGTTGCGAATCACTAACATATCTGTATCTGCATATAATTTCATTCCAATTTCAGTTCTCATTTGCATTTCTATAATTTTTTATCTACAACGACAATATATGGTATTCTTTTATCGAATTTTCAACAGTTATAATATTTAAGATACGCCACAACTGTCATGACTAAGTGACGATTTTATTTCTTACTAATTCTGGCCTTAATGTGCAAACTAAATTTTATGAGATGAGATACAGTGTCTCCCATTTAAAAAACATAACTTTGATATTCTATGCATTTTGGTACGCCTCGTATATAATTAAGTATTTATTGTATTAGATGTCGTCGTAATCGCAAAAAGACGATTTATCGTATTTCTCAAGAGAGTGGTACAACCTGTTCCAAGATGGCCGAGAATAACTGATAAAAGTATTGATGAAATGAAATAAATGAAGTGATTCAGTTTTTCCGCAGTTTTATTATGAAACGTGTAGCGGCATAATTTGTTCCAAAACTGCCTAATTTTGAACAAAAGGACCGTCGAAGGAGTATTGCTCAAGAGCTCTTAAACTATGTCAATGATGATGCTGATATGCTCAAAAAGGTCATAACTGGTGATGAATCATGGGTATATAGTTATAACGTCGAAACCAAAGCCCAGTTTAAGAACCCAGAATCGCCAAGACCAAAAGTTTCAGTCAAATCCTTTCGAATGTCAACTTGTTGCTTACTGTTTTCTTTGATTATCCTGTCGTAGTACATCAAGAGTTCTTACCACAAGGTCGCACGTTCAAGAAAGAGCATTACTTTGAAGTTATGCGCCGTTTGCGAGAAGATATACAAAGAAAACTTCCGGAACTGTCGGAAAACAATTGATGGATTTTGGAAAGAAACAAAACCACAATCATATCTCAGCCACCATATTCACCGGATATGGCCCTCTGCGACTTTTTCCTGTTCCCAAAAATAAAAAAAAAACATGAAAGGAAGGTTTGGAACGGTTGAGGAGATAAAGAAAACAACTCAAGGCTATACCAAAAAGTGCTTACCAGAAATGTGTAGAGGATTAGAAAAACATTGCCGTAATGTATTTATTATGTCTGGGGGAGAATGCTTTGAAGGGAACAACATCAATTTTGATAAATAAATAAATACTTTTTGATAAAACTTAAAAGTCACTTTACTTTTTGAACACACCTCGTGTATCGGAAAACAGCGTAATGAAAGAAGGAGAACATCTCATTCTGCTACTCAATATTCAGATGAGTAAGAGAAAGACACCAATCCCCACGGCAAACCCGCTTATTCTAGTGCAAAATTTGTCTCGTTTTCGCATTCCAGTTTAGATTGACAAAGATTTAACGTCACGCGTCGACACACACGCGCGCGCAAGATGCAATTTAATTACGTAAATCGCGTTTTCTTCGCGAATACAATATAAATATTGTCAGTCGACGCAGGGGATTGGGTTAGAGGGAACGTGAGCAAGGCGCCAATCGGGGGTTTAAAACGGTCCCATTAAAGGGGCCTCGGTCGGTAAAACGAGGAAATTATCATAAATAAACTTCAAACGGGAAACGCATTTTACGCAACTCAAAAAAAACGACAGGCGGCCATTTGTGTCGGCGTTTGATTTTTCGCTGTTTTGAGCTGCGCCGAGTAAATTTTCAACTCAAAGGTTTTACCGTGTCGACATTGCAAACTCTCTGCGTCGTTCGCTTGCAGTTTTATTATCGGTATTAATTATTTAATTTTCTAATGGTCGGGCGGAATGAACTCTCCCTCGCATTGCGGCAAAGTTTTTAATCCTCTGCGGTTGAAGCTCGACGACATTTTTGTGAAAGTTCGGTAAAATTCTCGGCCAATACCACAGGGTATAGTTTAACTAACGACATACCGTTTTTACGACATAGTCCGGTATTTAAATTTTTATAAAGGTCTAACCCGAAGACCTTCCTCATTTGGGTTTCTCGTTGTAAACCGCAAAAAATAGATTCACCATTCCACAATGACGTTCCAGAACCGTACTTTGATACTTCGTGCATACAAATGCTGACATCTGACGGATTTGTGTATAGTTTCATAGGTGAGATTCCTCGATTATTAAACATGTTTATTATAAATATAAATGGAGAAGCAAATTTAAACAATGATAGAATGACATGTTCTACACACTTTTTCCAACTAAATGCAGATATTTTTTCTACTTCACTTCACTTCACAATTAATTCTATTGGTCCTGAAGTAAATTTCGGCGAGGTGTTGTTTCTTCTTAAACTGGGTTTCACCTGTCAGTTCTATAGGACAACTTTGAGTCCCCGCTCCATGGCCAACTTGTCCACATTATACTTCTTATCAAACGTATCCTTTTTAAAAACTTCCAATAACTGCTTCTTTGTGCAGGGATTTTGAAGCAAAAAATTTTGAATGACTTCTTTAGTCGATTTTTCAAAGATGGCTGCTGTTATGTTTCCGTGGTCGTCAACCTTTGCTTCTTTGACATCTTTTGCAGAAAGCAACAAAGCGTTATCTACCCAACCAACTTCTTGACTAACTAAACTAACTAATCAAAACCATAAAAAGGTGTAAAGACGGTATTCTATTGTTTATTAACAACGAGGATATCGTCAACAAACAGTAAAAAACAACAGTAATAAAAAAAATGCGATAAAAGCATTGTTTGCAAAATTATTACAAAATTTATTGCAGAATGTTACCAAAGTAACTCAATTATTTTAATTGATCGATTTTGTGTATTGATGGAGTAACTTTTTAGGAATATTTTAAGTTAGATTTAAAGTTAGTTATTATGTTATCAGTCTGATAATTTGAACTAATAAATAAATAAAATACATAAACTATGATGTTGAAAGTTAAAACTTTATTACTTTTTAGAAACCAATATGAAGTAAATAGATATGCAGTTGTGTCTTTCTCACATTATAACGAATCATTTATTCTTTTTTGTACTTGGAGTGCGTTTTTTTGACGTAGAAAGAGGGCGCAAAATCATAACAACAACCAAAAATTATACATTTTGATCAGTTTCTTAACCTACAGATGATTTATAAGCACCCGCCAAGCATTTAAGGTTAGAGGAAATTTCTGCAGGAATAAGAGAAAACGAGCGCTAAAAAATAAGATACTGCATACTACCTAATGGTAAATTATTTTGTTATCAGTTTGTGCCCTCGTTCTAATAAAAAACGCACTCTAAATAGGAAAAAAGCGGAAATGATTCGTTGTGATATGCGAAAAGGTTTTCGTATCTCATTTAGCACAACTGCATGTTCCACTTTCAATTTTGGAAAGAAGTCGAGGATTGTGAGACAACGGTGGGTACTATAAAGTAGTAATATATAATATAATAGTAACGATAATAGTAATAATAGTAATAATAGTAATTAAAATAAATAACAATAACACCACACATTTAAAACAGAATTTAATATCGCATTAAGAACAAAACTTTGTTTTTGTAATTTTAATATATCTGGTGCATTTCTGAAATACCTAGGAATCAAATTTCATAGGTTATGAAAGGTTTTATTTTATCTAGAAAAACAATCTCCCTACTTCTTTTGACAAGTTCACAGAAACTGCTCAGATAAGAAATGGTTAGGTTAGAGTCTAAATAAAAGTTCCAGGAATTCCCATGAAGTCGAACCAGCAATGCATCTGTGTTGTTGAGAGTTTAAAAGACCTTCATTCCGTTTTTTAGCATCTAATTCTAAATTTGTTTGTAAATACTGGTTCTTCATTCATTCTGCTGTAGCAGAACAGCTCAAGGCCAAATCATTACTGGAGATGTCAGAAGTACAAACGGTGGCAAATTCAACCTCCAGCGAAATATTTCAAAACTATCATCAAATTTTCAACCGTTTTGTGGATTTAAATTTCCAAATATCGGTAAGGTTTTGCTGAAGGGGGGTTTCGAGGATGATGAAATACAAATAAATTATCCATAATTTATCCATAGAAACCGGTCCTCAGTTACGACTTTTACCTTTTTTCTATATAAAAAATGTTAAGAAAATTGCAGCTTGCGTTGCTGCCATAGTTATTCGGTCACCCTTTCGATTAAAACAATATTTGATCATTTCTTAATTCAAATATGGAATACGTCGCCGCACCGAGTCGCAAAAAAAATACATTTTCCAAAGCGCGAGCTAATGTAATTTTTAATTATTAAAATATTCTGCAATTTTCTAGCGAATGCAATTTTCCGTTTTAAACTCGCTTTAATCGTAAAACTCGTCTGAAAATTGAAGTGAAAAGCGGTAAATACGCAATTAAAACTGCTAACAATACGGCCGATTCAAACCGGGTTTAACATTTTCATTGACCGTAAATTATACGGAAAAATAAAACGTTAACAATTTCATAACGCGCAGTTTAATGAAAATTTCCGAGGCGCGCTATCGAATCTTTTCTGCGGATATCGGGGTTACAATAACGCAATCCGTTAACGTTTCCTGCGACATTTAGCGATTATATGAAATCATTCTGACAGATGCGTCGGATTCAAGACCCCCGCAACTCATTGTCGCGCTTCGATGATCCGCAACACAGAATTCCATCCAATTTTTTTCCCGAAATTATATAAGAACGCGCTAATGTGAAACCCAATGACGAGCTATCAAATGTCAAGCGGGACCCTCGAGTGACACAGAATAGGTCCATTTAAAGTCGCGATAAACGAGTCGGATTCTAAAGGAAAGTTCCTGACACGGAAGGGCCGACCCTTCTTATTCGATAACTTATTTCGATACCGAATTACCGACCCCACTGACGACACCATTCGCACAGTATCCCTTTTTCTCCTGAAGCGTTAAAGAGAGTTATAAATATTCGAATAAAAAGGATATAAACCTGCATGTCATCAGCATATTGACGAGACAATTTTGAGGTGATACGAAAAGTCTGACTGAAGACTGAAAACAATTACGGTCCCAACACACTTCCCTGTGGTACTCCTTTCTTAGTAGCAACAAAACTAGAAACATTACCACGCAGCACTAGTCTCTGGCATTGACACTCCAAACAACTCTTAAAGAAATACACAGCTGAATGGATCAGTCCAAAATCGTATCGAACGCCAGTACCAAACACTTACTTTTGTCAATGTCCTGACCAAGTCATCCGACACACACGAAAGATCCGTAACGGTGCTTTGGCTTGAACAAAAATCTGATTAAGTGGTGGATAAAACAAACACTTTGGACCTACGAACAAAAATTGGCCGAATGTCAGAGAGAGTATTTGGAGAGGGAACATTAGCTACCTGCACAACGTGAGACTTTTGCCCTAAGAAAGGAAATTTTGACAAAACAATACATTTATTAAAAAGAAAAGTTAGTGATGTGTGATGTGATGTGGGGTTATGAAAATTTATCCTAATAAACAGCTCAAAAATTTCTCTTAATTTTATTTGGCATAGAAAATTTATTGAATAATTTTATATATTACCCCCTGTTTAATAACAAACACTTTTTTAATCTTTTATAAACCTTATCGGTTATATTGTTCTTGCAACTAAACTTAAGCGATTTTCGACTAGTTACAGTTTTATGATTTAAAAAAGGGTATCCATAAATCCTTCTTAATCCGTATAAACTGGATGGAAAATCAATTAAAACCTATTATCGCACAAGTGTCAAATGTCAATTACGCAATCATAACCTCACTTTTCAGTTGTTATTTATTTATTTGATATTGAGACAAGTGTGCTTAGATTTTTTTTATAAGTATCTAGATAGAATTTATGGTTTCATAGTAGCTGTAGAATATTGATTCGATTTATGAGGATTGAAAATGTTGTAATAAAGTTTTTAAGAACTCTATACAACATTTTTAAAAATCCTAAAGCTTTTATGTTTATGTTTATGTTTTATGCTTTTTTGTTTCTTATAACGTTAGTTTGGCTTTCTACGCCTTCTTGCCTTTCGTCCCTTCTCGATGCTGTTTATGTAAAATGTCTTTCCGAACACTTCTAAAGAAATAATTTGGCTGACAGAGACCTATCCATATGCAGAAAAACTGACCCTCTTGGGATGGTGCATTGACCGTAGATATCGTCGCTATCTCGCTCTTATTGTCTAAGTTACGAACGCAGCCCTATTTGGGGCTTCACAATTGTTGCTAGCGAGACGCACATATCTGGAAAGTTAATTAAATGTTTAC
Source organism: Cylas formicarius (assembly GCF_029955315.1). NCBI lineage: Eukaryota > Metazoa > Arthropoda > Insecta > Coleoptera > Brentidae > Cylas > Cylas formicarius. The sequence goes on along the minus strand of NW_026844341.1, from coordinate 6,873,522 downwards.
AGCGACACGTAACGGCCGTTACCAGTAACAGTGTCGAAGACAACTTCAAGACCTAGGATAAACACCACCGAGAAGGGACGAAAAGCAAGAAGGCGTTTATAGCAGCTTAAGGTTTTATTATAAGAAACATTAGCTTTTATAACAGTTTTTTTATAGTTTTATTAGAAAAGCATTAGTTATAAAAGCTTTATGATTTTTAAAAATGTTGTATAGAGTTCTTAAAAATGTTATTACAACATTTTTAATCCTGATAAATCGAATCAATATTCTAATATGAAACCATGAATTTGGATCGACCGTCAAAGACGATGCTGTCTAGATATTTATAGAAAAAAATCTAAGCACACTTGTAAAGAAATAACAACTGAAAAGTGAAGTATGATAGTTTTATGATACTTTTAGTTTATAGGGGTTACGAAGGATTTTCTGGATACCTTTTTGGTAACTTATAAATTTGTAAGTATTCCAAAATCGTTCAAGTTAACTTGCAAGACAATATAACCTAGATAAGGTTTATAAAAGTTTAAAAAAGTGTTTGTCATTACATAGTTGTTAATATATAAAATTACTAAATAATTGTTATCATGCCAAATTAAATCAAGTCGTAACATGGTGGAAATTTTGAAAATGTTATAATATTTATTAGGATAAATTTTCATTGTAATATCATATTGTTTCTCTCGTTCTTCCCCACCTCACACCTCATTCACTTTTGTTATTAATAAATGTTTTGTTTTATCAAAATTTCCCTCCTTACGGAAAAGGTCTCACGTTGTGATAATAGCTAAAGTCCCCTCTTCAAATACTCTCTCTGAAATTCGGAAAATTTGCATATGGTATTCGTTGTCCAAAGTATTAGAGAGGGTCATGTATGAACAACTAAATCAGATTTTTTGTGTTTTGTACTATTGGACTTCAGCAATGCGTTCGATGCGCTAGATCACAGTGTACTTCACAAAAAGTTTGAGTATTTTGGACTGAGCTATCCAGCTGCGCATTTTTTAAGAGTTGTTTGGAGGGCCGATGCCAGAGAGTAGTGCTGAGTAGTAATGTTTTTAGTTTTGTTGCTACTAAGAAAGGAGTACTACAGGGAAGTGGTTGGGACCGTTATTATTTTCAATCTATACAGCAGACTTTTTGTATCTTATCGTATTCTGCTCATGGTCTGCTTCTTAATAATGCTAAACTACTTCTCTTTGGTCTTAATAGAGAGATACTATAGTACATTGATTATAATTTTAATATAGTTTTAAATAATGTTAGGTTACTACCTGTGGACGTCTGTAGAAACTTCGGAATTCTGATGGATGTTAATAAGACCATGTGGCAATATTAATACAAAAATCATTTTTTAAAATGAATGTACATGTTTAAGAACATTGGACTAAAACTGTCTGATAGTCTAATACTATTGAACTTGAGTATGGAGACATTGTTTGTCCGTGTTTTGCTTTAAAAAATAAAGGATGTCTGCAAAAAATTCAGAATTTTTGTTTACGTTATTTCTATCACCTCAGAAAATATGATCATATTAGTGACCCTCTAAAACAGTCTAAGTGGTTGATTCTCTCTGAAAGGTATTACTTGCACCTTGCCACTCTATTTGATTAATTGTAGAATCTCTTTTTATATATTTTTACGTATACACACATAACGTCACAAATGCCTTCCTATCAGGTCACCAAAAAGATGTACAGGAAGAAAAGAAACTGCAATAAAAGAAGATGTAGAAACTACTATCAGAAAAATAATATACTCGTCTTACTTAAAAAGAAAACGTCTAAAATGATAGATAGTTTCGAATGGAAAACAGGAATATTTATTATCTGATTGAAACTTGTGTAAATGAACATGGCAGGACAAAAATTTAAAAAGAGTGAAGCAAGCTTTCACTGGAATAAAAGCAAAATGGATTTGTCGATGGTGGCTTTTTAGAATTTCAATCAAAATGGATTGGAGACTATGATGAATGCTTTTGAAGACTAATTACTGGAGAAGCTAGGTCTTATTCCTCCTGGGTCTTTTATGTTCATGGATAATACCACCACGACTCAAGAACACCTATAAAAATACCCACGTTTTCTTGGAGAAAAAATGACATCATTCATTGCCGTAATTTAAATAAGATGCAATTTCAGAAAGATGTGGCGAAAAAGGAGCCTCTGCAGATTGTAATTTGCATAAACCTCTTTGTACTAAATTTGGTGGGAATTAAACTCAATAGAATTGGTATGGGTGCAAGTGCTTTTAAAATGAAATGAAATTGAAACCCAGAAAAAGAAAAACAGAGAATTGTGAAAAATGTGAGTAAGTGCGTGCAATATGTGTTTCAAATAAAAGAAAGAATGTGGGAGGCTGATATGCTAGAAAACACATAATGCCTAAATTTACCAATGAAGCTGTATTGTAAATAGCAATTTTTATTAAACATTCATAGAGACCTTGATGACAGTTTTTTGATATATGCGGGCGACGTTCATTTTTTTTTAGAATCCGGTGTTCAGAGAAAAGTTATATTAGTAATGTTCCAAGCTTCGGTGGAAAAATTTTCCTCCGAATGTCAAGCCGGTAGCGAAATATTCCTTATTGACGAAACTTACGTAAAATTAAAAAAATTCCCAGATTTCTTATTCGCGTTGTTATTGACGCCGGGCATTGTCGCGGACATTTTCACGGCTTCCAGAATAAACGGCAAAGCAATTTTCGCGAAAACAACAAAAGAACGAATAATACGAAACCGCTGGATTTGAGTTTATTATTTAACACTTCGCGTAGGCTTTTTAAAAAGTACCGCGGCAGTTCACTTGGAAGGTTTACCGGTAGGTGCAATTGTTTCAGTTAAAAATAAAACTTTTTAAATACGTAACATTTCGCAAGTCGTCAGCAAAGCAAAGTTTCAGCCAACCAACAACATGCGTTTTATATGTTCTGGATTCTGTTGTTTTATTTTTTATTTATTGTTGTTTTATTTTATTTATTTTATTTTCTTGACGCGATGGTGGATGCACATAATGATGTATATTGTGTTTTAATATAAGATATACAGTGTCTGACAATAGCGTTCGGAATAATTTATATCAGTAGTTTACAAAATACAGGGCGTCGAATTAAAAAAAGACTATTTAATAAATAACTTGAATAACGAATAATGAATAACTTGACCGATTTTGTTGAAATTTGGTAGTCTTGTTTGTTGTGATTAGATAAATCATTTCGGACTATTTAAATTAAAATTATGAAGTACAGCGACCTATCTATTATTTTTGACAAAAAAATATGTGCCATTGACTTTTTACTTTTTTTTCAAATTAAGTAACAAAAAATGTAACTTTGTTTCGCTTGAATTTTTTTCGTATCTTGCATTATTTTCGAAAATAAAACTAATTCCGATAGGTTTTTTATTAGTATCCTTTATTTAGATTCCTTGGAATTTGGCAATTTTGTATGTAGTGATAAGAGGCTAACTAACTCCATGGAGATGCAATAAATCTTTTTTTTGTCTGAAAGTCAGCGACAGATTTAAAGTTTGATTTTATTTCGTATCCTGCATTATTTTCGAAAAAACAAAAAACCAATTCAAAAATTATGCATTTTAGGACCCATGTTCACATGAAAAATTATCTTATTTTTTCAAGTACTAATTCATTCGAACCCTATTTTTGGACATACTTTATATAATTTATGATGATCACCGTAAAAAAAATTTTTTTGTTCGTTTGTCCGTTCTCAGTTCTCCGTTCTCCGTTTTCGTCTTTTCGTTTTTCCTGAATAACTTTCGAACCGTTGGAGCTACAAAATTGAAATTTACCTCCTTTTTAATCCTCCACGAGACACATAAGCTTATAAGAAATGACCCTGATCCGACGCTAGTATCCATCTTTTTTTCGCAATTTTCGACTGTTTTTTGGACCTTGCTATGAAACACGATAAGTGTCCTAAATTTGAATCAATCGACTTCATATTTGCAGCTTTGCCCCGCGATAGAACCTATTGAAAGTGAGTGGGGGGGGGGGGGTGCTGGGGGGTCGGGAAGAGGGTCTACAAAAAAGACCATTTTTCAAAAACCGTTCACAGGACCGAAAAAATTCTTGAACCAGAAGACGCAGAGGAAACGACTCCATAAACTTTTATTATTGACAATTCTTCAAAAATATACAGGGTGTGCCGCAAGGGAAATAGCTTTGTTTCCATTTTAACGTGATGCAAATATCCCGACGCGCTGAGACAATAATGCCATCTGGACATGGACTGGACATATATTTCGAAAAATGTTACCCATAAAATAACAAATGCTTTATGAAACCTTTGTTTATAAGTATTCAAAATTGAAATTATAGACGAACGTTTTTGAAGAGGAGATCCATTGATTCTAATCTAATATGTCAATATCAATATATTTAGATTCCCTTCCGAAAGCTAAATCCTAATAAAAATCGGAGTATAACCTTTATTAGAAGCACATCCTTGGAACGTCTCAACTTATTCCTCGACCTAGGAATAATAATGGATTTAAGAATAATTTATGACGGAAATATTTATAATATTGTAAAAATACCTAATGCGCAGCCTATGTTACATTGTCAAGCAGAAGCTTTTGCTTCTGATATGGCTACCCAACTTCAAAATATATATTTAAAATATCTCTCTTACATAAAACATAAGGTAACATAACATAAGATCCCTCCATGGAAGAACAGCTATTGCAAACGAATTTCCCAATTGTTTTTTTCCTGTTTTGTTGCATCTATAGTTCTACTCCAACATTTTTTTTTCTATTTTAGTTTAGTTTAATTTAAGAACATTGTAGCTAACAGCGAATAGTTATTATCGATTTTTGTTATCCGTTAGTATTCCAAATAAATAAATAAATGACCTAGATTTCTTGTACACGTCAGGTTTTGCTTACATTTAGTGAGAAAAATGACTTTGTGAACGTGAAAAGATGTTTTTTGATATTTCTATTACAAAGACTGGCAGCAAGAATGCCGCAATACACGATGAACATTTGAATTCCAAAGAATTTCTAAAAAAAATGTTGATTGACCTGGTTGAATTGAAATTTAATGCAAGAGAATAAGTCGAATGATAAAGAAAGAGAAGCTTGGTTTTATTTTCTCGACCTAATTCTGTGCCGCGTTAACGGCCAGCTAATTAAAACGAATCATTGAAATTAAGGGGGTTGTTAAAAAAATTATGATTAACGATAGGCAATCGGCGTGGCGCTAACGAGAGTATTTCTTTTCGTAGCAGGATTGTAAAGAGAAACAACCGCAGGATGAACATCACTGGCACCATCAGACTGTTCTCGGTCTTCGTCGCTCTGATGGTTTTTCTGGCTGGCGTATCTTCGGCACCGGCATCGTATCCCACCGAATACGACAGTGAGTAACATTATTTCTCTTATTATTGGCAACGCGAAATGGCATTTATTAAAAAATATCGCCCGAGCTCATCAAGTTCCCCTATACTGAACAAAAAAAACAACATCCGGGCCGTTTTCTTTGATATTAAGGGCGCCCTTATTTAAACACGGACCCCCGTTTTAGAATCAAGAGAATGCTCGACATTAACCCGCCGCGTTGTGTAAACGTTCGAGCGTTCTCTCAGAAGTAAATCTCGGGATTTAAATCCGTAAGAGACTATCCGAAATTTAATAACTGAGAACGCGATGATATATGCAACCAACCATACGCTTGCGATTTTCGCCACTTGTGATACGATAATTTACACTTTTGATAACGTTGGTGGGATCAACGTTCATCGCTGGCGCACTGTAGGTAGATTTCTTAATCTCAAAATTTCAATGGTTTAGGTTTATTCAGATTTAAAGAAATATTTCCATTGTATATTTGTATTGCATTGTATAAACGTTTTCAAATAGGCACACTATTTTAAATAAAAAATAATACATTTCATTTAAAAAAAATGTTATTGTTTTTTAATATATGAATACAATTTAATATTATGAGATTAAAACTAAATGCAACTGTATTTTAAAGTCTTAACTATTAGTAAAATTATTATATTATCGTTGGGGTACAGTATAGTTCAACCGAAATTTGCCAGTTGTTAGTGGCCGTTTTTTTTTTCGCAAGTTAGTATATTATTATTCGATACAAATATCTCGAAAACGATTTATTTATTCTATATCTTTCATTTATAAATCATCTCGCTACTATAATTTTCTTTAAAAAAACGGAAGTAAGAAAATTTTGTGGTAATTAAAAATTCAAGATTTTGGGGTGGAACTAGCGCCCCCTACATATCATGTAAAAAAAATTAATGTAAATTGTATTTTTTATCTCCAAAAACTCCCGAGTTCAAGTTTTCATGTCGATATCTCAAAAACAGCTTGACCTATAAAATAATAACTATTCCGAGAAGTAAATTTCAACACCCTGTATTTTTCTACTGAACATTTTACTAACGCATATTTGGCTCAATATAACTATTTTCACGAATTTAATCTAATTCGTGTCCTCACAAAATAAAAAAAATATATGAAATCAATAGGCAGGTCTTATTCTTATATTGGTAAGCATTTACAAAAGATATAATTTAAGACCGCATCCTGTGGGATAATGGCCCATTAATAAGGGACGCCGGCCATATCTCAAGAACCGGTATTCCTGCAACTTAGAAAAAAAATATTTGTAGGCAAAATTTAGGTAAACTGTAAAATAAAAAAAAGGGTTTTCTCAAAAATATTTCATATTAACCTTTATCAAAATGAGTTGTAACGTAATCTACTCTACATAAGGAAACTTTTTTGTTTGAAGTATTTTTTTCTATCTCGTCAAATTAAGGGTGGGGAACGGTCAAATACTGATTTAGAAAAAGTTGAATAACTTTCTTTGGCTGATCCGATTTCGACGAACTTAGTTTAGTTTTAAAGAGTATTTATAGCAGCTTCGAATGGCACGTCAATATCACGATATTAGTTCTTTTATGCTAAGCTATTTTTATGATTTTCTCGAAAATTTCAAATATATTTTTAGCTAGGATGAAAGAGCGTAAAAAAAACGCAGAGATATAAATAAAAATTAATTTAAAAAGACTTTTTTACGTAGGTATAATTGAAGCAGTATTAGAGATACACAAGAGATGAAAGGATGAGAGGAAATTGGTTTAGAAATAATTATTCAGAAAATACCTCAATATATTTATGCCTGGGCTGGGTTCCATAAAAAAAAATCTAACAAAAAAGAAAACTTAACACTAAACAAAACATTATCACTAAACAAAACGCAACTACACATATAACAAAATTATTAATGGCGCCCCAAATGTTCAAACTGGCGTCCATTATATTCAATGCAGCCTTCTCTGTGTAGAAAGCCATTGAAATTCCTTGAATGGCGCTCTTTGTTCTTTCTATCATGTTCTGCCGTGTAGTTGGTCATGTTGCATAGACGATATCTTTAATTCTGCGCCACAAATAAAAATCTAAGCACGTTAGATCAGACATGAGAAAAAAGGATAAATAAACCTAATGCACCTTTTATGGTTATAATTACGTAGCTGGCCATATATACTTGTTCTGATTATCCACTGAACCAATAGAGACGATTTAACTATTACTGATTATTGACGATTATTATGGACAAATTAGGACAAAATCAAAGAAGTTAGGCCACCTAGCGGCCATTTTGTGAACCTGAAAATAATTTCCAGCTTTTTTCTTGGCCGATTTACCTATAAGTATTAGTTTTTCTAAGTTGTAAGACTAACTAAAATATTGTTTCTCACTGCGAAATGGTCATCTCAAAACACCATAATACGTAACTCGACAGAACACTTCAAAAAATTATACTTAGAAACTGACATTACAGCTTGACTAACATTTCTCTCGAACATGGTTTCTGAAGACAGACTGTTAATAATAATAATAATAATAATAATCTCTTTATTATATTTAGAATACAATCAGGGTATTATGGATTTCGTATAGTAGGTCAATATTGATCATGCAAATGAGGCAGAAAAATACATTAAAAATTTATATTATAAATATTACAGAGACGACAAACATTAATAGGTAAAATATTCGTTTAATTATAATTGTAAAAACAGTTTTCTAGGAGGAAAAACTTTAGTTTGCATTTAAAAATGTTTACATTACTACTGCTTGTCTATTGTAGACTCTAATACCGGTGTTTGTAAAAGATTTTCTTGAAAATTACAGTCTATTTTTTTGATGGAGAAACAGTCTTTATTACTTGTATTATAGTCGTGGAAATCTCCCTTTTTTGTAAAGTATTTTTACTTTCATATGCCCATAAACAAACTTCTGATATGTATGTATACGCTAAAGGCAGTATTTTAAATTTCCGGAAGAGGGGCCTGCACGAGCTATCCGGCGACACTCCAGCAATATACCTTAGGACTTTTTTTTGGGATTTGAAAACGGATGTCGCATGACTTGAATTTCCCCAAAAGAGAATACTATAGAGTAATCTCGAATAGATGTGAGCATGGTAGAAATTTATCATGCACTTTCCAGTCAAAACAGTTTTTTATTAGGAAACAATAACTATACAGCTTTAAGTTTTGTCCAGTTCTAGTCCTAAAAATTTAGCGTGCTTTTTTTATTTCAACGGTCTCCCCGAACGACCGGACATGCACAGAGAGATCTTTTTTGTTTTGTGGGCATTTGAATATCAGTACACTTGTTTTTTGGACATTCAAAAAGAGTTCATTGGTGTTAAAGCAGCTCTTTAGCAGTACAAGTGCTGAAAAAATTCTGTCCTGAAGAGTTTGATAACAGTGTGACGAGACTAAACTTAAATAGTCGTCAGCGAACTCTGATAGACCCAAACTGGGTAGGTGAGCAGAAAGTTGCGGTACACCCGTATCTACAGATTGGACTTGAGATTTTTTAATTTGAGACAAGTTGCCCGTCTCATGCCTAATTTCAACATACTGCCTACGGTTTGTTAAGAACGACCTGAGCCAGTTCAGAGCTATTTCACGAATTCCGTTTGCTGCCAGTGTGAGCAAATTGTTTTTGTTAAAGTGAACCATTAAATTTTTATCCTACCATATTTTCCTTTCGTTCAGATAGTAGATTCTGTTTCTATTTTACCTTCAAAACTGCCTAAGTGCTCGCAAATATCGTGATCACCAGCAGATAATTTCTCATTTTCTTTGAAAAGTGCTTTTCCGTTTTTTCCTTCAAAGTTTTCCACAATTGTCGTAACGTAGGTGAAATGGAAACATATTTTTCATTTAAGATATTATTGTGTGCAAAGTATGTATTTCTTTTTTTTAAGTAAAGCGAATGCATTATTCTTGGCATGGCAGTCTTGTCGTCGTCGTTTATTAGAGTTTCTTTTTTTGTGTGGTTTTTGGTCTCCAAATGTGGAATGGAGACACAGGAAAGTCAACTACCTGACAACCTTCATAGGTACAATACCATTCATATGTAATGTAATGTAAGAAGGGTAAATATTGGAGAAGTTGAAATAATTCGCCAGGTATTAAAAATAGGTATACGACATATTTAACAAAAGTGGAAGGTTTTTGTAAGATCTTTCAGAAAAAATAATAATATATATGGTGTGCCATTTAAGTAAATCGAGATTTTTCAATTTAAAATGGCACAAATATATTCATTGCTCATATCTTTTACGTCATCTTACATTTAAAAAACGACGAATTTCAGTCTTACAATTCAATATTTATTTATAACTAATTGTTAGTGGTTGATTGGTAATACAAATTTGGTTAACTTAGAATATTTGGATTTCATAATAATTTTGCTTGCAAATTTGAAATGTTTGGCCAGAGTGCGGAGGCGAAATCCGCGACGCCCACTTTTCAACTACTCCATTAAAAGCAATTGTAAAACTTTAACGGCCACATCAAATTCGTCGCAGTTATCCGCGACCAGCTGTTAGACTAATGAAACGGGGTGTTGATCCGAACGGCCCGTAACATTAAGCCTCCGTTAATTCCGTTATCTACTTAATTAATGGGCGATTGCACGCCGCTGCGCGTCCATTTGGGACGTCTTTTTTCATCAATCTACATAAAAATATAAACAAAATGACAATAAATTTATCCATCGTGTCGGCGGTGTAGCGTGATGACGCGCGTTTCGTTTTATTTAATAACAGACGTCGGTTCTGTTCGTGTCGGGGCTAATTGCCACCGGACGAGGCTAAAAATTCATATTTGCAACTAGAAACCGGAAAAAAATCTCGATTTAGCCTACCTTTGTATGTGTTCATAACCCCAAGCCTGCCACCAAGATTGACCTCCCTACGAAATTTTAAACTGCAATTTTAAACTGTCCAATCGTCCTAAGGGAAGTAATGTCTAGAAGGGGATGGACATAAATTTAATCACAACAGTGAACTCGATGTAAACCGGAATGACACCATGCTACGTGATAAAAAAGTGAGGCAAATAGATAAAGACAGCTAATAATGAGGTCTTTCTCGTGCCCTTTTCGCGATTTCCGTTATTTGATGATTTTATTTGCTGAAACATTCTTACTGAACTTATTTATGCAATATTTTTATGAAATGAAATCTATCCTTACCAAGAAAATGTTCGAAAGAAGTGATAATAATATTAATATCAACTTCTTTATTTTAATTCCCTTTTACAAATGAAATAACGTCGACAGCAACAACTAATCCATATCATTGCCCAAAATATAATTCAAGGGAATATAGTTCTAGCCTCAATAACATTTCCTTGACAGCGTTCTTAAAGATTATATGTATTATAGTTTCGGTATTATTATGTCCTCAAACTTATAGAAACCGAAGTTTTTAACATCCCTCCACAAAGTTTGCCAAATTTCGTTAAATATATAGAAAAAGCAGAAAAATCGTATTGCAAATAATATAGAACAAATAATAATTAGAACAGGCGATGATAGCGATAGTGATACTGATATATTAAGTGAATAATTTTAAGTAATTTAAGTAGGTAATAAAATTAATTTGTAATTTTATTTTAGATTTAAACATAAATACATATCTACATAAATAAATAAATATTGTTTACTATCTTTCCTAACAAAACCCCACATAATTAAATTCTAAGCAAAGTACGGACCTGTTCGGCCATATTTCATTCTTACAGCTTTACCGGGTCTTTCCTTAACTCTTATCAGTTAGTCACTTTCTTATATCTATGAACAGACTTTACAAAATTATCAAAATAGAAAATCCTTAACGCTTCTTCTCACATCCCTACCGATTGTTTTGATTGTATAACTTAAGCTGTCTATTATTGTACATACAGTTTATATAGGAGTGTCCCAGTATAGATATTCATTTATTTTAAGAAATTTGTATTTTGTTTTAACTGACTTGAATTGACTTTGTTTTATTCGAAATTAGTTTGTTTTTCCTAAACCACAAATTTAGTTGGTCAAATGCATTTTTGGTTTTATTTATAACCTCGAATAAGTATTCTCCAGGCACTAGGATGTTGGTGTCGTAAGCAATAAAAAAATGAATAAAATTGACCCCAGTGTACCCTGTAGGATCTCTACCCCCGCATCTAAAATTTCTAATTTCATAGCTGTTTTTTCATTTTCTCTCGGGAACCTATAGCACAAGACTTGTGGTATTTCTGTTATCCTTAATAACGGGTGTTTTTTTTTTTTCGATGTATAGAACTTTAAGTTGGAAATACTGTTCAAGATGGCGACCGATTTAACAGTTGTCAAGTGATTTATTCTCAGTTTGGTTTGGCAATTCATGATGAATAGACTCACGCCAGAACAGCGCTTGCAAATAGTGCAATTTTATTTCGAAAATAATGGTTCTGTGCGGAATACGTATCGCGCACTACGTCCATTTTATCGTCGACAAAATCGTCCATCAGAGCAGTTAATTCGATTAACCATGGAACGTTTTCGCACCACGTTTACTCTTATTGATAACTCGCATCCCCAGAGACGCCGTACGGTGCGTACAGAAGAAGCTATTGCTTTGTAGAGCATAGCATTGAGGAACACCCGAATGAGTCCATCCGCACAGGAATTGGATCTGTGTCCATCCACTTTATGGAAGGTTTTGCGGAAGGATCTTGGTTTACGTGCTTACAAAATCCAACTCGTGCAAGAATTGAAGCCAAACAATCATCAAGTAAGGCGTAGATTCGTCGAATGGGCCCAAAACGAGATTTCCGTTGTTCCCGATTTTCATAAGCGAATTTTGTTTAGCGATGAAGCGCACTTCTGGTTGAATGGCTACGTCAACAAACAAAACTGCCGCATTTGGAGCGAAGCTAATCCTCAAGTGTATGTCGAAACACCGTTACATCCAGAAAGACTGACTGTTTGTTGCGCTCTATGGGCTGGTGAAATCATTGGTCCGTACTTCTTCAAAAACGATGATGGTCAGAACGTTACAGCCAATGGTGATCGGTATAGAGCTATGATTACTAACTCTTTCATTCCTGAATTGAATAATCATGATGTCCAGGAGATGTGGTTTCAACAAGACGGCGCAACATGCCACACAACTCGAGCCACAATCGATTTATTGAAAGACACGTCTGGTGACCGCCTAATTTCACGTTTTGGACCTGTGAATTGGCCTCCAAGAGCTTGTGATTTAACACCGCTAAAATACTTTCTGCGGGCTATGTAAAGTCATTTGTGTATGCGGATAAGCCACAAACGCTTGACCATTTGGAAGACAACATTCGCCGTGTTATTGCCGATATACGGCCACAAATGTTGGAAAAAGTCAATTGGACGTCCAGATTGGACTACATTCGCGCCAGCCGTGGCGGTCATATGCCAGAAATCATATTTAAAATGTAATTCCACAAGATTATCTTTCGAATAAATAAAATTCATGTCAATCGAATAATCCATCGTTGTTTTATTGCAACTTAAAGTTCTATACATCGAACAAAAGCACCCCTTATTATTATAGTAGCTATAATTTGGTCATAATAGCAGCTATATTTGTTGTTTAATTTTATTGAAGTTTCCAATAACTCATTTTGCGCTACATAAATTTGTATAACGCCTACGAAACTTTCGAAAATATTTACGGAAAACTTGGAGGGACAGGACAGTTTACAAGTTTAACTTCGAACGAGGAAAAGCAAATGCTGTCTTTTATTATTTAAAGTTGATAATAAAATTCGCTCTTTTTTTTCATGTAATAAGTTACGAACGTGTGTAAAAGGTGGGCAGTTGTGATGGCGATATATGTTACAGACTATCCCGAAAAATGCAGCATCTCCGAAATTTTATAACGCTTTGTCAAAAGGACGCTTATCCCTGATGACTTTTTTAGCAAAGTATCGTATAAAATAGAGGCTATATTTTCTTTGTTGTTTTGTAAAGGTCAGATAAATTGCAATAATAGATTCGGATATATTTTGTATTTTTTTAAAGACTTATACACCTTGAATCGTTCCTAAATTAGGGTGACACTAATTTAACGCTATATGGAAGCAAGAATAATATGGGAATAGATCAATTGTAATAAATATCATTACTTATTTAGTACAATATAACTTAATTTGCAAATTTTAGTCATCATGACCATTAGCATGTTATGATCTTTTCACATTACGCATTTAGTTCATTTTTCACAATCCACTGTCTTTATTCCTTCTTGTAAGTAATGTCAATGTAATGTCCTTCATTTTAGAAGTTCTTGCTACAAACTCTTTTATTTAGGGTAACACCAATTTTATGGGATTTAATTAACAGTGATATTTCATCGACGACAAATTTCGTACAAAGAAATTTGTTTAAATTTACAATCTCCAGCAGTTCCTTTTTGAACACATCTTTCTGAAATTGCGTCTTCTTTAAAGTAAGTCAATGAATGATGTCATTTTCTTAAGTGATAACTGGCATCATCCATGACTATAACAGATCCAGGAATAATAAGATCTATAACTTACTGAAAGTGGTCTTCAAAAACATTATAATGAAACGCCACCACCTACAAATCCAATTTTGCTAGCGTTGTGAGTAATTATAAATCTTTTAACTTCTTTTAAATTTGTCTTCTGCCATGTTTTACTACAGGTATATTTAGCCAAGTTTTATCCAGTCTTTCTATATTAAAAGTGATTTTCTCTTTTGACTTTGTTCGTAACGAAAATTCATTTGCTTTATCCTTTTTAATTTCAGGCAGTATATAAAACAAATATTCGAACAAATTTCAACTATTTTTGTCTTGCTGCCGTAGTGCATTGAAAACAACGAGAATTATAATTTTCTCATTTTTAGAAAACACAGTTTTTCTAATTCGTTTCTTTAGGTGAATTAGTTCTCCAACTATCTTCATCTTACTAAGAATATGGAAAACGGCTAAAATTACCAAGTTCTACAGTTCGTTAATTATTTATAATTCTTTCGTATTAAGAAACATAGCATAACAGCTAGAGACCACGGATTTAGCCGCACTCAGATCCTATTACGTAAAACTTTGGCATCGATCGAGTCTACATTGTCGCGACGTGCCGTCAATATCAGATGGTATAGAAAGGACACCCTGCATCCTCCGTTTCGTAACGACAACAAACCACGCCTCCGTAAAGACGTAATTTCTGGGGAAAAAGATTTTAATTGATCGACTTTTCCATAGGCCATATACCACCCGATGTGGTGCGAAATAAACGCCGCGTCTGCCTTAAGAATTATTTTCCCAATTTACTATTAATAAATTTAGAAAATTACTTAACCCGTACAACATTAGACGGATACCGGTGAGCAAAAAAAAAAGATGACTCATCGCCCCCATTAAAACGGCTTTTGAGTAGACGTTATGCAACACGTCAGGTGTGAGGAATGCTCTCGTTAAACTCGGTCCACCTATCCAGGCCCTATTGCTGAAATTTTTATATACATACGATACCTAAAATTTCCATTATGCGATTCATAAGCACGCGCTCACGTTTCCTTGCAGACAATCTTCGAGAGCTGTTGGAGATGCTCATTCAAAAGGACAATAGCGTCGAGGACAGACTCGGCCTGCACCAAATGGTCAGGAAAGCGAGCAGGTCGCCCCAGCTGCGTCTCAGGTTCGGCAAGAGACCGGACACAACATTTCCTGTGAGTACACGCGGTTATCGAAGATGCGGCTGACATTTCCTTGATGGGCGAACTGCTATTCGGATGACACTTCTGCCACTTTTGTATCTTAGATTATATATACCCAGAAAGATGAGTAACAAAGGGCAGACAAACTATTCCACTTGTTAGTTTCCCTAACGTCGGTAGCATCACCAAAACAACGGGGAGTCACTAGAACTGGTTGGACGTTTTTTAGCGTTTCTGCACTTTGTGTACAGTCAGTTAAAGTTTACGTTGTGTGTAGTTTGCAAAAAAAGGGAAATTTGGCAAATTAACAAAACCCGGATATAGGTGGGATTAAATATCGCTTGGGTTTCTGGGCTTTGTTACGTCTCCGTGTGCATATGTTACTGGAAAACGACAGGGATAAGCGTTACTTGTCTTTAGGAATATATAATCTATGTTTTGGACATCAATGCCCATAATACAGATGTCTTATTTAACTTAACTCATTAGTTAATATATTTGGAGTAGTAGAGCTCCTTCGTCAACTTCTTTAAATCTCTTTTGCCACATTATTCCGCCGACCTAACGCAAGAATTGACGTTTTAGCCAGAAAATGAATCCGTGCAACTAAGGCTAAGATACGGGAAAAGACGGGAAAGCGGCATAGACGTAAGTTTTGCGTATAAAAAAAAAACATATGCTGCAGATACTTCTAGACTGAAATAGCTTTTGAGACTGTGTCTGCTGAGACTATAGACATTCTTTCGTGTGCTTCCGTTGCTAAATATACAGTGATGTCTAAACTATACAGTACCTACAATATATACATTGGATTGTTCTAAAAATTTGGCTAGTTCCATATGCGAAAAGGTAGCATCAATATTAATAATACGCTCCTATACCAATATTTGGTTTATTTTCAAGAAATATATGTTTTCTTCATTTTTCCACCAAAACTTCAATTAAATTATCATTACTACTACACCGGGCTCAGCAAGCTTTACAAAACATTTTGCGAAAAACATTTTAAAAACTAATTACACTAACAAAACATTAGAAACTTAAAATAAAAATTGCACACAGAAAAATGAATCAATTTTTACATTGGCTGTTGTCCTAAGCACTTTCAAATCCATTGATGTTAGTAGCCTTCTTTATCTCCGACGGATGGCGGATGACGTAACTGTCCTTGCTCTGCACCGCTGTCAAATAGACGAGTGACTCTGCTCCCCTTATATTGTACAGCATTCAGCGGTACTTTGTAAATAAACAAAAACTACTTGATTATTTTTTAACAAGCACAATACATTTCCTTTGTGAAATCAGGATTATTGACAGACCAAAAGTGTTTATTCTTTCGCATGAAAATACTACCTAAAAGATGAATCCTGCCAAACCCTGCTATAGGAGAAAATTGCTTTTATTTAACCTAGCGATTTAGACATATCCCTACATGATACATCCTTTGAAAGAAAATTTTATTTGTCCTTAGAATATGTGATAATATACCAGCTGCTCCATTATAAAATGCACTTTTCACTATTTTTGTATCTGGTGGGTCAATCATTGGTTTTGACAAACCCTGTAAAATGCAGAATTAATATTAAGAAATTCAGTTCGATACCTCCCTAAGCTATGTCCAAAATTTTAACCTTCCACTGACTCTAGTGTCGTAGTAATACAAAATTTTTGGCCACCAAAATAATTTAAATAAAAAGGACATTCAGTTGAAATACTTTGGTTGGTTAGTTGGTTTAGTTATGTTGTTTGGGTTCCATTTTCGACTTAGTGGTGTCAAAACCTAATGGACGGGAAACAATACAATTATGACAGTTATTGTTATTACTTAGATGCAGTTCTGGCACAAAAATAAAACCGATTAGGTTTATGTTTATCGTTATTAGTACAATACAAGGAATACGAGGAATCGCCTCTACTCCAAACCCCCAGTCATTTGAAGACTGTATCCCAGAATCTCCGCTCCTCGAAGACGCGCTGTAATCGAGTCCCGGACTATTTTCCGCTTCGAGAACGACGAAATAATCCAACGTCGGCGCCGACAATAACCTCCCGGTCGTTCTAATGTCGTCCAAAAGTTGATATTGCGGCGAGAACAAGACGTCTTCCTCTCGCGCATCGAACTCCACCGACCGCAGCGCGTTTAAGTCTTTCGCAATCCTTTCATATTTTTGAATTCGCCATCTAAGCGACAAGCGGGTGTCAGACTTCAACTCCGAAGCAGTTGATGTTCCCGTTTCCCCAGCTCTTGCCTGCACTTATCAAAATAGTCCCCTACGTCTTTGGCGACCGTCGTTGCCCGGCGACAAACTCGCGCTTTCATCCCTCGAACGTTCATCTTGGCCGATTCTAACCTGGCGGTCGCTCTTTCGCACTCGACGAACAAAGAACACGCGAGATAGGCCGATGAGGGCTGGAGAGTTTCCTCCCTAGTAGTTTCGCATAGCTGCGGCAACTCGTCAATCAATTGTAGAAGTGAATTCGTTTCATTTTGAACGTCGGGCACCTATTAAGGCCTTTTTTTGTAGATAAAGCTACAGTTTTCTCGAGAGAAAAAAATGTTCACACAAAATGCAGTTCTTCACATTCAACAAGCCTCATATCCCAACCAAAGAAGCCTCTCGGATCATATATGCAGATTTATATATGATATATTATTTATTTATTACTATTATTTATTATTTTTAAATATATAATATTCGACATTTTTCATAATTAATTTTTTTAATAACTTCTTTTTGCATAATAAACAAAATATCACTTCCAGTAACCATTGTTCCATGAGTTATTTATCTTATAGACTTAGAAAAATTATAAAAACAATTTAAAATTTATATTTTTTGATATAATACAATTTTTAAAAAAATATAACAAATTAATTGAAAATTTTCTTTTGCCGGGGAGTGAAGCTTGTTCAATTTGTGACATTGTTTATTAGCAATCTAAGAAAATTAATTTTAGACTATTTTTTCATTTTCCATTTTGCATGAAATCAGGAAGGATATAGCTTAAAAAATCTAACCGACCACACATTAATTGTTAATAATAAATAATAATAATTCTTAGTTGCCTACCTACCATCATTTCCATCGTCCTAAACCTACTATCAAGTCTGATAGGTACCGATTTACTATTTCGAACACAGAAGGTACACTAATGCTAAGATTCATTAGATGTTCGGTGGTTTAAAAATATACGGTACTTACAGGCTTACTATGTTTTTTGAGATGGAAATATAATCACCTAATTAATTTAAAAAAAGTTGGTACCTACCAAAACATTGTTTATGAAGTCCTCGATCGGAAACGTCATTGGTTCGATCAAGTTGTTCTTTGTAACTACACACTTGCTACGCACTAGTTGTCATCACTTGTGATGTGGGATGCAAATCGCAATTGCTCTATTGCCGACTCAATAAGGTGTCGTTAGTTTACCGGACCTAATTGTAATTTAATGGCCAATGTAATGGTTCGCAGAGGGTCGGATTTTAAAGGGGTGGCCACTTTACGCTATCTTGTTGCATCCGAGAATAAAATATTTGTTTCAATTAACCTTAAATTAATATGCACTGAATACGTGGGCATTTTTCAATACTTGGTAGAGATATGAAAAATCAGCGTGATCCTTTTTTTTATTTGATAGTAAATCTTGGGGCTTCAGATGTATTAACAATTTTTTGATACATTTTCCGGTAATCATAAATGCTAAGGGAATGGCCCACACATATTTAGCAAATTTCGATGGTTCATAACTTGCTAGATGGTATCCATTTTTAGTCGGAGACGTACGGAGAGTAGAATGCAATGTGCTAATATTAGTTTTTATGCATTTATCCATTGGACTTTGGTAGCAGCATCCTGTCAGATTTTTGGTCCAATTAAGTTTATCAAGTGCTCAAAGTCGAACTACTCATCCTACAAAAGTTTTTGGAACTCCCGTTATGTGGACGTCACCCGGTTTTCTGACATATGAAGGGTGAAGGGAAAAAACGAGGAATGTCTTGCTTTTCAAGAAATTGAACTATTGGCGTCGTTTAAATGTTATAATACTTGTCTATTGTTTGTCACAGACTGGCAGGGAGAAACTAAAACTGTCCGATAGATATGCGTATTTGAGTATTGAGTTTGATTTGGTAATAATACAATTAAAAAATGTCCTCTGATAGTGATAAGGGTAAAAATGACTTTGATAGTACGAAAAAGAAGAAGAAACCCGGAAGGATGGTTGAAGTTATTTAAAACGACGATTACAGTTTCACGAAGAGCCGCGACGTAACTGATTTGAAAATATAACCAGTCCCGAGAAAAAACAAGTTTTGACGTGTTTTAATAGTTTGGGTTCAAACGACCAGCAAAATGCTTATTTAGTTGGACTAGTCATTCTTATACCAGCTCGTAGAAGAAGACCTCGTCAAGCCGAAAAAGAAGTAAAATTTCACGATGCTTATTTTGCTTATAAAATAAGATATAAGCGTCATGGGGTTGCAAAGGAAATTAGGCGTGTGTTTGTGTGTGTTTTAAAGCGTTCCAGACAATTCACGGTTAAGTAAAGGCAAAATGGAATATCTACAGAAAAACTTAAAAGCTACAGGCACAGAACAGACACATGTTCAGCATTTGACGAATTCCAGTCAAAATTGAAAATACTACATTTTGAAAGAGATGCTTCAGAAATTCGTAAATTAACAATTCAAACGGTCCATCGTTTTAAAAGGACTGCTCGCAAACATTCAAAAATGCGATTGCTTTGGATTGCCAAAAAAATATTTCATTTCCAAATGTGACAACAGTTACGTCTTGCCTACACGCCAATCCATTTTTTATACGTATCCTGAAACAGTTGCAAATGAAGGGCCAAATGAAGTGTTGTCGCTCCTATTTTATATTACTATTAATTTTATGGATAACAAAGTAAAAAATTTGCACATATTTTACGATTCAGCAGGCGGTCAAAATAAGAATTATGTTTCACTTTGTGCATCGTGTAGTACAAAAAAACAAAATTTCTGGAGTCAATTAGAATAACGTTGCAAAGTGCAACAAAAATATCTGACTAGCGAATTTAAAAACCCATATGGAAATGAACAGTGATTGGTTTGAACTTTTAAGGATGTTTTTTTTTAAATTACAGATATGTTAAAAAATCTTCCTTTCCTGTAAAGAAAATTAAACCACTACAACCTACTCGGGAGCATCCAAGGCTTATCAAAGCCATTACTACAGTAAAATCCAAAAGAACTTTAGCAGTCAGAAATGAATTACCCGAAGGGGAGTTCTAACTTCCACCACCTACATAAGTTCACACCTGTGGACGGTTTGTCATACTCGCAAGCTAAAACGTTGCGTGATTCATTTTTAGTCTTTCTGTAAGTTCGTGGAACCAATGGCCCACTATTGTGAGGTTCGGACATCCCCTGTTTTTTTCGTTTTTTTTTTCTCTGCATTTAAGAATATTTTAAAGATTTTTCTGTTGTCTAAAGATTTTATTAAAATAGGTTCGCGTGCTTGGTAGAATGCACTTTAATTTCAGTAATTAAACATATATACTGTTTCACTCAAAATAAAGATAATGTGACATTCCTTGCTTTTTTCCTTCACCCTTCATGTAACATATCAAATAGCAATGTTATATAACATGTGTGCTCTCCATGCGGTGCAATGTCCACCGTTAATAATTGTATAAACAAGAAGACAATGTATAGGGCAGAGGAACACTTCTTTATCGGTGTGAGTTGAAGGTTGTTTTATGAGCCGTTCGGAACCCAGCAATACGTGCTTTTATGGACTCGCAATCGCTATAAATTAGGTTACCGTAAATATTGACCCTCGTCGCATATAGAATGCGGATAATCAAGCAATGCGATGAACGAAAGCAAAAAAAAAGAATTTCCAAGGCGGGCATTTAATTTTCCACGAACTTTTCGATTGACCTTCCAATGGCGAAGATTGGAGTAATTAAATAACAGGCAATTTTACGTAAGCGGTTGACCCAAAGATTGTCGAACCTTATATTCAATCATCGTGTCGTTGCCAATTTTTCCTAACGTGCATGTGGGGTTTTATTGGAGAAATAGAACATCAAGTGCATATTCTCTTTCTTACGAATGTGATTCCCCTGATAATCAGCAAATATAAATATCAATCCATAAATCTTTTTAACGCGGAATGGATGTGCTTATATTTGCCGACAGCAAAGTAAAGCAATTTATTGATTTTAGGCACCGCTGAGAACTTGTGAGGTGAAATTAGTACTGCTAATAAATAATATTTGTTGTACCCTTAAGTTCATGAAAACACTTCGAGTTAAAAGAATCCAAATGAATTTTAAGTTCAATATAATAATAATTACTTAAACGCAAGCGGTCATTATAGCAAATAAACATATTTTGCAATTTGAATTACTTTTAATTATTTTGTAATTTTGTAACTGTAATCTTTTTTTAAAAACCATCCTGAAAGTGACCATAGACCATAAAATCCTAGTTGGCATGAAAATGACGTTAGAGTCCGTGAGTGACTTAAAAAGTTTACCGAACGTGTTGCATACTATACTTTTTCTACGACCGTTAGTTTTTGGGTACATTTCCGCAAAACACGAATACATTCACTGACATGACCGTCTGAATTAACAAACGTCAAAATTCAAAGAGTGGGAAATATCTCCGAAAATATCCGATTGCTCTCAAATCCGTGCGGTAAAATATCGGAAATGTCCGAAGTGACTCGGATTCATGGGAACCGAAACTGACATGGTAAAATGACGCTTCCCACACCCTAGATCGGTGGGTAATTAGGTATTTTAGGGACGGGAGTAGAAAAATGTTATTTTACGACTTCAATCTCGTTACCTACGGCTGCAAGTCACTTCAGACATTTTCGGGATATTACCTATGACTTTGGAAGTTTGTTTTCGGCGATATTTACTAACGACTTGAATTTTGACGTTTGTCGTGCTGTTTTGCAAAAATGTACCTACATAGATACCTTCCGGGATGTTTCGATTTAATGTAAGTCCCCTTTGAAATTGTTTTCCATTGTAACGAAACAAATAGATATCTTGACATGTTATGGCTAAAGTTTAAACACGGCAATTCGCTTTCTAAAATGAAACTTGAAGATGAACACAGAAGCAACGTTCGATCTACTACCATACCAAATTTTAGAAAAGTGATGTCTGCAAAAGAAAGCAATAAACATTTGTAAATATATAAAGATCTCTATGGATGTATTAGTTAAAATGGATATCCATAATTTCCATTCAAAGTTGTTGAAAGCTCCATTGAGGATTCTGATCAGAATAAGATTGATATAGCTTACAATTAACAATAATTTCAGATTGTTATAAAGTTTTAAAAATTGTTAATAAAATATCATAAAAATATAATAATTTGTAGCATCTAATCCGTATTGAAAGTGCTTTTGCCGGATTCGCAAGCCTCTGGTTCGTTCTGGAACTTGCCTACTCGTCCAGTAAAATGGTTCTTTCGGGAGTTACTACGTGAAATACTACATCATGAATTTTCTCTCAGGTATTGCCACTCGAGTTGGGGAATAATTGAAATGAAATGTCACGTATACTAACGCCAGCTACTTTGGCGACGCAAACAGCTAATTTGTAAAGGCATTTTTCGTTTTCCAGGTACCGGCATATCTAGCAGGACTCAACGAGGCGGAAAATTAGGAAAAAACCACCATCTACAACCACGAGTTCTCATCCGATCTAAGCTTCCTTCGTTGTCCACCGAACAATAGAAATGTATTTTGTACTGTCTCTGCTACTTTATCAAGAAACAGAAATAAATTGCTATCTTAAAAACGTCCTTAAATTTATCGATTTATTCACAAACGTAATACTCAAACCCGGAAACGTAGCACATATTAAAAACAAAAATGAAAAAAATCTTTTTATAATAATTTCTGGCACTACTTTAAAGAGGAGCAAATAATTTTTGAACAAAACTAAACCCCAAAAACTTCTGTTTGAATCCAAACTAACCCAAACCCATTTACATAAGTATAGCAAAAAATAATTTTAGTTAGTTAATTTTTTTTGAAATTTTGGAGTCATTCACAGCTTGCCCCTTAGGGGATAAATCATTTTTTTTTTTACAATAATACCAAATTACTAAGTTTTTGTCAAGGCTGTTGTGCGGAAAATATTAGGTAACTTACAGACCATAGAATATTTTTACAAAAACTTCGACAATTATCTTTAATAAAGTGCAAGGTAGCGCGGAAATGTAATACATTTGATGTATTGATCTGAGAGGTACTTAATATCCAGGATTATTTACTCTGATTAATTTAATTAAAATTAATAAAAATTCCAGACAATTATATTATAATATATAATTTTTGCAGTAATTTAATTCCACACATATTTAATAAGTCACACAAATTTGCTACGACTATAGATCGGTGCGATTTGCAATTGCACAGTCGGTCATAAAATTGAGAGTCATTAAATTAGAGAGATAGCAAAACCCACCCATTTACCTGCCAGTGTTCTACCCTTGTCTATTACGCTCCGACAGAGATAGCTCCAATTACTGGATTATTATAGCAGTTGCCAGTAAGAAATAGGGTCGTATTTTTGAAAAGCTGCTCGGCATGTAGTAAAATGGATATTTATTTATTAACAAATTAGCAGTTTCTTCCACATATTCCTGTTATTGACTTTACTTTATCTAAAAACCTGATCACCTGACTTGTAATATACAAGAGCAATGTCTGATGCATTCTTCGTCTAGTTCTAATATCTTCGATGTGGCTAATGGATCGGCAAAAAATCTTCTGATATCATTACCTGTTCCACTTCCACCTGCTTTTACTTTATCGATAATCAAACCCATTTCGGTTCTAAATTTAAGCTGAATATTTTTCTTTCCCTCTTTTACGCTGCCCTTTTCCTCTTGCGAGCTAGCCTGCCTTTTTTGATATCTAGTCTGTAAGCCACATGTAAAAAATATTCCACACACCACGCATATAGAGCCAATAATCCATAATCAAGAGCCTCGTTGTTAATTGGTCTAGTTTTTATATGTTGTATATTGTTCATTATTTTAGGTTTTGCTTCACAGATGTTGCAGGCTTGACTTGAAGATATCTCTGTCATAATACTACAGATATACGGATAAAATTTGACCGTTGTTATTCATCTCTGTAGGTTTTAGTTCATCAATTTCTTTTTTACAGAGGCTACTTTTTATATTGTGAAAGCAGGAGTTTCTTTCTGAAAATAAAAGTGAAGTGGCCTACAATACCTGGTTGACGATGGTTTAGGGTTCTGCCAATAAATTATTTTTTGGGTCGGGTCGATTTTTGAGTAAGATAATAATTGCAAAGGTACAAGTAAAGTTAAAAAAATATTTGAATCCGAAGCATTTTCGATTTCAATAAACTGCTTGTATTCTCTGTGTGCTACCGTCACAATTTTTTTTGTATGTATACACTTTAGGTGTGTATGGTATAATTGGCTTTGATTTCTGTATATTCCAATTGCTTATTATTTTTGAGGTAGGAGAGGTTTCGAGACTTTCTTTAAGCAGTTTGACTCTTTTTCCGTCTTTTTTTAAACTTAGCTTTGTTCCCCAAATTAACTGATTTTGCTAGCAACTTGTTGCTAATTGCTTAATTTTTCATCTTCCAGTTGTGTCACTACACGAGGAAAATGAGTTTTTGGGTCTTCCCAGCGAATTTATTGGCGTTTGCATATTATCCATTTGCGGCAATATAAGAACAGTACTATTTAATGTTATGTTTTGTGTTAAAAGCCTTCTCTTCTTAAGATTACTTTTTTTCCACCTTTTGTATAGCTGGTCGCAAATTTCATTAATTTGTTTTTTTGCAGACTCTTCAAACTTGGCGCTTTTGATATTCGTCATTATCATTTAAGATCTCGAGGCATACTTGCAGATTTTTATCTTTATGATTACCGTCTTCATCAATCTAGAAACTAAACACATCTATTCCTTTAAGATCCATGTTTTACTTATTACTTATTACTCTGTAACAAAAGAATTCAGTTAGCAGTGAAGTAAATTCTATTCTATTTTAATATTTTTATATACAACGTTTAATTAGAAGACACCTCATTAAAAGACAGTTCGTTGTTAGAAGAAAAAACTAATAATTATTAATCAAAAATATAGAAATAATTAGAGGGTCAACTTTCCGGATTGATATTCCAAAAATTAATTATTTTTTTCTATGGATTTTCTATGTCAAGTAGTGAAGTAAATTCTATTCTCTTTTAATATTTTTATATACAACATTTAATTAGAAGACACCTAATTAAAAGATAGTTCGTTGTTAGCAAAAAAAATAATAATTATTAATAAAAAATATAGGAATAATTGGAGGGTTAACTTTCCGGGTTGATATTAAAAAATTAATTATTCTTTTATATCGACTATTATTATTTTTAAAGGAATAGGTATTTTTCTGAAAAGTTTTAAGCAATCAAAATCGATTTTTTCGTCCGATGGCTATGGCAACGCATGTATTTTACCGGAAATTTATCTACCTTGCCTGCAAGATTAACAAGTGCAAATTTCTTTTGCTTGACATCTACAGAGAACGGCTAAAACATGGAACAAATTCATTAAAAAATCAGCTATTGGATTAAAAAAAAATCTCTAAATTGAAAATATACAGGGTAGGCCACAAGTAGTTGTCGATACCAAGTTTCTTTTTTTTTAATGGAACACCATTACGTATCAAATTTATAATCATAATTTATGTACTTTTTATGATCAAAAGAATAAAAAGTAGAAATTACATTTCTCAGTTTCTCAGTTAAGAAAGTGAATATGGCGCATCTAAATGAAACCCGGAGAATTAAAATTTTAATTTCTATTGGAAATGGAAACAAAACGAGAACTCCAGAAGAAGTTTGTAATTTTTTTAACGCAAAATATCGAGAAAGACGTATTACAAGATGCACAGTGAGTAAAATTGAGGGAAATTTTAACATTTTATTAGAAGTTGAGCTTTAAATAAGGCATGTTAGCCAAAATATCATCATATCAATATGCGCAACTTAAATACCTTTTTTCGACGACAAATAATACTGCTTAGCCTGCGTTTTGATAAATGGAACGGCAAATAAACAAAATTATAGGTATTAAAGTACGAATAATCCCTGATGGATGAGAGAAAATCATACAAAACATCCACAAAAATAAATGTTTGGGGCTGGATTTTGAATAACAAAATTATCTTACTGTAGCCCAATATTTACATTTTTTTCAAAATGACTTAATTTCTACTCTCGGAGTTTCTTTCTAACCAAATAGACAAATTTGGTTTCAACAGGATGCTGCTCCGCCCTATTTTGTTCGACAAGTGCGTGAATGTTTAAATACGGAATTTCCCCGGACAGTACAAGGGGATTAATAGAATGGCCTGCAAAACCCCCAAATATTACTCCACAGGATTTTCTTCTCTGGGAATATTTGAAATCAAAAGCCACAAAATTTAGCTAATTTAAAATTTAGAATTAGATACGTGAGTTGCACTAGTCCGGATCACAGGGGAGTTCGACACCGCAGCTACAGACGAGTTTTTTCTGGCCATTTACCCGGTGAGATTGTCAACAAAATATTTGGACAACATGACAATAGCAATTAATTACGAAAATTCCCGAATTATCAAAAACTAAAGAGGAAAAATAAGACAAAAACAATTCCGATTGCTAATTAAAATTCTGCTCATAAAAAATAATTTATAGGATGTGCTACATGAATAATACAAGAAATTGGACGAAGAATTGGAAAATGGATAAAAAAAATAGTGTTCTATTTTTAAAAGTAGCATCTACTTTTTGACTCACCCTGTATATTTTCTATTTAATGCAAAAAATACGCAAGAAAAAATTATGATCGATTTGTGCCAGCATTTTTCTTGAAATTGAGTTTTAAATGAATTTATAATGTCCCCCTCCCTTAATTATTTTGTTTAACTTTTGGGGAAAAAAACGTAAAATAAAGAAGTTGTTCAAAAAATAGCAAGCTATTTGCAAGACATGTTTTTATATCGGAGGTGGCTGTGAAGAAGGTCGTCACAAAATGCAAAATGCTTGCTTTTTACAAAACTTCAAAGCTTGACTGAAAACTATTTTGGCTTCTTCAGAGCTTGACTGAAAACTATTTTGAAGCCAACAGGATGATTGGCGAAACGTCAACTATTTCGACTAAGCAAAAACCGACGTAGGAGGAATCCGGAAGTTTTGTAAAAAGCATTACAGTAGCCTGTGGAAGTTTCTTTGGAAAATACGAAAAATGCTTGTTTATAACGGACAGTGACAGTTGCCAGTTACAGATTTAGCAAAACTTACTGCCTTATTTTGAAAGACAAAAACAATTTTAATTGAAAATGTTTGTTAAAGCAAATAAGAGGGCTAAGATGGCTCGAAGTAATTAACCCCCGAATGCAGACAAGAAAACCTTTCATCGAATCTATGAAAAATGCCAACAAACATACAGCCTAGCCAGAAATAAGATAATATTGGAAAGAGATGAAGATAGTGATTTAAAGACTTTACTAAAAGTTGAAGAAATACAAAATATTCCCATAAGAAAAATATAGAAGTCTGAAAGCAGGATACAAGGCATTCAAAATTAGGTTTACCACAAAATTAACGCCTAGACATAGAGAAAAAAGGGTGTAGTTTTGAAAAACAGAGTTGGAAAAAATTTACGGAAATTACAAAATGTATGTTTAAAAAATGGTTTTTGGACCGACAAGTCATCGTTTTAAACCAGTGGTATGATAAATCGGAAGAACGGCAGACAATTGTCCACAGTAAATCCTTATTGCTACAGGGAATTTCAATTCCAACTATAAATGTGTGGTGTGCTATTTTAAACAACCTCGTTTTCCAACAAGACGGCGCTACCCCTCATTGGGTGGCATTTGTTAAAGACTATTTAAATGAAGGGTAAATGAATGGATTGAAAAATATGAAATAATAAAACGCCGATGGATGCATTTTAATGGGGAACTCTAAAAGATTGTGAAAAAGCAAAAATTATCGAAAGCAGAGACCATCTAAAAAACCTGATTACAACAGAAATTGAAATTCTAAATGAAGAATATTCCCAATCTATCACTGTCGCTTCAGAAAAATTACGGAGAACAAACATCAGATGTATTGAAGAAAACAATTTCAATTGTGAAACTAATTACCTATATATTATTACATAACTGCCTAAATTATACGTTCTAGAATATTGTAGAATATTTCGAAAACTAGTTAATTTGGTTATAGAATGCAGATTTTAGGATATAATTAGGAATTTGGATATAATATTATACGAAATGTTCTTTTCTTTCTGGCTAGGCTGGATGTTTGTTGAAGTTTTTGATAGAATCGATGATAGTGGAACAGAATTAGATTCAGACATTGAGAATAAAAATGTAATCATGTATAGATATTCCCAGCTATGAATTTATTGTATATATTCAATGTCCTTGTTTTTCCTTAGTGTAATTAAATGCAGACCTAAATAAACAAAGAAAACTATATCATTACCAAAACCTTTGAGAGTCCGTCCCTAATGTCCTGTTCTTTAATATGAATCGGACCCGAGTTTTATTGCCGTCGGCGGGTAACTTCCATAATTGCAGGCAAAAATCACCAGGACAAAGATTGAGACAGACTAAACTGTTAGCCGTAAACGCCTAAGAACCATGAACCGCGAAACACCCCGTAGAATAATTTAAGTAAAAAGGAAATTCAGTTGAAATTCAAATTTATTTTCTAGTTGCTTTATTTATTTTGTTTTGGCTCCATTTTCGATTTAGTGGCGTCAAAACCTATTTGGCTGCGAATAGTACAATTATTACGGATATTATTATTATTACTTAGACGCAGTTCTAGGCACAAAAATAAAACTGGCTAGGCCTATATTTATTTCCAACAGGACATTACAAGTCCTCACTATCTGGAACCGCCTCTACCCCAAATCCCCACTCAGTTGAAGACTGTATCCCAGAATCTCCGCTCCTCGAAGACGCGCCGCCATCGAGTTCCTTCCTTTCATATTTCTGCATTCACCCTCTAAGCGCCGAAGTTGCGTCCGGAGGTCCTCCTGAACAGCCATACTTTTGAATGCCACTTCCCTCAGCAGTTGATGTTCCCGTTTCGCAAACTCTTGCCTGTACTTATAGTCCCTTACGTCTTTGGAATCCCTCGAACTTTCGCCTTAGCAGATTCTAACCTGGCGGTCGCTCCTTCGCACTCAACTAACAAAGAACACGCGATATAGTTGGCTGACGAGGTCTGGAGAGTTTCCTCTCTGGTGGTTTCCCATGACGGCGGCGACTGGTCTC
Source organism: Cylas formicarius (assembly GCF_029955315.1). Taxonomy (NCBI): domain Eukaryota; kingdom Metazoa; phylum Arthropoda; class Insecta; order Coleoptera; family Brentidae; genus Cylas; species Cylas formicarius. The sequence continues at coordinate 6,844,152 of NW_026844341.1, read as the reverse complement.
CTTTGTGTCGGATCGATCCAATTAGAACATTTTCCTAATCACAATTAGCATTTTTGTAATTAGTATTTGGGCTACTTGTTACTGCGCCCTGGTATCAGGAAGTAAATTTGACGACAGTTGTAGATGTGGCGTTTTTTTTGTAGATGAAAATGTTTATTAACAATATAAAGACAGTCATTTTAGACGGTTGAAGCTCATGTTGCAGAAATTATTTTTGTAGATGAAGCTATAGTGTTGTCGACAAAAAAAATGTTCATCCAAAAGACATTTTCAGGCAGTTCGTTAAATCACATTCAAGCTTCATACTCCAACAAAAGAAACTTCTCGAGTCATATGAGAAGTTTTAAATAAATAATATGCAATATTTTTCATAATTAAATCTTTAATTACTTTGCATGACAAAACTCAAACAAACAAAATATTAGCACTTCCAGTAACCATTTTTACAGTTCGTTGAAAAATTTACCCTAACTTTGAAAAATGATTTAATTTAAAATCTTTTTTGATATTACTAGAATAAAAAAAAAACTAAAAAATAATAAAGAAAAATGAAAATATTCCGGAGTTTCTTTGCTGATAGGTGAAGCTTGTTCAAACAGGTGGCTTTTCGCTACCTTGTTGAATCCGAGACTAAAATATTTGTTTCAATTAACTACTAATTAATATGCACTAAATGCGTGGCCATGTTTCAATACTTGGTAGCGATGTGAAAAATCCGCTTGATCTTTTTTTTTTAATTTGACACGAAATCTTGAGGCTTCAGATGTATTAAGGATTTTTTGATACATCTTATGCTGTATAACATGTTACATATTTTTCGGTCATATTTAGCAATATGCTGATATTAGTTTTTAGGGATTTAGGTTATTTAATATTATCAATGGAGTGAAGCAAAGAGCAAGTGAGTTGATCTTATTCGGGCACAATTACTGATATCAGTTGATAAATAAAGTACATCGAACTTTGGTAGGAGTCTCCCATCAGATTTTTGAACCAATTAATTTTATCAAGTGCTCAAAGTGAGAACCACTCCTACAAAAGTTTTTGAAACTTTCCTTGTATTATTCATCGAGGCTACTTTCGTTTATATTAGACCGCGGCTGTCTTTTTTTCGCCAAACCGATTGTTGATTATTGAAATAAATAATACACCCTACATTTGATTACATTTTTGGATAGACAAAGACAAGTTCAGCGATATATATGAGTATTATTATTAGCGATCATCAAATCATCATCAAATTCGGGTTATGTTTAAAACATCATCGTTGGGTTACTTATTATCTCTTTAAACTTATTTCCATCCATTATTTTTACGAAAATAATGCTTTTCCTTAGGTATTGATCAAATTTAAAAATTTCTCTTAAAATACGCGGTATTGCCACGTTTCGCAAAATGACAATTTTCTCATTTTTCTTAAATGAGACGCCCTGTATATTATTGTACCCATAGTAGGCTGAGGTAGGCTGTTGACTGCTTTGGCACGTTCAAGTCAGTGGGCGGGGATGAAATATTTCCGGCTCTGTTGCAAAGGGACGCAGGTCTCCTGACCAATCCGCTGATGGATCTGTTCAGAGCCTTCATTGCGAGGGGATACGTGCCCGAGCTGTGGAGAAAGGAGGAAAGTATGGGCTCGGAGCGGTTGTCGGTGTGCGTGTTCGCTGATATTGAAGGGACTTTCAATAATACGGCCCTGTACTCGATCTGCAGAGCGGTGGAGCGTACTGGAGTGGGAATGGTCATTGTGAACCGGATCCGCTCCATGTTAACCGACATGAAGGTTGAGGCAAGGCTAGGTGGGGAGCAGGTCTCCATCGGCTCATCACGGGGCTCTCCACAGGGAGGGTTCTTGTCCCCCTTCCTGTGGTGAATAGTGGTGAACGAGATATTGCAAATTGTGAGTAAAGAACACGGGGTCTACGCTCATCATATGCAGACGACTTTGTAATAATGACACAGCGGACAGAAGTGGGAAGGATGCAGAGGATCCTACACGAGGCATTCGTAAGATTCTCACAATGGTTGCCGGGACAGCAAGTTAACTGCCAATCCTGGCAAGGTGGTCATCTTCACCAGGTAGAGCGTAACCTCAACATTTCGATGGATGGGGTGCTCCTTTCTGCAAACTTAAGCATCAAGTACTTGGGGGTATGGTTCGACTCCAAGGTGACCTCCCAGCAACACATAAGATCTAGGACCAGGTCGACCTTGGAGCTCTGTGGGCGTGCCGGAGAGCGGAGTGGGGGACACTTCGGGCATGGGACCGAAGATCATGCATTGGATCTACGGTACCATGGTGGGACTGTGGCATAGTGGCATGGGATCAAAAGACAAGGAGCAAGACTAGTTTTTGATGAACTGCAGAGATTGGCATCTCTCTGCATAACGGGCGCCATGAGGACGGCACCCACAAGAGCCCCGGAGGCTCTGGTGGGTCTGCCTTCTCTGGGGGATCGGGTGCGGATGGAGGCGGCCAGGACGGCTGTAAGGCTAGCGAGTGTCATAGGCATGCCGAGTGACGTCATGATCCCTGAGACCACCTTTGACAAATGGACCTTTCCTTTCCCATTAAGGAAGGAGTGGAGAGTTGGCTCCTGGGATGGACTCGTGTGGTACATGGAAGGGTCCAGAATGAGAGATTTGGCCGGAGCTGGAGCGTACTGCGAGACAACGAGATCGAGTTTATCGGTCCCTCTAGGTCAGTACTGCACCATGTTTCAGGCGGAAATTTTCGCTATATTTATAGCGGCGATAGTGGTGCTAGCAGTTCATGCAAAAAATTTACTGAAACCAGAAAAAAATTGCTAGAATTAAGGAAAGCTTCACAGACAGTATTACGAAAAACATTTTAAAAACCATTGACACAAAATATTAGGAACCTAAAATAAAAATTGCAGAGAAAAATGAATCCAATTTTTAAATGGATGTTCGAAGTGTCCACCGCTGCATTCTAAACACTGTTGATGTGGACTGGTAGCAACCTTCTTTATCTTTAACGGATCTATTTGTTCAAAGCTTCATACACTCTATATATTTTGGAGCATTCAACGGTCCATGGTAAATTAAACAAATTACTTTATTATCTTTTAACCAGTAAAACACATTTAAATGAGATTGCCTTTGAAATCTCATTTCTTTTGTCGAATGAGGATTGTCGACAGATCAAAAGTATTCATTTCTTCTATTGAAAAACTAACCAAAAAGATGAATTCTGCCAGATCCAGTTATCAAAGAAGCTTTCAGAGAACTTTTATATCACAAACCAAACGATTTAGGCATGATCCATAAATCGAAAGAAAATTTTATGTGATAAAATACATCGCGTTCCACTTATCAAATGCACTTTTCCACCATTTTGTATCATTACTTTTGACCAACTCTAAACTAAAATTTCTCTCTTATTTGAAACTATTTTTGGATAGCAAAAATTAAGAAAATAATTATTTTCTCGAAAACTGCCTAGGGAATAGGAACGTATTACTCAAAAACAATAGCCGATGCTACTTTTGCCATTCCATTGTAGCAGCATTAAAAAATATGTTAGCATCACCGCTTATGGAAGTAACCAAATTTTCTAAACAATCCGATGTACAGTCTGTCTCAATCCTGACCCTTCCCAATAAAACTTTAACGATGTTACTACCTAGTGTTATTTTATTACTGTCATTGAAATTTATTTTTACTTCTGGACAAGGCAGGGGTGGACCAAGTATATTTCTTTCTTTCTGACATATTTATAATGTGATGACCATTTGTGACGGTGTCGTTAAAGCTAATTTACGCGTCGAAATCATTTATCGCTTGATGCAAAACAGGTTGTGAAAAATGTGTATGAAATTTTAATCAGTAGAGGACTTATTAAACAAGAAGCTTTAAAAGAAACCTTACAAAAAAGCCAACACCGTAGATAAGGGATATTATTAATAGTTGAGAGAATTGACGAAAGGCAATCAGGACCTAATAGGAATAACAATATATTTTCTTTATCAAACTGAAAAAGAGGCTAGCAGAAGTTGAAACCATTATAAACACAAGCCCTGCCACCCACAAAACACAAGTACTAATGTAATCACACAAATTACGTACTTCAAGAAATTAAAAGACATAGATTAGGCAACAGATCCAGAATTCACCTTGATGAAACATGGTTCGATACACGCGACACTATATCCTAAGGATGGGCTGATTGCACTCAAAACTGCACTTTCGAATAAAGGAAAACGCACCACGATAATACACGTTGAATCAGAAGACGGATTTCTCAGAAACTACTTGCTGTTGTCTGTATAGAATATTAAGGATTCTAGCTTGAATTATCATGAGGATACAAGTGCCGGACTTTCTGAAAATCAATAACAGTGTCATTTTAAAAATTAAGGCCCCTTAAATTTCTATACAAAACAATATAAATCCTATTATAATTAATCTCAATGACGACTGTGAGAGTAAAACACAATTAACCTTAACATTTAGAATAAAAATGTAATTATGTAAAGATATTCCTAGCTATGAATTTATGGTATGTCATTGTTTTATCTAAGTGTAATTTAATAAGATTATAAATAACCAAAAAAAATTATATTGTTACCAAAACCTTTGAGAGTCCGTCCCTAATATTCTGCCCTTTAATACCTAGCGGACTCCAGTTTTATTGCCGTCGCAAGGTAACTTCCATAATTGCAGATAAAAGCCACAAGGATAAACATTGAGACATACCATACCATTAGCGGCAAACATCTAAGAAGCATGAACTGCAAAACACCCCGTAGATTTGATCACCAAAGTCATTTAAGTAAAAAGTAAATTCTTTCTTGATGGTTATTTATGTTATTTTGGCTCCATATTCGACTAAGTGGAGTCAAAACCTATTTTGCGGCGAATAATAACAATATTGCGGTTATTATTATTACTTAGACGCAGTTCTAGAAACAAAAATGAAACTGGCTAGGCTTATATTTATATTTAACAGTTACAGTACAATAATAACAATATAATACTATCGCCCACGTAGCGCCGTATCCTCACTACGAGGAACCTCCTCTACCTCAAACTTCCCACCCAGCCGAAGACTCTATCCCAGAATCTCCGCTCGCCGAAGACGCGCCGTCATTTAATCCCGGACTATTTTTCGCTGGAGCCACGACGAAATAATCTAGCGTCGGTGCCGACGGTAACCTTCGGTTCAAAAGTTTATATTCCGGAGAGAACAAGTCTGCTTCTCGCGCACCGAACTCCACCGAGCGCAGCGCGTTTAACTCCTTCGCTATCCTTTCATATTTCTTCATTCGCGCTCCAAGCGACAGGGGGATATCGGACTTCAACTCCGACGCCCTGGTCTCCACTCTATCCTTCATCTCCTCGACGCGATGAAGTTGGGCTCGGAGGTCCTCCTCAGCAGCCATACTTCTGTACGCCACTTCCTTCAGCAGTTGATGTTCCCGTTTCGCAAGATCTTGTCTACACTTTGCAAAATAGTCCCTGACGTCTTCCGCTACCGTAGCTGACCGGCGACGAATTCGCGATTCCATACCTTGAAGGTTCGCCTTGGCAGACTCTAACCTGGCGGTGGCTCTTTCGCATTCTACGTACAATGAACAGGCGAGGTAGTTGGCCGATGAGATCTGTAGAATTTCCTCCTCGGTGGCTTCGCATGGTGGCGGCGACTCGTTTTCTTTCTGCGGAATAGATCAAATTAGCATTTTTGCAATTAGTATTTGGGCTACTAATTTGCGACCTGGTATCAGACAGTAAGTTTGAGGACAGTTTTTGAAGTTTTCATTTTGATTGTCGAGCAACTATTACGAGTTTTTTTGTAGATGACGCCACAGTTTTCTCGAGAAAAAAAATGTGCATACAAAAGACATTTCTTTAAGTCACATTCCACAAGCCTTATACCCCAACCAAAGAAGCTTCTTGGATTTTATAATAAATTTTAAATAAACATTATTCAACACTTTCATAATTAATTTTGTAATAACTTTTTTTTGAATAATAAACAAAACTCAGACAAAACATCAGCTGTCACTTCCAGTAACCATTTTTCCATGAGTTTTGTCTTAAAATTTGAAAAATTTAAAATACTAGAATCAAAAAAAAACAAAAAAATTACAAACAAATTAAAAATTTTCCCAAGTTCTTTCGCTGAGGAGTGAAGCTTGTTCAATGCGTGACATTGTTTATTAGCAATCTAAAATTTGTCATTTTAGACTGTTTAAGCTCACTGACCGACCACGCATCATTTCCATCGTTCTAAATCTACTACCAAGTCTGATACAGAAGGATCATGAAAATGGTTTCTATTTATTGTTTCGCTGTCAAAATACAACTGGTTATTATGTTTTTGAGGTGGAAAGGTAGTATCGGTATTTAAAAAATCCTAAGGTGATTACTAATTGTATGGTTGTAGACAACCAGTAGTTCTATAATCCCCTAACTTACTAAAAAAAGCTGGTACTCACCAAAACATCGTTTATGAAGTCCTCAATCGGAAACGACATGGATTCGTTCAAATTATTCATTGTGACTCTCCGTTACAAACTTGCTACGCACTAGTTGTCAACACTTGTGATCTGGGATTCAAATCGCAATTGCTATTTATTGGGTTCGACCTGATTAAGGTTCAACTCAATAAGGTGTCATTATGTTTTCGGCCCTAATTATCATTTAATGGTCAATGTAATGGTTCGTGGAGGTTCGAATCTTAAAGGGGTGGCAACTTTTCGCTACCTTGTTGCATCCGAAACTAAAATGTAAATTTAAATTAACTCCAAATTAATATGCACTAAATACATGGGCATTTTTCAATACTTGGTAGAGATATGGAAAATCGGCTGGATCCTTTTTTTTAATTTGATAGCAAATCTTTGCGCTGCAGATGTATTAACGATTTTTTGATACATCTTACGGCAATTATGAATTCTAACGGAATAGTCGATACTTGCTGTAAAACATGTTACATATTTCTCAGTCATATTTAGAACATTTCGATGCTACCTATCTTGCTAGATATTAACCATTTTTAGTCGGAGACTTTCGTAGAGTAGAATGCAGCGTTCTGATATTTGTTTTTAGGCATTTAGGTTATTTAATATTACATTAATGGAGTTGATCATATGGCGTCGCATAATTCGGGCAGAATTAGTGATATCAGTTTTTCAATAAAATCCATCGGACCTTGGTGGGAGCCTTCTATCAGATTTTTAGCACAGTTAAGCTCAAAGTCTGAACTACTCCTCCTACAAAAGTTTTTGAAATTCCCCTTAAGGCTACTTTCGTTTACTTTCCCTAAAAGTAATTACGCAGACCGCTGCTGCTGTGAACATCACCCGGTTTTATAACATATGAAGGGTGAAGGGAAAACACAAGGAATGTCTCACTTTTTAAGCAATTGAGCTAGTGGCGCCTTTTAAATATTATAATACTTGTCTATTGTTTGTCACAGACTGGTAGGGAAAAACTAAAACTGTCCGATAGATATGCGTATTTAAAATAGGAGTTCCATTAAGACTGAAATGTTTTGAAAATATAACCAGTCCAGGGAGAAAACAAGTTGTAACATATTTTAATAGTTTGGGTTCAAAGGACGAGCAAAATGCTTATTTGGTTGGACTAATCACTCTTATACCAGTTCGTAGAAGAAGACCTCGCCAAGCCGAAGAAGAAGCAAAATTTCACGATGCTTATTTTGCTTATAAAATAAGATTTACGCGTCACGGGGTTGCAAAGGAAATTAGGCATGTGTTTTAAAATATTCCAGTCAATTCACGCTTAAGTAAATTCAAAATACCTACAGAAAAACTTAAAAGCTACAGGAACGAATCGAAAAGACAAACGAGTAATGTGCAGTTCCGAGCATAGGAAATTGTGTCCAGAATCTTTGAAAGCTGTATGCAACTACATAATCTAAGAATAAATAAATTTTTCAACTTGTTTAAACAGAAATATCCGGCCACTGAGGTTTTTATGTGATATAAAGCAAATTTTCAACACAAAGTTTGATTTCTCGTTTGGGTATCCATTGGGTTCATTTGACGAATTACAACCAAAATTGACATACTTCAGAAATTCAAAATACTTCACATGAACGTACGGAGCAAAGGTTCCATGGTTTTAAAAGGCATGCTCGTAAAAATTCAAAAAAAGCGATTGCTTTGGACTACCAACAAAATATTTCATTGCCAAACGTGACAACGAATGTTTATTATCTGAGACATTTTCCATGTACAGTTTCAACAATTAATTATTTATACGTATCCTCAAAGAATTGCAAATGAAGAGTCAAATGAAGTGTTGTCGTTCCTATTTCATTATATTACTAATTTTATGGATAACAAAGTAAAACATTTGCACATATATTTGCGATTCGGCAAGCCGTCGAAGTAAGAATTGTTTCGCATTACGAAGTACGGGAACTGGGAACTGGGAACTGGGAACGGTTTGCCATACTCCCAAGCCGAAACGTTGCCTTCATAAAAAAAATTAATACTTAGCACAAAATACAATGATCTGATGAGGCTCAGAAAGTTTTGTAAACATGATGCTCAGGTTTATTACACTGCCCAACCTTACCAACAAATTTTATTAGTATGTAATTGGCGTAATAGAAATAGAAATAGAACTTTATTTACCCGGACTTTTATAAGTTAAAGTTTTTGTCACTACAATAAACATTAATATACTCGTATGTTAATAAATCGTAAATATCATAGGCTAATATGTTATTGTCAAAACAACAAATCAAAACAATATCAATGTAAAACAATTAAATAAAATATTAGCACAAAAAAAAATGAAAAACGTGACTACGACTTAATTATTTTTATCGAAAATAAAGGTATTCCTGCAGCAAGCAGATATTTTTTCATTGCTCTTTTAAATTTTTTGTTAGAGAGGATTTTAACAGATGTCGGCATAAAGATAACTACACATTTTTTTTCTTTTTCCAGCTTATAATATTACCTGCTTTTTTGTAAGTTTGTGCAACCAATGGCCCACTATTGTGACTTTTGAACATTCCATGTTCCTTTTTTTTTATGCACTTAAGAATATTTTAAAGTTTTTCTGTTGTCTTTAAAGATCTTTCTAAAATAAGTTTACGTACTTGGTAGAATCTACTTTAATTTCAGTCAATAAACATATATACTATTTCACTGATGCCTGAATTTAAAACTATTTAGCCATAAATGTTAAATATCCAATTTTCTCAAAGCTAAAATAACGTGACATTCCTTGTTTTTTTCATTCACCCGTCATATGACATGTAACATGTGAACCAGCAATGTAATGTCACACATGTAAATTGCCAAATAGCAATTTTATGTAACATGTGTGCCCTCCATGCGGTGCAATGTCCACCGTTAATAATTGTATAAACAAGAAGACAATGTATAGGGCAGAGGAACACTTCTTTATCGGAGTGAGTTGAAGGCAGTTTTATGAGCCGCTCGGAACCCAGCAATACGTGCTTTTATGGGCTCACGATCGCTATAAGTTGGTTACTGTCAATATTGACCCTCGTCGCAGGTAATCAAGCAATGTGACGAACGAAAATAAAAAAAAGAACTTCCAAGGCGGGCATTTAATTTTTCACGACCTTTCCAAGGCGAAGATGGGAGTAATTAAGAAGTGGAGCAAATGTCGTTATCCCATTTCAAATAACAGGCAATTTTGCGTAAGCGGTTGACCCAAAGATTGTCGAAGCTTATCTTCGATCATGGCGTCGTTGCAAATTTTGCCAGACGTGCATTTGGGGTTTTATTTGAAACATAGAACCTTTTCTTTCTAACGAATGTGATTCCCCTGACAATCGGCAAATTTAAACATCAATCCATAAATCTTTTTAATGCGGAATGGAAGTGTTTATATTTGTGGGCAGGAAAGTGCAGCAATTTATTGATTTTAGGCACCGCTAAGAACTTAAAAAACGAAGCAACAGGTGAACTGAAATTAGCACTGCAGTGTCGTATCCCAAATAATAACACATCGAGTTAAAAGGATCCAAATGAATTTTAAGTTCAATATGATATTACATAATTAAAAATAATACATATTTCGTGTAGAAGTGGAAACGAAAGCGATCATTATAGCTAATAAAAATATTTTTATAAAGAAATATTACTTACAATTTGAATAACTTTTAATTATTTCGTAATTTTAAAACTGTTAAAGACGAATGTTTTTTGTACTCCTTTCTCTAAAATACATTGTCATGGGTGTGGAAAATATTATTTTACGATGTCAATTTCGATACCTACGGCTGCGACATTTTTGTGATATAACGCATGGGTTTGTGAATATGTTTTCGGAAATATTTACCCGCGGCTTGAATTTTGACGTTTGTGCTGCTGTTTTGCCAAAAATTTACCTGAAAGCAAATGGCTCCATAAAAAGTAAAGTGCCTTTTATCAAACCTTTTCCATAACATACTATTACGAGCCTCTCTTTGTTACCTTCCGGGCGGTTTCAATTTAATATAAGTCGCCTTTGAATTGGTTTTCATGGTAGCGAAACAAATAGATATCTTAACATGTTATAACCAAAATTTAAACAACACAATTGGTTTTCTAAAAAGCAAAGTTCAACCTACTACCATACCAAATTTTTGAAAAGTTGTCCCTGCAAAAGAAAGTAACAAACATTTGTGAAGATACACGCGTTTTACCACAAACCGAAACTCAATTTTACCTACTCGACGCGCGTTTCGCCAACCAAGTTGGCATCTTCAGGAGGAGTTTAAAAAAAAAGTGCCGAAAGTTCCAGTCAAGAGTTTGATTTGTGAAGATATTTATTAGAAAAATCGGAAATTTTAAAATCATCATCTGTGTGGAGCAAATATTTAATGTTCACGGCAATGCTACATACCACAAAAAATATCGATATAAGCAAGTATTTTAAATTAACAGAGTTCTTCAGGAAGAAAAAATTTTCAGTATAAAAGAAATAAATTAAAATGGATATCGATAAATTCGAAAAAATGTTGTTGAAGGCTCCATTGAAGATTCTGGTCAGAATAAAATTGATATAGCTGACAAAATTCAAAAGATAGACAGTTTAACACAGACAGACATAATTTTGAAATACCTTGGTTACAAATAAACAATGCTAATCATTGTATGTTTTATATTAAAAATAATATTTCTGTTTTTTGCTTAACAATAATTTCAGAATATAAATTGTTAATAAAATGTAATAATTTGTCTATTGTACGACACTGAGTCGGATTTAAAGAAATATAGCATCTAATCCGTACTGAAAGTGCTTTACTGGATTCTCAAGTCTGTCGTTCGTTCTGGAACTTGCCGATTCGTCCAAAAAAAAAGGTCCTTTCGGGACTTGTTACGTAAAACACTACATCATGAATTTTCTCTCAGTTACTGCCACTGGAGTTGAGGGATAATTGAAATGAAATGTCACGCATACTAACGCCAGCTTCTTCAGCGACGCAAACAGCTAATTTGTAAAGTTTTCCAGGTGCCGCCATATCTAGCAGGACTCAACGAGGTGGATAATTATTATTATTTTCCTTTTATTCATTCTTTTTAAAGTTTTGAAAAGTTCTGTTAGTAAAAATCTTTTTATATTTTCTGGCACTACTGCAAATAATTTATAAACAAAAATAAATCCCTGAACTGAAACTAACCCAAAACCATTTATATAAGCATAGTAGAAAATAGCTTTGGTTAGTATAGATATAAGTATTTCAAATTTCTTCCCCTTCGGACTCATTCACAGCTTGACCCCTTTAGGAATAAATCATCTTAGAGTGTACAATAATACCAGAGTAAGAAGGCAAATTTTTATCATATATTGTTATGGGGAAAATATTAGATAACTTACAGAATATCGAATATTCTTGCCAAAATTTCGTTAATTATCTTTGTGCAAAGTAGCGCACAGATGTAACACATATGATGAATTGATGTGAGAGGTATTTAATGTATTAATTTAATAGAAATTTACGGAACACAGCAAAGCAGCGACTTCATTAAAATTATTTGTATGGTAAACAATTATATTACAGGATTTTTGCATTAACCTAATTCCAAATATATTTAATAATAATTCGACTATAGATCCGTGCACATTCCCGATGGCATAGTTGATAATAAAATCGAGAAAAGGTGCATGAGCTTTTTACCTGCTTCCACTCAATACCAAGAATGGCAAAACCACTTACCTGTCAGTGTGTCGTAAACTCGACAGAGATAGCGCCAATTACCGGATAATTACGGCAGTTTCGATTGCAAACAAGGATCGCATTTTTGAGTGTGTACGAAAAGTAGAAATTACGAATTTTCTGCGGATTAATTACCCATAAAATGGTCTAAAATGTTGTTAAAAATGGTCAAAAATTACAAAACAAAGTTGTCTTATGCTACATACGAAGTAATTGCTAAAATGGGTCAACAAGTTTTAAAATCGCCTCGTTACTATTGTATATTTAATGCCATAGAATTGATGTGGGCTCAGTGCAAAACATTTTTTAATAATACTATTGTAGGTGAGGCAAGGTACGACGATAATGCAGGAGTATCCGTTTGGAAGGCAAATCTCCAGATAGTTATACCAAAGAAAATTGGATTAGTTGCATAACGAATACCGAAAAAAATCAAAATAAATAAGAACTAAAAGTTCAGATTTTCACGAAATTATATATTATGACATGACAATTGCTACTATATATATCGAAAAATGACCATAAAACCTTAATTAATATTGTTTAAGAATTTAAGTTCAATAAAGGAGAGGTATTTAAATCTAATTGATCGATATTTGAATGTCTCATTTTGTTAATCTACATGGCTTCAAATAAATCTAATTTTCTACTTTTTGTGGCTGTGTGTAATATATCAAAATCGTCGTCAAAAATGTGTTTTTCTGTGTTTAAGTGTGTAGCATAAGTAGAATCTAGACTATTGTTTTTAAACGCTCTTATATGTTCGTTAATGCGTTTCTTGAAGGATCTACCTGTTTGTACAATATAAATTTTAGGACAAGATCCACATTTCAACCTGTAGACACCTGATTTTCTGGATTTTGGACATTTCGATTTATTGTTTTTTAAATATTTTCCTATTGTGTTGTTAGTTCTGAAAGCTATTTTTAAAGCACATTTTGACAAATGTTTTGAAACTTTTTCGCTAGGTTCTCCTATATGTAATTGTTTTAAACTGTTCGTGTTCTGTATTTGGTTTCGGATAAATAGAGTTTACTGTTGTCTGTATTTGTTTTTTATTTATAATTTTATCTATAATGGACGGATTGTAGCCGTTGTTCAGTGCTATTTGTTTAATGATATTAAGTTCTTTGTTGTAATTTTCTTTTGAGAGTGGCGTATTAAGAAGTCTGTGTATAAAAGAGTTAAATGCAGCCATTTTGTGTGTATAAGGGTGATTTGAACTGTTATGTATGACTGTGTCCGTGTGTGAAGGTTTATGATATACTGAAAAATCTAATTTGTTTTTCACTTTCGTAATAGTTAAGTCTAAAAAATTAATAGAGTTATCCTGTTCAATCTAGATAGTGAATTTTATACGATTATGTATTGAGTTAATGTCATTTAAAGCAAGCAAAGACATCGTCCACATATCTACACCACCATAAAAAACTTTTACTTAAAGGATGTTCTAGTATGATATTTTCCAAATTATCCATAAATATCTCGGCTAACAAAGGACTAATCTTCTTTAGAAACATTCAAATGTATTGCTTAACGATCAATTAGATTTAAATACCTCTCCTTTATTGAACTTAAATTCTCGCAACAACATTAATTAAGGTTTTATGGTCATTTTTCGGTATATATAGTAGCAGGTAGTTTCTAGATATTACATTTGATAAAGATACGGTGTTGTCGAAACAATTGTCATGTCATAATATATAATTTCGTGAAAATCTGAACTTTTAGTTCTTATTTATTTTGATAAATGCATTTTCATCAAGTAAAAACCACCTCAGTTCAACAAATACAGAAAATGAAAAAGGAAATACAACTGATATAACTGTATCACTCGTTATTATGTTGTTAGCAGTTCTAATTTTGGCTCTGATGATAAAGATGATTTATCGTAAATACGAAATAAATGTCGTTTACTTGTATATTGTCTGTATTGTTTTAATTTTTATTGCATGGACAGAGTTTTTGGACAATAGTATATTTAGCAAATTATCATATTTTTTCCACGTAGATTACTTACCTTGCATGTCATTAAGGAACACCCTGATCTTTTATAACATAGAAAACACACGAACCCATCTCTTAGTTTAAGCGTATTATTTAAATTAATAATTACCAAGTACAGCTGATTCTGTCTCTCTTATTACCAATTAATATAATCTCATAAATATATTTTTTTTAATTACAAATTACAAAATCGATTACACTTTCTTGACTTAACTTTTCATGGTCGATTTGTTGGCATTGTCTTCTGTTTCAGATTCTATCGGAATTGGAAATAAAACTAGATCAAATGCTAATTTGGAAAAATCATATTAGTTTCCTAATTTCTTAAGTTCAATTGCTTTTTTACTTTGGACTCGTACAGTAGATTTTATTAACATTACCATGGCGTTACATTGTTTCACTTTTGCCTTATGTAAAACAAAATAACACAAACGTTATAACATATAATAGTATATAAAATAACTTAAGTAAGCAAAACCCACAAATAATTATAATTTCTGAATTTAAAGAAAAAGTGATTTAATTCCTTATTCAAAAATGCTACTACTCCCAGCAAGTTTTTTTTTACATTATTTGTTTTTTGCTGTATACTACATTTACATGCAGATTGTAACATTTATATTTCACTTGTTCTGATGGCGTGCCCATGATTAAACAATATCTGAGTGCATTTGTACCATGCGAAGTAGTGAAGTAAATTCTACTCTATTTTAATATAGTTACATATGTTGCAGTCATTTATTAAATGTATACATTTACTAGCCAATGCATACATTTGCTAAACTCCGTAGTTAAAGTATTCATTTTAAACGAAATGAACACATTTGCTAGTGGATGTATGCATTCACGGACTGCTTCTAGTCAAAGTGGGAAGTGGGTTAAATTTACCGGAAAACCTAAAACCTAACCTCTTTATTCGTGCTGCACCGTTTGCTGTTTGTTGTTTTTCCGTTTGAGATTCTTGGTAAGTGAATTGTTTAAATTGTCATAAATATAAAATGGATAAAGAAGCGATGAAAGTAAAATTCTTGAAAATGTCAACGGTAATGAAGAAAGTGTCCAGGAGATTCCACGACTTAAAACCATTGTGGAAGATGCTCTAGAATCAGATATAATCTTCAGTGAAGATGTCGGGCAATTGATAGTGGTTCAAGATGACATAACTGATTTTAAATAAACTATTTATAATATCCTTCCAGTTGCATAAACAAAATTTGCACTGTATGCTGTCAGTAAGAAGTTTGATATCGAAGTTTATTGAAACTTGAAAAAAATTGTATTTTTAAGATGTTTTTTTATCTGATTTTGAATTGTTTTGTTGAACGTAGTTACAGTGCCTACAGTTTGTGTACTATATGGATTAATAGAGAAAGGTAAGTAAAATTTAAAAAGGTTTTTTCTTGTTAAAATTTAATTTGGTATATGGCCGCAGAGCCTATTTACTGCTTACATGCGTAAGATGTATTATTTAAAAAAAAAACACTTTCTAACATTAAAATATTGCCTTTTGGTTTTAGATACAGTAGTGTCTGTAGAAAAAAAATATTTCAAAAACTCTTGCCCAATTCGATTTTTTTAAATCTACTTAACACTATTTTAGAAACGAAAATTTCTTGTTTTATAGACAAGGTACTATGCAATCCAAAGCCTATTAGCTGAAGATTCCCTACGCTTAAGCATTTTCACATTTTTCATTTGCTAACAGAATTCTTTTGTTACAGAGTAATCCAGAGCAAGTGAAAACATGGATCTTAAAAGAATAGATGTGTTTAATTTCTATATTGATAAGAGCGGTAATCATAAAGAAAAAAATTTGCAAGTATGCCGCGAGATATTAAATATGATGAATATCAAAAGTCCCAAGTTTGAAGAGTCTACAAAAAAAAATTAATGAAATTTGCGACCAGCTAACCAAAAGGTGGAAAAAAAGTAATATTACGAAGAAAAGGCTTTTAAAACAAAAAATTAAATGATTATATAGTAGTGTTCTTCTATACCTGCAAATGTATAACATGCAAACGCCAACAAACTCGCTGGGAAGACCCAAAATGAGAATTTCCTCGAGTAATGAAAGAAGTAGAAGAAAAATTAAGGAATTAGCAACAAGTTGCGAACAGAATCATTTAATTACTAAAAGCTAAGTTTAAAAAAAGACGGAAAAAGAGTCAAAAATAATAAGCAATTGGAATATACAGAAATCAAAGCCAATTATACCATACACAAGCAAAGTGTACAAAAAAAAATTGGAAGCAAAATTATGCTGATAACATTTTGGTAACAGAATTATCTGCGAAAATTAAGTTACAAGAGCTTTTGGAGCATACTGTTTCCCGAATTATATTATTTCAATCAGGAGTTTTCTTTTTAATCACAAAATGGGGGTGTGACGGTAGCACATAGAGAATACAAGCAGTTTATTGAAACCGAAAATGCTTCGGATTCAAATATTTTTTTAACTTTACTTGTACCTTTGGAATTATTTTCTTAGTCAAAAATCGATCAGACTCAAAAAATAATTTATTGCCAGAACCCTATACCATCGTCAACCAGGTATTGTAAGCCATTTCACTTTTATTTTCAGAAAGAAACGACTGCTTTCCCATTACATTAGCCTCTGTAAAAAAGAAATTGATAAACTAAAACCTACAGAGATGAATAACAACGGTCAACTTTTATCCATCAAACACCAAATGAAAATGACGATGATTGGCGGGAAGATCTGTAATGTTATGACAGAGATATCTTCAAATCAAGCCTGCATCATCTATGAAGCAACACCGAAAATAATGAACAATTAACAAAATGTAAAAACTAGACCAATTAACAACGAGGTGCGTGGAATATTTTTTACAGACTAGATATCAAAAAGTGGCAGGCTAGCTCGCAAGAGGAAAATGACTGTGTAAAAGAGAGAAAGAAAAAATATTCAGCTCTTATATATTACAAGTCATGTCATCAGGTTTTGCCATACACTAAAGTAAATTTCAGGAATATGCGGAAGAAACTGCTAATTTGTTAGTAAATAAATATCCATCTTACTACATTCCGAGCAGCATGCATAAAGTCTTAATTCATGGTGCATCAATAATTTCGGCTGCAATACTTACTTTAGGGATGTTATGAGAAGAAGCACATGAATCACTTAACAAAGCACTAAAGAGATCATTTTTCAGAAAAAGGTAAAGAAGTGATACCAACCAAGATCTCTTTGATAGATTCCTTAATCTCTTTGGCAAAAAGTGAATCATCCGATTGCGAGAGGAATAGTATTGTTAATAATTATCTTAATTACTTAAAGTTCAACTAAATTTTTTGTTAATCATTATTTAGTTGCTTAATAGAGTTTAACTAATTTTTGTGGCCTATATTTTGGGGTTACAATAGCAAATCCTCCGTCCATAGTTTTTATTGCCACTAAGAAATGAGCTTAAAATATGCGTATTCGAAAAGTTTGTAAAAGAGTGAATCTAAAAGAAAATAACTAAATTAACTTCCTTTTCTGAAGCAAATCATAGAATTGTATGTTACAAGCGATAACTTAACATTTCGGCTTGGATACAGAAATCAGCGAAAGTCGCAAATTACTGTTTGAAAAGAAATAAGCCTTCCAGTCTTTTCCTCCACCATGTATAATTTTTTCATGGTGTTTCATTTCACACCAAATAGCGTTTCTGTGATATTCTAGTGCATTTTATAAAATTCTAAAATTTACTTTAAAAAAACAATATTTTTTGTCTTTGTGAATAAAATTGTTATTCCAGAGCCCACTGCAAAACAGTTGGCCACAGTAAAGCCTCATTGCTAAGGGGATTTCAATTTCAACTGTAAATGTATGGCGTACTACTTTAAACAACAGGATAATAGGTCCTCAGTTCTGCGAAGTAATTTTAAACGGTAATGGTTATTTAAATTTCTTCAGATCGAATTAGAAAACTATATGCATGAGCTCCCATTGGAACACCTAAGGAACCTCGTTTTTCAACAAGACGGCGCTCCCCCTCATTGTGTGGCATTTGTTAAAGACTATTTAAATTAAAGGTCTGGAAAATATGAAACAATAAAATGGCCACCCAACCATCTTAACCTGACGCCGATAGGTGCATTTTTATGAGGAACTTTAAAAATCATCAAAAAAAAATCTAAATCTACCACTGTCGCCCCAGAAAAAACATTGTATTGTAGAAAATCGGGGACCAGTTGAACAATTTCAATTGATAAACTAATTGCCTACATTTATTACATGCCTACCTAAATTATAAGTTCTAGAATATTTCTTAATGTTGCATTTTAGTAAACAAATATTTAGAAAACTATTTAGTTTACTTATTGAATGCAGGTGTAAGGATATAATTAGGTATTTGGATACAATATTATATGAAATGTTCTCTTTTTTCTGGCTGGGCTGGGTGTTTGTTGAAGTTTTTGATAGAATTTAGACATTTAGAATAACAATGTAATCATCATCATCATAATTAGAAATTATTGTATGTATCTAATGTCCGTTTTACCTTAATGTAATAAATTACAAACTGAAATAAACAAAGAAAACTATATTATCACCAAAACTTTTGAGAGTCCATCCCTACCGTTCTGTCCTTTAATATCTACCGGACCCGAGTTTTATTGCCGTTGGCAGGTAACTTCCATAAATGCGGACAAACGTCACCAGGATTGAGATTGAGACAGACCATACCGTTAGCTGTAAACGTTTAAGAACCATGAGCCGCGAAACACCCCGTAGAAGTAGAACGTATTACATTACTTTGATCACCAAAATAATTTAAGTAAAAAGAAAATTCAGTTGAAATTCAATTTTATTCTTTAGTTAGGTTATTTATTTTGTTTTGGCTCCATTTTCGATTTAGTGGCGTCAAGACCTATATGGCGGCAAATAATACAATTATTGCAGATATTATTAATATTACTTGGAGCAGTTCTAGGCACAAAAATAAAACTGGCTAGGCTTATATTTATCTTTATTTTATATTTTATCTTATATTAGGCACAAAAATATAACTGGCTAGACTTATATTTATCTCCAACAACAAGTCGTCATTATAATACAAAACAGTACGTCGTGTCGTCACTACCCTAAACCCCACACTCTGAATACTGTATTCCCGAATCTCCGCTCCAACTGTCAAGACGCGCCGTCATCGAGTCCCGGACAATTTTCCGCTGCGGGGACGACGAAATAATCCAACGTCGGCGCCGACAGTAACCTCCCGGCCGTTCTAATGTCGTCTAAAAGCTTATATTGAGGCGAGAACAAGGCATCTTCCTTCCGCGCATCGAACTCCACCGAGCGCAGCGCGTTTAAGTCGTTCGCAATCCGTTCATATTTTTGCATTCGCCCTCTAAGCGACAGGCGGGTGTCGGACTTCAACTCTGAAGACCTGGCCTCCACTCTATTCTTCATCTCCTCGACTCGACGAAGTTGCGCCCGGAGGTCCTCCTGAGCAGCCATACTTCTGAACGCCACTTGCCTGAGCAATTGATGTTCCCGTTCGGCGAGCTCTTGTCTGCATTTATCAAAATACACGCTGACGTCTTCAGCTACCGTGGCTGATCGGCGACAAACTCGCGCTTTCATTTCTCGAACGTTCGCCTTTGCCGATTCTAACCTGGTGGCCGCTCTTCCTCCCTCGATGAACAAAGAACACGCGAGATAGTTGGCGGATGAGATCTGTAGAGTTTCCTCCTCGGTGGTCTCGCATAGTTGCGGCGACTCGTCTTCTTTCTACCGGATCGATCAAATTAGAACATTTTCCTACTCACAATTAGCATTTTTATAATTAGAATTTGGGCTGCTTGCAACTGCGATCTGGTTTCAGACAGTAAGTTTGACGACAGTTATAGAAGCGCATTAAGGAGTTTTTTTTGTAGATGAAGCTACAGTTTTATGGAGAAAAAAATACTCATACAACAGACAGTTCTTAAAGTCACATTCAACAAGTTTCATATCCCATCCAAAGAAGTCTCTAGAATTTTATAAATAATATTCAACATTTTTCATAATTAATTTTTTTAATAACTTCCTTTGCATAATAAACAAAACTCAGACAAACAAAATATCACTTTCCTATAAGTTATTTCTCTTATAGTTCGTTAAAAAATTAAACTTTGAAAAATGGACAACTAACCAAAACTAAAAAAATGAAAATTTTCCGGAATTCTTTCGCTGAGGAGTGAAGCTCGTTCAATATGTGACATTGTTTGTTGGCAATCTAAAAAACCATTTTAGACTGATTAGGTCCATTTTGTAGGTATTGTAGGATATAGCTCAATAAAACTGACTGACCACACATTAATTGTTAATAATAGATAGCAATTGTTAGTTGCCTAGCTACCATCATTTCCATGGTCCGAAACCCACTATCAATATTTTTTATTTATTTCGTGCTCGAAATAATAAAGATTCATTAGAAGTTCGCTGGTTTAAAAATATACGGTACATGAGGTGGAAAGGTAGCAGAGGAATTAAAAAAATCGTAAGGTAAAAAGATATGAATACCAATTTTATCGTTTTAGACAACCAGTACTTCTATAATCACCCAATTTACCAAAAAAAAGGCGGTACTCACCAAAACATCGTTTATGAAGTCCTCAATCGGAAACGTCATTGAATCGTTCAAGTTGTTCATTGTGACTATCCGTTGTCAACACTTGTGATGTGGGGTGCAAATGGCAGTTACTATTTATTCCGTTCAACATAATTACAAATTAATTTTCTCTTAATAAGGTGTCGTTAGGTTTTCGGTCCTAATTGTCATTTAATGGCAAATGTAATTGTTCGCGGAGGGTCGAATTTTAAAGTGGAGGTAACTTTTCGCTACCTTTTTGCATCCCAAACTAAAATATTTGTTTATATTTGTTGCAATTAACTACACATTAATATGCACTAAAAGCGTGGGCATTTTTCAATACTTGGTGCAGATATGAAAAATCAGCTTGATCCTTTTTTTTAATTTGATAGGAAATCTTGGAGCTTCAGATATATTAACGATTTTTTGATACATCTTACGGTAATTTTGAATTCTTAGGGGCACTTGCTGTATAATATGTTACATATTTTTCGGTCATATTTAGTAAATTTCGATGCTACATAACTTGCTAGATATTAGCCATTTGTAGTCGGAGAGACGTACGCAGGGTAGAATGCAATATGGTGAAATTCGTTTTTGGGCATTTAAGTTTAAGTATTAAATATTATTAATGGAATGAAGCAAAAAGCGATCGAGATATCAGTTGATAATTAAAGTACATCGGACATTGGTAGGAGTCAGATTTTAATATAATGATTATAATAATAATATTAATTATAATAATATATATGATTATAATAATATATAATTTTAATATAATAAGATGTTTCAGAGTTTTCGATATGTTTCTTAGGGAAATATTGGGATTTTCTTCAACTTTTAGTAATGTCTTTAAATCACTTATTTCCGATGTTCTCTTCTTTCTGGCTATTCTGGATGTTTACTGACATTTTCTTGTCTGAAACATTCATTCGGGGGTTAATTACTTTGAGCCAATTTAGCCCTCTTATTTGCTTAAACAACCGTTTCCAAATTGAATTATTTTTGTCTTTCAAAATAAGGCAGTAACTTTTGCTAAATCTGTAACTGGCAACTGTCACTGTGTGTTTTGTGACGACCTACTTCACAGCCACCTCAGATATAAAAACATGTCTCGTAAATAGCTTGCTATTTTTTGAACAACTTCTGTAGTTTATGTTCTTTTCCCAAAAGCTAAATAAAAAAGTCAAGGGAGGGGGACATTATAAATGATTACTCGGTACAATGAACGGCTTAAATTTTGAAAAAATTCATTATCAAGGCAATCACGTTCGTTAGAACCAAAATATGCACTTGTTGTTCTATTTTTCATATAAAACCGCAATGGCACGTTAGGCAAAATATGGCAACGACGCACTGTGGGCCCATTGCCCAAACTAGGTTGCATTAATTCGATTATTTTCTAGTAACTTAAAAACCCTAAATTTTTTTATTATTTATTGTTATTATACATTGCCGGTAAATAATAATACAATTTTTTTCAATTTTCCAGCGTTGCCAAATTAGTATTTTTCGGAGTATATTTTAAAGATATATCAAAACTAGAATAAAAAAATTGGAAATATTTTGCAATTACTGCACAGTTTAATTCAAAAAGCTTCTGCAGTCACGTGAAATAATTTAACTGAATTTAAGGAAACAGAAAACATACTAGTTAACAAATTCCAAATATATGAACTATTTACCGAAATTAAATTAACTTATTGAAAATATAACTATTTTAGTAAAACAACACAGCAAGCAAGAGATTACACGAAACACAAAAAACTTAAAGGCTAAGAAAAAGCCTTATAATTGGCTTATAAATAAACTTTTGGCAGAGATGTTTTCTACTTAACATACTTTTTTTAACCCTGAAACCCACTAGGTAAGTTATAATTTTAGTCATTCTCGCTGTCATGACATGTCAGACTCACTACACATACACCCAAAGTCATATTCGGAGGTCTCCGAAAAATGGTCATTTTTTGTAAGCCATGGAAGCTCTGGGCTTTTAAGTAGAGCCAATATATCAGGAGATAGTGGTTTTTTTGGTCTTACAGTTTTTTGTCGGTAACTGGCTATAACGGGGTCAGAGGACACTAATAACATTCGCATCAAGTCTTTATTCATGGCATTGCGCGATTTTTTTTGGGTGTGATGCTCGCGATATCGCCGACAATCTTTGTGACGTGCTTCTTGGGCCTCCTCAGAGAGCTGCCCAATAGGCACAACACAATGTTTAATAATATGTGTGGAATTGTACAGCAGTTTATACAAGGTTTTTCTTACTAGAGACACTCCAGAATTGAAACAACGTTTTTTTCAATATTTCGTATATTTCTAGTAACGAAAAAACAAAAGTAGTCTTGCAATTTTGAGTTTAAACGTGTGTATAAAATAAAAATAATATGTATAAAAATAATGCATTATAATTAGCTCATTGCGCAAGCAATACATGCGATAATCAACTTTAAGAGCATATTAATTGTTAATATTTTTATCACTCAGAGGTTGACATTTTTAACTGGCATAAGCTTTGCGATTATTTGCGACATTTTTGGCTGTAACAGTTTTTAGTAGTTTACACCCTTGCCTAATAAAAAATATATATTTTTGCTTGGCACTCGTTGGCCTTCATATTTTTTACTCTATAGAATTTGAAAAATTAAATATTAATGGTAGTGAAGGTTTTCGAACGAAGGATCTCGTTTGTAAAAAACACTTTTTTTGTCTTACAAACAGAACTACGAGGTTTTATTTAATCTGTTACAAGGAGAACTGTTCACAAAGTATATTGTTCTCATATATATAAAGTTTTTATGCAAACGTCGCGTCGCAGATACTTGGAATACTGAAGCTAGCATTTCATCAGCATATTCTATCACATAATTCCTCCCTCCGAAGTGGAAAACAACAGGGACGAAGGGCTGTTTTCGGAAGACTGGTCGTTCTTGGTTTTCTTGGAATCTTGCAGCAAATGGCTCTTGTAGATTTTCCATGCTATAACTATTAACAAGATTAAAATAAACATCATTCCTGTTGAAGTGGCGAGACTCCAAGTGACTGGATGAATTTCATAACCAATGTCGGGGATCGATGATTTCGCAGCTTCTCGTAGTTTTTTGATCGTATTGAGATAAATCGATTGTAGTTGGAGTGGCTGGTACTTCACATCGTGATGTTCCATATTTTCAATTTTAATGGGTGGCAGTGAGAATGGGTTTGCTTTAAAAATTTCTTCTTTATTCCGAAGCTCAGTATTTTGGGTACTTATACCGCAATTATATGGAACATTGATTAGGCAGGCTTCTTCAATAAAAGCTATTTCTTTGTTTCGACAATTCATTTGTAATTTAAGTTTCTGGTCCGATGGTATTATCAAAACAAATCTACTAGTGATTGGTCGTATTATATGCGTTGAAACATTTACATTGACTACGTGGCAATTTTTGTTTTCGGCATATTTAATGAGGGTTGTCACACAATCACCGATGGGCTGGGTAAGTTGATTTTCGCAAACGTAGGTGTCTTCAATGATTGGGCAGATTGATTCTTGATATTGTTCCATGTCAGTGCCCAATATTAGGTAGGGTGAATTAGGTATAATTAAGGAGTGATTCACAGGTACTGGGAATAGGTGGAATATTTAAAAAATTTTTGCTTTTTAGTTGGATGTCAGATGAATGTTTACTACGTACAAGTTCTGTGATAATTCTATCATATTTTTGTCCATCCTACTGACTGCGCCAGTTAAGGTTTTCGAACGAAGGATCTCGTATTTAAAAAAACACTTTTTTTGTCTTACAAACAGAACTACGAGGTTTTATTTAATCCTTTACAAGCAGAACTGTTCACAAAGTATATTGTTCTCATATATATAAAGTTCTTATGCAAACGTCGCGTCGCAGGTACTTGGAATACTGAAGCTAGCATTTCATCAGCATATTCTATAACATAATTTAGTACTTATCCCGTCACTTCTTGTCAAATCGCAGAAAAAACACAAACATTCTACATTGCATGTACAGGTCTAAACTAATTAACAGGACTGACATCAGTTGTCAAATACTTAAAGCGGCATTTGTTTTAAAAAGTACGAATTTATTTTATTGAAGCGACTGCAATAAAAATAGACTTTCTTTTAAACATCTGATATTGTGCCTTTACAAAAAATTCTTGGTAAAGCATTTTTAGAAAGCAATACTGTTTTTACATGTTTCAGTATGTTCTTAATTTAAAAACATTGACAAATTTTGCATTTTTAATAATGATTTATTGCAACCTAGTTCATGCATGGGGCGCACAGTGCGATGCGATGATTGAAGATAAGGACAATCTTTGGGTCAACGAAAATTGCCTGTTATTTGAAATGGGATAACGACATTTGCCCCACTTCTTAATTACACCAATCTTCGCCTTTGGAAGGTCACTCGAAAATTTCATGAAAAATTAAATGCCCTCCTTGACAATTCTTTTTTTTTTTTCGTTAGTCGCATTGCTTGATTATCCGCATTCTATATGCGACGAGGGTCAATATTGACGGTAACCTAATTTATAGCGATCGCGAGCCCATAAAAGCACGTATTGCTGGATTCCGGCTCATAAAACGGCCCTCTGCACTATACATTGTCTTCTTGTTTATACAAAATATAACCTTGGACATTGCACCGCATGGAGGGCACACATGTTACATAAAATTGCTATTTGGCAATTTACATGTCATATGAAGTGTGAAGGAAAAAAACAAGGAATTTCACCTTATCTTTGTTTTGAGAAAATTGGATATTTAACATTTATGGCTCAATAGCTTTAAATTTAGGATCAGTGAAACAGTATATATTTATTTATTTATTTATAAACAAGTCTTTCCTACAGACAGACGCAGCTGTACAGACTTTGTGAAAGACTCGGCACTAAGGCTAACAGTGCGAACCTTGCGTGACGGCGGGGCGGCGCGACGAAACTTCAAAAAGAGCCTTCAGAATTTTGTTATTAGGTTTTCTTCTAAGTGTTTCTTAAAAATATAAAGTAATTATAATCCACACGAATTGTCGTCAATCTTGGTCTTTCGTCAGCAACCCCAACAGAGCCTTTCGAACAATATTTTCTATGTGCATCTCAAAAAGAAGCCCCAAATACAATGTAATACCCAGGTCATTTACCGAGTCCGAAAAAATTCAGTTTGTAGTTACCTAGGTAGAGATCACTTTTAATTTGCAATTGTGGTAATTTTTTTGTAAACAGTGACATTTCTCAGAGTTAACCAATAATCTGTTCAGAGAAAAATATACCCAATACTCAAATCTCTCTGCAACGATAAGGAGTCTGCCGCCGAGCGAACCGATTTTGAAATTTTTGAACCGATTTTGAAATTTTTGGATCATCTGCGTACAAGGAGTAAGTACTAAAATAGCAAACAATAAGGGACCCAAATGCGACCCTTAAGGTACCCCCGAAGTTATATTTGTACTCTTTGATTTTATCCTATTTACAACAATGTACTGAGATCGCCCGCACAAGTAACTCGTGCACACCGAAATTCTCCAGTTTCACGGCAGTTGCTTGATGTATTTTATTTGGAGAAATCGGTGTAAACGGTGCAAGTCTCTAACCTCTGCTCCATATTGTCATTCACTGATTAAACAAACAATAAATAATAAATAATAAACAATAAATAATAATTGCGCCAAAAGAAGTGACTCAAAAAACTTGTCAAAGTGGCTTAAGAGAGAGATGGGTCTGTAGTTAGCTACATTACTCTCTTCAACAGATTTTAAAATGGGCAAGTCCCTTTTGGAGATTAACAGAGCATCAAAATTTCTTTACATTTTCCTTAGATATATGATCAACGTTAAAACATTCTTGTGATGGAATTGGCTTTATTAGTGAAGGGGTGTCAAATGATTCAAAGAGACTACTAAAGAAGCTTGAGAAAAGTTCACAGATACCAAGGTTGTTCGAAACATGTGGCAGACATTTTGTGTTTTTTTTTTGTTTGCTACTATACGACCAAAAATATTTTGTATCTTACTTAATGTTTTGTTCTGTTACAGCAATGTACGCTTTGTAATCTTGACTAATATTAATTTTAACGGTCTAACTTTAATTCGAAAAAACTTCATAAACTATTTGTCCCCTATTTTTCCAGTCCCTGTGAGCTCGTTTGTTTTATTTTTCCTCTTTAATTTTTGTAATTGGGGAATTTTTATATCGAGCAAATTGAAATTGGTTTTCTATTAATTAATTGCTGCGGTTATATTCTCCGCGTATTTTGGTGACAATCTCACTGGGTATATGTCCAGAAAAACTCGTATGTCGCTTGGGTGTCGTACTCCGCTGTGATCGGGACTAGTACGACTCAGGCAGAGACCAACGTGAGAGCATTTTCCGCGTGCCAGAATTAATATCTCGAGTGCCGTCAAGTATTGCGAAATTGTGCAGGTCAACAGCCAGAGCTACATCAAGGTAGGCCAAGAAGAAAAGAGATGTCATTTTTCGTCTCGTTACATCAATATATTATTTTTTTGAATCGCCCCGTTATTTCTAGCTTCAATTAAACAAAAATTACAGTCCATTGCTCTTTCTCGTCCAGGATATGTCCGTTTTTTATATTGATTTTTGGAATATATGTATGTATTTACAATATCTGACAATTTTTCATAAAAACAGTCGAGGCTACCATCAACATCACTGGATGTCAATAAAGCATTCCAAGGAATAGAACGAATTTCATCATTAATTATTGCATAATTAACTTTAGAAAAATTTGATTTTTCGCACGAATTACGGATAATATTTTTTTCGCAGCTCAAATTGATACTTATTTCTGGCGATGGGTGATGGCAGTGCACAGGAACTAACGGACTAGTACATACTACTACATTCAATTACCTTCTTCTTTAGAGCAGCAGACACGGCTAAATACAAAATTTCATTTCTAGTATTTAAAACATGATTGTATTGTCGCAGATTATTAAAGGAAAAAAAGTCAGAAAAACATTTACTCAGCGGATCAGAGGCATTACTATGCAACAAATCATTACAATTTACTGAAATTAATATACATCCTACCAAGTACGCAAACTTATTTTAGTAAAATCAACAGAAAATTCTTAAAAATATTCTTAAATGCAGAAAAAAAACGAAAAAAACAAGGAATATCCGAATGTCACCATTGTGTGCCATTGGTTGCACAAACTTGCAGAAAAGCTAAAAATAAATCACTAAATATTGTAAGTTAGAAGAAGGATAAAATGCTTTCTTAATCCAATTACATACTAATAGATTCTACTGGTAATAGACCTGAGCATCGTGTTTGCAAAACTCCATCAGCCTCATCAGATTTTTGTATCTTGCGTCAGGTATAGGTAATAGTTTTAAAACCATCGAACGTTTGCGCCCTGCGTTCATGTAAAGTATTTTGAATATCATAAGCATCTCTTTCAGAATGTAGTATGTTCAATTTTGGCTGGAATTAGTCAAATGCTGTTGGACAGGTTGTTGGATACCCAAACGAGAAATTAAACTTTGTTTATATCACAAAAAAAACCTCATTGACCGGATATTTCTGTTTGTTGAACATTTTATTTTTTACTCTTCGGTTTCGGTTATAAATTTAGTTTTTGTTTAGCTATATAATTTGTCATTGTAGATTTATTTTATTATTTACTGCCTTAACAAGTCTAATTTAACTTTAATTTTAAGCCTTTATATATATATATATATATATATATATATATATATATATATATATATATATATATATATATATATATATATATATATATATATATATATATATATATATATATATAACCAGAACCTAAATTTATTTATTTAGAGTGGAAACCGGAGAGTAAGAAAAAATAAAATGTTCAACTTGTTTGAACAGAAATATCCGGCCATTGCGAATTTTTTTGTCCCATATAAAAAGTATTAATATGTAAAAAGTGAAGTGCGAGTAGAGACGACGATATACGTACATCAGATTTGCTATAGAATTTGCCGGGTGCCTATATGTGTCACGCTGGCTCCTCCTACGCTATTTGCGATTCCAATTACATCACTGGCCTTCTTGTGGTAAGTACCAAGACATTCTTTTACATTTTGCTTTATGCAATACCCAGAACTTGATTTGTGCAAAGAACTCGTTCACGAATGACTGAAATATCTTCTCCATAATTACCCGGTCCACATATTGCGTCAGCACTCCTGTAAACACTGGTCCTTCGAGCCGGATCGATTATATTGGTAGATTGGTAGTTTTGGTAGCAGTACCTGAGTTTGGCAGTACTAAAATTCTTACTTGATTTTCTGTTTAATTTATTTTGCTTTTATATTACTATATCTTCTTTGCAGCGCAATTTGTAAAGGTCACATTCTTGCTATATATTTGCGATACAAAAAATATTGATCGATGTATCCATATCAAGGTACATATATGTAATAAATTTACTTCCTTATTTCCTTTATTTCTTCATATGTAATTATTACTGGCCAAAATGGTACTCACCGACGAACAAAAAATTTCTCGCTCCGATGCGCTGGGAAAAATTGTAACAGATCAATTGAAAACTACCAAAGATTGTGCTTCAAAGGCTTCCGGTGATTCTCTTAGTCTTGTCCGATATAAAATATCATATAAAAATGTAAAGGATTTAAAGAGGGATTTCGAAAGACATAATTGTGCTCTCGTAGTCGCTTTAGCTGGCAATAACGATAAATTAGAGGTTGAGGCTAAAATACTAAATGATTTTACTTCGCGTTATTTAGAAATTGAAACAATTTACAGCAAACTTGTATCCGAAAAAGGACAAATGTTAAAAAGGTCATCAACTTCCTCTTCTACTTCTACGAATCCAACTATTTTTGATATAAATAATAAAATTTCTTGTTTACCGAAAATCGAGTTAATTTCTTTTATCGGGGATGTTCAAAATTTTCCAACTTTCATAGAAATAATTGATGCTTTAATACGCAACAGTAGAGTTTTATCCAATATCGAAAAGTTTAATTCATTGCTTTCCAAAGTTTCTGGACCCCCACTTGCTTTAATAAAAAATATACCGTTAATTGCCGATAACTACTTAATTGCATACGATAGCTTACAAAATAGATTCGACAATAAAAGACTTAGAGCTATCAACTATTGGAAGGCGCTAGAAAATTGCCCTGATGCAATACGTACATAATTATGCTAAGGACGCCGATCCGTCCGTCCGTCCGAACCTTCAAAGTATGAAATCGTGAATTCGTCGCCCGTCAGCGACGGTAGCCGAATACGTCAGGGACTATTTTGAAAAGTGCAGACAAGAGCTCGCGAAACAGGAACATCAACTGTTGAGGGAAGTGGCGCTCAGAAGTATGGCTGCTGAGGAGGACCTCCGGGCCCAACTTCGTCGCGTCGAGGAGCTGAAGGATATAGTGGAGACCAGGGCTTCGGAGTTAAAGTCCGACACCCGCCTGTCCCTTAGAGGACGAATGCAGAAATATGAAAGAATAGCGAACGACATAAACGCGCAGCGCTCGGAGAAGTTCGGTGCGCGAGAAGAAGACTTGTTCTCGACGCAATATACGCAATATAAACTTTTGGACGCCACTAGAACGGTCGGAAGGTTGCTGTTGGCGCCGACTCCAGATTATTCGTCGTCCCTGCAGCGCGGAGTCTTCGCAGAGCGGAGATTCTGGAATACAGTCTGCGGCTGGGTGGGGTAGAGGCGGTTCCTCGTAGTGAGGACACGACTTAGCCGATAGTTTTATATTATTGTTATTGTACGGTACTGTTAGATATAAATATAAGCCTAGTCAGTTTTATTTTTGTGTATGAAACTGCATCTAGTAGTTTTATTATTCGCTGCAAAATAGATTTTGGTCGCGCTAAGTCAAATATGAAACCAAAACAACATAAATAACCAACTACAAAGAATTTCCTTAATGTATTACATTCTACTTCTACGGGGTGTTTCGCTGTTCATTGTTCATTGTTTGCGGCGAACGGTATAGTCTACCTAAATCTTCATCGGCTTTTGTCCGCAATTATAGAAGTTACCGGCCGACGACAATAAAACTCGGGTCCGGCAGATACTAAGGCACAGAACATTAAGGACCGACCTTCAAAGGTTATGGTAATAATATAATTTTTTTGTTTATTTTGGTGGGTATGATCTTAATAAATTACACTATGAAAAAACAATTACGTAGAATAAAGTCATAGCTAGGGATATCTATACATAATTACATCCTTATTGTAAATGTCTAAATCTAATTCTGTTTCACTATCAGAGTCGTCATTGAGATTAATCATAAAAGGATTAATGTTGTTTTGCATAGAAATGTAAGGGGCCTCAATTTTTAAAATGTGCTGTACTGATTTTTTCCAGCTGTCCATTAATATGTTATTAATTACATTTTTATCAAATTTATTACACTAGGGCTTAAAGTAGAAGTAACATTGTCTGCTCTGATCTTTGATTTTACTTGGTTCGACAAATGCTCTATGGCGTTAAACATGCAATGATTTGGAGGAAGACTTGAAACGGTATGCCCAACCTGTTTAGCCAAATTGTCGCATACATTCTCTTTTTTCATTGCATATGAATTTAGGACATACAAAAGTTGCGCTTTTATATAACTGAATTAAAAATAAATGTAATTTTCAACAAAATATTCCTGGATTTCATTTTTTGAATTTGGTCAGGGTGGTGATTTATGTAATAGACGGCTGTGCTAGCTTGCGTTATGCATGACAATAGGACTGTTATTCGGAATATTTTTTAAAAGATTGTTTTGTACCCAATTTTAAAAAAGTTCGGCATTTGTAGCCTCATCATAATCCAAACTAGAATCCTTAATATTCTATGAAAACAACAGCAAGTAGTTTCTGAGAAGTCCATCTTCTGACCCAATGGTGATGCGTTTTCCTTTATTTGAAGGTGCAGTTTTGAGTGGAATCGAACCATGTCTTATCAATGTAGATTATGAATCTGTTGCCTAATCAATATCTTTTAATTTCTTGAAGGTAATGAAATCTCCAAGTGCGTAACCTGTATAATTTCATTAATAATTGCCTTTTGTCTATTTTGTGGTACTTGAATAACGTTTTACAAAGGGTGGCAGTTCTTATATTTATAATGGTTTCATCTTCTACTAGCTTCTATTTCAGTTCGTAAAAACAATATATTGTCATTCATGTGATTTTGGAAATCATTATGTTGATTCCTTTTCTTCAATTCTCCACTACTAATAATATCCCTTATCGACGATATTGGCGTTTTTGTAGTTTCTTTTCAAGCTTCTTGTCCTCTACTGATAAAAGTTTCATACATATTTTTGATAACCTGTTTTGCATCAAGCGACAAATAACTTTTTCGAAACGTAAAGTAAAAACGATTATTCAACACTGACACAAATGGTCAACACTCTGGAAATGTATCAGAAATAAAGAAATGTCCCTGGTTCTTGTCTTGCTTTGAAGTAAAAATAAATATTTTGCTAATGGATTTTTCCAATAACAATAGATAATAAAATCGCTAAAGTTTTATTATTTATTATGATTGGTACAGAATATTCTTCGAAATTTGCTGAAATTTTGGCTACTTCCATAAGCGGTGATGCCAAAATATTTTTTAACGCCACGTTCCTATACCTTAGGCGGATTTCAAGAAAATAATTATTTTCTTCATTTTTCCTATCAACTAAATTCTTCTTACACTGGTAAAAACTAATGATATGCCCACCAGATACAAAAATGGTGAAAAGTACATTTTATAAATGGAACGCGATGTATTTTACCACATAAAATTTTCTTTCGAATGATGGTTTATGCTTAAATCGTTTGGTTTCTGAAATAATAGCAAGTTTTTCTGATACCTGGATTTGGCAGAATTCATCTTTTTGATAAGTGACGAAGCAAAATTTTTAGAAGAGGATATTTTCAATAAAAGAAATGGATTCTATTGATCTGTTTATAATCCTCATTCCACAAAAGAAATGGGATTTCAAAGGAAATGTGGTTTAAGTGTTTTCAGTGTTTTCCTGCTTAAAAGATAAAAAGACAATGGATCGTTGAATACTCCAAAATATATTTTGAAGCATTTTTTTTTGTTCAAATTTTTTCTTATTCAAGTTAATGTTGATCGTTTCATTAAATTTTCTGCATGTTCTCGCTATAATGTAGTTGCATTGTCCATGCATAATAAATAAATTCAATAAAATTTTCAACCGATTTTATCAACAAAATTTGCACCACAATCTATAATGAGCAAATCTTTATTGAACTGTCTAGGGAAAAAGAATTATTTAACTTAAGACAAATATTTCGTGGCCTCTTAAAAGATGAATTATTCCACAGGAATCTGGTTTTCAGAGAAATTTATATCAAAAAGCAAACGATTTAAGTATACAAAAAAGATATTCTAAAAGACATTTAATTTGCTGTTGGAATATGTCATAATATATAGGATGTTCCATTTCAAAAATGCACTTTTCACCATATTTGTATCGCGTAAATCATAAATCATTAGTTTTGTATGAAATAATGTTTAAGAGGGTCCTGGTACCAGATTGTGAGTGATCTTTTCCCACCATCAGACAACGAATGGGAGACGATAACTGCTGAGGCAAATGTCGATTTGATCACTGAAGAAGAGGTGAAGGAAGCTCCCCAGAGCATGAAAAGCGGCAGGTCTCCGGGTCTGGACGGTATTCCTCCGGAAGCGATTAAGATAGTGGCAAACACTTCTTCTGAATGGCTGATAGCGATTCTAAATAAGCTGCTGAGGCTCCAAGAACTCCCAGAACTGTGGAAAGTGGTTAAAATAGCTTTGATCCTAAAGGCGGGCAAACCACCACAACTAACAAGCTCATACAGACCCCTCTGTATGTTAAATACGCTAAGCAAACTGTTAGAAACACTCATCAGAAATCGGCTCCAGAAGGAACTAGATGAAGTAGGTGGCCTGCATCCCCGACAATACGGATTTACAAAAGGCAAGTCCACGCTGCAGGCGCTGGAGGACATCATCGAGACAGCGAAGGAGTATGAGAACATGTGGTGCGTTCTCCTAACAATTGATGTTAAGAATGCATTCAATTCGGCCAACCACGGACTAATTATCCAGGAACTAAAGAAAAAGAAAATTTCAAAATACCTTGTAAACATCATATCAAGCTATCTGAAAGACAGAAAAATACTTTTTGATAAAAATGAAACCATGGATGCTGAGGCCGGGGTTCCACAGGGTTCTGTCTTGGGGCCGACATTGTGGAACGCCCTATATGACGTCGTATTAAACTTAGAACTTACTAGGGATGCCGTGACCATCGGTTTTGCCGATGACCTGGCGCCTGTTGTCGGCGCGGACTCTGACCAAATGCTCATGAGCAACACAAATGAGTGTCTGGAGAGAATAAGCTCTTGGATGAAAACGCACAAACTCATTTTAGCACCAAACAAGGCAGAGGCGGTCATTTTGAGGGGAAGACCTAAGCGAGATCACATAGCCTTCAACTTGAAAGGAGCGAGGGTGATCCCTTCTAAACCAATGAAATACTTAGGGTTAACCATAGACAGCAGAGGAAGTTTCAGAAAACGTATTGACTGTGTAACTGTGAAAGCAGAAGCAAAAATATCCAGCTTAGCCAGAATTATGCCTAATGTAAGAGGACCCAAAAGCGAAAAAAAAGCAGTACTGTGTGGCGCTATGCACAACATTATTCTGTATGGTGCTCCGGTCTGGAGTGAAGTGCTAACAGTCAAGAAATACAAATGTCAGGTAGAAAGAACACAAAGAAAAATGCTTTTGCATGTGACATCATCTTACAAAACAGTATCCCTAAAAGCATTGCAGGTTGTTGCAGGAGTACTACCAATTGACTTGATGGTCAATGAACGAAAGCACATCTATAAACACAAAGGCGGAGACCAACAAAACAAAAAAGCTACTGCACGCGAAAATGCACTAGACATCTGGCAACAAAGGTGGCAAAACGAGACTCTAAAGGCCCAATGGACCAAAAAGCTCATACCGAACCTGAAAATGTGGCTAGATTGCAAACCTCGTAGTACAGATTACTACTTAACACAGGCCCTAAGCGCGCACGGCTGTTTTAGAGTTTACATTAAGAAATTTGGCAAGGACCACACGGACCACTGCATATACTGCTCCGAGGTTGATACCGCCCAACACACCCTGTTCGAGTGTTCGAAATGGAGAGAGCTGAGGGAGGAAACACATGGCGCAATAGGCTGTGCGCTAGATCTAGATTCCTTTGTACCGAAGATGGTGGAAAGCGCAGAAAATTGGCGGGCTGTGAAAGATATGGTAAGAAGAATTTTGAGCGAAAAAGAGAGAGACGAACTTGAAAGACAAAAACAAACAAGGCAGGAACAAGGATAAACAAACACTGCTGGTTGCACCTGAAGATATGTCGACGACGGTTCCGGGTGTAACGATTGGAGCAACAGGGGATTTTAGTGGGTAGTCCGAAACCTCGGAGAGTCCCACACTACCATGACGCAAACCACCAAGCGCGTAGTGTGCATAAAGCATTTCCTCCTCAAAAAAAAAACTTTATTCAGGTAATTTCGACAAGGAAAATTACAAGAAAAGGCAAGCATGAGTGCAGCGCCCAGACGTATCTGCTTGCTGCTTGCTACACTTATCCTTAAATTAAATTTCAATTTAAATACCCACTTAATTATATAACAGAAAAACCTAAACCTACCTCTGTAAATAAAAAACTATTAACTAAAGTCGAGGCTACAGTAGGTACTGTAAATACCAAATTTTTTTTAAGAATTCTAGCAGTACCCAGTGGAATGGGGCAGATCATTATATAGTTTAGCCAAGTCGTAACTTAGATTTAAGTTATTCACGTCTGTTCTAAAAGTTATTTTTTCGTAGAGGTATTCGGGATATTTTGTCTTAATTATTTTGAAATAAAAACAACAGCGATGGATCAAGCATAACAAACCCGTAAGCCGTAAATAAACCTCAGGCAGCATTTTTGAATATTTTCAATACGTTGTAACAAATTAACTGTCAAACAATGCCCATATATGACATCACAGTGATTAAACAAGGAGAGAACAAGAGCATCGCATAATGTTTTTCTTAAGATTTCGAATTAGAATATGCCTTGAGCTATACAACCCTTTTAAACGGCCAATAGCCCTTGGCGTACAAGTCGAGATATGTTTTTCAAAGCAAAATTTTGAATCTAAAAGTAAACCCCAATTTTTTTGCCCCGCTTTGCAGTGGAAGAGTAATATTGTTTATTTTTAGGATTACTTCAGAAGCAAGACACTTAAACATCCACCGGCCGACCAAGTAGCATTATAGAAGGTTTTTTTGGGTTTAAGAGCAAACCGTGATCTCTGGAAATTCTGTCGATTCGTTCAAGGTCACTGTTGATATTTTGGCACTCAAGCTGCAATCGGGAGGGGTCAAAAACATGGTAGAGCTGCTTGTCATCAGCATATGGTTGTCCTTTGCAATACTCGAGAAAATCTAAGAATTTTGTTGTGAAAATAAAAAACCTTAACTTTAAATAGCATAATTTACATAAAGAGAAATCTATCTAATTATTGCATGACCAGAATTGATGGAGATGACAATTTTAGAGCTAATCTTAATTTGCAGGTGCCAAGTTATAAGTTAGCCAAAGTAGCTAACAGTCCTATGATTTTACCAATAAAACTATATAACAAGTTGCCTTTGTCCGTCAGAACGTTTTTTATTCTATCGAAGAATACTTTGATTGTAGTAATGCCGATCGCTCAATGTGATATACTTTGTGTGTTTGTACGTATCTGTTTTTAAAGTTTGTATTTTAGTGTTCTAATGTTTTTTTGTACTTGTTGACATGATCCGATACTTTTGTTAAAAGTCAATGGAAATAAACATGATTATTATTAAATTATAAAGTATTTAAACTGTATAAGAACCAATTGTCCGTAAAACAAATACATATTGATCTAGCAGTACTAAATAAAAAAGAACTGTAAATAAGTCTCGGTTTTTTTTCTTCTTATCGTCGACCTCGTAGCCTGTTCGATTTTCTGAGTTTTCAGAGGCTTTTCCCTCTCCTGGGTAGTCGTCGTCTTCAGATTGACAATTCTCAATTTCTTCCAGTTCATTTGCTGTATACGTGATTTCGGTAACAACCAGTTTAAATCCCTTGATTTTGGTGTTTGGATTCTCCGCGTTTTTAAACAATAGAGTCTTTCGTAAAAAAAAAACAAATTCGATAATTATTGGTGCCCGTTCACCTTTGCCAATTGCTAATTATATCTCCTTCAGTTATATCTGTTTGTCATAAGTAATTTAGCTTACCGATTGTATCTGCTCATTTTGGCCGATCCTCAGACCAAGGACGATAACATTATTTTTCATAACTTTTCTTTCAAGTTGTCTCACTTTCTTTGTAAACTTTTCCGTCTCGTCATTTACGTTATCGATCTTCACGTTGACTTTATCTATATAAGTTTCTATCTCCGCTTTTATCTTGCCGCCAAGTTAAATTTGGATGCTCTCTTTGGGAAATATTATTATGTATAAATCGCCGAATTTCGTTCCTTAATAAGTTTAAATATCCTACGGATGTTCAGTTTAGTTGGTAAAATACGGATCTTAAAATTCTAGATCTCCAGATTGTGCACCATACTTTCATGTATCTTCGTCACTGCTTGTTTACTTCAAAAACACATTTTGTATTTTCTAAAATAATGCATACTTTTTCGATTAAATATCACGGCAGACGTTGTAAATATTGATTCATCGGTCCAAAATATATTTTGAAATGTTATCTACAAAATGCCTATGCATCATTATATTGCAAAAGTCTCGGTTGCATCCAGGTAGCGAATCACCCCTTTAAAATCCAACCCCGCGCGAATCATTACATTTGCCATTAAGTGATATTAGGCCCGAAAACCTAACGACACCTCATTCAGTGAAAATTTACCCGTAATTACGACGAACCGAATAAATAGCAACTGGGATTCGGATACCACATCACAAGTGTTGACAACTAGTGCGTAACAAGTGTGTAACGGACAGTTACAATGAACTTGAACGGATCAATGACGTTTCCGATCGAGGACTTCATAAACGATGTTTTGGTGAGTACCGCTATTTTTTAGTAAATTAGGAGTTTAAAACGATTTTTTAAATACCCCTAGAGTCATGTGGGGCAAGACTGCGCATTTTTTTTTCTATGATCATAAAATTGTAATAATTGTACAAAATAAATTGAAATAAAAGTATTTATTTAAAGGATTTATTGATTTAACAATTACGTAACATGAAATTCAATTTACTTAATTGTAATTAAAGAAATAAAATAAAATAAATGTTAGTCAGAATGCGCACACTTACCCCAATATTGGGGTAAACGTGCGCAGCACTGCGGGTAAGTGTGCGCATTTGTAATAATTTAAACCATAACTTGTTACATATAGTTACACCATATTTAATTTTATAAATATTATTTTTTATCAATACTTATCATTTTTTACTTCATTTTTTATATTTATATATTAAATATATAATTTTTGACAAATACTGTTTTTACTTGATTTTTATCGAGAATAAGGCTTAGAGTAGTTAACAGTTTTGAATAGAGATAAATTCATATGAGATCGTTTTTAACGGATATGATAAAATCTTAATTATTAGAACATATATCACATATGAAAGCACCAGTTTCATAATGAGTGCACTGTTCATACCACCAGCTATGACATAAGCTACATTTAATCCAATCCTCTGTA
Source organism: Cylas formicarius (assembly GCF_029955315.1). Taxonomy (NCBI): domain Eukaryota; kingdom Metazoa; phylum Arthropoda; class Insecta; order Coleoptera; family Brentidae; genus Cylas; species Cylas formicarius. Next base: position 6,805,631 of record NW_026844341.1, on the reverse strand, counting down.
GGTGGATCAACGTATTTTTCACCACACAATGCACAGTAATCATCATTTTCCTTAAAATCATTAATATTTTCTTGACTAGCCTTAACTTTAACAGCCTTATCTTTGCTAGTAGTATTCTTCTTTGTTTTTTTTAGAATTTTCAGTTCTATTTGCTCTAGCTATGCTAGTTGACGTGGGTTGTCGTAAATTCAAATCAGGGCGCCTTTTTAAAAATCCATACACCCAATCACGTCCAGCCATTTTCGACTTTTGATTAAACCGATGAGGAATATGATTATTTCAGCATACTCGTAGATCAATGTTCTTAGAGTTGTCATATTAAGACCATAATAGAGATCATCACATCTTTTTAAATAATTATATATTTCTTTTTCTTGCTCACTTGTGAAAGTTGAAGTAAATCTGTTCAGCTGCTTTTCTTTTACTTAAACCTTCGGCGATCAATCGCTTAGCAGCATCAAATTAGCAGCATCAAATTGATCACGGGTAACAACGGACCTGTGTGGAGCCTTCCGCTTGTAATTTCGAGGCATTGTAGTTTTTTTTTAAGAAATATATAAGTATAACCTGAAACAAATAACAACGAGTGTCAATACACAAAGAACTCACTATCGGCGTAAAAGTACGCATTAAAATATGCGTACTCTTACCCCATAACCGTATGCGTACACTTAACCCTAATCGCCTTTACAGATTTAGTTTAAAATTACACATTTTTGCGTCATTCTACCAAATTTTGATGTATAGCTGATAAAATTAGATATATAAACGAGCATAATTGGACATAATTAATACTAATTACCGCTACATAAATATAAAATTATTTGAATTCTAAATTGGAAAAAATCGTAAGAATAATAACCAAAATTTTTACTTACCAATATTACTAAAACTACGTAACTTTGCCAGACAAGACTCTAGTCTTTTGTCCAACGTTGTAGTGACTACTGAGGGCAGTTGATTCCCCTACTCTACTGTCAACGGTTTTATAAATAATAAGCCTGCGCACACTTACCCGCTGCGCACACTTGCCCCACATGACTCTACTACCTTACCACCTCAAAAAAGATAGTAACCCTGTAAGTACTGTATATTTTTAAACCAGCGAACATCTAATGAATTAGTGCACCTTTCGAGGGCGAAATAATAAAATAAAAAAACATTTTCATGATCCCCTCACTATCAGACTTGGTAGTAGGTTTAGGGCGATGGAAATGATGAAATTATTAACAATTAATCTGTGGTCAGTCACTTTTTTTGAACTATATCCTTCCTGCTTTCATGCAAAATGGAAAATACCTACAAAATGAGCTTAAACAGTCTAATACGGCTTTTTTTATATTGTTAATAAACAATGTCACATATTGAATAAGCTTCACTCATCAGCGAAACAAGTCAATTTATTTGTAAATTTTTAGTTTTTTTTTCAATTCTAGAAATATCAAAAAAGATCGATTTCAAATTGTTTAAATCATTTTTCAAAGTTAATTTTTTAACGAACTATAAGATAAATAACTCATGGAAAAATGGTTACTGGAAGTGATGTGAGTGCTAATTGTGAGTAGGAGAATATTCTAATTTGATCGATCCCGCAGAAAGAAGACGAGTCGCCGCAAGAGTGCGAAAGAGCCACTGCCAGCTTAAAATCCGCCAAGGCGAACCTTCAATGTATGAAATCGCAAATTCGTCGACGGTCAGCGACAGTAGCCAAAGACGTTAGGCACTATTTTGAAAACTGCAGACAAGAGCTCGCGAAACGGGAACATCAACTGCTGAGGGAAGTGGCGTTCAGAAGTATGGCTGCTCAGGAGGACCTCCGAGCGCAACTTCGTCGCGTCAAGGAGCTGAAGGATAGAGTGGGGGCCAGGGTTTCGGAGTTAAGGTCCGACACCCGCCTGTCGCTTAGAGAGCGAATGCAGAAATATGAAAGGATTGCGAATGATCTAAACGCTCTGCCTTCGGTGGAGTTCGATACGCGAGAGAAAGACACCCTGTTCTCGCCGCAATATAAAATTTTTGACGACATTAGAACGGCCGGGAGGTTACTGTCGGCGCCGACGTTGGATTATTTCGTCGTCCCCGCAGCGGAAAATATTCCGGGACTTGATGACGGCGCGTTTTCGGGCAGCGATGACGTCGACAGTTAGAGCTGAGATTCTGGAATACAGTGACTCACAAACCCCCCCACGTTTGGGATAGAGGCGGTCATCGTAGTGCGGACACAACATACTGTTTTGTATTATAATGACGACTTGTACTAATAGAGATAAATATAAACCTAGCCAGTTTTATTTTTGTGCCTAGAACTGCGTTTCAACAGTAACAGTAACCTCAATAATCGTATTATTCGCCGCCAAATAGGTTTTGACGCCACTAAGTTGGAGCCAAAACAATATAACTGGTGTATAACTAGAGAATAAAATTGAATTTCAAATGAATTTCCTTTTTACTTAAATTATGTTGGTCCTCAAAGTAATGTATACGTTCTACTTCTACGGAGTGTTTCGCGGTTCATTATTCTTAAACTTTTACCGCTAACGTTTTAGAGCGTCTCGATCTTATCCGGGTGACTTTTGTCCGCAATTAAATTACCTGCCGAAGGCAATAAAACTCGGGTCCGGTAGATATTAAAGAACAGAACATTAGGGACGGACTCTCAAAGGTTTTGGTAATAATATAGTTTTCTTGGTTTATTTAGGTGCCCAATTTATTACACTAAGGAAACAAGGACATTAAATATATATAATAAATAGGAATATCTATGCAAAATTACATTTTTATTCTAAACTTTATGACTAAATTCTATCAAAAATTTCAACAAATATCCAGCCTATCCAGAAAGAAGTCCTATAGTATTATATCCAAATACCTAATTGTATCCTAAAACCTGCATTCTACAACTAAATTAAATAGTTTTCTAAAATGCAACATTAAACAATATTACCATTACCGTTTAAAGTAAAGTGGCAGAAATGAGAACCTATTATCCTTTTGTTTACAGATTTACAGTTCAAATTAAAATTCCCTGTAGCAATAAGGATTTACTGCTGCCAACTGTCTGCTATTTATCTGCGCAGTGGGCGCTGGAATAACAATTTTGTTCAAAAAAAAATTGTTTGCTTAAAGTAAACTTTAGAGTTTTATAAAATGCACTGGTATAAGAGAGAAACGCTATTTGGTATGAAATGAAACACCACCAAAAAATTATACAGGGTGGAGGAAAAGACTGGAAGGCTTATTTCTTATTTGCATGTATGAGTATTTTAGGAATGAGCATTAGCAACTTGTGAAAAAGGGTAGGATCATAGAAAAAGTAACTAAAGAAAAAGTGAAGAATTCCTTATTCAAAAATGCTACTACTCGATGCAAATTTTTTTTTAAGTTATTTGTTTTTTGCTGTATATTACATTTACATTTAGATTGTAACATTTGTATTTCATTTGTGCTGATGACGTCCTCATGATTAAAACAATATCTTAGTGTATTTGTACCATGCGAAGTAGTGAAGTAAATTCTGTTAATGTTGGTCAACTGATTTAAAATAAACTATTAATAATATCCTTCCAATAAGCATTTTTCTAAAGCAAACAATCTAGTAGGCCTAGAGAAATAAATGCATAAACAAAATTTGCGCTGTATGCTGTCAGTCAGAACTTTGATATCAAAGTTTTTGAAACTTTGTATTTTGTATTGTAAATTGTATTTTTAAGAGATCTTTTATCTGATTTTCAATTATTTTGTTGAACGTAGTTACAGTGAATACAGTTTGTGTACTATACGGATTAATTAGAGAAAGGTAATTAAAATTTAAAAACTTTTTTTTTGTTAAAATTTAATTTGCCGCAGAGCTTATTTACTGCTTACATGCGTAAGATGTATTATTTAAATAAAAAACACTTTCTAACATTAAAATATTGCTTTTTGGTTTTAGATACAGTAGTGTCTGTAGAAAAAAAATATTTCAAAAACTTTTGCCCCAATTCGATTTTTTACATATACCTACTTAAAACTATTATATAAACGAAAATTTCATGTTTTATGCACAAGGTATTATGCAAAGCCTATTAGCTGAAGATTCCCTAGGGTTAAGCATTTTCACATTTTTCATTTGCTAACAGAATTCTTTTGTTACAGAGTAATCCAGAGCAAGTGAAAACATGGATCTTAAAGGAATAGATGTGTTTAATTTCTAGATTGATGAAGACGGTAATCATAGATCTTAAATGATAATGACGAATATCAAAAGCTCCAAGTTTGAAGAGTCTGCAGAAAGACAAATTAATGAAATTTGCGACCAGCTATACAAAAGGTGGAAAAAAAGTAATCTTAAGAGAAGGCTTTTAACACAAAACATAACATTAAAAAGTACTGTTCTTATATTACCGCAAGTGGATAATATGCAAACGCCAACAAATTCGCTGAGAAGACCCAAAAACTCGTTTTCCTTGTGTAGTGAAACAACAAAAATTAAGCAATTAGCAACAAGTTGCTAGAAAAATCAGTTAATTTGGGGAACAAAGCTAAGTTTAAAAAAAGACGGAAAAAGAGTCAAACTGCTTAAAGAAAGTCTCGAAACCTCTCCTACCTCAAAAATAATAAGCAATTGGAATATACAGAAATTAAAGCCAATTATACCATACACACCTAAAGTGTATACACACAAAAAAAAAATCGGAGGAAAAATTATGCTGTTATCAATTTCCTGATAACATTTTGGTAACAGAGTTATCTGTAAAAATTGAGTTAAAAGAGCTTTTGGACCATACTGTTTCCCGAATTATATTATTTCAATCAGAGGTTTTCTTTTTAATCACAAAATGGGGGTGTGACGGTAGCACACAGAGAATACAAGCAGTTTATTGAAACCGAAAATGCTTCGGATTCAAATATTTTTTTAACTTTACTTGTACCTTTGCAATTATTATCTTACTTAAAAATCGACCCGACCCAAAAAATAATTTATTGGCAGAATCCTAAACCATCGTCAACCAGGTATTGTAGGCCGCTCCACTTTTATTTTCAGAAAGAAACTCCTGCTTTCACAATATAAAAAGTAGCCTCTGTAAAAAAGAAATTGATGAACTAAAACCTACAGAGATGAATAACAACGGTCAAATTTTATCTGTATATCGGTAGTGTTATGACAGAGATATCTTCAAGTCAAGCCTGGAACATCTGTGAAGCAAAACCTAAAATAATGAACAATATACAACATATAAAAACTAGACCAATTAACAACGAGGCTCTTGATTATGGATTATTGGCTCTCCATGTGTGTGTGTGTGTGTGTGTGTGTGTGTGTGTGTGTGTGTGTGTGTGTGTGTGTGTGTGTGTGTGTGTGTGTGTGTGTGTGTGTGTGTGTGTGTGTGTGTGTGTGTGTGTGTGTGTGTGTGTGTGTGTGTGTGTGTGTGTGTGTGTGTGTGTGTGTGTGTGTGTGTGTGTGTGTGTGTGTGTGTGTGTGTGTGTGTGTGTGTGTGTGTGTGTGTGTGTGTGTGTGTGTGTGTGTGTGTGTGTGTGTGTGTGTGTGTGTGTGTGTGTGTGTGTGTGTGTGTGTGTGTGTGTGTGTGTGTGTGTGTGTGTGTGTGTGTGTGTGTGTGTGTGTGTGTGTGTGTGTGTGTGTGTGTGTGTGTGTGTGTGTGTGTGTGTGTGTGTGTGTGTGTGTGTGTGTGTGTGTGTGTGTGTGTGTGTGTGTGTGTGTGTGTGTGTGTGTGTGTGTGTGTGTGTGTGTGTGTGTGTGTGTGTGTGTGTGTGTGTGTGTGTGTGTGTGTGTGTGTGTGTGTGTGTGTGTGTGTGTGTGTGTGTGTGTGTGTGTGTGTGTGTGTGTGTGTGTGTGTGTGTGTGTGTGTGTGTGTGTGTGTGTGTGTGTGTGTGTGTGTGTGTGTGTGTGTGTGTGTGTGTGTGTGTGTGTGTGTGTGTGTGTGTGTGTGTGTGTGTGTGTGTGTGTGTGTGTGTGTGTGTGTGTGTGTGTGTGTGTGTGTGTGTGTGTGTGTGTGTGTGTGTGTGTGTGTGTGTGTGTGTGTGTGTGTGTGTGTGTGTGTGTGTGTGTGTGTGTGTGTGTGTGTGTGTGTGTGTGTGTGTGTGTGTGTGTGTGTGTGTGTGTGTGTGTGTGTGTGTGTGTGTGTGTGTGTGTGTGTGTGTGTGTGTGTGTGTGTGTGTGTGTGTGTGTGTGTGTGTGTGTGTGTGTGTGTGTGTGTGTGTGTGTGTGTGTGTGTGTGTGTGTGTGTGTGTGTGTGTGTGTGTGTGTGTGTGTGTGTGTGTGTGTGTGTGTGTGTGTGTGTGTGTGTGTGTGTGTGTGTGTGTGTGTGTGTGTGTGTGTGTGTGTGTGTGTGTGTGTGTGTGTGTGTGTGTGTGTGTGTGTGTGTGTGTGTGTGTGTGTGTGTGTGTGTGTGTGTGTGTGTGTGTGTGTGTGTGTGTGTGTGTGTGTGTGTGTGTGTGTGTGTGTGTGTGTGTGTGTGTGTGTGTGTGTGTGTGTGTGTGTGTGTGTGTGTGTGTGTGTGTGTGTGTGTGTGTGTGTGTGTGTGTGTGTGTGTGTGTGTGTGTGTGTGGAATATTTTTTACATGTGGCTTACAGACTAGATATCAAAAAATGGCAGGCTAGCTCGCAACAGGAAAAGGGCAGCGTTAAAGAGGGAAAGAAAAAGGGAAAGAAAAATATTCAGCTTAAATTTAGAACCGAAATGGGTTTGATTATCGATAAAGTAAAAGCAGGTGGAAATGGAACAGGTAATGATGGCAATACCGGTAGAAGATTTTTTGCCGATCCATTAGCCACATCGAAGATATTAGAACTAGACGAAGAATGCATCAGACATTGCTCTTGTATATTACAAGTCAGGTGATCAGGTTTTGAGATAAAGCAAAGTAAATTACAGGAATATGTGGAAGAGACTGCTAATTTGTTAATAAATAAATATCCATTTTACTACATGCCGAGCAGCGTGCATAAAGTCTTAATTCGGGGTGCATCAATAATTTCGGCTGCAATACTTACTTTAGGGATGTTATCAGAAGAAGCGAAGGAATCACTTAACAAAGCAGTACAGACAGCATTTTTCCAGAAAAAGGTAAAGAAGTGATACCAACCTTTAATATTTGCATTAAGAAGTTTACCCAAAAAAAAAAAACGTATTTACTTTCTGAAGCCTTGCATCTGCTGTTCATCATGGGCAAAAAATGAATCATCCGATTTCGAAGAGGAATAGCATTGTTAATAATTATTTTACTTACTTAATAAGTTCAACTATTTTTTTTAATTATTATTTTACTTGCTTAATAGAGTTTTGCGGCCTATTTTCTACAATAACATCGCAAATTCTCCATCCATAGTTTTTATTGCTAGTAAGAAATGAGCTTAAAATATGCGTATAAAAAAATAATTAACTTTTATGTCCCAAATCATAGGTGGGTGGGGATTCGGAAATTATAATTATTTATGGGCTTTGCTTACATAATCTTGATAATGGTCTTAATGATACGTTTGTGTAATTTTGTTTTATATAAGGCAAAAGTGAAACAATGTAAAACGATGGTAATGTTAATATGCATAAAGATACAAAGCAATTTCGTGTGTTTTAAACCAAGAGTTTATTTTACTAGGCATGAACCAGTGAGCGCCCCGTATGTTAAAATAGACTGTACGAGTCCAAAGTAAAAAAGCTAGCTTTAGAGCTAAAAAAAGCAATTTGAACTTAAGTAATTATTATATTTGATCTAGTTTTATTTCCAATTCCGATAGAAGCTGAAGGCTTATGATATATTAAGTTCCTGTTAAACCAGAAGACAATGCCAATAAATCAACCATGAAAAGTTAAGTTAGGAAAGTGTAATCGATTTTGCAATAGGTCTAACCGTTTAAACTCCGTAGACACTCAATTTAAAAATATATATCCATGAGATTAAATTAGCTGATAAAAAGAGGAACAAAATCAGTAGTACTTGGTATTTATTGATTTAAATAATACACTCACACTAAGAGATGGATTCGTGTATTTTTAATGTAATAATAGATCAGGGTGTTCCTTAATGGTATGCGAGGTAAGTAATCTGCAATAAAAATTAAAACAATACAAACAATACATAAGTAACCGATATTTATTTCGTATTTACGATAAAACACCTTTATCATCGGAGCCAAAATTGGAACTGCTACTACCAGGAAATGATCCTGTGTCTTCATTAAGTGGTACAGTTATATCAATTGTATTCTCTTTTTGATTTCCTGTATTTGTTATACAACTAATCCAATTTTCTTTGGTATAACTGTCTGCAGTATCGTCGTGCCTTTCCTCACCTACAATAGTATTATTAAAAAATGTTTTGCACTGAGCCCACACCACCACTAAATATACAATGGTAAGGAGACAATCTTAAAACTCGATGACCCATTTTAGCAATTATTTCGTATGTAGCATAAGGCAAGTTTGTTTTGTAATGTTTGACAATTTTTAACAACATTTTAGATCATTTTCTGGGTTATTAATCCGCTTACTGAGCAGCCAATTCGTAATTTCTACTTTTCTTGTCGAAGCATTTGGTACACTTTCCCTAGGTCTGGAATGATATCGTGCATTATCTATAATAATTAAAGACGGCCTCCCTAGTTTCGGTAGCAGTTTTTCAAAAATGCGATCCTGTTTTGTAATAGAAACTGCTGTAATTATCCTGTAATTGGTGCTATCTCTGTCGAGTTTACGAGACACTGGCACGTAAGTGGGTGGGTTTTGCCATTCTTGGTATCGAGTGGAAGCAAGTAAAATGCTGACACACTTTGTCTCGATTTTATAATCAACTATGCCATCGCGAATCGCACCGATCTATGATTATTATTAAATATCATCATCATCATATACATCATTTTAACCAAGTCGCTGCTGTTTTCCATAAATGCCTATTAAATTAATATATTAAATACCTCTCATATCAATTCATCATATGTTACATCCGTGCGCTACCTTGCACTTTACACAAAGATAATAACGAAATTTTTGCAAGAATATTAGATATTCTGTAAGTTACCTAATATATTCCCCATAACAGCCCATTTTCCCCAATGTATCATAAAAATTTACCCTCTTTTCTGGTATTATTTTACACTCTAAATTGGTTTATTGCATATGGGCCAAGCTGTCAATGAGTCCGAAGGGGAAGAAATTTTATATAAATTTTAATACTACCCCCCAAAACTATTTTTTGCTATGCTTATATAAATGGATTTGAGTTAGTTTGACTTCAAACAGAAGTTTTTGGGGTTTATTTTCCTTTATAAATTATTTGCAGTAGTGCCACAAAATATAAAAATTTTTTTACTAAAAGCACTTTAAAAAGAATGAATTAAAAGGAAATAATAGTTGTGATATGCTCATTTCTAAGTTTTGTTTCTAATACGTGCGACGCTGCCGGCTTTGAGGGTTACGTTTGTGAATAAATCAATACATTTAAAGACGTTTTATTGATAAAGTAGCAGAGACAGAAGAAATTTCATTTCTATTGTTCGGTGGACAACGAAGGAAGCTTAGATCGGATGAGAACTTATGGTTGTAGATGGTCGTTTCTTCCTAATTATCCGCCTCGTTGAGTCGTGCTAGATATGCCGGCACCTGGAAAACGGAAGACGCCTTTACAAATTAGCTGTTTGCGTCGCTGAAGAAGCTGGCGTTAGTATGCGTGACATTTCATTTCAATTATTCCCCAACTCGAGTGGCAATAACTGAGAGAAAATTCATGATGTAGTATTTTACGTAACAAGTCCCCAAAGGACCTTTTTTTTGGACGAGTAGGCAAATTCCAGAACGAACCACAGGCTTGAGAATCCCGTAAAGCACTTTCAGTACGGATTAGATGCTATATTTCTCTAAATCCGACTCAGTGTCGTACAATAGACAAATTATTACACTTTATTAACAATTTATAATCTGAAATTATTGTTAAGCAAAAAACATAAATATTATTTTTAATATAAAACATACAATGATTAGCATTGTTTATTTGTAACCAAGGTATTTCAAAATTATGTCTGTCTGTGTTAAACTGTCTATCTTTTGAATTTTGTCAGCTATATCAATTTTATTCTGACCAGAATCTTCAATGGAGCCTTCAACAACATTTTTTCGAATTTATCGATATCCATTTTAATTTATTTCTTTTATACTGAAAATTTTTTCTTCCTGAAGAACTCTGTTAATTTAAAATACTTGCTTATATCGATATTTTTTGTGGTATGTAGCATTGCCGTGAACATTAAATATTTGCTCCACGCAGATGATGATTTTAAAATTTCCGATTTTTCTAATAAATATCTTCACAAATCAAACTCTTGACTGGAACTTTCGGCACTTTTTTTTTTAAACCTCTCCTAAAGATGCCAACTGGGTTGGCGAAACGCGCGTCGAGTACGTAAACTTGAGTTTCGGTTTGTGGTAAAACGCGTTATTGTGTACCTTCACAAATGTTTATTAATTTCTTTGGCAGGTACTACTTTTCAAAAATTTGGTATGGTAGTAGGTTGAACTTTGCTTCTTAGAAAACCAATTGTCTTGTTTAAATTTTGGTTATAACATGTTAAGATATCTGTTTGTTTCGCTACCATGAAAACCAATTCAAAGGGGACTTACATTAAATTGAAACCGCCCGGAAGGTAACAAAGAGAGGCTCGTAATATCATGTTATGGAAAAGGTTTGATACAAGCCACTATACATTTTATGGAACCATTAGCTTTCAGGTAAATTTTTGGCAAAACAGCAGCACAAACGTCAACATTCAAGCCGCGGGTAAAAATCTCCGAAATCATATTCACAAAGCCATACGTTATATCACAAAAATTTCGCAGCCGTAGGTATCGAAATTAACATTGTAAAATAATATTTTCCACACCCTTGATAGTGTATTTTAGAGAAGGGAGTACAAAATTCATTTTTCTTTAACAGTTACGAAATAATTAAAAGTAATTCAAATTGTAAGCAATATTTCTTTATAAAAATATTTTTATTAGCTATAATGATCGCTCTCGTTTCCACTTCTACACGAAATATGTATTATTTTTAATTATGTAACATCATATTGAACTTAAAATTCATTTGGATCCTTTTAACTCGATGTGTTATTATTTGGGACACGACACTGCAGTGCTAATTTCAGTTCACCTGTTGCTTCGTTTTTTAAGTTCTTAGCGGTGCCTAAAATCAATAAATTGCTGTATTTTCCTGCCCACAAATATAAACACTTCCACTCCGCGTTAAAAAGATTTATGGATTGATATTTAAATTTGCTGATTGTCAGGGGAATCATATTCGTTAGAAAGAAAATGTTGAAATTCTTTTTTTATATTTTTGTTCGTCGATTTGCTTGATTACCTGCATTCCATATGCGACGAGGGTCAATATTGACAGTAACCAATTTATAGCGATCGTGGGCCCATAATAGTACGGGTTCAGACCGGCTCATAAAACGGCCTTCAACTCACACCGATAAAGAAGTGTTCCTCTGCCCTACACATTGTGTTCTGGTTTATACAATTATGGACATGGACATTGCACCGTATGGAGGGCACACACGTAACATAAAATTGCTAGTTGACATGTTACATGTCATATGAGGAGTGAAGGAAAAAAACAAGGAATGTCACGATTTGAAAAAATTGGATATTTAACATTTATGGCTCAATAGTTTTAAATTCAGGCATCAGTGAAACAGTAGATTCTACCAAGTACGTTAACTTATTTTAGAAAGATCTTTAAAGGCAGCAGAAAAACTTTAAAATATTGTTACCTATAACGAGAAATATTGTTCCTATTTGCCTGTTTTTTTTTCCCCGTGGCCGTATCACCATCCAGGTAACATTTGAGAGGTATGCGCCGCTCAGCTACAGCCGGAGCGGGAGTGGGTAAATTCACGATTTAAGTACCAACTTATAAAGAGTATTTTCTTTTTTTTTTATAGGGCGCCAGGTGATTTCTTTACTTATATACCCCTAAAAGCACTGACATCACCAAACCTAATTCGCACTGGTGACATTAGCTACGGTTATTACAAAAAAAAAGGAACAAAAAACACTCCATGACATTCAGTTATTCGATTTAATGTCGAAATGGGGGGGGAAGAGTTATCCGCCGCACTGGGATCGGTATACAAGATGGTAATATGTAATTACATTAAACAACTTTACACGTTTTATTTTCCTACAGCGTAAATAATCTCTCGAGAGTATAGACGAGTATAAAAAGAGGGTAACCCCTTAACGACAAAAAAAAGGAACCGTCAATAACCTCTTTTCAACTCATCGTTCAGGTAATATCTTAGATGTACAAACAAAATTATAGAACTCGCAATAAAACTTAAGTTGGGCACTACACCAGTCCTTTTTGTCGAATCGTTTTATTTCCTTTTACGTGTATGCGAAAATAAAAAAACAAATTCCACTACGTGGTACTTATCTGGAGTACGGACGTCGGTGTAGAACTCTCAGGTTAATTCCGAAGATTCCCGAAACTAAGGCGTTTGCTCTTCCCAATTTCCCGGATGTTCTAGGCGTACTATTATAATATCAACCAATACATGGCCTTTTCCGGATAAATAGCAACCTTCTGTTTCTCGTATCCGCCCGGGACCACAAAAAGCAAATTGCCAAAAAAAGAAAAACGCCTAAGAATGGAAAAGAAAAAAAATCAAGAAGTGATACGAATTGATAAAGATTCTACAACTACAATTTTATTTTTTATTGGTTTTTGATTTCAAGTAATTTATCGTATTTATCTCAAGAGTTTAAATTTTGAAAGTAAATCATTATGCTTTTACTGTAAAGGAAATTGACCTTTTTTTTTTCTTTATAAATGAGTTAAAATAAATTGTCCAAAAAAAACGATCAGAACAACTACCGAGAACTACGCACACAATAAAAAGAGAACTTACCTCGTATCAGCACAAAAAAACAAACCCAAAACACGAGACGTTTCTCTACAAAACCCAATATCTATTCAAGATAAGCTTTGGAACTTCTTAAAACAACCAGAGTACCACAAAAGTCGCCAAAGCGGGATGCAAAGTGAAAAATCCGTAAAACACCAGAATAACTTTTCTGTTCACTAAGCAACCTAGTTATGACTCGTGCAAAATTTAAGAGCGATCACCGCGGTCACGGCTTATCGCGCTGCCTTTTTTTCTCGGTGCGTCGTTCCTTTTTTTCCACGCTTTCGTATTTTGCCATCAACATGAGTTTACCGGGTGTCTCAAATTTCAAACGTAACAATATTCTTAAATGCAGAAAAAAGACTAAAAGAACATGGAACCTTCGAAAGTCACAATAGTGGGCCATTGGTTGCCCAAACTTACAAAAAAGCTGGTAATATTATAAGATGGAAAAAGAAAAAGAAATATTTCCTTACCTTTATGCGGACATCTGTTAAAATCCTTTCTAACAAAAAATTTAAAAGAGCAATGAAAAAATATCTGCTAGCTATAGGAATACTTTTGTTTTCGACAAAAATAATTAAGCCGTTGTCACGTTTTTTTTATACTAATATTCTATATAATTGTTTTACATTGATATTGCTTAGACTTTGTTTTGACAATAACATATAGCCTATATTTACGATTCACTAACATTATTGATATTAATATATATTGCGATGACAAAAACTTTAACTTATAAAAGTCCGGGTAAATAAAGTTGTATTTCTATTTCTGTTACTCCAATTACATACCAATAAAATCTATTGGGAAGATTGGCCGTGTAATAGATCTAAGCATCATGTTTACAAAATTTCATCAGCCTCATCAGATTTTTGTATTTTGCGGTAAGTATTAATTTTTTTTATAAAGGCAACGTTTCGGATTGGGAGTATGGCAAACTGTCTCCAGGTGTGAACTTTAAAAACGATTAGAAATATTTGCTGTCTTTGTTAAGCATTCAGTTTAATCCATAAACTGTGATGTGTATGTAGGTGGTGAAAGTTCAAACTCCACTTCTGGTAATAAATGAGTGCTGTGGTTTTCTTGGACTTTACTGCATTAATGGGGTTTTGATGAGCCTTGGATGCTCCCCAATAGATTCTATTTTTTTAGTTTTCTGTAGAGAAAAGGGACATTTTTTGACATACCTATTTATACCTATCATTTATAAAAAGAGTTTTAATTCACTCGTCCCATATTTTTGTCACATTCTGAAATGTTATTCTGATTGATTCCAAAAATGTTCTTTTTTGTACTACATAATACATAAAGCGAAACATAATTCTTATTTTGACCGCCTGCTGAATCGCAAAATATGTGCAAATGTTTTACTTTATTATCCATACAATTAGTAATAAAATGAAATAGGAACGACAACACTTCATTTGGCCCTTCATTTGCAATTCTTTGAGGATACGTATAAAAAATTCATTGTTGAAACTGTACATATGAAAATTGTCTCAGATAATAAACCTTCGTTGTCACGTTTGGCAATATTTTTTTGGTAAACGCTTTTTTTTAATTCTTGCTGGCAGCCCTTTTAAAACCATGGAACGTGTGCGCCTTGCGTTCATGAAAATTATTTTGAAATTCTGAAGCATTTCTTTCAGAATGCAGTATTCTCAATTTTAGCTGGAATTCGTCAAATGCTGAACATGTGTCTGTTCTTGGATACCCGAAAGTTAAACTTTGTGTTGAAAATTTCACATATCACATAAAAAACCTCAATGGCCCGAAATTTCTGTTTAAACTTGTTGAACATTTTAATTTTTTTCAGATTCTTGCAAGCTGTCATGAGAAGTCTTATTTTATGCTTCCAATAAATTTAATTTTGTACTTTTTGTGGCTGTATGTAATATATCAAAATTGTCGTCAAAAATGTGTTTTTCTGTGTTTAAGTGTGTAGCATAATTAGAATCTAGACTATTATTTTTAAAACGCTATTTTATGTTCGTTAATGCGTTTCTTGAAGGATCTACCTGTTTGTCCAATATAAACAATAGTCTAGATTCTAATTATGCTACACACTTAAACACAAAAAACACATTTTTGGCGATAATTTTGATATATTACATACAGCCACAAAAAGAAAAAAATTAAATTTATTGGAAGCCATGAAGATTAACAAAATGAGATATTCAAATGTATTGCTTAACGATGAATTAGATTTAAGTACCTTTCCTTTATTGAAGTTAAATTCTCGCAACAACATTAA
Source organism: Cylas formicarius (assembly GCF_029955315.1). NCBI lineage: Eukaryota > Metazoa > Arthropoda > Insecta > Coleoptera > Brentidae > Cylas > Cylas formicarius. The sequence continues at coordinate 6,790,473 of NW_026844341.1, read as the reverse complement.
TTAAGGTTTTATGGTCATTTTGCGGTATATATAGTAGCAGGTAGTTTCTAAATATTACATTTGATAAAGACACGGTGTTGTCGAAATAATTGTCATGTCAAAATATATAATTTCGTGAAAATCTGAACTTTTAGTTCAGTTTTAGTTATATTTTTAAAACATTTCAGTCTGAATGGCATGGCATGAACATATCTTGTTTTTAACCAACGCACTCTTTTTTTTAAATACGCATATCTATCGGACAGTTTTAGTTTTTCCTTGCCAGTCTGCGACAAACAATAGACAAGCTCAATTGCTTGAAAAGTGAAACATTCCTTGTGTTTTCCCTTCACCCTTCATATATTAGAAAAGCGAGTGACGTCCACAGCAGCAGCGGTATGCGTAGTTACTTAAATAAACAAAAGTAGCCTCAATGAATCGTAAAAGGGGAGTTTCAACAACTTTTGTAGGATGAGTAGTTCTGACTTTGAGGTTAACTGGACCAAAAATCTAATAGGAGTATCCTGCCAAAGTCTGATGGATTTTATTTAACAACTGATATCACTAATTGTGTCCGAATTATGTGACGCCATATGATCAACTCCATTAATATTAAATAACCTAAATGCCTAAAAACGAATATTAGAACGCCGCATTCTACTCTACGTAAGTCTCCGACTAAAAATTGATAACATCTAGCAAGTTAGGTAGCATCGAAATTTGCTACATATGACTGATAAATATGTAACATGATTTACAGCAAGCGGAATGGTCGACTTCCGTTAGAATTCATAATTACCGTAAGATGTATCAAAAAATCTTTAATACATCTGCAGCGCAAAGACTTGCTGTCAAATTAAAAAAAAGGATCCAGTCGATTTTTCATATCTCAACCAAGTATTGAAAAATGCCCATGTATTTAGTGCACATTAATTTGGAGTTAATTGAAACAAATATTTTAGTCTCGGATGCAACAAGGAAGCGAAAAGTTGCCACCCCTTTAAAATTCGACCCTCCGCCAACCATTATATTGACCATTAAATTACAATTAGGCCCGAAAACCTAACGACACCTTATTGAGTCGGCAATAGAGAAAATTAATTCGTAATTAGGACGAACCGAATAAATAGCAAATTCGATTTGCATCCCACATCACAAGTGTTGACAACTAGTGCGTAGCAAGTGTGTAACGGAGTGTCACAATGAACAACTTCAACGAATCACTGACGTTTCCGATTGAGGACTTCATAAACGATGTTTTGGTGAGTATCGCCTTTTTTTTAGTAAATTAGGTGATTATAGAAGTACTGGTTGTTTAAAACGATAAAACTAGTATTTACCTTACAATTTTTTAAATATCTCTACTACCTTTCCACCTCATGTAGAATATATTTTTAAATCAGCGAACTTCTAATTTTCCATTTATGCCGAGGGCGAAATAAATGGAAAACATTTTCATGAACCTCACGGTAGAATTGGTAGTAGGTTTAGGACGATGGAAATCATGTGTGGTTGAGCCATATCCTACAATACCTACAAAGTGAGCTTAAACAGTCTAAAATGGCATTTTTTAGATTGCTTATAAACAATGTCATATTGAACAAGCTTCACTTCTCAGCGAAAGAAAATTTTTAATTAACTTGTATTTTTTTTAAATTCTATTAATATCAAAAAAGATCGATTTTAAATTGTTTTCTCGAATTTTTTTACCAAATTTTAAGACAAAACTCAAGTGATAGTTGATATTTTGTTTGTCTGATTTTTGTTTATTATGCAAAAAGAAGTTATTAAAAGATTAATTATGAAAAATGTTGGATATTATTTATTAAAAAAGAGGTTTCTTTGTTTGGGTTATGAGGCTCGTGGAATATGACTTAAAGGAGTGTCTTTTCTATGAACATTTTTTTTTCTCGAGAAAACTGTAGCTTCGTCTACAAAAAAACACCTTAATAGGTCCCAACAATCAAAATGAAACCAATTGACTTCTAGAACTGTTCTCAAACTGATACCAGGTCTCAGTTACAAGTAGCCCAAACAGTAATTACAAATATGCTAATTGTGAGTAGGAAAATGTTCTAATTTGATCGATCCGGCAGAAAGAAGACGAGTCGCCGCCACCATGCGATACCACCGAGGAGGAAACTCTACAGATCTCATCGGCCAACTACCTCGCCTGTTCATTGTACGTAGAGTGCGAAAGAGCCACCGCCAGGTTAGAGTCTGCCAAGGCGAACCTTCAAGGTATGGAATCGCGAATTCGTCGCCGGTCAGCTATGGTAGCCGAAGACGTCAGGGACTATTTTGCAAAGTGTAGACAAGATCTTGCGAAACGGGAACATCAACTGCTGAAGGAAGTGGCGTACAGAAGTATGGCTGCTGAGGAGGACCTCCGAGCCCAACTTCATCGCGTCCAGGAGATGAAGGATAGAGTGGAGACCAGGGCCTCGGAGTTGAAGTCCGATATCCCCCTGTCGCTTACAGCGCGAATGAGGAAATATGAAAGGATAGCGAAGGACTTAAACGCTCTGCGCTCGGTGGAGTTTGGTGCGGGAGAAGCAGACTTGTTCTCTCCGGAATATAAACTTTTGAACCGAAGGTTACCGTCGGCACCGACGCTAGATTATTTCGTCGTGGCTCCAGCGAAAAATGGTCCGGGACTAAATGACGGCGCGTCTTCGGCGAGCGGAGATTCTGGGATAGAGTCTTCGGCTGGGTGGGAGGTTTGAGGTAGAGGAGGTTCCTCGTAGTGAGGATACGGCGCTACGTGGGCGATAGTATTATATTGTTATTATTGTACTGTAACTGTTAGATATAAATATAAGCCTAGCCAGTTTAATTTTGGTGTCTACAATTGCCTCTAAGTGATAATAATAACCGCAATAATTTTATTGCTCTCCGCAAAATAGGTTTTGACGGTAGTAAGTCGTATATGGAGCCAAAACAACATAAATGACCAACTAGAGAGTATTTCCTTTTTACTTATATTACTTTGATGATCAAAGTAATGTAATATGTTCTACGTCTACGGGGTGTTTCGCGGTTCATGGTTCTTAGTCGACAGACAGACTCTTTTCGCAATCATCTTAATTCTTTGCGAACATCAATTAAATTTACTATTCAGAAAGAAAAGAACGGCTGTCTACCGTTTCTAGACGTCGTAGTACGTAGAAATAATGGTTCTATTAACACGCCTGTATATAGGAAACCTACCCACACAGGACAGTATCCAAATTTTGAGTCTAACCATTCTGAAGTAACAAAACTAGGAATAATTAAAACACTGTGCAAAAGAGCAATCCACAATATACAGCGACCAAGCATCTCTCGATGCCGAATTGAATAATATTAAAAAGGATTTGCTTCAGGACGGTTACTCCGAAAAATCTATAAACAAAATAATAACAAACTGTAAGCGGGAAACAACACCGGAACCATGTGAGGTAGATACTCTTTCTCTCTTGACGATCCCATACGTGAAAGGAATATCAGAAAAGATTATGCGAATAGCTAAACAATATCAAGTTAAAACATTAAAAAGTGTACTCACAAAAACAAAGCCTGAAACGTCGACTTAAGAGAAAGGGTGTATCTACCAGATACCCTGTGCATGCGGAGAGTCATATATTGGCGAAACCAAACAAGCTCTAAAAATAAGAGTTGAAGAACATAAGAAACATACAATAAAGGGTGAAAGGGAAAAGTAGGTATCGCAGAACATGTGTGGACCAAACAACGCAACATCCAATGGTCCAGAGCGCGGGTTGTTCACAGAGAGCAGCATTGGCGAAAGCGCAAATTTAAAGAAGCAGTTTTAATTAGAAACAATGAAAAAATCTTCAGCAATCCAAGAGTGGATATATCAACAATTTGGCAAGCTCTAATAAGACGCACCAATAGCCTTTTAAATAGTTGAAAATATTTTTTGATCATGTCTCAAATTCCGCCATGTTTTTCGGGCACTTTACAAATAAACATACGATACACACTACGTTTTCTATATAATTTAAAATAAAAAAATATAAAGAAAATTGCATGTCTGTTGAAAACAGTGAAATTAAAATGAACGTTTATTTACAAATAAAAAATTAACAAGTATCCAACAGAATATCCAGATCCCATAAGTTGTCTTCAGAATCAATCTTGTAACAAGGTAATTAAAATATATTATTGACATCACAAATACGACTTTAACCTCAAATAATGAATCTGAATGAATGAATCACAAGGACTTCGCTGGCTGAAAAATATAAAGAAAACAATGATGTAAGCTTATTTATATGAATAGCTTGAAAATTTAATTTTAATTCAATTATAATCTATAGCAGTATAGAAAAATTTTAACATATGTTCCGAACTAAGTATTCAAAGGGTTTCAAATAATATAGCTGAAAATATGGAGTATGAAAATGGAAATGCTGTAAATGTTGAAGTTACTGAAAAAAAGCGAAACAGATTTATCAACTCTGAATGTAACTTCTGTATTCTTATCAAACTCGTGTACTGCAGAAAATGTGTTTCCGTCAACTGTAACCAATGATAATCATAAGAGCTTAGTAACAGAGGTTCAAGTAGAAGACGAAATATCGCCGTGACCGAGGTGTTCAAACTGACATTAAAAAATTCACTAGTAAAAAAATTCAAGTGAGTCTACGTCAAGTTTCAGTGATGCATAAATTTGAAGAAAGTTTAAAAAGTGATATGAAGAAAAGTAAATTTTATACTAGTTTAACGTAAGAATAAATTATTATTTTACACAATTTTGTTAATCCGGATAACAAGAATGTCACAGGTAAAAATGATTAAGAGAAAAAAAGTAGCAATTATCATAAAAAACTAACGTCAATTCAACAGCTGATTTTCGTGCTCATACGATTACGTGTAGGCCTTTTAGTTGAGGATTTAGCTTTTAGGTTTGAAATTTCTACAACTTTAGTTTCCAAAACTATTAAATTTTGGATACAGTTTTTATTCGATGAATTTACGCGTAATTTGAAGCCATTTATGTTCCTGTCAAGAAAAAAATTCCTGAGACTCCACCAAACAACTTTTAAATCTCTAAAAAATATTAGAGTTATTGTTGATTGTACGGAATTTCAATGTCAGTCACCATCCAACTTCGAACATCAAGGAAATTTATTCTCTTCTTACAAAGTTCGAACTACTTATAAAGCACTAATTGGATGTACTCCAAATGGAGGTGTATGTATTGTAAAATCAAATATTTCTGATTATTTGGAGCCGGGAGATTTAGTTTTGCAGATAGAGGATTTACCATTCATGATATTGTTAAATCAAAGCACGCCTATTTGAACATAACACCATTTTTAAATGGCAGAAAACGATTATCGCCTCAAGAAGAAACGGATTGCTAAACAACGTATTTACGTAGAGCATGTAATTGGAAAAATTAAACAATTTTGACTGGTTCAGAAGGTTTTACCATTACGCTTACGTTCATCGATGTCTCAAATTTTATTCGTGTGTGCATGTTTAGTTAATTTCCAGCCGCCAATTATTATTGATTAGCGATTTAAAGTAAAAACGAAATATATTGTAACCATATTGTTCTTCAGTCATTTTTTACTGCGAGCTGGAAGGTGTCATTTTTATACCCGGAAAATTGTAAATAATATACATATAAAAACTTATATTACGGAACTAAAACTTTTTTAATTTTTAAATCTTATATTTTAAACAAATAAAAAATTAAATGTAAATAAATAATAAATAATTTAAACAATTATAAATGACTGATTGTATTCATTAAATTAAATGTAAATAGTTATTTTTGATTTTTAATAACTTCTTTGGTTTTAGATAGGTCAAATGGTTCCAAATCTCGTGGAATGCGCATTTCAAAATACTCCTGCGCTAAAATGTTTTGGTGAAAACTACTTATACGTTTTAATACTGGCTCAATAAAATTAGCATCATACTTAATTCTTTCAACGAGCAAACCCTTTGACGTCCATATTACAAAGTCTCACCATTGTCTTCCCGTCACAGCGATTTTTGTTTGGACTTCATAAAAATATTGGTGGTTTCTCTTCCAAAATCTTTGGACATTTAATTTCTAGAATTCCTTGTATATTGTTAGGTACGTCTGTCACCAGTCCATGTGGAGAAGCTCCAATTCCTGGAAATTTTGGATTAATCCACAATTTGAAATTTCAAATCCAAATTTCCTTAATGTAAAATAACAATACTTTTCCTTGGCAATCTCTTCATTATCACGTCCATACTTTAATGCCAAATTGTCAAAAATTTTATCAATCCATAAGTGGTATTTTATCCAAGTACAAATTTGCTCATTTTTCTTTTCGAAACTTAAATATTTAATTTTTGTACTTTCACCAATCATCGCTAGCCGACTGAACACCAACAGTCAAATCTCTGGGTACATCTTGATCATTAGATAATGAAGTTGTTAATTGATAGACCAGGGTACGTAAAATTGCTTTTCGAGGTAAATTCAGTTCATAATCATTGTAACTACGAGTTCCCAATATACTCGGACGTTGATTAGTCCCATGTAACATTTGCAACTCACGTGCAAAGTATAATGTTTTTTGTTTTTCGTGTTGTAAATTTCGTATGTCATCAATATTACTTTTTGGACTTATTTGACTTGATTATATTGATAGTCAACTTTATCGGCTACTTTTTTTTTCGATCCCTGATTCCAAATGCAAACTTTACATGTACAAGGTTCATTTTGTTTAGCAGTTTCTTTACATTGCATCAATAAAATATGTAGAAGAGCGGTAACGTGTGCACAACGTCCTAAACTTGATCCTTTACATTCACACGTCCCACATAAAATTTTACCATTTTCTGAATTTATGATAATCTTTTATTTGACTTTTCAAACAATAAATATTTTAAGACGTGATGGAATCAAAAAGATCTGTAACAGAATTACTGTCAACATATATGTGGTGTATTTGGCAACACCGCGGGCCGACCAAAAAGTTAGTCTCAGCCGGTGTGTCCAAGAGGCAACAACGTTTTCACGTGCGGTACCGTGGTAAAATAAATTAACCTTTATTTTTGTGATATCAAAGTGGAAGTAATTAACTTTACTGTTTTCTTTCGAAAACCCAGTCCACCGACATATCAATATAGCTTCCCTCTTTTTATAGGTTTCGCTGTACTGTAATCTAAAATTTTTGATTCATTTTCTTCATCGTCAGCACAAGAATCATAATTTTCTTTCTCTACTATACAAGATGAAATCAGATATTCATAGGTAGAAGCTTCATTAAATAATTTTGGCAAACTTGTTGATGGAAATTTTTGCCATACAATTGGGAAACTCAACAAAGGACTTTTACTGCTTGACGATTTCGTTGCTTGTCTTGTTCCAGCTTCAACCACTTTCCTTTGTCTAGGCTTGGATCTACTGGGAGACGGTTGCGAATTGCGTCCTTTACCCTAAAAGATTTACAATTAATTTTGGTGGTCAAAATTCTGAATATTATTTCCACCTTGAGGACGTCCATGACATTTTAACCATCGTCTTAATTGAATACAATTATGAGCTTCTACCGTTGCATGCACTAATGATGCACCATCAATTAATTTTTCATTTAATTTTATTGCTGACAGAGGTGATAAGACTTTTTGGCCGGCCATATTCAGAAAAAGTGCCCGAAAATTTCATATTCTCGCCGTTTAAACATGGCGGGCGCGCGGGCGCTGAGCAAACCATTAAAAAAACAACTTCACGCTTGACTACACCCGACTCCGTCATGGATGAGCGCCGTCGCTTAGTATATAAACCTTGTAGCAGCGTTACCAACCCTACTGTTTTATCAGTAGATTTGCTGTTTTCACATTGATGACCATGTTTTCTGTTTCATTCCTATTTTCTACTGTTTTTCGCGTTCAGCGCCACCTAATACACTACTATGTAAACATTTTTTGATAACCACTACGTAATAAAACGCAATGACAAACCACCACGTAATAAAACGCATTGATACTAGATGGCAGTATCTTCTTCATATTTTTATGCACGGGGAAATCCCTATTTACGAATAACAGCTACACGCCTATTGTATTGCGTAGTGTGGGTATTGTTTTATAGTCACACGTCACAACACCATGAACGGTTTCTTTGAATTGCGGCGTCTATTTTGAAAAAATAATAATTACAAAGTTTTTGATAAAATGAGTAGTGATTCATCGACTAGAAACAGCCCTAAGAAGAAAAATGTGAAATATGAACAGAAATTCGTAAATTCGTGGTTAAAAGGTGATAAGTTCAAAGGCTGGTTAAAGAAAAGCATTAAATGTGAGACTTATTTCTTTTGTTCTGCGTTTAATTGCGTCAGAAAATGTGATATACACGAAGTGTTAGGACACAAAGATTCAAATGGCCTGATTTATTGCTGAACATAATCTGTCTTTTAACTTAGCATCTCATTTGAATAAATTGATTTGCGCTGTAGGTCCAGATTCGAAAATTGCTGAACAATTATCTATAAGCCGCACAAAAGCTAGAGCTATTATTGTTAATGTAACTGCGCAGACAGCTGAAGAAAATATAATAGAGATGTTACAGAACAATTGCTTTGCATTACTTGTTGACGAAAGCACAGATAAATCTACGATAAAACATTTAGCGCTTGTCGCTAGAATAGTAAAATTAGATTTCAGCGTTGAAGATAGATTCCTGACTTTAATACCAATCGTAGATGGTACAGCAACAGCGTTGTATGGCAAAATAGTAAAATATTTTGTTGAAAAAAATATTCCTTACAAATCAAACATGATAGGCTTTGCTTCTGATGGCGCTAACGTTATGTTTGGAGATAAACATTCATTGGTCACTTAACGGAACTGGATAGAGAATGGATAGAGAATGGCGAATGTTAAGAAATGTCGATTTTTCTTTCGACCAAAACAAAACTCCCGATATTGTCGACTTTTGGAAACATGTACAAGAATTAAGAAATGGAGACGAATCTCAAACATTCCCTACATTGTGTGAATTGGTAAAAAAGCTTTTGTGCCTACCACATAGCAGCGCCGCGGTGGAAAGGTTATTTTCTGCTATAAATATTATGAAAACCAAATTAAGCAATAGAATATCGACTACAACTATAAAAGGAGTATTACACACTAAATCCGAAATAACTGATTGCTATTCATTTGAAGTTACAGAAAAGCACATGAAGAAATTCAACAAAAACATGTATGATTTTAAAAATAAAAATGAGTGTGAAAATATTGAAGATGAGGCAATTGAAAATGAAACTGGAAAATAATTTTACTTTGATTTTTGTTTTATGTTGCTGTGATTATAAATACATCAATTTATGTGGGTTCTAGTAACTAAGAAAGTTGTTTATTATTTAATTATAAGAGCGAAATTATGAAATCTGCCTTTTTTTCTTTACCTACCGCTTTCTACTGTTTTTTTTTAGGCGAGTTGTTGTTTTTTAGTTTTTTGAGGTTGGCAACACAGCCTTGTAGCCTTAGAATTAATTTTAGTTTACAATTGATAACGGGTAGTGATACAACTGTCCAAAACGTTGTGTAAGTTAAAAATAAAGACAATGGAAGTTCGACATCCTTTTAGTATTTCTACTGAATCAGTGTCTACCATCTTTAGCAATAGCAATGTTATGTAACATGTGTGCTCTATATGCGGTGCAATGTCCAAGGTTAATAATTGAATAAACAAGAAAACAATGTATAGGGCAGAGGAACATTTCATTACCGGTGTGAGCCGAGGGCCGTTTTATGAGTCCGTCGGAACCCAGCAATACTCGTACGTGCTTGTTTGGACTCGCGATCGCTTTAAATTAAGTTACCCGTCAATATTGACGCTTACGTGCAGTTTTATTTGAGAAATAGAACATCAAGCGCATATTTTCTTTCTAACGAGTGTCGTTCCCCTGATAATCAGCAAATTTAAACATCAATCCATAAATCTTTTTAACGCGGAATGGAAGTGTTTATATTTGCGGGCAAGAAAGTACAGCAATTTATTGATTTTAGGTTCCGCTGACAACTTAAAAAACGAAGCAACATGTGAACTGAAATTAGCACTGCATTGTTGTACCCTAAAGTGAATAACACATCTAGTTAAAAGGATGCAAATGAATTTTAAGTTCAATATACTACAGTAATTAAAAATAATACACATTTCCTGCAGCACTGAAGACGAACGTAGTCATTATAGTTAATAGAAATATCTTTATAAAGAAACATTGCTAACAATTTGAGTGCGTTAAAGAAAAATGTGGGTGTGGAAATAGTATATTATGCAACAAGTGCGGTAAACGGCATTTGACTCACGAGTTTAATAATAAGTTTACCGAACGTGTTGCGTACTATACCTTTTCTACGACCTTCAGTTTTTGGGTACATTTTCGCAAAACAACAAGAACACATTCACTGACATGACCGCCAGAATTGACAAACGTCAAAATTCAAAGCGTGGGAAATATGTCCGAAAACATCGGATTGCTGACTATTGTTGATTATTTCTTTCTACTCCCGTCTGTAAAATACCCACCGATCTAGCGTGCGGGAAGAGTCACTTTACCACGTCAGTTTCGTTTCCCACGGATCCGAACCACTTCGGACAATTCCGGGATTTTACCGCACGGGTTTGGGAGCAATCGGATGTTTTCGGAGATATTTCGCACGCTTTGAATTTTGACGTTTGTCAATTCTGATGGTCATGTCAGTGAATGTATTCGTGTTTTACGAAAATCAAATGCCGTTTACCGCACTTGTTGCATAATATACTATACTATTTTACAGACGGGAGTAGTAGAGTACAACGTCAGTTTCGTTACTTATGACTGCGAGCCACTTTGGACATTTTCGGGATATTACCTATGGGTTTGGGAATGTGTTTTCGGCGATATTTCCCCACGGCTTGAAGTTTGACGTTTGTCGTGCTGTTTTGCATAAATGTAGCTGAAAGCTAATGATCCTATAAAAAGTATAATGCCGTTTATCAAACTTCTTTCATAACATATTATTACGTGTCTCTCTTTGTTGCGTTCCGGGCTATTTCATTTTAATATAAGTCGCCTTTGAATTGGTTTCCATTGTAACGAATCAAATAGATACCTTGACATGTTATGGCTAGAATTTAAACACGTCAATTGGTTTCCTAAAATGGAAATAGAAAAAGCAGAACAATCATATATCCATATTGCAAATAATATGGAACAAATCATAATTAGAACAGGCGATGATAGTGATAGTGATACTGATATATTATGTGAATAATTTTAAGTAATTTAAATAGGTAATAAAAATAATTTGTAATTTTATTTTTATTTAAACATAAATACATACATAAATAAATAAATATTTTTTAGTATCTTTCCTAACAACACCCCAAATAATTAAATTCTAAGCAAAGTACGGACCTGTTCGGCCATATTTCATTCTTACAGCTTGCACTGGTCTTTCCTTAATTCGTATCAGTTAGTCACTTTCTTATATCTATGAACAGACTTTAATATACAGAATATAGAATATTTTTGCAAAAATTTCGTTAATTATGGCCGTTTTTAATTATTATAGATAATGCACGATTTCATTCTAGACTTAGTGAAAGTGTACCAAATGCATCGACAAGAAAAGAAAAAATTATCAATTGGCTACTCAGTAAGAGCATTAGTTACCCAGAAAACGATCTAAAATGTGAGTTGCTAAAAAGTGTCAAAATTTACACAACAAACATGCCGTATGCTACAGACGAAATAATTGCTAAAATGCGTTCTTACCATTGGATATTTAATACTATACAAGACCGAAAATGGTTTTTTGTTGTTGTTTTTTTAAATTGAGTGCAAAATCGATTACACCTTCCTGATTTAACTTTTCGTGATCGATTCGTTGACATTATCTTCTGGTTTAACAAGAACATAATAAATTATAAGCGGTGAGCCTCTATCTGAGTTGGGAATAAAACTGGATGAAAACCTAATTTGGGCGTACTAACAGTACCATCGCTTTAAATTCTTTCACATTTGCTTTTTGTAAAGGAAAATAACACAATCGTATCATTTAAAACAAAAGTGAAGGAATTCCTTATTCAAAAATGCTTCTAGTCCCTGCAAGATTTGTCTTCAAAGATTTAGGAAACAATTTATGCCATATTTTTTTTACATTATTTGTTTTTTGCTGTAAACTACATCTACATTTAGATTGTAACATTTATGTTTTGTTTTGTTAGAAAAAAAAACTAATAATTATTTATCAACAATATAGAAATAATTGCAGGGCCAACCTTAGGGGTTACATCTCCTAAAAGTTTTAACCAATCAAAATAAATTTTTTCGTCCAACTGCTTTGATAACGTTTTTATCGGAAATTCACCTTCATTGCCTGCAAGATTAATAAGTGGATATTTCCTTGACATCTACAGTGAATGGCCAAAATATGAAACAAATTCGTTAAGAAATTAGTTATTGGATTTAAAAAAGAAATGCACTAAATTAAAAACATATAATGATGGTCAAAAAGTAGTTGTCGATAGCAAATTCTTTTTTTTTCTGAGCAAAAGAAAGTGAATATGGCGCGTCTAAATAAAACCCAGAGGAGTAAAATTTCAATTTACATTGGAAATGGAGTCAAAACGAGAACTCGAGAAGAAAATTTGAGAGAAATTTTAACATTTTATTAGAAGTTCAGCTTTAAATAAAGATGTTAGCAAACGAACAACTTTGAGTGTATTAAAAGAAGAAAAATATCATCCGTACAAGATTACATTACAACAGGAGCTGAACGAAGATGATCCCGACGGCGGACTAGAGTTTTATGAAACGTCGTCAGATACTGTTTAAATGATAGGGTAAATAAACAAAATTTTAGGTATTGAATTACAAATAATCCCCGACGGATGAGAGAAAATCATATAAAAGATGCACACGCATGGGATTTTGAATAACAAAATTACCTTCATGGAACCCGATATATTACAATTTCTTCAAAATCCAAATCAGCCTGATTAGCATTGCAGTTTAAATTCTAAATGAATAATATTGCTAACCTATAACTGCCGCTTTAGAAAGATTACAGAAAACAAACATCAGATGTATTGAAGAAAATGGGGGACAAGTTGAACAATTCCATTTGTAAAATTAATTACTTACATATTGTATTATACTTACCAAATTAAAAGTTATAGAATATTTTGTAATGTAGCGTTTAAGTTAATAGATATTTCGAAAACTATTTAACGTACCATCGGGGGTTAATTATACGTAGTTAGTAGCCAATCCACCCACCTTATGTAGTTTAATAAACGTTCATTGTATTTTTTCTTTGCGAATAAAGCATTTTGTATATGATAAAATTGTCACTGTCAGTTAAAACAAAAAAACCTCTGCTTTTTGGCGACGACCTACTTCACAGCCACCTAAGATATAAATTATAAACTCTAGAATATTGTTTTATTTTTGAATGTTGCTTTTATATTTCAAAAACAATTGGATTTGAGCATAGGACATATTATACAAGAAATGTGCAGAGTTTTTAAGCGATTATATATTTTTATATGTACATACAAAAATATATTTTGCAAATAGTTTACTTGTGTATTTGACGGTTTTTTCCCAAATGTCAAGTAAAAAAAATTAAAGGAGGTGAGAGGGAGGACATTATAAACGATCACCCCATACAATATTACATTTTTAAATATATTTAATTGTAGTGGAATATTTTCGTAGTTGTCAAGATAAAGTAATTTTAGTGGGTTTAGTTTCCTTTTGTTGTATTCAACGAATGAAAGAGCACGCCCATAATCAGAGTTAAAGCTCCAAACCAGCGAAGTTTCCGCTCTAAGGAAATAATAATAATAATAATAATAATAATAGTAATGATAATATTTGCCTACTTTTTGTACTTCATATTTACATTTATCTAGTAGCAGTAAACCAAAAGCACAGCGCAAAAAAAGGAACTGGGAAACAATTTTCAAAAAGACCAAAGCCCAGTCCCCAATTTCATAGCTATTTATATTTTAACATATTATGATGCATACTGAATATATTAATTCATTAACAAACATAAAAACAAACAAACTGTACAGTATATTATTAATAGAAATTTACTTCGGCTAATTATCTTTGACTATTAGATTGATCATAAAGAAAAGTTTTAGAATTGTTTCTAAAAACGCGGGCATCAATTTCTTTATGTTATTGGGAACAGCATTATACCATTTATAGATACAGTAAGATCTTGCAAACAATGCTTTACGATGCAGGGGAGGAGAAATAAGACAACTATATCGAAGATTCAAAGTGTGGACCTCAGTCCGGTATTTTATTTTTGTACTCCCTTCTGTAAAATACCTAATTACATACCGATCTAGGGTGCAGGAAGCGGATGTTTTCGGAGATATTTCCCACGCTTTGAATTTTGACGTTTGTCAATTCTGACGGTCATGTCAGTGAATGTATTCGTGTTGTTTTGCGAAAATGCACCTAAAAACTAACGGTCGTAGAAAAAGTATAGTATGCACCACGTTCGGTAACCTTTTTAACTCACTCGTTTATTAAAAACTCGCTCCGCTCGTGTCAAAAAAACTGGTGAGTCAAATGACGTTTACCGCACTTGTTGCATAATATACTATTTCTACTCCTGTCTGTAAAATACCTAATTATATACCGATCTAGCGTGCAGGAAGCGGATGTTTTCGGAGATATTTCCCACGCTTTGAATTTTGACGTTTGTCAATTCTGACCGTCACCTCAGTCAATGTATTCTTATTCTGCGCTCCGCTCGTGTCAAATAAACTCGTGAGTCGAATGCCGTTTACCGCACTTGTTGCATAATATACTATTTTCGAAGAGATATGGAGGGCAGGCATTTAAAATTATATTATGGCAATGAAACTGTCGACATTTTTCCATTGATAGCCACTTTGCCTCACGGAGTTAATACGATATGCGATGACGACGCCTGACACCGTAGGTCAATCGTAAACACGACTTTTGCACTCTCTGTATTCTGGTTACATCTTCTTGATATCCAAACAAGGACCAGAAACCATCTTCATAATTAAAACGAGAAAGTACCAGTAAATCCATTAATGTAATTTTAAGGTTAGTTTTTAAAAGGTGACAACTGGGATAATTTTTTTAACTCATATAGGCTTTTTGAATGCACTTCTTTACGTGGGGCTTAAAAAATATTGATCTTTCACGCGTATTCAAAAGTGACGTTTAATTACTTCCTTAGATTGGGCAAATAACATAAGGTTAGATTTGGTAGCATTTATTTCGAGTCTGAAAATTCTTCAACGTTCTTGATATCCTCAACATAGGAATGAATTTTGTAGTCCTGTAAACAACGATTCAAACTGCATGTATATATATATATATATATATATATATATATATATATATATATATATATATATATATATATATATATATATATATATATATATATATATATATATATATATATATATATATATATATATATATATATATATATATATATATATATATATATATATATATATATATATTTTATAGGATGATTCTTAGGGTTTGGTCCACAGTGAACAAAACTCACAAATAATTATAAAACACTGTAATTGTCATTGACGTTTCGACCGGCAACCCAGGTCTTTCTCAAAAACTGCAAAACAAAGGACAAAAAAAGCGTCTAACACAGAATATCTTAAACAGTAGACATATACTAATTTAAAAATTACAAATATTACAAAAACAAATGACATATATTAGTCATACTCACAAATTTATTTTTTTTTTAAATGTCTATTATTAGCGCTGTTTGTGAAAAAGTACCACAACATACATCATTGCCAAAAACAATAACGTTCTTGTTTCGGCGTACGAATCACAAATAGAAGTGAAAAATAAACATTCATTGTATCTGATGTCTTTTTTTTTTCTCCCTCTTAGTTTTTATTTATTTATTTTTTTAGAGTGTACGTTTGTGTTACGATGGGAAAAAGCTCTCCTAATCTCGCCGCAAACTGCAAAACACTTAAAAATTAATAATGCTATCGCCCCAAGGATCTACGGCTTACCAAAACTGCATAAACAAAATATCCCGTTAAGACCTATTGTCTCTTGCACTCAGTCCCCTTTCGAAAAATTATCAAAATTCTTAAAAAACATCTTAAAAAACATAGTGAATGATAATGAATACTATATTAAAGATTCGTGGCAGTTTAAAGAAAAAAATAGCAGAATCATTCTACCGCATGACCACATTTTAGCATCTCTAGATGTAGTGTCCCTCTACACAAATATTCCTATCGATTTAGCTATAGACATAATAAATAAAAAATGGGACATGATCAAACTTCACACAGACATTCCACTAGACGAGTTCGTGGAAGCCATAAAATTAACTCAAAATTCGACCTATTTCATATATAATAATAAATATTACAAGCAGATTGACGGTTGTGCCATGGGTGCTTCTATTTCGAGTGTAATTGCGCAACTTGTTCCCGAAGACCTAGAAAAAACAGTTATTGACAAAATGACTATTAAATTACCCTGTTTCTATCGATATGTCGACGACTGTTTTCTAGCAATACCTAAAGAAAAGGGCGACCTCATTCTGAATAGTTTTAACTCATATCACACAAAGATAAAATTTACCATAGAATATGAAAAAGATGACAAAATTAACTTCTTAGACATGACACTAATACGCAAGGAAAACAAAATCAGAACGATGTGGTACACAAAAGATACATGGTCTGGACGATACCTTAATTTTCACTCCCAACACCCAATATCACAAAAAAAGACTGTTATTATCGGGTTGGCTGACAGAGCTATAAATCTATCTGATCCAGAGTACAGAAAAGAAGCTTTATATAAGGCTAAGTACACACTAAAACTAAACAATTACCCAAGTGCCTTAATTAACTCTATTTTTAAAAGAAGGATACATAAATTCTACAACAAGATTTCTGTTAAGGAAAACACACAACCATCAAAACGAAAATATTGTTCGTTGCCATACATACCAAATTTATCGGAAAAAATCTCGAATGTGTTTAAGGGAAGCTCTGTAACAATCTGCCACAAGGGTCAAAATTTGTTAAATAGGAATTTCAGTAAATTAAAAACACCAATACCCAAAGATAAAAAAAGTCACATTGTATATCAAATACCATGCAACGACTGTGACCAAGTGTACATTGGACAGACTAGCCAACTGTTGAAGAACCGCATCAATGGTCATAAGTACGACAAAAAAAACAAAACAGCCATCAGCAGCCATATAACGGAGAAAACACATACTTTAACTTCGATGACACAAAAATACTCGCTACCGAACCAAACACACAAAAAAGGGAAATAATTGAGATGATACATATTCAAAGGAATAAAAACGCCATAAACGCGAAAACCGACATAAAACACCTGAGTGAAATCTATTTCGAATTGTTAAAGTAGACCATTTTAATGCTCAGATGCTTCACTGCGTATCAGTAGATCTTAAACTTAACACAAACGTGCACTCTAAAAAAATAAATAAATAAAAACTAAGAGGGAGAAAAAAAAAGACATCAGATACAATGAATGTTTATTTTCCACTTCTATTTGTGATTCGTACGCCGAAACAAGAACGTTGTTGTTTTTGGCAATGATGTATGTTGTGGTACTTTTTCACAAACAGCGCTAATAATAGACATTTAAAAAAAAAAAATAAATTTGTGAGTATGACTAATATATGTCATTTGTTTTTGTAATATTTGTAATTTTTAAATTCGTATATGTCTACTGTTTAAGATATTCTGTGTTAGACGCTTTTTTTGTCCTTTGTTTTGCAGTTTTTGAGAAAGACCTGGGTTGCCGGTCGAAACGTCAATGACAATTACAGTGTTTTATAATTATTTGTGAGTTTTGTTCACTGTGGACCAAACCCTAAGAATCATCCTATAAAAAATATACAAGGATCCAAGAAAAGCATATTTTTCAACTATATATATATATATATATATATATATATATATATATATATATATATATATATATATATATATATATATATATATATATATATATATATATATATATATATATATATATATATATATATATATATATATTCGAAGTGTTTTCGGAGCGCGAGCATTGAAGATGCCAAGTGAGATTTTGGCGAAACGTCTGCAGGATTCCAGTCGGAAGCAGGATTCCAGTCGGAGTTCAACGAGCGAACGGATGATATCCCGGAATATAGTGTCATCATATATATATATATATATATATATATTAAAAAGGACAGGCGCTAATATTGAGCCTTGGGGTACTCCACACGGAATAATAACATTACTTGATTCTCCTTTAGATGTTGCAACAAACTGAAAGCGATCATTACAGAGACTACGCATAAAAGAGACTGCAGCACTTGAAACCCCCAAATGGTGCGGTATTGACAGTAGAACTTCATGATTGATTTGATCGAAAGCTTTTGAGTAATCCAGCAAAATAAGCGCAGTCATTTGGCTTCCGGAGAATGTCGTCTGTTATATTTAATAGTGCTAATCTAATATAATGAACTGTAAAAACGAACGTCTGCACCCGTCCCGGGTGAATAGAAATGCCGCGAAAATAACAACGTCGCAATTTATTCGATACCAATATTTACAACATTTGAAGCGCACGCCGCTGGTCGTCCTGGAATGTGATCGAGACAATCTCGACACCACGAAACGTCTCAGAGGGACTAGAAGATGAGATCGCGTCAAAAATCGCCGGCTCCGCCTTTCACTTCCACCCTCTCTTGCTGTTGCAGGTTTTACTCTTCCTGTGCGCTTCCAGCTTGTCTTTCCGGTTGAAGCTCTTGTTGCAGTCGACGCAAGTGAACGGCCGGTCGACGCTATGGGTCGTCCTCTCGTGCCTGTGCAGGTTCGAGCTGTGGGTGAAGGTTTTGCCACAAACTCCGCACGGATAAGGCCTTTCGTTGGTGTGAACCCGCTGGTGTTTGTTGTAATCGCCTTTGTGTGTGAACTCTTTATCGCAATGGGCGCACCTTTTAATTTTCTTCGATTGGGTATCGTCGTGAAACGAACCGCGATATCCGGTGGACGTCGACGCCTGAGGCTGACCGATTTCGTCCAGCGATTTGGGTAAGTGCTCCTCGTACGTCCTGGAGGACCACGGGCTGGTACTCTGCATATAACCCGACGAAGTAGATGGATGAAGGAACGAGGCGTCGTCGTAGAAGCTGGACGTCGACGGTCTAGCTCCGCTGGTGGTTTTGGTGTGTTCCTCGATACCCCTGAGAAGCAGCTGCAGGCCGTATTTGTTAAGGCATTCGGCGCATTGGCACCCGTAGCCGTGGTCGTACGGGTTTTCGTCGCCCATTTCGCTCGTCTCGGGTCGCTCGGACTTCGTCGTCGTCGTCACCTGAAACCGACATGTCAGTTTTTCGCGAAGCTGTTATCGACGATGGGCGTGTGCTTAAGCAAGCGATCCGCCTATGAAATGTTCGATAGTACTATATCTACGTAACGTCAGGTCGGGATTTTCCCGCGGCGAGAGTTGGTTGAAAAATTCCGCCCACAGCGGAGAGGCGGCTGAATAATATTTAAAACCTGGATCGCATCCAATAACATTACACCGTTATTAAGTTAAACGGCGATGGCGAAAAAACAAAACCGTCTACGAAAATATCACCGGATAATCCGCCAACGCGAGCGATCCCCCAAAAATTAATTCGGAAAATTTCCGAGCCATTTGGATGATGCATGCGTGCTCGGGTCTGGGAAACGGCGAAGCACAGCGGCTAAACTGTCTACGCACCGCAAGCGATGTTATAGATTTGTTTTGCTTTAAAAATGGGTTCTGTGAAGGGTGAGTCAACGATAAAGTTCGTTATCTCATTGGTTATGAGAAAATACTACACTTAGAGATTTTTTATTAACTTAACTAAAAAATTAATTACAAGAATAAAATTGATTATATTTCTACTAAAATATTTAATTCAATAATGCACAATTTTCCAAATTATATTCTTATTGGGCCAATAAAATTTTGCTGAAATGTTCTACAAACCGAAATTAATAAAATTTATATTATATAATTTATTCCCTGAACAATTCTTAACAACACATGCGTTTAGTATTAACTGGAATATAGAAATTATTGATAATAGATAAATTATTATCTGAATTGGGAGGGGAACATCTGGTGTTTCAGGTTATGTAGAAATTAAAATATTTAATATTTAATATCAAATAACCTATTGCTTTTCAAGTAAAAGTAGGTATTGTACGACCAAAAATATAGTGCATTTATTGCTTTGACGTTTCAAGTATTTTACAGCAGACCTTCGCAGGACCGTGGTAAAATCCATTCCAACAGATCTTTACTCTGCATTAAGTAGATCTCGCCCTAGATGGACCGTAACGAATATTTGTAGAAACTTGAAATTCTTATTTGAAACGTAAATGGACCGTTTTAAATTTAATTAAACATTGATGCTGCGGGGTATTTTCGAATAAGTAGAAGCGTTTAACATCAGGTGATATGTATCGTTCTTAGGAGTTTAATCTAAATTACAATATGGTCGTACATATTACGGAGGTATTTAAATGTGTTACTTCCAGTAAATACGTTTTGTGTACCTGAGCTCTGACCCTGCGAGGCTGTTTTCACTGAGCTCTGTTTATTTATTCTATTCTCTGTCTATTTATCTTAAAGGTAAGTTTGAAAATAATCATTCTTGTCTTGTGTGCCGTTTATTAACAACATTCCTCTTCTTGTAATTTTGTGTCTTCTGCATAGTTCTTCGATTTGTAAACAACAACAGTCTTTTTTAAGACATTTATTAGAATGTCACCATTAAACATTTTTTGACGGTTGCTGTTTTTTAACACTTTAAAATGTGGAGACCGTGGAATGAAGCAGATGTTTCCCTGTTAGAAGAAGACATGGAAAACAACGCAGAATTTGAAGGCGAAGTGGAGATGGTAGTCGAACCTAATGACAATTTAGAAGACGAACTACTTCAGCAAATATAAAACGGATCCATTTGCTAAACAAATTGTTTTGAATGTTTACAGTTGTATAAGAAATTCAGAAGGGGAATTAGGAGCAGCAATAAAAATAAGTAACATATATGTTAATTTGTGCTATTTTTTTATGTACAAATTTCAAGAATTGCTCGGCGAAAAAGATTGAAAACATACTGGAATGGATACGGGTAAGAGTCTGCTCGGCAGGGTGTTCTATAAAGAGCTGCGGTTTTGAAGTAATAAATAGTAGGGAAAGTTAATGACGGGGTCGGTTGTAAAAGCACTATAATTCTGGCCCAAGTATACCTTGTTTCTATTGAAGAAAATAAATTAAAGGTATGGGTTATTTTAGACCTCTGCTCAAGTAAAAGAAGCTATAAGTGCAAAAAGAGAGAAAGTAAGAAAATATGGCATAACATTACAACTCTTTGCCATTGTAGAAGCAACCAAAGTCACTAAGATTACACCTACATTGCTCATGCTTTTGCATATATATATATATATATATATATATATATATATATATATATATATATATATATATATATATATATATATATATATATATATATATATATATATATATATATATATATATATATTCAAGTAGCTAGGCGAAAAAACCGACCTGAACATAGCAAATTTGATTTTGATAAAACGTCGACTTTCGCTACATTTTGGTTAAATTGAATATTATTGTTCGCAAATTGCGCTTTCCTTATACCTTAAATTAATTTTGCATCGCTTGAAATAAATATTTCACTTTTGTTACTTTAACGAAAAGCTCTCGCAAATAAATAATAACTGTACCTAGTATACCTATTTTCTTTCAATAAATAAAGTAGAATTGTAATAATACAAACATATTTCTTGTAATAGTGTAAGAATTATCCTGGCAAATACAATTTTCTTGCGACAAATATATTTTAGATGAGATACGAATTAAAAAAAAATTATTCCCCGAATTCGAAAGGTCACAAATTCCGCATCCGTGTCCACTGTGAGGCAACCCTTAGTTGACCAGTCAAATTTGATCAAAATATTATAAATAAATTCTTGCAACTGTAGAGTGTTTAATAATAATATGTATATTATAATATGCTATTATGCATTTGTAATGTCCAATTTACCTATAACCCTCTTCAAGAAATTCCCGAACTGGATACGATTCGGGGAATCCCAATCCCAAAAATATCGACTCCATTTAGTTCTCAGAACGACGCGACGGCGGTGTAACGCACAACACAAATAAATATAATTTTCATTGTATTTTTAAAATTATTTTGACCAAGTGACTGCGCAATTGACACAAAAACATTTGAGTGGTCAAATACAGTAAATTAAAAAAAAAAACAAGTATGGATTTTCCTTAAGTTGAATTAATTGATATGATTTATATACTGGGTAAAGCGGAATAAAATACTTTATTGGCAGCAAGACTTTACAATGCGAAGTACTGGACAATCTCTTCAGTGTTTAATCGAAAGGCTTAATGCTAACGGTAGTATTGAATACGAAAAAAGGAAAATGGTAAATCGGAATACTACCATGAGGAAAGCGATCAGAAGCAGAAAGTTTATGTGAACACACAAATATTCTCTTTTCTATGTGGAACTACGTCAAGAACTCCTAGACCGTAATTTTGGACAAAGGGTAAACTTCCGCACCCTCATAAGCAATAGAGGATCATCTAAATTTGTTGTCTGAAATAACGTTTTTAGCAGGATTCCATTCTGGACACGGGAAGTGCAAAATCAAAATCATCGATCACTTAATGTGTGGTGGGGAATAAAACTTTAAATTTATTAGACCACATTTTTTTTCGCCAGCCACAAAATTTTTTGCAGAATGATTCAAGAAGTTGAGATCCAGTAAATGTAGTTTCAGCAAGATAATAACAATAATAATAATAAGCTTTATTGTATAACATATATAATATCCAATGGCAAGACAATTAATTCGCTAAAATATCTTTTAATGCCAAAGTAAACTGAGCCGGTGTTAGATCATTGATATCTATATCACTCCACATACAATTAAAAATGTCCATTGATTTAAAGAGTGACCTTCTAGACAAGAAGTTTTTGGAGGAGTTGGAAGGTGGAATATTGGAGATGTTCTGATTGTTCGCGAAGGAACGTGAAAACCGATCTGCGATAACAGCAGTCTATAAAAGATCTACATAACTTAAATAAAATTGAACTGACGCATAGTTCCTATGATCATGATTATCCATTTATATAATTTGATGTTTGTTTAACGATAAGCCTTTTTACAGATTGCGATTAAAATTACACGGAGCATACCCTGTTTAGGGTGGCCCAAATTGGTATACACAAGACAGACGAAAACTAATGTAGGTAAAATTATGGTGAAAAGTGTTCCCGTTTTAGTTTTTTTCGAAAATGTGCATTTTGAAAAAATAGCTGCAACTTTATTGTTATGGAAAGTTTTGTATTTCTATGAGAACATTTAAATTTTTAACACAGTTTCAATATAACATTTTGAAAATCAATACTTTATTGGTTATTGCGCGAGTCTTCTTGGAAAAAATAAAAGTTTTGTGCCTTGGACAAGCAGGCTTTGGACGGAGCAACCGTAATACAGAAAACAAATGCGTACCAGTAGTGACTAAAACATATAACTATCAGATAATATAGTGGCGCTACCATGATAAAAATTCGTAGAGAAACTAATGATTTTCGGCGAATGCCTCTACATTTCAGCCACTAACCTGCACTTTATTTTCTTTCAAAACAACGATTTCCACACTAAGAAAATACTGCCGCACAAATGCCACATCCAAACTTATTGACGATCAATCAGCGGCCATCTAGGCTGTTGAATACCGCATACCTTCTCTTTTTCTAAAGCCATAGTATTCCATTTATTTGAAAGAGTCAAATCAAGACTTGAAGTGCTAACAACCAAATTCACAATTTGATAGATTATTTGTTCGTGCATTTGTTTCCGGTATTAAACTCGCTCCGTCCAAAGCCTACTTATTCAAAGCGAATTTTGAAGAAGACTCGAGCAAAATATGAAGAATGCTATATTTGAAAATCTAAATTATATGCCCCACATAAAAAAAATCGATTTTTCGGTTTTTAACTAATAAACTAGTAATTTTAAAAATATTATATGTACATCAATGAAATCTGCGTAAAAATTTGGTTTGGAAATGTTTTCATAGAAACACAAAATTTTTCTTAACATCAGTTTTCGCCTATCTTTTTTTAGGAAAGGGAATGTCCCTTTTCAAAAGTTTCAAATTTTATTCTAATCGTTCATTTAATAACAACGATGTTCTTGTAGATAAACTATCAAAATGTTGTGACTTTTTCTCCAATTTAACCAATTAAAACGCGAATTCGTCCAACTCGCCCTCAACTTTGGTTTAGCCGAAATCATTTACATAGATTAGGATTGCAGTTTTGGCTTTTATGAACATAGAAATATTTTTTTTGTGAAAATATATAATTTCCATTTTCCCGCCTTTAAAATAGCCAGAACATTAAAATTGCCTTTTGCTTTGGATTTCAAAAGTTTTGGTTAGTTAATGTAAAAAAAATTGTAAAATTCAAAGCAAAAATAAATTCTGCTTAACTGATTTCGATTTATTCTAAAGTCTTCAAAATGTCCGAGTAAAATGAAAATGGTAAATATACCATTGGAAATATCCAACGAAAAATATTTCCGTGTTTATGTTTCACTGTGACTGATTTCGGATATTTCAAAGTCCGGAAATTGAAAATGCATAACTGACTTCGGCTGAAAGAATTTTTTCCAGCCTTTTATAAAACTAAAAGATAACTGGGTACTTACCGGTAGTACCACCTTATCGGCGTGATAATCCTCGAGAAAACACAACACCAAAACCGTCGATTTAGGCTCGCGACGACGTCGGGCGTCGTACATCGTACGGAACGATCTAAATAAGTCTGGTACCGTCATGCTATGGTGTTCGCGATAGTTTTGCCCGAATTTTTCGGAAGCGAACGCGTACTCCAATGACCGACGATGAATAAGGCAGAAAACCCGCCGGACTTTCTAAGATTCGAAGATGCGTTTGGCGCGTTGAGCACGTTGTTCTCGCGACCTCGTGCGCGACGTTGCCGGATCTACGATTTTTTCGGAGCAAACGGGGCTCGCGCTTACGAACACTTCCAATGGATAACGTACTAGCCGATTCTACCGTTGGCGACGTCGCCTTCGATTGCGTCACGATTTGGGGAAACACGTTGACGCGTCGACGGTGTTGTCGGTCAGCGGGATCCCCCATTCCATAGAAGTAAAAATCTGTGACGTTTCACACTAACGGAGACCCGTTCGCCGTACACGATGATGGCATCACGATGCGCGTTTCAATTGAAAGTGCGTCGGTGTTCCCGGACTACCGAGTCCGGGTCTCGCAGGAAATACTTATTCCCGTGAGAAAGAGTGCACAGGATGCCACACTTTTTCTACACTTTTGCATGGTATCTCGCTTATTTGTAATCATATACAGTTGCGGTTTTAGCGACACTGACGACATTGTCGTAGCGTTTTAAGTGTCTGCGAAAAATCGAGTGTTTGGAACCACCCGATATATTTATACAGGGTGTTCGGAAATTTGAAGGAAAGATTCATTTTTAAAAGATTTTTAATTTTGTTTTTAATGCAGTAGGCTTAACTCTCAACGAAAGAAGTTAGTTTTTATACACAGCCCTGATTTAATAAAAGTCATCGTTACAAAATAAAAGTGTTTGAGAAATCTGTCACAAGACCCCAGATAGCACACAATATCCCCAGTACATCCAGTCAATGTCCCATTTAAGTCGCATGTCCCGGGACATGTCGAGGACATTCTTAGGATATACATTAGAATATATACTAAGAATATACTGTAAAATACATCTCAGGGATATCCTCTGAATGGATAGCGTGTGGATTTACTGTACAAGATATACCTCAGATATCCTCTAAATAGATGGCCTGAGGATATCCCTTTGCGCCATAATGGGAACACTTGAATAAAAATAAGGGAAAAAAGTGAGAAACCCTAAAACGAAATGAAACATAAAAAGTTAAATTTGGAACAACTGAGAAGATACTTAGTTTTTTTAGATTTGTGGTGTTTTGGGAGACATTTTTTTTATTGGCAACGTTTTTGTTCACGTCTACATCGACGTCAGTGTTGCCAAGTCCTAAAAAAATCCGGAATCAAACCTTTAGAACCAACTGGTTTTTATTATTTTTGGACACGAACGAGACAAGAAACGGGTTTTTAATGAGAATACCACAGAAAATACGGATTCATCTAAGTAAAAAAATTACAATTACAACAATCCCACAGAACAAGATTATATTTTTAATTATATAGTATAGTTAGTGCACATCTACATCGACGTTAGTGTTGCCAAGTCCTAAAAAAATCCGGAATCAAACCTTTAGAACCAACTTGTTTTTATTATTTTTGGACACGAATGAAACAAGAAACGCTTTTTTATGAGAATACGACAGAAAATACGGATTCATCTAAGTAAAAAAATTACAATTACAACAATGTTAGAGAAAATTCCCCAAAACAAAATTATATTTTTAATTATATAGTATAGTTAGTATATTTTTTTCTTAAAATGGATGCAAGAATCAGCGCGGAAAAACAAAGTATTAATTTTAGGAATCAGCCTGCATAAAATACAATTATCACATTAAATTGGTTGTTGGGTTAATTCAAGAAAACGATTTTCCTATTTTGTAGGGCTTGTTTTCATGGCGATAATAGTTACCATCACGAGAAAAAAAACTAGGTATTTTTTTAGGTTGACAAAAAATATTGCATGAAAATAGGCTTTTACTGTCAAAGACTACAGATATATAAAACCTGTCTTTCTCAAAACTAGAATATTTGCAGATGCGGATAATAAGGCAAACACATCACAAACATCAAAAGAATATGAGAATTCAATAGCTGCTTTGCTGAAAAGAACTACTTTCACCAAAAAATAACAGAAAACCTGTGAAATATTAGTTATTCTTTTAGAGTTTAATGCAAGGTATAGTATATTATCGTATATTTAAGAAACTTTAGGTTAGATTGTTCTATATTTTTGCTATATTATGTACCTACAATTTTTTCATATCTACAATAGACAAAAATTTATATAAAGTTTATAAAAAAAATTAAAGTTTAAATATTAATTGGAAAAACTTGTGCATTTCAAATATCGCCTGATATTCCAGTGATGACTTCACCAATCATATCCAATGAGTTAATTCCATCACAGGCGAGTACCAAACACTGGGATACAATTTTTGTAGCCGTACAATCAATGGGACTACTGAATATTACCTTTCCAATTTTTCTCATAGATTGTTGGAAATAACCTAATAAGTAAGGTCCACTGGTATATCTATATCAACGTATAAACTAATATAACTGGATATCCTTAGTATATCCTGACAAACGTCTTATCTGATATACTGTGGGCGTTCCAATTAGTATGGTCTGTTCATAGAAAGTGACCAATTGCTTTTGAATTCAAGGGTGGTCATTAACATACAATGCAACAAGATTATTACCTTAAGTTTCAGAATTTAAATTCAGGTAAAATTGTGGTCCGTAATAGAAAATAATTTTATACCTACCCGTGTTTAATATTCTTTGGTTTGGTATACTACTTAGGTTAAGTTTATTAGTAATCATTCTTATTTCGTGTGTAATACAGCGTGTGTTGAATCGTGTGCGAATTATGCAAAATATGTGCGAGTCTAGTGTATCTCAGGAGATGCTCCCGTCCAAATGTAAAAAACACTATTCTATTGAGACTAAGGAAGTTATAAACAATGTTTATTTGACTCTAATTGAACGTCAGTCATTGGTGCCAGCAAGCAAGCATCTTAAGAAGAAATAGCCACATTGACGAAAATTCCAGCATTAACTGTATGGAAAATTGAAAATAATCCCAATTCAGCGAGGAAAAAAAGTAGCGATGCTGACATTTAAGTAGGTAATAAAAATAATTTGTAATTTTATTTTAGATTTAAACCTAAATACATACATAAATAAATAAATGTTGTTTAGTATCTTTCCTAACAAAACCCCAAATAATTAAATTCTAAGCAAAGTACGGACCTGTTCGGCCATACAGCATACATTCTTACAGCGTGCCCGGGTCTTTCCTAATTCGTATCAGTTAGTCACTTTCTTACATCTATGTATATCTTCGTATATCCTTGAGACGTCTTAAAGATGTCCCTTAAAACAATATATCTCTAGGATATACGGTATGTCCCGTCAGATATCCCGAGGATGTTTTATGGACGCCCTTTATGGACACTTTACCTAGAACATTTTTTTTATTTTCGCTGTATTTTATTTATTTAGACTGATATTGCAAATTATAACAGATTTCCTAAAGCAGAATTACAAATCCTCAGAAACTGTTACTCTTGTTTTAAGTCGATAAGTGTTATCGTTTGGCCACAAATCGACTATTTCATTCTCGGTTCGAAGTTTACCTGTAAATGTGATTTTACCTAACAGGACTTGATGAAATTTGAAAAAAAGTCATTGGTACGATTCGTTCAAAATTAGTTTCTATTAAAAAAGCCTATTATCCAACGGCTACTGTGATGGCCCATCAGGAGAACTCAAATACTGAATATCGCGATATGCATTTTCGCTACGGAAGAGGAAAGCACTATGGCTTTATATCGAGGCTTATCGAAATAGAAACGTTCCATTTGCTGAGACATACTTCAAAATGTGAATGAGTACGAGAAAACTTGCTGCTAAGTTTGAATGAAAATGATCTTCTGTCCCTTCATGTTTAAAGGGTTCCAGCGCTGTATTCAAAATTATCCGCAATTCTTCAATGTCATTTTGTTCACTAACAAGGCTGCATTCAGTGGATCATTAAAAACCCACATGCAAAAATTGAAGGAAAACATCAGCGCCGGTTTTCTTTAATTGCATGGACGGGGATTATAGGAGATAATCTTATAGGACCTTCTTTCTTTAACGGATTGTTTAATGAGGAAATGTATTTGCAATTTCTCCAAGACCAACTACCACCTTTGCTGGAAGAGGTACCTTTGCAGTGGAGACAAAACAAGTGGTTAATGCAAGGTGGAGTCCTACTCCATTGGCTGTACGAAGGTATTTAAACCAGGCATAGGTCGTCGCGGATCTCTAGCTTGGCCGCCTCGCTCACCAGACCTTAATCCGATGAACTTCCTTTTTTTTAAGGGAACTCAGTCTTTAATGTATGAAGCACCTGTAACAGATATCAATGATCTACGACAAAAAATAATAAACGATTGCGAAATCATTAGAAATAGGTTTGGCGTATTCTTTCGTGTTCGACCACATTTTGTAAAATGTATAAAAAAACGATTAGAAATGAATTATGATTAGCATTGTATACTGTTTAATTCCCGATTATAATTAATAATTTTTTATTTGGGAAAATGTTAAATGTATTTATGTTACTTAAATTAAACATGTTGTATTGATTTATGCCATTTTTTCCTTTTTATAATTTGTAGCGTACCGTTTTGAGAAATTTTAGTGACAGAGGTGCATATCGCAATATCCAGTATCACCTTTCTGTAAATTAGTGCGGTGTATTCGGGCCGAGAATGAAAAAGTCGATTTGTGGCTAAACGATAACACTTATCGATTTTTAAAACAAGTTTTGGGGATTTGTGTTCTAGGCAAAGTGCCCTTTAGTGACAGATTTATTTTTAAACGATGACTTTTACTAATTCGGGGCTCAGAATTATGACAAGCTATAACTCGGGAAATATTACAATTTCAAATTTTTGTTACATGACCTACTGTCTCCCATTATTTTACCACGTTGAATCTTTCCTCCAAGTTTCTGAACTCAACTTACGAACACCCTGTATATTATAAGAAAACCATGGGTGGTCCAAGTTTTCGAAGACTGAAACGCTTCAAGTTTTATAACATTGCATTCGAAACGTTTCCGTTACTTTATTTATAAAACCTTTGGTGCTGGTTACTTCAAGTTTTTTATTTTATTTTGCCATATATTACTGAAATTTTCTATAAATATATATAAAATGTGGCAAGCTATTCCATTTTTCGCTGAACTGTTGTCCATTTCGGGGCGCAAAGTGGAGAACAGAAAGAGTCCCTGGTCCTTTGAAGCTTAAATTTGATGAAATCTTTCATTTTTATATTTAGATTCAGAGTGTTTTCTTTTCTTTGACCAATTTGAGTGGCAGTACTAACTCTAGAAGATGCAATAAGCAAATAATAACTGTAGTTAGGATTCAGGAGCCTTTATTTTTAGAAGAAAGATTTAATCAATTTAGGTATCACTGTCCTAGCCCTAGTTTGGAAAAAAAAATAATTTTTCTATCATGGGTAAATAATTTTCGTATCAGAAGTTCTACTTATTACTGCAAATCCAAATCACAAACAAAATTACTGTAGTTTAGAAATTTGCTTATAAGCTACACCGATTGATGGCGGCAGTGGAAATTGAGCATTTTCGCAATTGATTCGCTTACAGCAAATAGAACTGGTTGTTTATTTTTATTCCAACGATTCCATTAAAGAATGGCACCACATAAATTCTAAACCACTAAACAAGTTATTCAAAATATCGAATTACAGAAAGACCGACAGACCCGAGGAGGTCCTTTTAAAAGTTATTGTCACCAGAAATGGCATACAGCAAAAAAGCGTATGAGTCCAAACAACATTTTTGTCAGTAAAATATAAATAAATAATTCTTTAATTTATCTCATTAATGACATACCGAGAAAATTTATCAATATAATAATCAATTAATAAGAGTGCAAAGTATATATGTCCTTTCACGAGTATCGAACTTTTTTATATTATTTTATTTTTAATTAAAAAAAAACGCTTTATAAAAACTGTGGGATTTTTAAAAAAATATATTTTATTATTATCATCCTATAATGCTGTAGTGTATTGTACCGTCCGCACCAATATGTAGTCCAGGCTTTCGGGTGCAAGTGTCACAAATATATCTAGTTTCCCGCCTGCTGCCTTGTACTTTACATTGTGGACTAAAATATGTAACTTACCATTTAGCAGCTCTTCTGTATTTAAAGATCTAAAGTCTGCCAAAAATTTTGGACCCTCGTCATTGGTTTTTTGTTTTGGCCCCATTGTGAAATTTTATATAATAAATATGCGTTGACACTAGACATTTCGAGTCCCCAGAAGAATAACTTTCGCCACTATTTTAAACACTTCCTCATGAAACAGTATTACGCTGAATAAGGATCTGTGCGGTCGACACTTCCCATAAATTTATTGTAATTGACCCACATATGTTGTTTTTTTGATAGAATCAGGTATAAATTTACGGTTGAGTTGAAGAGTACCTGTCAAATGAACATTTAGTTTTATCAATTCTTCTGCAAGCGGCAAGCTCAAAATTATACTGGGTTATGGTCTAATAATTTTTGACACAGATGTAACACTACCTTGTGCTTACAGGTAAATCTTCCGATGTCAAGCTTCCTTAGTACGGCAAAATTGAATAAACATATCCGGTGTTCGCATCCGCCATTACCTACATAAATGCGTATTCCCTATTTCGTAGGCTTGTTAGGATTGTAAGTTAAAAAACTAATTTTACTCTTAAATCAACAATAGATTCGTCTACCGATATCTCTGTTGATGGAACAAAACGTTCTTTCAATCACTTGTCCAAATAATCTGACTACTGACTTTCTGAGTTCGGGCCCTAGGAGAGATGGTTTTCATGCAAGTTGAGCATAATTTTTAATTTTTTTTCCTCTAAATATGCTACTAAAAAAAAGATTATCGTACAAATATTTAAGACAACCCAATAAATGCGATAAACTCTTCTACTGTAGTATCTACCCACGTTTTGACAACCTCTTCTATGCTATTTTATATCTAGCGTAGTTATTTGTTTGTTTCAATATTTTTATTATAAGCCCATCGGTAAAAAAGAAAAATCTGTGGGTTTTGTACAAGTATCAGGAATATGTGGTACTACCATTTTATCCCCAGAAGTAAATAGAATCCTGTCTGCTACCTGATCGTGGCGTTTGACGTCCTGCCATGGACCAAAATTACCAGGTTGTGTTATGTTCTCGTTTTCTTCACTGCTGCTTGAACTTGATGGATGTCTTTTAGTAACTATAATATCAC
This sequence comes from Cylas formicarius, assembly GCF_029955315.1. Classification (NCBI taxonomy): domain Eukaryota; kingdom Metazoa; phylum Arthropoda; class Insecta; order Coleoptera; family Brentidae; genus Cylas; species Cylas formicarius. The sequence goes on along the minus strand of NW_026844341.1, from coordinate 6,758,320 downwards.
TACCACTACTAGAGTCACTAATATTATCACTATCCAATCTGTCATTTTCAGGGCGTCAATATAAAAATCATCGTCACTACTTTGCAACTCATTTTCAAATTCATCTTATAAAAATTTCTTGTGTATTTGAAAAAGATTTTTTAGAAATATACACAGAACTTTACCCAATCGTGTTAGTTAAAAAACTGAGTAATATTCCAAATGCAAAAATGGTGCACATGCGAACTGAAGTGGTTGAAATATATACATAAACAGATATAAAATAAACAGCTTACGGTGGCACGTATAAAATAAATATCATGCTATCTATTATTTTTACTTAAGCATGCCGGTGTGGGGCTGACAGATCGACCAACCTGCTGTAATACACACACACACACACACACACACACACACACACACACACACACACACACACACACACACACACACACACACACACTCACACACACTCACACACACACACTCACTCACACACACACACACATACACACGCTCACACACACACGCACACACACACACACACACACACTCACACACACACACCCACACACACACGCACACGCACACGCACACGCACACGCACACGCACACACACACACACACACACACACACACACACACACACACACACACACACACTAGAAGACACAAAAGTGTATGTTGGTTAGTTTGTTAGTGCTGTAAGACCTAACCAAAACTATAAGTTTTTAAAAAGGGAATTTCACACACACACACACACACACACACACACATACACACACACTATAAGACACGAAAGTGTATGTTGGTTAGTTTGTTAGTGCTATAAGACCTAACCAAAACTATAAGTTTTTAAAAAGGGAATTTCACACACACACACACACACACACACACGCACACACACACACGCCACACACACACACGCCACACACACACACACACGCCACACACACACACACGCGCGCGCGCGCCACACACACACACACACGCGCGCGCGCGCGCCGCACACACACACACACACTCACACACACGCCACACACACGCCACACACACGCCACACACACACACACACACACACGCGCGCGCGCGCCACACACACACGCCACACACACACACACACACACACACTATAAGACACGAAAGTGTATGTTGGTTAGTTTGTTAGTGCTATAAGACCTAACCAAAACTATAGGTTTTTAAAAAGGGATTTTGGTGAACATGAGATCGTATGAAACTTGAAGGCATTGAAAAAACATAAAACTTTAACTTTTCAATTTTTCATGCCATAAAAAGGCTCAACTACGGAAGCAGGAGAGTCTTCTTCTGCTCGGATAGTAGGGCTGCACTCATGGCGCTGAAGTCAGTGCGTACGCGCTCCTTGTTGATAAAGGAGTGCAAAGGGGTACTGAGGAGGGTGGCTGAGGAGAGAAAGGTCACGTTGGTCTGGGTCCCGGGTCACACCGGTGTCCGGGGCAATGAGGCAGCGGACGCTTTAGCCAGGGAGGGCTCCTCGCATAGGCATATAGGGCCAGAGCCCCGCTTGGGGATCGCCCCGTGTGTGAGGCGGGGAGCTCTCGAAGCCTGGGCGAGAGACCGGGCCGCGGGGGGCTGGAGAGTTGCTCCGGGAATGAGGCAGGCGAGGCTTATGATGGATGGGCCCGCCCTTCCTCGGACCAGGGAGCTGCTTAGACTGACCAGGAGGGAGTGTAGAGCACTAACAGCGGCCTACACAGGACATTGCAGGCTTAGGAGGCATCTCTGCTTGCTAGTCATTGGAGACGACCCGGAGTGTAGGTGGTGCATGGAAGGGGAGGAGACCCCGTATCATCTGCTCACCGAGTGCCCTGCCTTGACATGGGCAAGATTGGGAGTCTTCGGAACGGCCCTGATCGATCCGGACTCAGTGCACGGTATTGGGCTAAAGGAGTTGCTGACCTTCTACAGGAGGGGCGGCATTCTGGACGCCCTCTAGAGCGGCCTGGGGGCACAACGGGCCCATCTGGTGGCCTAAGTGCTTGGACGCCCGCGAGGGCGCCCCCCTTTAATACCAATACCAATACCAATACCATGCCATAAAAATTACCTAGACAGTTTTCAGACTTTTTAGTTTTAACCCGTTTCTTAGCAACAACTTTAGAAAAGACCAAGGTTGCAGGTAAGTCAATTACCTGGCCGTCTACCTACAATACGACCAAGAATATAGTGCATTTATTGCTTTGATGTTTTAAGTATTTTACAGTACTTTAACCGCAGACCTTTGCAGGACCGTGGTATAACCCATCTCAACAGATGTTTGTTCTGCATTAAGTAGGTCTTGCCTGAGATGGGCCGTAACGAATACTTGTAGAAGCTTGAAATTTTTATTTAAAACTTAAATGGACCGTTTTCATCTTGATGAAGCATTGATGCTGCAGGGTATTTTCCAATAAGTAGAAGCGTAATATGATGATATGTATTGTTCTTAAGAGTTTAATCTAAGTACGCATTTAGGCACCTGATTATCGAGCTTTGACCCCGCGAGGCTGTTTTCACTGGATAATTCGAAGGGTAAGGGTAAATACACGGTATCTTACACGTAAGTTTGAAAATAATCATTTTCGTCTTGTGCGCTTGTCGATTAACAACATTCTTCTTCTTGTATTTTCGTGTTTTCTACATAGTTCTTTGATTTGTAAACAACAACAATCTTTTTTAAGACTACTACGTCATACGAATACACATAAATATTTTTTAGCATCTTACAATTAAACATTTTTTGAAGGTTTTAACACTTTAAATTGTGGGGACCGTGGAATGAAGCAGATGTTAGAAGAAGATATGGAAAACAACGAAGAATTTTAATATGAAGTGGAGATGATAGAAGGCGAACTACCTCAGCAAATAAAAAAGCGGATCCATTTGTCTTCGGATGCCAAACAAATTGTTTTGAGTGTTTACAATTTTATAAGAAATTCAGAAGGAGAAGTAGGAGCAGCAATAAACACAAGTGACATGACCAAAGTTCCGAAGTCAACTGTGAGAAAAATTGTTGCAAATGGAATAGTCAAGAGGAATTACGCGTATAATCTACGACCCTTATAAAGTGAACAGTGTTTTAACCCTAGAAGAACTGCATAAAAAAGGACCGACAGATTTAAACATTAATTGTGCTAAAGAGCTGTTGCGTACTTTTTTAAAGAAAATATATTTTCAGTTCCAAACAATTAATAAACGTCAAGTGTTAATGGAATCTCAATGAATTTCGCAGTGGAGGGTGGATTATTTAAATGCACTTCTTCAAATAAAGAAGAAATTATAGAATTTTTGTACGAAAATGATTTATGTTTCGAAGAGAGCTACACGCAAAAACAACTTCTGGAATTATCAAAAATAAAACATTTTAATAAAGACTACAAAGTCGATTAATAGGACAACAAAACGGACATGAAGTCTTGAGACTACCCCCGTATCATTGTATATTTAACACGATTAAGATGATTTGATCTGAGTTAAAACCGCATATAAGAAGAAATAACACTACTCTCGGGACCCTTGTACAATACTAGCCTATAGAATACGGCTAAGATCGCTGGTTTCCGTTTCAATTATGATTTATAACTGCAAAACTAACCTTAAAACGAAATAGGGATTATTAATTTGTTTGAAATGCGACGTGGCCTCGTATGGATATTTGCATTTTAAAGTTTTTTTGGCAATACAGATTAGATCTCCTACGGAGGTATTGATTGTAGTTTAATCTTTAATAGGATATTCAGATACAGACTCCACGTCTTCCCTGTAGCTTCTTGTCGCTGGTTTCTTTACGTCCATTTCATTTTTATGAAATTAGACGTTTGTTTTCGCACGGGCGGAGCAAGTGCTTATTAAACGAGTGAGGAATTTTGTTAGCGTATTGCACACACATAGTTTTGGGGTACATTTTTGCAACACAGGACAGAAACATTCACTGAGTGACGTCAGCGACCGGTAGAATTTACCGAAAAGATTCGATCTATCCATAATTAGGTATTTTAGACGAAGGAATATATATTGAAATTTGTTTAACATATTAGGGGGGCTGTTTATACCGAACGCTGAAAAAATTAAGCGCTCTGCTTTTCCGTTCGCCTCCAGGATTAAAATTGAGTTCAAATTATTCCTTAGTCTTCCGAACGGTGAGAAATTTACGCGCTAGTCGTTATGTTTATGTATTCTTGAAATTTTACTAAAATTTAAATTTAATTTGAAACGTCACCAGAAAGTGCCTATGATTTTGTATTAATGTTTATGCGTAAATTTTTTATTATTATGACAGTTGGTCAAAAACGGGCGAACGAAGTTCCCCCAATGGATGGGCCAAGCACGACATCGCTGTTTAGAGCAGCAGTTGTCAAGTGAACCCTGCTGTTTATCGCCGATATTCAATTTTAATATTCAAGATTCAGTTTTAATTATTATCTAATAACAAAAATAACAGGAATATAAAAATTGATTGACGTCGACATACCGTTGCCTTTGTAAAACCAAGTTTGCAATAGGGAAGCGGATATTCGACAATTAAATGCACTCGTTAGTTTATATTTAAATTTTAATAAGATTTATTAATACTACTGAAAAATCTTTTTTATCATTATTTTTGAAATTTGTATAATTAACATTTGTAACATCTGAAAATCACGTAAAAAATAATTCGTTATATACAAGGTTTACTTTTAGGTAGTCCTGAACATATATTATATTAAAATTTTGTTCAAATTTTTCCTTAGTCTTCCAAACGGTGAGAAATTTACGCACGAGTTTAATGTGTTAAGAAAAAGTCAAATTGTCAGAACGGCTGAATGTAACATTTAGAAGATTTGTTCCTAGGTACTGTATTGCGTGTTTACCTTAGAATATCGGGCGGTCCGGCAATGAAGTGCGGGCATAAATGTAAAGGAGTTATGCTCTTCAAACAGATAGTTTTTGATTGATATAGGTATATGTTCCTCGCGACTATATACGGGTTTTAGCACAAGTCTAGAGCCCAGTGACCTGTACGGCACTTATTTGCGAGAATTATGATATACAATATACAACATATATGTAACTGTCACGCAATCCTGTGAAGAAGTGTAAAAATTACTATTTAAAAACGGCTTGGGAATTAAATGGGAATGCTCGTCGGAACAAACACGGTCATCTCTCTCTCCTTTTAATTACTGACGTGCGCGACAGCGATGACGCAAATCGGAGGTTTTGCTGCGAAAAAAAAACGACCGCGAAATCCCCAGACTGGTACAGACAGAGTAGTTTCCGTTTTCCCGCTACCTTTCCGGATCGTCGCGTCGCAACGACGGTTAAAAATAGACGGCGAAAAAGATAATACCGCGACCCAAGCGCGAAACTGGACCAAAGAAAACAGACAGTTCCTAGATCCAGCGTCGAAGGTGACTAAAGCAGTCGTTAGTCATTACAGTTGACTTATGATAACATTTACAGCGGCAACCGCTGTGCTGCGAAGTGACACGCGAGAATCGGCATTCGGTAAAAAATGACGCATAAATTAGACATTGAGTTTGTACCGGGTAGCCCATTAATAAAGGACGCCGGCCATATCTCAGGAACAATTAGTCCTACAACTTAGAAAAAAAATGTTTATAGGTAAATTGGCCAAAAAAAAAAGCTGGAAATTATTTTCAAGTTCATAACATGACCGCTAAGGGGCGTAACCTCTATGTCAAAATTAGTTTTAACGTAATTTTTTTCTATCTCGTCGAATCAAGCGTGGGGAAAGGTTCAAATATTGGTTTAGACAAAATTGAATAACTTTTTTTGGGCTAATCCGATTTAGTTTTGTTTTAAAGAGTATTTATAGGAGCTTCGACTGGCATGTCAATATTACAAGTTGGTAGGAGGCGCTTTATATCAAAACAACTATTTTTATGAATTTTAAATATTGTATAATTGGATTGTATTGTATTGTATATTGTTTTCTATAATAATTGTATAAATATTTTCAGCTAAGATGCAAGAGCAAAAAAAAACCAGGAATATAAATAAAAATGTGTTTCTTAAACATATTTTTGAACCGTAGCCTAGTAATAGTCTACTAAAGTAAAATTTGATTTTGTCCTAATTTGTCCATAATAATCTCTAATAATCAATAATAGCCTCTCAATGGTAAAAGATATTTGAATTTTCAATTTGCCTGAGCTGATGGCAACACTGCGAAATATGCTTTTCCAGCATGATGGGTGCCCGGCTCATTTTTCTCTATTGGTTCGCGAATATTAGAACTTAACATTTCCCAATAGGTGGATATGCAGAGGAAGTATAGTCCCATGGCCAGGAAGGTAATTATAATCATAAAAGTAGCATTAGGTTTATTTATAATTTTTTCTCAATTTAGTTTTGAATTAAAGATATCGTCTATGCCACACGGCACGACCAACTACACGGCAGAACATGACAGAGAGAATAAGGACCACCATTCAAGGAATTTCAATGGCTGAAGTAGAGACCACTGTTCTTTCTACACAGAGAAGGCTGCAGTTTTGCATTGAGAATGAGGGACCCCAGTTTGAACGTTTGGGGCGTCATTAATGATTTTGTTATGTGTGTAGTTGGGTTTTGTTGTGTTAGTATCTTGTTTGTGTTAGGTTTTGTTTGAATTAAAATAAGTTTATACAGTTCATGGCGTTAGAAATCATAAACTAGAGCGGACGCAGCCCAGACATCAATTTATTGAGGTATTTTCTCAATAATTCTTTCTAACCTAATTCCCTCTCAATTATGTTTTATATATAAAATAAAATAAAAGTAGTATCGAACATTTATTATACATTGTCATCCCGTTATCTCTTGGTTATCTCTAATACTGCTTCTATTCTACCTACGTAAAAAAGTATTTTTTATTTATATCTCAGAGGGGAAAATCTTCGTGATGTTGACATGCCAGTCGAAGCTCCTATAAATACTCTTTAAAACAAAACTAAATCGGATTAGCCCAAAAAAAGTTATTCAATTTTTTCGAAACCAATATTTGAACCTTTCCCCACCCTTGATTCGACGAGATAGAAAAAAATAGTTCAAACAAATCAGTTTCCTTATCTAGAGCAGATTACGTTAAAACTAATTTTGACATAGAGGTTACGCCCCCTATAAATACAATAAATACTCTTTAAAATAGCCAAAAAAAAGTTATTCAGCTTTTTCTAAACCAATATTTGACCCTTCCTCCAGCCTTCACTTGATGAGATAGAAAAAAAATCATTCAAATAAAAAGCTTTCCTTGTCTAGAGTAGATGTCCCGTTTTTTCTAGTTTACAGTAGAGGTTACGCCCCTCGCAGTCATTTTTTGAACCTGAAAATAATTTCCAGCTTTTTCTCTTGGCGGATTTACGTATAAATAAACAAAAATTGTAGTACTAACGGTTGCTGAGATATATCCGGCGTCCTCTATTAATGGGCCACCCGGTACAATGAGAGTCGTTGTGGGACTTACCCTTACGTCCCACGGGTATATTGCGGCAGATCTAATAACGAATTTCTCATTACCAACGGCATTGTTTTCTTTATTTAAATGGTAGCACATCGATCAGGTAAAACGGACCTAATCCTACACGAAACAATGTGTTTGTTCAGTCTACATGTTCCCTTAATCGAAGGGGTTACTTTTGTGGGTGGTTAATTGACTAATTATTGTCAAAGCCACGCACGTATTTGCCCGGGTGATGTGTACGTGTCCCGAATAATTACGTATCAATCTATACATCATTTAATTAGCCCGCCCAAAACAGAGAGCAGCATCGCAGATTGTTAATTTTTCGAAGATGGTGAAGTTTGTAGTCAAGATACAAAAAATCTTCCTTTATCAATATCTGTAGGGTTGTCGAATTGACCGGTCAAATTTTTTTGTGTTAATTGACCATAATTTTTAAAATACCATGAAATTTATATTTATTTATATTCATTTATATTGTGCGTTACGTCGCCATCGCGTCGTTCTGGGAACCAAATTGAGTCGATATTATTATTGGGATTTGCCAAATAGCTAAGTATCGTATTCGGATACTCCTTGAAGAGGTAAATTGGACATCACAAGCGCATAATAATTTATTATAAAATACATATTATTATTAAAGAATGATAGATAACACTCTACAATTGCAAGATGTTGTTTGAAACATTTTTTGACTGGTCAGTTAAAAAGTGGTTAATTGACCAGTCCCAATACAATCGATTTGGATGAAATGTGTTGTTAGTTCCGGTACCAGATGGTAATTTTGAGTTCCGCTGACGTTTTTTTCTTAAAAATTAAGATACGAAAATTTACCAAGAGATTATCATCCATGTTGGTAATGAATTAGCGTCTTATCGCAATTAACGACATTTATCCGCTTTTAGAATTCTTTCCGTCACGTTTATCTAAATTTGCTCCATTTACATTTCCCTTGTTTTAAGATGAAACTACCATGGTGTGATTTGCAATAATAACTGTTCTAATTTTTAGTCTTATTATAGAGGCCAATCATTTATTTGAAACCTATAAACGGTATGAATGATATGATGTGTTTAATAATAATAAGTTTTCAAAAAAAAAAAACATAATATTCCCAAAAATTAAACGGAAGCTTTATTTTTTGAAATATTTATACACAATTACATATTTTTTAAAAACTGAAAGCCGAATAAGAATAAGTAAAAAATATACAGAGAGTCTCGTTTAAAAAATAAAATATTGTCCCAAGTGGGATCTCAAAATTTAGCTTCACCCTGTATCTCAAAAACGAAGTGAGGCGGAAAAATTGTGTTTGTTACGATTCCTTGCATTTGCAACCAAAATAAGCTGGACCAAATTTGACACTTTTAAAGGAAAACTCCCCTTGCTAAAAAAGATAAACGAACACTAATGTGGATGGTATCTGGTGCTCGATTTTTATAAAAAAATTATAATGGTAAAAATCGCGCATGAATATTTATTTCAGTTCTAGAGTTAATTGGTTATTAAAAAAATCGCTATACCTTTGTTGTTACGGAAAGTTTCGTTTTTCTATGAAAACATTTACAGACTATATTTTTTTATGGGACTCCCTGTATCTTTTTAGATCATTGAAACAACTTAAAATTTCCTTCCCAAAAATATAGCATACTCGATATTTTGCTCGAGTTTTGTTGAAGAAAATGAAAATTTTGAAATTTGAACAAGTAGGCTGTGTACACTGCCACTGCTTAACCTTCCAAGCAAATTTCAAAACATCAACGGCAACAGGCACGTGGCATGTATATGTTTTTTCAATTTTATCTAACGTTTGTTCTTGCTGGTCATGTTGGTGTCTAACTTTTGTATTGACGTTATAAAATTGTTTTTAACGCCTCCTATTTCTTGTAACTCATAGTAAGTTCATGTCTAGCTTTTTGACCATTTCCTCTAAAACTAATGATGATTTATTTTCTTTCAGTATATTGATCGTAATAAAAATTGTGCTCCCAATTATTTTTCAATTACAATCCATTTTACGCGTACCAGAATTGTTGAGAAATTTAAGAAGAAGACAGTTTTAACAGTTATACTAGTCATACCAATTAATTTATTTACTACAATTCCAAAACCTGAAACTTGGCCTAAATATCCTGCAAAAAAGAATTCTTAAAATTTAACCATAAACAAACATTCTACAGGAGCGAGGCTCACGCTATATTTCGAGCACCCTATATTCGAACTTCGTGGAAATAAGTATAGTTAGGTTTTATGTTGTCTTGATTAAGAATTCATTGACAGTTTATTTATAAAGAAATCCCTAATAGCTCTAGATATTCGAGATCAAAAATTAATCCCAATTAGACTTCAGGTTGATGTAATAAGAAACAAGAGGTTTTAGTGCGTTATTGACGGATTTATCTAAAAAAATAATTATCAAAATCAAACCGTAATCAAAGATTTTACAACTATGTACAGCCTTGAGCGGGACGCAAACGGTATTTCAAATACCGTGTATTGAAACATTATAAAAATTTTTGTTTTTAGAGATATTAAGGTAAACAAAAAAACAAAATGTAGGGATACACTATCAATTTTTTATCATATAAGCCTACATTATATATGTGTTTAATAGAATATCTTGTTCCAATTACAATGATGTATCACACTTTATATGTTAGTACACTAGTTTTTGACAAATCGGCAAAAATCGGAAATTTTTATATAATTTACAAATTAAAGTAGAAAAAAAATGACAAGACACACTAAAGTAAAAAATTCTTTAACTATTCTAAATAGTGCTGCTGTATGTGACCACCATTTTCCTGAACACATTTCTCATACAATCTAATTGTATGATGTTTTGCATTTGATTGATTGTCTCTGAAATCCTATGCCGAAGTTCCACGTCATTATTACAAGGAGTTCTGTGCACGTGATTTTTTATGTGTTCCCAAAAGAAAAAAATCGCCGTTTCCTATCCAACCCTTGGGATATTCCTTGTTAAGAAAATTTTTAACTTGCACAACATTGTAAGGAGGGACACCGTCTTGCTGCCATATAATCAGCGCTGATATATTTATTAATGAATCTTCTATATATTGTTCTATTTGGTGCTCTAAGAGTTGCAAATAATCTTGTCCAGTTAAGTTTTGATCTGTAAATATCGGACCCAAAATATGCCCGTCTATAACACCACAATATATATTAATTCATTGGTACCCCTGGGTTTTTATTTCATGTATTTGTCTAGTATTATTTAAATACCAATATCCTGTATTTTGTCTTTCTTGTAGTGAACAAACTTTTATCACTCCATAAAATGTTTTCAAAAAATTATTATTCGTGTTATGTCTATTTAAAAAATTCAACGAAATTACATCCTTTCAAAACTGAGTGGACTGATCCCCGAGAAATACCTGTCTCTTCATATAATCAGTAATAGAGGAAACTGGATGTGTTTCATGGAATCCTAATATGTTTGCCTTATTTTCTTCATTTAAAACATTATGATTCCGGCATACCTTTTTAGCATTTAATACGTTACCGTTTTCTGCAACCTTCTTTGCCAGCCTTGGAAATATTGAAGGAGCTCGCCGCTCTGGATAAAGTCTAATATACTGACGACGAGGTGAGGTTGGTCTTTTATTATTCAGAAAGTATACTTGAAGCACATCACTCTTTTCACGGATTCTAAATTCGCGAAAATAATTTTAACAATAATGAAAACGTTGTTTACTAATATGTCAAACATAAACATATCTTTATTTGTCAGTCAGGGCACTCTTTGAAATTATATAAAAATTTCCCATGTTTGCCGATTTGTCAAAAACTGGTTAACTAGTGGATCTCAGAGCGAGTTTTTAATAAACGAGTGAGTTAAAAAGTTTACCGAACGTGTTGCATACTATACTTTTTCTACGACCGTTAGTTTTTGGGTACATTTTCGCAAAACAACACGAATACATTCACTGACATGACCGTCGGAATTGACAAACGTCAAAATTCAAAGCGTGGGAAATATCTCCGAAAACATTCGATTGCTTCCAAATCCGTGCGGTAAAATCCCGGAAATGTCCGAAGTGGCTCGGCTTCATGGGCAACGAAACTGGCGTGGTAACGTGACGCTTCCCGCACGCTAGATCGGTGGGTAATTAGATATTTTACAGACGTAATGGTTTCAACCCTGAATAAAAGTCTCCCCAAAAACCAAAGCACTGATCTATTCGTCTACCTATTACAACATTGGCGTTCGGCCCTTCGGTGTACGTCGTACTGCCGTTCGTTCTTGCGTAGCTTGAACGGCATGCCGCCGCTCGTCCGTCCTCACTCAGCATACGGACTTTTGGCCGCCATATAAAAGATATCGCTAAACGCCCATCCTGCTCTGAAAGCATCCTTGCGCTATTTCTAAAATTTTAGAAACCAACAACAGAATTTTTGTAAATGCTACTATTTAAAGTTTAACTCATTACAGACAACGGGGTTGCTATTGTAACGTAATTTAAATATTTTTTTATTCAATAATGGGATTTTCATTATCTCTGTTTTACACTTTTTTTTTTTTAAATAATGGGATTGCCATTATTCCTCTACTTAATAATGCCATTATTAACCTCACTTTTTTTTAATAATGGGATTGCCATAATTAATCTCACTTTTTTTTTAACTTTAGATAAGCAATCAAAAAGTAAATAATTGTACGTTACCGACTTTTTGTGAATTCGTAGACAGCCATGCACGCAGTTGTTCGTAAGCAGCTACAGTAGTCCGCCGTCCTTGTTTTTGTAACGCATATCGGTCATTAGGTGGTACTGCACGTACAGTAAATGGTCCTCCGTGTTTTGGTTTCAATTATCCTCCGCCGACTAGCTGAGAATCTTCCACAGCCACAAGACCCTAGAGTCTCTGCAACGGCTTTGTCTGGATCAACAAAGTTATCGCTAGGTGACGCGTCTAATAGGAGCTGTTGAGTGGCCAGCAACCTCGGATTTCTGCCTTAGGTGAGTAACCTGTTACTGAATTTATATTATCTTCTATGACAGGAAGTACGACAGTCCATGTTTTTCTCTCCGCAGTCAAAATGGTTTTCATAGATATTGAATATGCGACTCTCTTGATGACTTCCATACCTACGCACATTCGAACTTCACCATTCTTTTTTTATGGTCGAACTATAGGGCTTGAAGTCTGTTCATAGATATAAGAAAGTGACTAACTGATACGAATTAAGGAAAGACCCGGGCACGCTGTTAGAATGAAATATGGCCGAACAGGTCCGTACTTTGCTTAGAATTAAAATTATTTGGAGTTTTGTTAGGAAAGATACTGAACAATATTTATTTATTTATGTATGCATTTATGTTTAAATATAAAATAAAATTACAAATTATTTTTATTACCTACTTAAATTGCTTAAAATTTTTCAAAATGTTTAATAGAATTTGCCCAACTTTTTGGAGGGATGTTAAAAACTTCGGTTTCTATAAGTTTGAGGACATTGGAGTTAACACGGGGAAAAACATTGTTACGAAGAATGGCAAATTTCAGTTGGTGCCAAACATGTTCAATGGGACTAACTATACAGTGGTAAGGTGGGAAGCCTTAAAACTGTATGCCCTAGATTTTTTGCATAGTTATCACATACGTATTCCTTTCGTACGTTCAAGCTTTGTAGAACCTCAATTAATTGCTTTTTGGTATAATCTTGGTGAAAATAAATGTCTTTTCTTGCTTTTCTGTCACATGAGGAAGGGGTTTTAGTCAACTGTCTACTGTAATAACTTGCATTGTCCATTACAATTACGCTATTAGGAGGAATGTTTGGAACTAGTTTGTTTTTAAACCAACTTTCAAATAAATCAGCGGTGGTGTCTTCATGGTAATCCAGAGAAGAATCTTTAATATTTTTCGCAGACAGAGTAAGTCCATTTGGAATCCAACCATCTTTAGAGCCAGCATGCAAAATATTTATTCTTTTAGCTCTTTTTAATGGCGCGTTTGTTTTACACTTATCAGTTGAGTCAACCTAACCCTTTTTTGGGGTATCATAAGTGTCGAACCAGGTTTCATCCAAGTAAACAGCCCTTTGTTGTTCTCTGTAAATCCTGATTTTTTCTAGATATTCCAGTCGGCATTTCCGAATTCTAAAAGATTCCATTAAAACTCGCCTTTTGTCAATTTTTAAAAATCTAAAACCCATGTGTTGAATACACTTCCATAAGGTAGTTCTGCCACATTTAACACCGGTTTCATTTTTTTCAAGCCTCCTAATCAAGACATCTAATGTAGGCACGCTTTGTTCCTCATATAACTGATAAATTTTACCCCGTATTATATCTTGATCACTTTCATCTACACTCGAGAAAGTGTCAGCATCGCTTCTTTTTTTCCTCGCTGAAATGGGATTATTCACAATTTTTCATACAGTTGATGTTGGAATTTTCGTCAAAGATGCTTTCTTCTAAAGATGCCTGCTTGCTGGCACCACGTTCAATGAGGGCCAAATAAACACGTTTATAACTTCCTTAGTCTCAATAGAATAGATTTGGGCGGGAGCATCTGCCGAGATACACTAGACTCGCAATTATTTTGGTTTACAATGGTTTTAAGTTGGTACTTTGGATGAACCTGGAAACTCTTCTCGCACTAGTTTTGGTGTTTCGTTTTTATTGCGACAAGTATCAGAAGTTCGACACATTATATGCGTTCGAATTTGTTGTAAGACAGGGCACCGTGTGTGCACTTGTCTTCCGCCATTTTTATGTCACACTATTTTCACTAATAATTCGTATTGCTTTTGCCACACTGGACACGCAACTATCCCACTTCTGATGTTAACTTAAGGGGAGGCGTAAGGATTTCAACCTTGAATAAATCCCCTGAATCAGCATACGTGACTTTTGGCGGCCATAAAAAAGATATCGCTAATATATATACCATACGTCATTTGGAAAAAAACATTTTGTGGTTGTGCCTTGATGTCCCTAAAAACAAAAAAGGTACAGAGAAAATGTAATCAAGATAAATTAAGCGCACGGTGTAGTTCTTAAGTGGAGCATACCGTATACATATAAAAAAAAGACGACCACTTCTCGTAAGATGGTATGAAAGCATCCCAAGTGAGACACCGAGACACCGAGATTAGTTTCCTCCTACAGAAAGGCTTTTCGACCACCCTGTACATAATAAAACGAATGGTGGTCAATAGAATCTAAAAAATAAATTAAAAAACGTCGATTTTTCCCGCTTTTAGGAATACCGCCCGCAAAAAGTCGATTAATTTTTTCCGACCAGGCAAAAACGTTTCAAATTTACAAACGCCGCCGGGCGACCAGTCGATCGACTTTTACCGCTCTTTGCGAACGAATCCGCGGGGTCGTTCACGCCGCAGGGAAATCCCAGGGGCAAAAATTCGCGCCCAAGTGTTGGAAAGCGTGTCGGCCGTCTTGGAAAAAAAAATCGGGGCGCGGCCGCTAATTCGTCTCGTTCGACGCGGGCTTAAGCAAATTTGGCGGAAAGATACCGCCTTATCAGTTGCCCTTAATCGCGCCTTATCGCCGTCGACAGCGCGCGATCGCGCGGCAGGAAACCGCGACTCCTGCCTGTTTTAATAACCTCGTACGCGCGAGCCGATTCGTTTATTGAAATCGTTAATAACCGTGTGTCGCGACGCTACCGAAAATATGACGGAAGTGGCGAAAATATCGGTCGAAAAGTTCGACAGCAAGGAGCAGATCCTGTTCGTCGTCGACAAGGCTCTCGGCCTTTTCGAAAACGTCAAACTCATTTGCAGGAAAACGGGACTGGTGAGTCACGTCGGAGAGCGATCGACGCGACGTTTGCTTTGCGATTTCGTTTCGCTTTCGGAGCTCCGGAATCGGTCTTCGCAGCGGAACAGCGAAAACGTTTTATTACAATTTTGCCCTCATTTCATTAATTTTGCTTAATAATAATAATAATATGAATAAAGAAAATAAACTCAACTAAGTTAAATTCCGATTCTAAAGATAATAATATGTTTATGACATCGTTATCCCCACTAGTCTACATTACATTTTACAATTTTAGATTCATTACTTCCATTTGGTCAATTTTTCAATTTTGCTTTCTAATAATAGTAATAAACCCAACTAAGTCAATTTCCGATTCTAATAATATGTCTATGGAAACATCGTTATCATCTCCACTTGTCTATATTACATTTTATTACAATTTTAGATTCATTACTTCAATTTGATTAGTTTTGCGTAATAATAACAATGACAGTAATAAAAAAAATAAACTAAACTGAGTCAAATTCCAATTCTAAAGTTAATAATATGTTTATGGAAACATCGTTATCTCCACTACACATCACATTTTATTAAAATTTTAGATTCATTACTTAAATTTGATTAGTTTTGCTTAATAATAATAGTAATAAAGAAAATAAATTCAATTTAGTCAAATTCCGATTCTAAAGATATGTTTATGGAAACACCGTTATCTTCACTAGTCTACATTAAATTTTATTACAATTTTAGATTCATTACTTCCATTTGATGAATTTTGCTTAATGATAATAGTAATAAAGAAAATAAACTCAACTGAGTCCAATTCCGATTCTAAAGATAATAACATGTTTATGGAACCATCATTATCTTCACTAGCCTACATTACAGTTTATTACAATTTCAGATTCATTGTTTCAATTTGATTAATTTTGCTTAATAATAATAATAATAATAGTAATAAAAAAAATAAACTCAACTGAGTCAAATTCCGATTCTAAAGATAATATGTTTATAGAAACATCATTATTTCTACTAGTGTACATTACGTTTTGTTGCAAATTTAGATTCATTGCTTCCATTTGATTTATTTTACTTAATAATAATAATGATAGTAATAAAAAAAAATAAGCTCAACTGAGTCAAATTCCGATTCTAAAGATAATATGTTTATAGAAACAGCATTATCTCTAGTAGTCTACATTACGTTTTGTTACAAATTTAGATTCATTGCTTCCATTTGATTAATTTTACTTAATAGTAATAATGATAGTAATAAAAAAAAATCAGCTCAACTGAGTCAAATTCCGAATCTAAAGATAACATGTTTATAGAAACAGCATTATCTCTACTAGTCTTCATTACGTTTTGTTACAAATTTAGATTCATTGCTTCCATTTGATTAATTTTACTTAATAATAATAATGGTAGTAACAAAAAAAAACAGCTCAACTGAGTCAAATTCCGATTCTAAAGATAATATGTTTATAGAAACAGCATTATTTCTAATAGTCTACATTACGTTTTTTTGTTACAAATTTTGATTCATTGCTTCCATTTGATTAATTTTACTTAATAATAATAATGATAGTAATAAAAAAAAATCAGCTCAACTGAGTCAAATTCCGAATCTAAAGATAACATGTTTATAGAAACAGCATTATCTCTACTAGTCTACATTACGTTTTGTTACAAATTTAGATTCATTGCTTCCATTTGATTAATTTTACTTAATAATAATAATGATAGTAATAAAAAAAATCAGCTCAACTGAGTCAAATTCCGATTCTAAAGATAATATGTTTTTGGAGATATCATTATCTCCACTGGTCTATATTACATTTTATTACAATTTTAGATTTAGATTAGATAAAATTGTTGTTACTGGCATCTCCAAAAAACCCAAAATGACCTCAACTTCCATCGCAAGGTTAAATGGTTCGATGAAGCCTATATGTATATTTTAGCGATATTTTTGAAACAATTTTAAGAAGAGAACGTCAGTAACAAGGAAAGTTTAGGTTTATCGTCCCTTATATTAGGAACAAAAGGGAAAACAAAAATAATTTAACAGCAGATTGATACCTAGCAACTTTAAATCATATACTGCATATACTTTCAGCAGAAATTTTGTTTGAAATTTTTGACGATCGCTGAATTGGTACAAATGGACCAGTATGATGTCCTCCGGGGTCGCCAGATCTCTCAATCTTGAATTTTTTTCGTTTTGTCTAATTTAAAAAACATTATTTGCCTTAATCCAGTCAATGCTAGAGAGCAGCTACAAGATGCAACCATTCAGGCAGGAAAATGGATATGATAATGACGAATGCTCTAAGAAGAATTAGCACTATGTGCCAATTGTCTGTTCGGGAGGTAACAGTTTTTTTTGTCATGTAGAAATTTGTTCATTTTTATCAAGTTTGCTAATATTATTAAGTTTATTAAGTACAGAATAAACAATAGTTATTCATTTTCAATTTTGTTTAATTTTCCTTGTGGGCACTTGAATACCTATAATTCCATGGCCAACTTAAGTTTTTCTTATGATATTGCAATTTTAAGGATTAGTTTTAGTCAGAAGTATCATTTTAAAAAAAGAACAGAATGTTAACTTTGAAAAAATACTATATTTGGGCTATATCTCGAAAACAGTTTATCTAAAAGAATTATTGACTACACCAATGCATCCTACTTAAAATTATCTATGTATATCAGTTTTGACTGCTATCTGGATTCCATCTCTGCTGATTACCGAGAAACCATGAGTTTACAAGGAATTTGAGACACAGAATACATCCAAACGTTGTAAATCACCGTATTTACATCGTGAGATAGTAAAGAGTGAAGAAAAACAAAAATACAAAATTCTAATATTGCTCATCAAACAACTTCCTGGAAAGAGAATTTCTAAAAGATGCTTTAGTATTTCAGCTGGAGCCTGGAACCTTGCGGTACTCCAGTCGTAATTTTTAAAAAGTTTGACGTCCTTCCATCGGTTTTCGCAAGGCTTTCAATATATATATATATATATATATATATATATATATATATATATATATATATATATATATATATATATATATATATATATATATATATATATATATATATATATATATATATATATATATATATATATATATATATATATATATATATATATATATATATATATATATATATATATATATATATATATATATATATATATATATATATATATATATATATATATATATATATATATATATATATATATATATATATATATATATATATATATATATATATATATATATATATATATATATATATATATATATACATGACAATTGTTTCGACAACACCGTGTCTTTATCGAATGTAATATTTATTTACAAACTACCTGCTACTATATATATCCACATATGACAATAAAACCTGACTTAATGTTGTTGTGAGAATTTAATTTTAATAATGAAGAGGTACTTTAATTGAGCAAGCAACACATTTGAATGTCTCATTTTGTTAATCGTCACAGCTTCCAATAAATTTCATTTTCTACTTTTTGTGGCTGTATGAAAGATATCAAAATTGTCGTCAAAAATGTGTTTTTCTGTGTTTAAGCGTGTAGCATAGTTCGAATCTAGACTATTGTATTTAAACGCTCTTTTATGTTCGTTAATACGTTTCTTGAAGGATGTATCTGTTTGTCCATTATAAATTTTTGGACATGATCCGCATTTCAACCTGTAGACACCTGATTTTTGAGATTTTGGACACTTCGTTTTATAGTTTTTTAAAAATTTTCCTATTGTGTTGTTAGTTCTGAAAGCTATTTTTAAACCAAATTTTGACAAATATTTTGAAACTTTTTCACTTGATTCTCCTATGTATGTAATTGTTTTAAATTATTCGTGTTCTGTATTAGGTTTCGGATAAAAATGTTGTCTGGATTTGTTTTTTATTTATAATTTTATCGATAATGGACGGATTGGAGTCGTTGTTCAGTGCAATTTGTTTAATGATATTAAGTTCTTTGTTGTAATTTTCTGTTGAGAGTGGCGTATTAAGAAGTCTGTGTATAAAAATGTGAAATGCAGCCATTTTGTGTGTATAGGAGTGATTTGAGCTGTTATGTATCACTGGGTCTGTGTGTGAAGGTTTATGGTAAATGGAAAAATCTAATTTGTTTTGTGTTTTCGTAATAGTTAAGTCTAAAAAATTAATAGAGTTTTCCTGGGTATTGAATTAAGGTCTGAAGATAATATTAAGCAATCTAATAAATCTTTCCGAGTGAAGTTGAAATCTACTAAATCTATCAAATCTATAGGTGGAATACTGGAATATACACACAAAATGACTGCATTTCACTCTTTTATACACAGACTTCTTAATAGGCCACTCTCAACCGAAAATTGAACAACGGCTACAATATATCTATTATCGATAACAACAACACAAACTCTATTTATCTGAAAACTAATACAGAACACGAACAATTTAAAACAATTACATACACAGGAGAACCAACTGAAAAAGTTTCAAAACATTTGTCAAAATGTGGTTTAAAAATAGCTGTCAGAACTAACAACACAATAGGAAAATTTTCAAAAAACAATAAAACGAAGTGTCCAAAATCTCAAAAATCAGGTGCCTGCAGATTGAAATGTGCATCATGTACTAAAATTTATATTGGACAAACATGTAGATACTTCAAGAAACGCATTAACGAACATATAAGAGCGTTTAAAAACAATAGTCTAGATTCTAATTATGCTACACACTTAAACATAGAAAAACACATTTTTGACGACAATTTTGACATTTTACATACAGCGACAAAAAGTAGAAAATTAAATTTATTGCAAGCCGTGGAGATTAACAAAATGAGACATTCAAATGTATTGCTTAACGATCAGTTAGATTTAAATACTTCTCCATTATTAAACTTAAATTCTCACAACATTAAGTAAGGTTTTATTGTCATTTTTCGTTATATATAGTAGCAGGTAGTTTGCAAATATTACATTTGATAAAGACACGGTGTTTTCGAAAGAGTTGTCATATGAATATACATAATTTCGTGAAAATCTGAACTTTTAGTTCTTATTTATTTTGATAAATGGATTTTCATCAAGTAAAAGCCACCTCAGTACAATGTATGGAATTCATTTTACAATTTTAAAGTGAACTGAAATTGTTAGTAAAGCTCTGAAGAAGCCAACAGAATGATTTGCGAAACGTCAACAAGTTCGACTCAATAACCGACGCAGGAGGAATCCACAAGTTTTGTAATTAGTATCACAGTAACCTGTAGAAGATTCTTAGAAAAAAAAGGAATACGACGCTATTGAAATTTCTAAATTTTAAAATGGAATAAAACACTTTGAAAATTTTGCAATCTTAAGATGGATTTAAATACTTGAAAGTTTTTTGGAAATCACCTTGAAATTTTAATTAATTTTCATAACTATAATTAATAATTGCCGCGTTTTGAATTCCCGCTTTCTGGCGAACCCGAGATCTGAGACGAGACGTTTTACAGCCAGAATCTCATGTTTACGGACTCAAATTTCTACCGACCAAAGACAATCCCCTGGCGACCCATTACATATCGGAAACAAACTTCGGCACAATCAAACACAACGACTGCCTAAAGGTGGTGTTTTCCATCAAATACATGACCCAACGCATCGTAAACAACCTCCACGACGAGAACGTAAGGCCCATATGCTTTAAAGACCTATCCAGGCTGTGCCTGGATCCAATATTTATCGAAGAGCTCGGTAAGACGCGCGGTACTGTGAAAGATCTATCTATGTTCACGACATAATGTATGTTTTAGTTGAGGAGGGCAAACACAAGAGCTTAATAGAAGAGTTCACCGACGCCATCCTCGAATCGGAGGAGCAACTGCCTCTCCTGGTAACGGTGGTGCACCTGTTCCAGAAGGGCCACATCGAAGACACGTCCCAAAATATATTGCAGAAGACCCTCAACGTTCTGAAATGTTCAGACACGACAGCCGAGGAAGCCAAATACTGTCTGTCTTTGCTGCAGAAGGTGCTCATCAGCAAAAATACGGCGTTCGACCAGTGGAAAATAAAGGTATTGCTGCGGAGGCGGTAAAGGTTGAGTAAATTGTCACCTCTTCATGTTTTGGTCGATTTCAGATAATAAGGGAAGTCCCGATCACCGAAATCGTTCCGTACATTTGGAGCGAGGACAACGGCGACCTCCAATACTCCGCCCTACTCCTCATCAATACCATCATCAAGTGTTGCAAAGGTGACAAGAAAGTGGCACTAATTAAGGAGATGAACCTGAGAAAGAACAGGGAAAACGTGTACAAACACATCATACTCAAAGGGGACCTGGAAAGGAACATGGAACACGAGCTCTACGTGTTGCAAACGTACATTTTCAGGTTCGTCAAATTGACCTTTTATTTTCGCCTTTCGCCTATAACGATACGAAGAAATAGTCGAGTTTAATTTTATATCGGTCGGACATAAATTAAACTGGGAAATACCGGATTTCAAATCGAATCATTTGCTTTTTTCCCACCAGCCTGCTAACCGAAGCGTTGCAAACTGAGATCGCGCTAAACGACAACCAGGTGTTCAACAAAGACGAATTCGAACTGTGCACGGAAGACATCAGACGCATTACAATTCTGATGGACTTCGACGAGGAAAATTTCCAAAACCACAACCGCTACTCGGTCGACAGTTTGTTTTTAAACAATACCAGCGATTCTAGGTATTCGTTGTTAAAATTCACTCAACTTCCCCACCCCCCTCCCCAACAGCCCCAAGAAAAAATAATACTTAAATATCTAAATCAATCCCAACCTAAATTGACAATGATTTAACGCGAAATTGTTTGGGTTGTCAGAGTTTCGCTTCACACATTTAGAAGTAACGAATTTTATGTTCTTTTAATTTAAAACTAGCAGGTTGTCGCTGGCATCATTCGCGACAGACGAGGGTTCTAAATCTAGCCACAGATCGTCGAGGAAAATCAACGAAATCATCGACTACGAAAACTTCAGCATTAACCAGCTGACGCTCGACGCCCTGAGTAAGTTTTGCGAAAAAACTGCTTCCCAATTCTCATTTCCCAATGCCGTGGTGTCAGGTATCGCTTAAAAAGATTTTAGGGCATTACAAGAAGTACCACTATAACAATTTTCACCAGTCGCAGATCGAGGAGAAACTCTACGAACCCGGCATTTTCGTTACCAGTGAGAGGTGAGTATCATTATCAAAGACTTTGTAGTTTAAACTGTTAGGTAGTAAGCCGTGGAACTGCAGACTTTTCGTAACCGGCCGTATCTTTCAGGATTGTCAAAATACTGGCGAAAATATTGCACGTCGGAATGGACCAGCCAGACGCCAAAAGCACCTCTTACCAACCGGCAGTGTTTAACTGTTCGCCAAGGACGCCGTTCTTCTTGGAGTTGTTTTCCAGGACCATGTGGCTCCTGTCAAAGACCAGGCGAGAGATGAAAGCGTCCACCATAACGGATTACCCGAAGGTAGACGCACAATCTCAGCCATTCGAAGGGATTTTCGATGCTCTCGATTTGCAGGTGATGAAAATTTTGGAGAAACAACTGAAGATGGCGTTAAAGAACAAACCCAAAGACTTTAAAGACCTAACCAATATGCTGTCGAACACATCTTTCAAGACAGTTGTCGAACAGGTTCAGGTAAATGCGAGTGGAGAGAACAAACAGATTATATTAAACGACTTTTTCATATTATTTTTGACCAAAATACTACCGAAGAATTGACGAAGTGTCAGCGGCCATGTTGGCTGTCGAACGACGCAAACTATTATTGGTTGAACGCGAGGTTAATGGCTAGCGCAGGCGCACATGAAATGCCCCACATATATACGTAGTAGCTACAGTGACTCACAGTTTAAATGATGCAGTCGCTAAAACAAAAACTAACCGGTTTGAATGTCTCTTGAGATCAAGTTAGTAAATATGCCTTACTTAGTTAACAATAAAGAATTAATTGAATTATATACAGTATTAAGGTCACAGCGTAAATGAAACAAAACAAAATATAATCAAATCAATAGAGAAAAACAACTGCATAATTTGAAATACTCCTGCTAATATTTAGTAGGGCCTCCCTCATTATCGATAACGGCTTGTAGTTTTCTGGGTATTGATTCATTTTCTAATATACTCCGGGGAAACTGTGTTCCAGACTCCAGCAATTTTTACTTTTAATTCATTCCGGTTAGATATTGGGACACTATTTACTTTTTTTTTAGTGTCTTAATAACATTTGGTCAGTTATAAAGCAACCAACCGATAATTGTTACAAATATTTAATTTTTGGGCACTAGCAACCTGCTGTCTTAATATATCCAAATACACATTTTGGGTCATGTTTCCTTCAATGAACCTCCACCCTGCTTTTTTCAATTTTAATTCTGATATTTTTCCATCGGCTCCAAATAAATTTATTTTGGTCTCATAGGCAAATATTAATGAATTCCAGAATTTCAAATCTTTATCAATAAGCATCTATTTCTTTGGCTAATGAAAGGCCTATTTCTGGCAGTTCCACCATGTAAATTGTTTTTTCGCAGGATTCGTCGACTTGTTTTGGGGTTACACCTTTATCAGAACTGTCTTTCCAGCTCGGCAGACATCTTTGGAGCACTTTTTATTGGATAATTTGATACCTCTCTTACAATCTATATTTCCTCACGTTTATTGAAGATCTTATCTGGAGCTAACCTTGATTTATTCTCGACCCTATTTTCGTTACAGTAACGCTCAATGATATGCTGAACAGTCGATGTACATTTATTTACCATTTTGGCTATGTCCCTTTGCATGTATCTATTTCTGTGATGAGTAATAATTGAATTTCTCTCAGAAATTGTAGTCCGACGACCCATTTTTTAAAAAATTCGTTTTACTGAGCAAAAACGCGTTTTAAAATGTCAAACTAAACAAAAAATAATTGCAGTAATAAATAAAAGCCTTGGTAAATTTCAAACTGATAGGTTTTGACCACGGTTAATATTTTTGCATCATTTAAGCTGTGACGTTAATATTGCATATATTCTTTATTGTAAACTAAGTAAGGCATATTTTTTAGAACGCTCTTTACTAACTTAATTTCAATAAGTTGTTTTTTGCCAAATAAACAAAGAGACATTCAGACATTTTTTAAACATAAAATAGTAGTCTGTTGTCTCCGCAGAGAGACAAGGAACAAGAGTTCAAAACCCTGCAACAACACAACCCGTGCGTGATCGAACTGAAAGAGAGGCTGACATTACAAAATCGCACTTTCGTCGACCAAAACAGGATACGCTGCCTGCTGGTCGGAGCGCATTTCCCGAAAGTCCTTGAAAAGGTACGAATTCGCGCTACCATCCCATTTGCGTATGTTTTTTATGTCTTGAAGCGAAACGTTGCAGAAAACCAGCGGGAACATTTTCGTGCAACTCTGCAGGAACGAAAAAGAGCTCGCGGTCTATAACATGAGCGACGTGAAAACCAACAAGATGGATTTTCAGGAGAAGCACAAGATAGAAGACATCACCCATGTGGTTGTTGGCAAAAATTGCAAACATGCGAACCTGTGAGTGACGTTGATTAATTTTCGCAACACCCTGTATATTTCATATTCCTGATATATTTCATGACCATTGCGCTATTTTCCATCCGAACGGCAATCTCCACCCAAATAGCACAAGGACATCCGCGAAACGTCCTAGAGATATGTGACGGAACATGGGGGTATACTGTTTCAGCTAAGGGACATCCTTAAGACGTCTCGAGGATATACGATGTTACTAATTGGAACGTCCACAGTATATCAGATACGTATGTCCGTAGGACGTTTGTTAGGACATACTAAGGATATCCAGTTATACTAGTTGAGACGTCATTAGTATATCCGACTGTGGGGATATAGGATCTTATATAGATATACCAGTAGACCTTTCTTATAGTTAGGTTAGGTTATTTCCAACAGCCTATGAGAAATACTGGAAAGGTAATGTCCAGTAGTCCAATTGGTTGTACGACTTCAAAAATTCTACCCCAGTATTTTGTACTCGCGTGTGATGGAACTAACCTATTGGGTATGGTTGGTGAAGTCATCACTGGAATAGCAGGCGATATTTGAAATGCACAAGTTTTTTCCAATTAAAGTAAAAGTGAAGGACTGCCGATTGACACCAATAATAAAACACATTTTATACACATTTTTTTCGATTGTAGATATGAAAAAATTGTAGGTCTATAATATAGCAAAAATATAGAACAACCTAACCCAAAGTATCTTAAATATAGGGTAATATACTATATCTTGAACTAAACTCTTGCAGAATAACTAATATTTGAAAGGTCTTCCGTCATTTTTTGGTGAAAGTAGCTCTTTTCAGCCAAGCAGCTATTGAATTCTCACATTCTTTTGAGGTTTGTGATGTGTTAGCCTTCTTATCCGCATCTGAAAATATTTTAGTTTTGGTTAGGTTTTGTATATCTGTACTTTATTAGAAAAAACGAGACTGATATCTTATAGGTTTAAAAAACAGATTTATAAAATCCCTACATCCGCCTTTTACGCAAAGGCTTGATTTGACTCTGATAGTACTCTCATGAAAGTGATCTTAGATGCTAATTTCCACGATGATGTAGGTATATATACGTTTATGTATTTCATTTCATTAAATACACAGCTGATTAAACTCTAATCGGTAAGATCTCTTTCATGCGAGTTTCCTAGTTTTTTTTGCTCGTGTTACTATCACCATGAAAACAAGCCTTAAAAAATAGGAAAAACTTTTTCAGAATTAACCATTTTAATATGAAAATTGTACTTTATGCAAGATGATTCCTAAAATTAATTCTTTGTTTTTGGGGGCTGATTCTTGCATCCGTTTTAAGAAAAAAATATACTAACTATACTATATAATTAAAAATATAATTTTGTTCTGGGGGATTTTCTCTAACATTGTTTATTTAAATAAAAAATTAGTTTTGTATGCCTAAATTTAACTGCTCAAAAAGCATGAAGAGAAAGTTAGTTTTATCTTAACTCGGTCCAGCAATCACTCCTTAAAAGAAGTATCAACTAAGCAATCGCCATAATATATAATTTATTTATATTATATTTACATCCTATTTATTTTTAAAAAACATAATATCTACTTACCGAATATTAACTTGGAAAATTTTCATTTTGAAAATTTATTCTTTTTCTTCATGCCGAACCAATTAAATTTTATTGCAAGTTCATTTGAAATCTGCGGGGTCAGAGCTTATTTTACAAACTCATAACTGCTGCCGCCTCCTGATCAGGTTAGAATTTATCAAATCTTATATATTACCATAAAGCTTTACTTACATGAGTTATTGGTTCTTCAGTAATAATAATACTAATAATACTAATAATAAAAACACCGAAAGCATATACCGTATACCGCCGACAAAAACAAGGCTGAAAAGATGGCGGACGTCGAGACGGAGAGAAGCCGACGAGACTCGAGCGAATCCGGCACGGCACGTCAAATGGGACCTTATAAACAACTATATTATTTTTACGTTTTTGTAATCTTTTTACTTAGGCAATCCGTATTTTCTGTGGCATTTTTATTAAAGAGCGTGTCTGGTCTCGTTCGAGTCCAAAAATAATAAAAACAAGTTGATTTTAAAGGTTTGATTCCGTTTTTTTTTAGGACTTGGCAACACTGACGTCGATGTAGATATGCACAAAAATGTTGCCAATAAAATGTCTCCCAAAAAAACTAAGTATTTTCCTACTCAGTTGCTCAAAATTTAACTTTTTAGGTTTCATTTTGTTTTACGGTTTTTCACTTTTTTCCCTTATTTCTATTCTAATGTTCCCATTATGGCGCACGGGCCATCTATTTAGAGGATATCTGTGGTATATCGTGTAAAGTAAAT
Organism: Cylas formicarius; assembly: GCF_029955315.1. NCBI lineage: Eukaryota > Metazoa > Arthropoda > Insecta > Coleoptera > Brentidae > Cylas > Cylas formicarius. The sequence continues at coordinate 6,731,190 of NW_026844341.1, read as the reverse complement.
TCGCAAGCTATCCATTCAGAGGGTATCCCTGGAATGTATTTTACAGTATATTCTTAGTATATATGCTAACGTATATCCTAAGAATGTCCTCGACATGTCCCGGGACATGCGACTTAAATGGGACATTGACCGGATATACTGGGGATATTGTGTGCTATCTGTGCACACACTTAATTCGCTTTTCTCTGAATAGTTAACGGGATCTGAACCTATTTTGAGAAAATACTGCAGTAAAAAGAGAACAGTTCCATCGACACACTGTCGGCAGCCACGTTAAACGCCGCTATGACAGTCAGTGCATATTTACTATTTTTTTCATAGTAACTCTAAAAATTTCTCTATTATCGGCAAAGAAAAGGACTATATATATATATATATATATATATATATATATATATATATATATATATATATATATATATATATATATATATAGTTTTTCGAGTATTTTTTATGCTTCTTCTTCTTTTTTACTAATCACTATAATAATTATTGCAGTTGCGGCAACAGACCGGGTCTAGCATTTTCTGTCATAGTCAATCACGAGGAAAAGATTAAATTCATAGCCAAGGACGAAAGAACTGCCTGCCACTGGGTAGATGCATTGAATATACTAGCTGGTATGTAAGTATACCACTGCGCCAGCTTGCGCTGATATTAAACAACTCGGCAGGAAATACCGAAAACCTAAGCAAGTATTATGCGGAAGAACTCAACGAGCTTGTCCAGATGGACTTGAGATTGCAGCTGATGGACCTGCAAAACGTTATAATCCCGAAGACGCCGCCACCAGTACCGCCCGTCCCAGAGGATCCCAGGCCGACATTAGCCCCCAAACCAAGAGTCAAAAAGCAGCGCAGTCGCATTCTTTAAAATTTTTGCCATTATACATACTAATTTTAATGCAATCAAATGTAGAGTTTATATTGGAGAATATATGTCTGTTCTTTTTACGAAATTCTACTTTAAAATAGCCGGGAACCATACGTCACGCAAAATTTTGACGTAACCGCTTTGTACGGTGTGGGTTGGCTACACTGATAAATGTGATTGACGGTTAATAGGTTAAATGACCGGATTTTTTTATTTTAATTTTTAGTTATCCGCATAAACGAACCTATGTGATTGGAAATCATGGCATTAAATCACCTTGGCACAATATTAGAGCTTTGTTCTACGCGAACCGCATTGAGCTTGCATCGAGACCTGCAAAACAAGCTTTCGAGGAACGTTCGACATTTTCGCAAAAGGAACACTACAGAGCCGACTAAAACCGAAACAAAAGTCAATCCGGGCAGTTTGGAGACTCCATTTAGTGACGTGCACCTGGAGACTAGAGATTTGAGCGGTAGAAAACTGTGGAAACCGTTCTTGTTTACCGTGGGTTTTTCGGGTGCTAGTTTTGTGGGGTGCGCGATATGGGAGTACGAGAATATGAGAGCACACGCCGTCAAGATGCTCAAACGACCACTGCGGAACAATCCGGATAGTTTTCGCAATCATAATTTAGTGAAAATAGCTGATAAATGGTGGAATTCACTAACGCCTGGTCAAAAAGTCTTTGCCCCTATCTGTGCCATCAATGTATTGGTATTCTGTGCGTGGAGGGTGCCCAGATTTCAACCGTTCATGCTTAGATATTTTGCTTCCAACCCTGCTAGTAATCATCAGTGTTTGCCAATGATTTTATCTACATTTAGTCATTATTCGGGATTGCATTTGTTGGCTAACATGTATGTGCTACACAGTTTCAGTACAGGTGCTGTGCATAGCTTAGGCAAAGAGCAATTTTTAGCTCTGTACCTCAGTTCAGGAGTTGTTTCTAGTTTTACAAGTTACATGTACAAAGTGTTAACCAAACAACCAGGGTTGTCTTTAGGTGCTTCAGGCTCCATAATGGCCGTTTTGGGTTATGTTTGTACCCAGTACCCCGACACACGACTAGGAATTATCCTAATGCCTTTTTTTACTTTCTCTGCCGATTCTGCTATTAAGTTTATAGTCGCGTTGGATACTGCTGGGGTGTTTATGGGGTGGAAGTTCTTTGATCACGCTGCCCATTTAGGCGGAGCTGCTATGGGCATTTTTTGGGCTCTGTGGGGCAACCAGAAGATATGGGGTAACCGGGAACCTGTCCTACAATTTTGGCACTATCTGAGAGGCTCCATCAAGTAATTTTCATTGTATTCTAATTTATATTATGATGTTTTCAAATAATATTGTGATTATTTATATATAATTAAAATCCGAAATTGTTTATTCATAATTTTTACCCGAGTTAATTAGAATGTAGATATAGATATTTGAAATTAGCAATGCGCTTGGCCAGCCTCACCATGGCTAATGGAACTACGCCAATATGTAACACAACTAGAAAAGGAAGAGGGAACGAAACCATAACCTATTGCATTGTTTTCAAGCGTAAACTTTGCGATGAAATTGGATAAAATTTGCAGAACGTGCCTCTTTGAAAAAAGCAATCTGAAACCGTTATTCGAAGCCTACGTTCCGAGCATGGTGATGTCATTTGCGTCGGTTCAGGTACAAGAAAACTACAGTTTTACTAGTTATGCGTAGCGGTTACTTCGTTCCAGATGGTCCAGGGCGACGGACTACCGCATCAAATTTGCACCCAGTGCATCACAAATGTTAACAAAGCGTACGCGTTTAAACAGTTGTGCGAAAAATCTGATGCGTCACTCAGAAACTATGTAAACATGAACTACATGCCCCAGAATAACATTGTCCAAATAAATGAAGTCAGGCATGATATATTTGAAAACAACGAAGTTCTGCCACAGAATTCACTATTTCAAGATATTTTCAATGACCCTGAACAATCTCTGGTTGATAATTTCACTCAGCAAGCCAATACAGTGGTTTCAGACCTGGCGGAAACCATGCAGAGCCTGCAAACCATAGCAGAACAATGCTTGCCAGCCTCTTGGGAAAACGACAATCAAATATGCCCAATAAATGCTGACGAAACGTCCAACAACTTTAATTTGGTAGATAATTTGTACAAGTGTCAGTTCTGTGAGGATATATTTAAAGATGAATGGTCCCTATCAGAACATACTAAAAATCATTCTTGTCAGGATAAATATTTCTGCACTAACATTACCAGCGAGTTGACCAAGAGCATGTTGCTGGAGTATTCATTTGATACAAACTCAAAGGATAATTTCATGTTTGAGAATATCGAGCCAGCCAATGAGAATTTACTCTGTAGTGTAAGTTGTTTCTTACAAATGTCTCACACACTCTCCCAATACTTTCTTGATATAATTGACCATAGATATGTGACAGAACATTTACCGACCAAAAGTATCTCAAGAAACACCTAAAAGATATCCATTTTCTGGAAACCAGTTGCATCCAGGAGGAAAAGAAACACAACTGTACCGCCTGCGGCAAACGCTACAAACAGTATAAAGATCTAATGCTGCACATGCGCACCCACACTGGCGAGCGGCCACTAAAATGCGAGATATGCTCCCGTACCTTTGCAGTACCAAGCAGCCTGCACAAACATCAAAAAATACATAAAGAGAAGCAGTACTCTTGTAATATATGCGGCAGGAAATTCAATCAGTCTTCAAATGTCACTTCGCATATGCTGACACATTCCGGTATTGATTGATTAGAGTTCGCTAATGGTATACGTTTTTATGACATAATCCAGTATTTAAGTTTGGAAAATTTTTAAGAAGATTTAACCGCAGGCCTACCTCTCTTGGCTTTGTTTCTCTTTGTAAATATATTTGCAATTCCACAATAACATTTCAGAACCTTACGTCTGTACTTTGTGCATACAAATCCTGAAAGCTGATAGATTTTTATAGAGTTTCAAGGGTGAGATTCCTCGATTATTACTGGTTCATGCAGTGAAAAATCCATCCTTACTTTTAAAATACAACAGTCCGCATGGCACAGTTTTTGTAGCGCCAACATCTTAAAGACAGCCCTGGCTTGTGGTACAGGCCGCAAAAAGAATGGTCTCCTCCACTTTACAACAGCCGGGTCTTAAAGTTATTTCGAAGTCAAAACCATAAAAGGTCGTAAAAACGGTATATTGTTTGGAGAACTCTACTCCCGCAGAGGGTTATAAGGAGGTACCCCCATTACACTGATAATGCAACATTTCAATTTCTTAGTTTTATTACAAGTGAAGGCCACAAATACAAATTTGCAAACTATTTAATTAAATTTTGCTTAATATAAGGAAGCATCAGATGAATTTCGAGCATGGCATTCACCTTCTTATAGCCCTCCCCCATTTTGGTCGAACCCATTGTTACAATGGTATCATTTTAGGAGAAAAACCTCACATGTGCTCAGTGTGTGGTAAAAAGTTCTACACAAATACCAATTTGGAAATTCATAAAAGAATACATACGGGCAATAAACCCTACATATGTAGTTTCTGTGACAAACCATTCAACAGTAAGTAATTTTTTATACCTCCATATAACTTTGGAAAATTTTCATTTTTGCACATTACTAAATTTTTTTAGCCAGCACTCAGCTCAAAAAGCACATGATGGTGCATACAGGAGAAAAACCCTACACTTGCTGGCAATGTGGCAAGTCATTTAGGCGTAAAGAAACGCGAGACACGCACGCCCGGTATCACACGGGCGAGAGGCCTTATGCTTGTAAAGTTTGCAACAAGAAATATATAGCCGCTAGTCATCTACGGGTTTGTTGTATTTATGAGGGCGTTTCCAGTTGTTATCTTTTTTGTTTTTAGGATCACATGAAGAGCCACAATGATATACGCAAATTTGATTGCGTCATTTGCATGAAAAAATTCCTGGATCTGAAAACTTTGAAGAGTCATATTTTATCGCACACGGGTCAAAAACCCTACTCGTGCAAGTTTTGCGGCAAGTGTTTTGTACAAAATGGAGGTCTTATAACTCACATTAAATCATGTCATAAATAAAAGTTCTACTGCTGCCTCTGCCAGTGATTATCTTCAAATAACATGTTTCCATTTTGCCCACTATGTTTCTCAGTAGGGGAAACGGTTTAAAACTATTTTAGGCTAAGATTATTGCTTCAGCCCCAAAACAAAAATTGCCTTCAGAATCCATGTGAAATGCTTGGGGCACCTGAAAAATTCCAAAAAAAACAGTATTGCAGGAAATAGAAAGATGTATCCATGTACAGTATGTTTCTAATTTTACAAGTGATATTGTGAGAAAATATAACTTTTTCTTAAATGACCAACCACCCCTTTAAAATCAAATTCGAATTCAAGACCACGAACAATATGTTCCCACGGTTCCTCTTTTTGTTTATATTATTCAATATTACCAGTATCATTCGGCTGTTTTGTTTTGTTTCTTTAAATTAAATGCTTTTGCAGCTTAAGGAAGAAGAAGAGGAAGTTGCCTTTTTTTTACACTCTCGCGGCGAAACTGTAAACTATGCTCTGTCATTTTGTAACATGGTCGGCTAAGGCGATCCACGTGTTATTAAGTTTTAACGCAATTATTTTCGATTTTGTTATAAACGTTTCTTTAACAAATTTGAAATCATGAAGTTGAATGTGTCGTATCCCGCCACGGGCTGTCAGAAACTGTTCGAGGTGGTGGACGAGCACAAAATCCGTATATTTTACGAGAAGCGTATGGGTCAGGAAGTAGAAGCCGATCCGCTAGGCGACGAATGGAAGGGTTACGTGCTAAAAATTGCCGGCGGTAACGACAAGCAGGGCTTCCCCATGAAACAGGGTGTGCTTACTAACAGCAGAGTACGTTTGCTTTTGTCGAAAGGTCACTCGTGCTATAGACCTAGACGCGATGGAGAACGTAAACGTAAATCCGTAAGAGGATGTATTGTCGACGGTAACCTCAGTGTTTTGGCGCTGGTAGTTGTGCGTAAAGGCGAGCAGGAAATTCCTGGTTTGACCGATACAAATGTGCCCCGCCGTTTGGGCCCCAAAAGGGCGTCCAATATCAGGAAGTTGTTCAATTTATCAAAGGACGACGATGTAAGACAGTACGTAGTAAAACGTCCTCTGCCGCTGAAAGAAGGCAAGAAGCAGCGATACAAGGCACCGAAGATTCAGCGGCTGGTTACGCCTGTAGTGCTGCAACGCAAGCGTCATCGTTTGGCTTTGAAGAAGAAGCGCTGCTTGAAACGCAAAGAGGAGGCTGATACCTATGCTAAACTACTGGCTCAGAGGAAGAAGGAGTCAAAGGCACGGAAGGAAGAGCTTAAGAGACGTAGGTCTGCCAGTGTTAGAGAGAGCAGGTCCAGCACTCACAGTAAATAAATCTCTGTTCATATGAGAATTTATTACGATTAATAAAATATTTTGGAAATTTGTTGCGTTTTTATTTTAAAATAGTTTTTAATTTTATTAATGGTACTATAAAAATTGAGAATTAATTTTAGTCAGGGGTTTATATCTGGAAATATTCAATTAGTTTTAAAATTATCATTTAAAGACCCTAAAAAATTACACAATTTATTTTGGTTTAAAGTAACGGCAATAATTAAATATAACCACATTGCCCAATCATTCTTCTTCTTACTTCTATTAGCCAAAACTGGTAAGATCATTCAGCCACTTACAGTTTAACATTTTCTTTATAACCTGAAGGGTGTCTTAAATTAAAAACGACTGAACGAATCCATCACCCTCCAAGTGGAGTAAACTAATGGAAAATTCTTGCTTCGAAACATTCAATCGATAGCACAAAACGACCTCTCCGGCTCTCGCCAAGGGCCATCCGATCACAACCAGCGTGGAAGACAAAAAAAAACAGGCGGGCCGACAACGATTTCACACTTTATAACATTCATTAAACACTTACAACACTAAATCCATACAATTTCAAGTTTTTTGGGGACGATTACAGAGGATTCTGTCGGGAGCTAACGAAGGTTGACCCGCCATTAGCAATGCTCACGACAGAATCCTTGGCCTAATCATAGTAATCTAGCTCAACAGAAGTGAAGAAGACGAACCTAACCGCAATTCGGTAAATCATAAAATTATTCCAAGGATCGTTTAAAATGCCGCTCGTTCTAAAGGATGATAAATCGTTCATCGAAACCATAAAGTAGGTATTTTAGACAATATTACTACAAATAATCCACGAAGTGTTTTGCCAGGCAATTGAATCTGGTCGTCATCCACTTTGAAGCTGAGTGGGCTGAGCAATGTACGCAAGTTAACGAACTGTTGGACGCTGTTTCTAAACAAAAAGAATTTTCCAACGTGAAGTTTTATAGTTGCCCCGCTGAGGATTTGAGCGAGATATCATTGAAATATAAAATCGAGGCGGTACCGACGGTGATTTTATTTAAGTCTGGTGAGCAAATAGACCGCGTCGAAGGCGCAGACGCCACCAAAATAACAGAGAGCATTAAAAAACACAATGTCAGAAATGAGGTCAAAGAAAATGAGCCCAAAGAAACGCTGGAAGAAATGCTAAAAGCTTTAATTAACCGGTCAAAAGTTATGTTGTTCATGAAAGGCGACCGGGTCACACCGAAATGCGGATTTAGTAGGCAAATGATTGAAATATTAAACAACGCGGGGTGAGTGTTTCATTACTACGGTTTTTCAGTAGAATTAGTTTTGTGAAATTTTAGAGTTGCTTATGACACTTTTGACATTTTGACGGATGAGGAGGTGCGCCAAGGGCTGAAAACTTACTCAGACTGGCCAACTTATCCACAGTTATATGTGAATGGTGACCTTATTGGGGGCCTAGATATTGTAAAGGAAATGGTTGCCAGTAATGAGTTACAAGCCACACTGAATGGATAAGATATACTTTCTATTTATAACATTTTAATTTGATACAATAAAGTCTGAAACAATCTTGTTGAAGTCTTTTGCATACTTGAGGTGGATGTTGTGTTTGCCATCTGGATACCTGTGCAACCTGGAAACAGCACATCAGATTGAATAATTTGGGCTAAATTTTTGCACCTACTTTGCATTTTTAATATGATTAAGCAGGTACTCAGGGTGCTCATTGAGCACCATCGGATCTTGATCGCCATGCAAAATTAAAGTATCACTTTCAATCTTGGCAAGGCAAGACTTGCAAATATCCCCACCCCTCTCATGAATTTGAATCATAGTATCACACCAGTTATTCCACATGCTTTGCAATCCCCTCTCAGTATATAATTGAATTAGGGGTGCCTTCATTTTATCTGACCATTTGTTTAGGTCCCTGATACTCTCAAATGCCTCTATATCTTTGGGAACAACATAAGCATTTGCTCCCCACACAACAAGTTTGTCAACATTTTTGGGGTATTTGGCAGCCAATATGAGGCTTGATATGCCTCCATCACTCCAGCCGAGTAGAGAAAACTTATCCACATTTATTTCCTAAAACCATATATTAGAGTATAAAACCAATGGAGCACCACTGTAACCTTTAGGAAGTTATATGCAACCTCTGCATCAGAGGTATAAAAATCTAAATTGAACAGTCTATCTGGTGGTCTACTGTGTCCATAACCAGGCGGATCCCACGCAATCACCGTAAATTTATTCTTATCCAGCTGCTCAATTTGGGGCTTAAAGTCGCTCCAAATTGTACCCAGAGCCCCTGGAAAACAAAGAACATTTTTGGGACCCTCACCAACCTTCACATAGTTAATAGTTTGTCCATTCACGTGCACTTTTGACTCCTGCAATATTTTCATTTGTTTTTTATTAATTAAGTTTGGCAGTCATAGTACACCTTACTTTAATAGATGTAGAGAAATGTTTACCGGCCTTTTTTGTGGCCGTAATTTGGTTCCAAAGGCGGTTGTAGTTCGTAAACTTCATGATTTATTCATTCTGAACATAATTATTGCGACAGGGGTCATAAATTATCCATACAAAATTTTCCATTAAATACTGATAACCTTTAACCATTGTAGAAATTTAAAACATGGACATTGTACTTGCACCTGTAGCTCATTAAGAATAAATTATTACATCACAGAAATCGTTGGCCGAACGATCTTTATGAATGTCACTAATGGAACCAAAGAGGAAGAAGACCATAAAACAGGTGATAATTTGGTACTTCAAAAACCGTCATAAAAAATGTACACATCAACATGAGGTTTGGGCTTAATTTTTGAAAATTGCGCCGTGGAAATGTACTTAACTATTTAAAAAGATGATGAACCCCGAGGTAGAGGAACACATTAGGAAAAATATCACGTGGCAGAGGTTGCCAACCCATATCAAACAAGTATTTGACAAAATTGAGGGATACAAATTAGGATTAATTTATATTTCATTTGTAGATTCTTAATAATTCTTCTAAAGAATATGAACGATCTATTATCAATTTTAGCATCAAGAACCAACTCCGGTACCGGGGAAATTTAGGTAATTTATTAAATGCCTTCCCCGTTTCCCGAATATGTAATTGTTGCCTTTTAGTTCGACATGTGTTCAAAGATGAGAAGAGATATTATGAGAGAGTCGTCTCATATAGTAGAGAGCGTCTCATGTTGTTTCCATATCATCTTGCTGACATGATAGTTAAAGGTCTTAGGATTACACCTTTTAACTATTATATTTCCGTAGTGGAAAGGTTGATGCAGGCTGAAAAAAGTTACGATACCTTGCCAAACTTCACAGCCGCCGACTGTAAGTCATTAATCTTCAAATGTAACAGCAATGTTTATTATAAACATTTTAGGCCTAAGGCTATTAGGAATAGGTCGCAATGAGTACATCGAATTAATGAATAAATCGAGGTCTAACAGGGGTCGTTTGTTTGGGAGAAAAAATGTCAGAGTACTCTTACCCACTGTGCCCGTTAACATTCACATAGAGCCTTGGTGGAGGGTAGAGGTAGGCCTAATTTTGGAAGAGGATGTGAAGGTAATACAATTAGTGGAAGTGTGTATTAAATTTTTGAATTAATTTACTTTACTCACCTTTAAGATGGTTAATGAAGATGAATTAGCAGTTATTGATAAATTAATAGATTTGGGGTCACTGAACGCCGGTGATTTGGATTACCTTATAGTACTTAGTTTGTACAAGTAAATGAAAATTGCATTTCTTAGTAATAAGGGACTTGAAATTATAATTTTGTAGAAAAGGGCTTATTTATTTAGATGTTCCTATAACAGCCGTTGATAGGGTCAGGGTTCCGCCTTTACAAGGGTTTGTGATGAATCGCATTCTTGGCGACTACTTTGAGACACTGTTATACAAAATATTTGTGTCAATTGATGAACAGACAACTGTAGGTGAAGTGAGTTTAACCCAACTTTTGGGTAGGGGTGTCTTTAGAATGTCCAATTTGTAGCTAGCAACAGTTTTGGAAATAGAAACAGAACTTGTTAAGCAAGCTGTTTCTCTGTACTGTCGGCTCCAGTTTGCGTGCAAATTGGACCCAGAGACAGAGATTGAAAGATCCAGACGACATCCATCCTGGTTTGACCTGGTCATTTTTGCTAACAAGTAAGGGTCGTATCTTTAGAAAAATTTAAATTTATTAGGGCAAAAATATAAAAAAAAAAACGTTATGGCTAGTTAAAGATTTGCTTATATATGTTGCATTGTTATTTTTTGCCATTTTTATTTCTGCTTTCATCCTGCAAAATTTTAATAAATCAGTAATTATTTTTCGAAACACCCATTGTGAAACAGATCACGGACCGACATCACACCCCTAACATTGTCATTCACTGCCACGACCGGTTCCCCGCTCCTGGTTTCCCCCACCACAGCCGAATTGCCCTCTCCCATAAGTCCCGTGCACCCGTCTTCAGCCGGGAACGGCCTCCGGGTCGCTTTCCTGTTCGACTCCGCGCTCACGGCGTTCCTCATGATGGGCAACCTGTCGCCTGGTCTGAAACGACACGCGGTTACCATGTTCGAAGTGGGCAAGCTGCAGCACGAGTCGGTGGACAGTTTCTTGGCTGAACTGGAGAAAGTTTCGGCGATGGACGCAGATGGGGAGGGTGAGGCGCGGAGGTTCTTCGATCACGCGGTCATTTTGAGGTGATCACATCGCAAAGAAGACGTCTTAACGGATAGCAACAACTGAGCTGAATCAGTTGGAACCTATAATATGATTTAGTATCAGCTGTCGCTTAAAGTAAAACCACGACGACATACCTAAACAGCAAAGAAAAAAATGTTTTTTTTTAAATGCCATCTCAAACCGGACTTTGAGTTCGCCAATGTCGCGAATTTCAACCGACAAAAAGCAATGATCTGAATATAGATTCTGCTCCATTGTTGCTGACCGCGTAGGTGTAAATGAAAAAACGAGACTGTTCTTTGTAGGTCGACGATCTTAGCGCTGCGCAAAATGGCCGGACCTGGTCTGGACCTGGTACGCTTGGAGAGCCTAAACTCTCTCGACGAGGCCGCCTGTCAACGTCTATTGCGTCGCAAGTACCGCCTGCTGGTGTGCATGGCGCCTCTTGGTCGCGACGTTAGGATAGCGCCGGTGCCTCCGCCTCCCGTATTAGGCCCCACCCACCCGGAGATCAACAGCCTGTGGTTCCGGTTCTTTTTGTACCATGTAACGGGCTACGGGCCGCCGAGCCTGCTTCTTTCCAAGGGCACCGCCGTCAAGCAACTGCCGAGGATGTTTCTGGGCTTCACCAGGCTCCTGGTGACGTCGTGGTTGCATGAGCCGGCGGTGGTGCCGGTTGGCAATTTCTTGTACGTGAACGCGACGTTGCAATTTGCTCCCGTGTTAGTACAAGGTTTCGGAGTGCATCAGCCGGCCGAAACGAAAATACTGCCCTTCCCGTTTCGGAGTGGAACGCCCTCCAAAGCGTTCGACCCCAGCCCTTTGCCGAACCACCCTGTTTTATCTATTCTGGCCGAAGTTTTGGACCTGGAGCACAGCTGCGGTTATCTGACGTTCGCGAATGTAGGCGTCTTGGATTTTGGCCGTCCCAAAGGGGCGGAGCGGAGAGTGCAACTAAGAGGTGGGGGGAAATCGGGGGCACCGGGAGCATCTAGGACCCTAAAAGAGGCGGTCAGCGAGGAAAAACTGAGGACTCCTGTGGAATCGCATTTCGCTGTAACGCCCGAGGACGGCGCCAGCCGCTCGTCTCCTACCAATGGGTTCACCAGGTATCGATATCGCTCTTTCGGTCGATTGAATATGATTTTATTTCGTTACGAAATTTTTTGTTTCAGCCAAGATTGCAGCACCCTGCTGCAAGAAGAGCTCGACCAGCTGGCCATAAAAGAAACGACCTCGAACCTAGACCGGAACGATTCGGTCGAAATGCTGCTGAGTCCCACGGAGGAGCACGTCGGTATATTCAGTCGAGAGTCGCCGGAGGGCGCCACCGACCATGTAGTCAAGGGAAACGGCGAAAGTTACAAGTTACCGGACCTCCATGACGACAGCCACAAGGTACCAGTTTCGTTTATGGTGTATACAGAGTGTTATAAATTTAATTGTTAATTTTAATCTTAGATGTGGACTCTGTTAGATTGTCACTTCGGGGTGCCGCTCTTCGACGCCGACGCAAACACGAAAATCTGTGACGCCATAATTTCTGCCGGCCTCGCCGAAGCTGAGAGGTAAGAAGGGGTGGGGGAGCACATCAGGCGTCTACAGTCAAAATTTTATTAAAATTGGTTGTTTTATTTAATTTAGTTATGAACGTAAGAGTAATGTTTAAGTATGTGTGTGCCTGCCATTATCCTATTTTTTTTTCAGTTTAGAACGTTTGGCCGAGTCCAGTAAAAATCTGGGAACGGTTCTGCTAGATTTTATATCTCAGTGTCAATACATTCCGGGTGAAAACATGGAGATAATGAAGCGGGGCAAACTGGTCCCGTTGCCAACGAGGAATTTGGTGTTCGATAACGGCAGGGTCAGCGAATGGACGGGAAAGTGAAGTTCGTCATGTACATTCCTATCAAATACGCGAAATATTTTTATATTTTAAGGCAATAACTTTTTATTGTAATGGCCGGCGTTCGTTGTGTAGCCTTTTCAAAGCAATTTTAAAGGATTAAAACGCAATATGTTTGCTTAATGTATGCCGAAATCACAGTTAGGTTTCTGTAGAAATTTCTTATTTTAACGTACTTAAGTCGTGTCCTTTCGACAAAAAGAGGTTGTTATGTTGTTACCATTTCACTTTTTACCACGTTGCATTTATTTATTTTTGACTATTTCGGGGGCTTCGGTTGTGCTGCGGCGGTAGTTCAAATGTACCGGGCGGCATTTGGGAAGATTACATACTAATTTCTCCTGTCTAAAACGAGTATCGTCGCAGCTGTTGTATAGTATTGTCCTAAACATTCCATTTTTAAATATATTTTTTATTTCTCGTGGGTGTTTTTGTTTTTCTTAATGCACATTAAGTGGAAAACTACTAATTTGCCTTTATACTGAAAAGGAGCACTTTGAGTTTGCTTCGTTTGAAAAACTGATATAAAATTATGAATGTACAATTAATGAGAAAGATAGTAAATAAATTACAAAAGATGCTCAAAATGTTGTGAGTGATTCTGCAAAGACTCTCGAACTCTCGACTCATGTTGACGTGGAGCTCTTAGATATTTTGATATTCACCTCGCCAGTAAATTCTACTTTTAAGTGTACTCCGTAAAAATGTGCCGGGGATACTGAGATCTGGAGACCTGGCTGGCCATCTCACTGGCTCATTGTTCCTAATCCATCGGCCATCAAATCTTGTCGAAAGGTAATAAGCAGTGCTGAAACCACATGCTGTTGTAGTGGATCAAAGATAAATCATCCAAATAGTCTTCAAGCGTTGACGTCAAAAACTAATTCACTATTCAGAATGCTCATAAAAAATGAGGACCGGAAATGTTAACTTGGGAATTCCATGTTAGTTGTGTTGTGGGTAAATTAAACAAAGTATGTTATCCGTTTCGGCTTCTAATAAACTATATAGGTATAGATACGAAAAAGATGTTGTATAATACTAATTTTGAAAGTCATATTAGATATGGAATACTACTGTATGGGAGTTGCAGAGACATGGAAAAAGTATTTATAATACAAAAGCGTGCAATCAGAATACTTCTAGGTCTACAAAGTAGACAGTCGTGCAGAGGAAAGTTCAAAGAACTTAATGTCTTAACAGTAACTTCAGTGTTCATACAGGAGTGTGTCATGTACTCTTTAAACACAGACACAGGGACTGAAAATGGTCCTTATTAACACTGCATAAAAATATTCAACACCCTCCTGGAATGGATACAAAAAATTAGAACTGATAAAATCTTAAAGAAAGAAATTTTTAATATTCTAGTCAGAATGGAACCATACACTATGGAAGAGTTTTACACCAAGATCAGGAAATTGTAAATACTGTTATTTAGACGCTATTTAATGTATTTAAATAAAGATATATTATTATTATTATTATTATTATTATTATTATTAATATTTATGAATACATATAAAAGACTAAATCAAACTTGTGGTCAAATTTCTAAAAACTGCCTAGGGTTATTAATGCTCCAGATATGTTCATTGTTTCGATGGAATAGTCCACAATTTGTAAAGGTGCATCTATTCAAATCACATTTACTAAAAAGGCAGGAAAATAGGGTCTCCTTTGTAGCCCATTACAGAATTGTAATCGCCTTTCAGGATCACCTTGGAAGTTATGAATTTTGTAGCATTTGAAATGACTTTTTTTAGGTTTTTCCAAGCAGTCGTATGAGAACTTTTATTGAAAGGAATAAAATAATTTCACATTAATCTTCCTCATTCATTAGGTAAATTTTCTTTAGTTTCCTCATCCATTCTGTATCCATATTTTTGTCTTAGTTTTTCAAACAAAGCAAACTCAGCGAGATTTCTATCCAATACTAGTAATAACATAGTAATGCACTAAATATTGTCATCCACAGATTTGAAAATTCATAGCTTATTATTGTATGAAAGTTTTTGTTCAATATTTCGAATATGGCGACCATAAGAAAAAATAAAGTTGATGATGGTTTGAGAAAAACGACACGTCGGAAGGGATTTTTGACCTGGCCATGAGATGAAGCCTAAAAAGTTCCAATGCTAAGTTTTAAAATAAAGACAAAAAAATAAAAACGAAAACCGCCATATTTCCGGATGTAACAAAAATAACTTTAATTTCAAAACGAAATATTAATGAACTCACCGATGCGCAACTTTGCCCTAATTTAAATCATCCTGTACCTATTACCTTTACCGAGATCCTAATGGTGAGAGTTGCATTTGAAACACCCGGTATATATACATGGTCACCAACCCAACCCAAATATTGCGCCCATTTTTTAAAATAAAACACATAACGGGAGGTGAACTTGATGTTTTGCCCTCATCAACAAACGAGTTTTCTGGCGCCCTATATTTTATTCTTTGAATGTTGCACAACCAGTTTTAAATTATGCGCACCTTTCTGGGAAAGTTATGACCTTACAAAATTTTAAAATTCCTCCGCCCTCAACCAAAATAAAACTTTCTTGTACCATGGACTATCTTAATTTTAGGCAGTCAATATTAAATTTTGCCCATTTTCCTCGGAAAGCGGGCAAAGATAAGCAAATGCACATCGAGAAACTGCGATAGATTCCTACAATATCGATCGATTTTGACGTCGGAACGTTCCGTAAGGGTTTCCATACAAGTAGTTCAAAGGACTAGGGTCTTATAAGTGACAAAATTATTTTTTTACCGGCAGACGAGTTTCGATGGATAATATTTTATTTACAAGAGTATTTACATAATGGTACATTTTGAATTTATGCCGATGTTCCGATTTAAGTGTGGGTGAAAAATGTGAATCGTTACGTCAGTTCCGTCGGGAATGCTGTCGAACACCGCAATTTGGTCCAAGATTTTAACATCGATAAAAAAGAAAACGCGAAAGTTACTTGAAAAGGAGAAAAACAACAAAACCGGCGTTGTGCGCACCCGCCCTGTCGAAGGTTCCGCGACTCTCGACGACCAGTCTATTAATAAAGGACGCTACTTGCCTTCCCGTTCGATCGTTTTTGTCCGGATAACCCGCAACTGTTTTACGCACGATCTCGATGGGCACGCGCACTCGTTTCTAACTCTGTTTGTTGTGCGGCACTATCGCGGTGGGCGGCGGTTTGAAGCACTGAAGCAAGAACGCAGTGTAGATCACAAAGGCAATGCTCAGCGCGAGTAGCGCGTACATAAAGATGTTCAACTCCGGCTGCCTGTACCTGAATACGAAAGGAAAACACTATAATTTTAAACGGGCAGGACAAATTGGATACATTCAAATAGAAACTCCCCTTTCCTTAGGCTTTACCACCAAAATCACAATTTAGCGACGCATTTGTCTTCTGCATTCGGATGGCACTCTTCAAAGCCTACCTGATCAAAGTTCTAGTCTTTCTAAGAACACTCGAGCAAAATATCAACTAATTTTTGGAAAGGTAATTTTAAGTACTTTCCAATAATTTAATAGAGCATTTTTTCGGTTGTTAATTAACTATTAGATTTAAAAATAATATATTGAAGCCATTAAATTCTACATCAAGTGTTTTTGGGAATGATTTCATAGAAGTAGAAAATTTTGCATAACAAAAAAGTTACCGAAATTTATTTTAAATGCATATATTCCAAAAACACCCGAAACGGTACTACATACCTATATCGACATTACTTTTCGTCTATTGTTGGTTCAATGTTGAACGCCATGATCACAAATTTGGTCGTTCGTAGGGATATTCCGATACTAGTAAATACGAGTAGGCACTCGATACTTTTGATTCGATACCAAGTATTTATAGCATCGAATCAATCTTGCGATATTTACTCGGTATCGAAACAAAAGCACTTGGTATCAAATCGAATCAGCCTCAGCATTTAAAAAATTAAAAAAAAAAACGAACGCGTTGTCTCGCGCTAGCCAAGCCGAACTCGTCCGACTTCACTCGACCGAGCCCGAACCAAACTCGAGAAAGACGTACGCCCTTCATTTTTTTTCATTGTCAACCAACATAAATTGTCAAACATACAAGAGATTGCTTACGATTAATTGTATTTATTGTAATCATCGGTTTATTATTCCAATGCTATCATGGAGTTTTTTGTTTAAAGTACGTGTTTAACGTGACCTAAACATTTATAATAAAAGTTTTCTTTTCCTTCTTAATTTTGTTTTAATCATTGTCCTTCAACGTTCATTGTTAGTTTCCTTAAAATAAATAAAAATAATAAAGTGCTAAAAGTATCGATATGAGTAAGTATCGATACTTTAGGAGTATTTAGTTGAGTAGTATCGAAAAAAGATTTGAGTACTATCGAAATGAGAACATCCCTAGTCGTTCGTGCTTCCAAAATGATATTGGAATATTTGTTTTCAATAAAATAATAGACCATCCTCCGCCACAGATCACCCTACAAATCTATTTTACTCTACCGTCCTCTTCTTCTTTTCTGCCATTAGGCCATAATATACTATAATCTGTGAAACCATCTCTGACTTAACTAACCTCGCTTAAGCCTGATAGATGGCGCGACTCAAATTAAAATAAAATTTAGGAAATCCCACGACACTATCTCTTATAGAAAAAGGGAGTACCCATTTAAAAATGTTCAATTTGTGTGACGGTACTTGTCTTATAAATATAATATTAAACCTCAGATGACTTTATTTCTATTAACACCCGCATAATAATTTATTCCTTGATAAAGGACCACAAAAAAGCCGAGACGTAAAGTGACCCTTTTCGTCCTAGCTATGTTTGCTGATAACAACTCGCCTGTTCTTTCGTAGCCACTCGAGCACGTCACGTTCGGAATGTAAATCGCCTCGATAAATGCTGGGGAAACGCCTGCGGAAGTAAACGATCGCGGGCAAGTTGGTAACGCCCCATTTACGCGCGTAGCGGGCGTCCGCCATCTTGACGAAGGTTATGTCGAAGTTGTCGGTCTCCTGATCGATGTTCTCCAGCTTGTCCATGATATGTCTACTTTCCTCCGAGTTCAACTCGTCTAATAAATAAATATGCTTATGGGGCTTTAATGAATTCTTAACAATAAACAACCGTTAGAAAGCGTGCCATTTTATATAGGGTGTTTTCTAATTAATTGTCAATAATTGAGGGGGATTTTGACCCTATTTTAAAAAGAAAACTTTATATGGACACATGTCCTAAGCGCCTTAACTTTTGAGATATAGGGTGGTAAAGTATTCAAAAATAAAATATATTTTTTTTTATATCTATAATACACTTTAGATATTTTAAGAAATTTGGCTCACATGTAGTATGTATCAAGAGGCATTATTTAGTGTACCACATTTTTTTTAAATACACCACGGGTGTGATGGTACGCCACTGATTTCTCTTAAAATGAAAATTCTGAAGAAATTTAATTTCTTGATTTTTTTTCAATCCGATGTACGGTTTTCGCTTGAAAAAATAAGAACACACAACATAATATGCAGAGAAATTAGCTTTCAATGTCATTATTTTTTTAAGGAAATCAGTGGCGCTTCAACTCTTTTCTTCATATTGTCGGGCACTCTTTAAGTAAATCTCCAGTGTTTCTTATTAATTGGCAACAATCTCTTATTCCATCCTGCAGCTCTTCTACAGGGTTAACTGGGGTGCGGTAAACCAAACTTTTAAGATACCCCCATAAGAAAACTATTAAAATCTGGGGACCCAAGGGGCCATGGTTGAGGTCCGTCGCGATCTACCCATCGGTTATTAAATGTTTGACTTAAATATTCTCTTATCTTACTGCGACACTAAAGTGAGCAAGCACGGCGTCATGCATGAACCACATTCTGTTCCTAAGCAATATTAGCAAATCCTCTTCGAAAAATCGGCTATAATTAGGGCCATTTGGACTGGCTGGCAGAAAAAGAGTTCAATTAAGTCATTTCGAACAATTCAATTCGGTTATTATGAATATTGATTGCATTTCTGGAATAGTATATCTTGTTGAAACAAGAGGTAATGCGCAATTTTGTCCGAGAACCATTGACAAAAATTAACACAATGCTTGGACTCCTTGAATGCGGCCTAACCTCACAATGCGAGCCACATGCTACAAGTGTTCTAAAAACTGTGTTTTTAAAGAGCCGAAGAATACCGGAAAGGTTTTTGTACACCAGGGATTAAGAGTGCACTTACCTTGAGAGATCACGTCAGTGCCCTCGAGGTCACACTTAGTGAGGTGAAAATTGCTAGCAGTCAGAAAATCGACGAACTTGAAAAACAAATACGCGTGATTAGCGATGAGCTAAGGAGCCTAACAACAATTTTATCTGTACTCTGGAACTCAATACAGTGGGTCTCCATGGCAAGATTCTGCATGAGGTGTCTGAGCGGCAAAAGAGGTCGCTTAACTTGATGCTCTTTAAAGTCTCAGAATTTAAAGAAGAAGACGATTTGTCTAGAGCAAAAATGAGATCTTACTGACTTCCCAATTAATGTTGCTAGTGCAGTGAGAATAGGAAAGCGTAATAAAAACAGTCACCAGTCATTGCGCCTGACTCTAGGCTCAGCTGAAATAGTTCACAGATTGCTGATGAGTAAGAAAAATAATGGACAGAAGCCGCAAAATATTCCTAGAGGCTGACTTTACACCTGATCAGCGCTAGGAAGTGAATGCACCAAAGAACGTGTTGAAGGAAAGACAGCGAAATGGAGAATCTAATCTCTTTCTAAAATATGTAAACGGAGTTCCTAAACTCATTGCAAAAACCTAGACAGACCTTCTCATCGCGGATTGGCGGACCCCTCGTCCTTACTTATATACTTCCAAAATGTTAGAGGATTGCGCACCAAGCTTCAAGAGAATTTGGAGCGAACCTGGAAAGGCTGGTTGTAGAATACCCCAGTCATAGGGTTCCTAGGAGATTTTAACATGCCCAACAGTTGGTGGACCAACAGTTGCAATCCCTTTGGCGGGAAGCACGCATAGCGAGATCGTATCCACTAATCTACTATCTTACCTATGCTCCTACCACAGCCTCTTCCAGATAAACACAGTCACGAACATTAACGACAACCTTCTGGACCTAGTGTTCGCACAGGTTGGCGGAATTTTAATGGTTGAGGCGGACAGTGCCCTGATGCCCCTCTCCTTTTCCTTGCAATGTGATTCAGTACATTTCAACAGTTCTGGTCTAAGGGGTAACGGCCTTTATAGAGATTTTAAAGCAATGGAATTGGATCCAGTGACTGACTTTTTGTCTCAGTTCCAATGGGACAACTTATTTACGAACAAAACCCTTGACGATATGGTTAACGTGTTCTACGATATAGTTTATTTAGCTATCGATATTTACGTTTACTTAAACAAGTTTTCGGCTAAGAAGTTTCGAGTTTAGTTTTCCCCAGAGCTTAAAGAAACAAAAATTGAGAAGAAGAAATCACATAAACGACATCTTGGGACCGGGAACGTTAAGAATTTTTGGAAGTTCGTCAACAGTAAGTGCCAACTAATGAACTTCTACCGGAGCAGAAAGCCCATACATTATACATATAACATAAGGAAGGCAATAAGGAATCGTGACTTATTGGGTCTAAATCAATTC
This sequence comes from Cylas formicarius, assembly GCF_029955315.1. NCBI lineage: Eukaryota > Metazoa > Arthropoda > Insecta > Coleoptera > Brentidae > Cylas > Cylas formicarius. Next base: position 6,710,667 of record NW_026844341.1, on the reverse strand, counting down.
AGATTTTGGGCTTTATTAAGCGTTGTACAGAGTGTTCCGTCTCTCAGATTACTATTATGCTTCCTCGTGCTTCCAAACCTGGATTATTGTTCCTGTGTGTGGTCACCTTTGTATAACGTCCACATACAGCATTTAAACATAACATTGAAGGAGCATCAAGGAATTGAGGACGTCGATTACTCGGAATTGAATAACTCTCTTCAACTTCGTTTCGTCGCATGCATAAGGATCTCACCATTTTTTATAATCTACTGCACTCAATCGCTTTTCGGACCAACTTGACTGCTTTCAGAGTGCAAGAATATTTAGGAAAGAACTTAAAGACTGTCAGTAAAACTATTCCGTTGTCTGACTTCGGAATAGTACTGTATAACATTGTGTTGGTGCCTCACTACTGTTATATGTGTTCTTACTGTCGTGTCGACTAACTATATTAATATTAATATTTTGCAAAACCAATGTTTGTCATATTAGGGTAAGGTTTTCATCTATCTATTTCATTCTCTTTTATTTTATTTTATTTTGTTGTTTTCTATTTCGTTTGAATCTTATTTTATATTGGACGGTTGGCCCATTGATAAATAAATAAGTAAATATGTTATGGTTACGGGCACAATAGAAAATCGTTCAATGTTTTCCAAATCAAGACGTGGGAGATATTCAGATTATATTTAATTTTTCTAGTATTAATCGTGGTATTAGGAAAGCGCTCTTGACATAATCGCCTAGCTTCTGGCCCTCTCAAATCAGCCAAACCAAACATAAAATGCATATCTGCCAACTCCTCATTGGCAAATCAGACCATTCCTTTTTAAAATAACAATGCCGGGATATTTGAAGCACCAAATTAATAAGACGCGAAGAACTGAATTTAAGAACTAATAACAAATAACTGTCAAACAACAGCCTTGACAATAGAATTAATAATTCTTAAAGACAAAAATACACCTCAGAGTACTTCGTATTCGTACAATTAGTTAAGTAAGTAAATAATAATATTAACGATATTCTTATGACTATGCGGAGAAGAGGTTTTTATTTTTTTAAACTAAAATCGTACATCGGATTAAAAAAATCAAGAAATTAAATTTCCGGAGAAATGATTGGAGATGTGAGAATAATTTTTATTTTAAAAGAAAACAGTGGCATACCATCAATGTCTGCCAAAATAGACAGGCGAATTTCCATACGCCCGCCACTGGTGCATTTGAAAAAATAGTGCTTTTTGATGTGTGTGTGCCAAATTTCATTAAAATATCTAAAAATATTAAAAAAATATATTTTATTTTTGAAAATTTTGCCACCAGGATATGTGTTGATAAGAAGTTTACTTTCTAAAATAGACTCAAAGATAGCTCAATGGGTAATTGACATTAAATTAAAAAATACCCTGTATAGTGTTAAAATTACCCCCGTCTACTCACAGAAAAACACGGTGACGAACTCGTTCTCCTCCAACAACTTCTCGAGCATCTTCTTGTTGACTTCCTCAATTTCGTTTTTGATCTCGAACACGTCCTGGGAGGTGAGCCAATCGAGCACCCTGTCCGCCTGCGTCAGGTCACCGTCGTACACCATCGGTTTCTTCTTCCGGAAGTACATCAACGCGGGCAGGGTGTGCAAGCCTTGCTCCGCGGCAGCTTCCGCGCTACAAATTTTCACGAAATCTATGCCGAACAGGTCCGCTTCGCCATCGATCTGCTCCAGGTTCTCCAGGATCTCGTCGCACTCAGGACAGTCTTCGTCATCTAGCAAGTCGAGATAATAATAGTGCGCGAATGGAAATTGGGGGGTGAAAAATGTGTTCATGAGAGATTTTAAAATGTCACCTCTAACTCCAATCAGTTAAATATGCTGATACACTAATACAAAAGTACAGTTTCTATGGAACATAATTTAGCATTTATGACTACCATTTTATTATCACATGACGTGAAACGCTAATGCACGATATGCACATAGATCTTTCAATGTTTCAATCATAAAATAAACAGTGTTACAATAAATAAGGACAGCTTACAAAAGAAAACGGCCAAAAATGGCGACTCGCTCAGCAGCCTGGTCAGCATGCGTTTATTGACTGACTCTATCTCGTCGGCGAGTTCTCTATTATCGTCGTCGATGAGCCATTCCAAAACTGACTGTTCGTTCTGCAAGTCCCCCTCGAACAGTAGCGGGTTGCCGTTCCGAAAGTAAACCAGAGCAGGAAACGTTTTGATGCTGTACCTGATCAAGCGAAGTTTTAAGGGAAAAGAGAACTAAGTGAACAATAACTAAAATCCAAAACATGAGATACAGAACTCCATATAGAGGTGAAGAAATGAACCGTTTGACACACAAGGAGCGTCAAATTACCTTTTGGCCAGCTGGGGATCCTGGATTCGCACCAGGTGAATGCCGTAGACGTCGCATTCGTCATCGATCTGCTCGAGTTCCTCCAGTATCTGCTCGCATATGTGGCAGTTCTGCTTGTAAAAGTACACAGCCAGGTACTGGGTGTCTTCTACCATCGACTCGAGCATGACCCGCGTGATGAGCTCTATACGATCCTCGGTACTTTGCTGGATAAGCCACTGGAGTACTTCTTCCTCCTCCTCAAGGTCGCCCTCGAACACGCCCCCCACTCCCTTCTCGAAGTACATGAGCACAGGGAAATCGGTCGCTCCGTATTTCTCCGCTATTTTCAGGTCTTGCGTTTTGACGAACTTGATACCGTGTCGTTCGCAGTCGTCGTCGATGTTCTCGAGTTCCTCTAGGATGCGCGCGCATTGCTCGCAGTCGTCGCTGTCTGGGTTAACGAGATGAGTTGCAGTTAGGGGCGTGACAAAGTTTAGTTTCTTAAAGGGACAACTGAGACGTTGAAATTCTTTTGGAAAACTAATAGTTGGTATTGCGTCGCTCGGGAAAGACAGGTCGGTGCATTTGAACTATTCAATATTCCTGACATGTAGTTCTTATTATTCCTTCATATACCACTTCTATATCTCAATATACATTTCCTATACTTTCATATATGATAGGTAATGTAAGGCTAATGTGATTAATCAATTAATCAACAATCAACAATATCGATGAGAAAATTAGACTAATAATTTTCTATTGGCGCTATTTGATCCCCACGCCCCAGTTAAAGAAGAAAGCAAAGATTTAAAAACTAAAGATAACACTAATAAGAGAGAAGAGGGTATGATCTGTTGATAGATATAAGAAAGTAACCAATTGCTTTTGAACGGATTATCCAAGGGTGGTCATTAACATACAATGCAACAAGATTATTATTATTAATTAAGATAATTATTAATTATTAACTAAAGTAATAATCTTGTTGCATTGTATGTTAATGACCACCCTTGGATAATCCCATTCAAAAGCAATTGGTCACTTTCTTATATCTATGAACAGACCATATATCTAGATTCACAATGCAATTTAAATAAGTACAAACAAACTTGGGTTACTCTAAAATAAATTAATATTAACTTAAGTAGTTTGAGTGAGCCTGAAAAAATAGTTTATTATAATTATAAAATTGCATTACATTACAACATTATCAGAACAATTCTTTCAAAAATAATTTGCGCTTTTGTTTCGAAGTTACAAAAATTTCTGATGTTCATAAATATATCCACCAAATTAAAACAAATGCCAGTGGGGTTGACGAAATATCTGCAATTATGCTTAAATATTGTAGTCCTTGTGTTGATAAATATGTCACTCATATTATTAATTCTTCTATAAAGATTTTCATCTGGAAATCCATTACTCCCCCTCCCGATAGTTTTAATGACTTGAAAATATTTTATAATTGATTTAATCAAATATATAATTATATAGTTGTTAATAGAATAGTACCAGGAAGTGAATGCGGTTTTAACCGAAAATCAAGTACTGCGAGTGCTGCTCTTATAAATGTCATGGATGATATTGTCCGGGCAACTGACCAGAAACTGATGAGTGCCATAATGTTTTTGGTTTATTTGAAGGAATTCGATACGGTGAATTATATGTTACCAAGCTAGAGTTCTATGGATTTTCATCTAATTCGTGTAAGCCGATAGGAGCTTATCTTTCAAATCGATCGATCAAAAGATATTCCAAAGAAATTTAAAATTTCTCTGGGGTACCGCAGGGTTCGATTTTGGGTCCGATATTGTTTTTGATTTACACTTTCGATTTTTCAAAATCATTAAATTTTTACAAGGTTCGAGTATTGTATTGTTGTTTTAATTTTAATAATACCGCTGATAATCCAGAGGTTTTCATGATCTTACCATGATTAGTGATCTTTCTCGTACCCATAGCTTAAAGCTTAACCGATTAAAATCTCATTTAATGATATTTGGAAATAAAAATTAAGTTAACCTCCTAAAGTAAAATATTAATGTAATGTTAGATAACACTAAACTTTCCGTGATTAGTTCACTAAGGAACTTGGGAGTAATCATCGATAATGACCTACGAGATGTCTTTCAAAAGGCATACATGTCACTAAGAATTTTATATAGCAAACAGGGACATTTTAAATTTTAAAATAAATTAACAAGTGTGCGAGTCACTTGTTCTTATACATTTCAACTGCTGTTTTGTGATTTATGTTTTTTTTTATCACAGAATGCTTGTGTACGTTTTACTTTGGGTCGTCAACTTGGCTTGCAATGGAACATTCGTCATCCAAGTTTAACATAATCTCTATTCATCGACATTGCTAACTTCAGGTACAGAAACAAACTAACGATGCCACATCATCAGAGTGCCTTGTTTCAGAGATCCTTTACATTCAACCCAATTCGCTTCTACAATTCTATGTCACAGAAATTGAGTAACTTAAATTTAAATGTATTTAAAAAGAAAAGATGTACAACGAACATGTGCTATAAATACAAATTTTCTAAGTTATAGTTTCACTAATAAATGAATATACATTTTTATGTATACTTCAATAAACAGTGTGCAATTTATTAACTATATTAAGACTTCTATGTAGTGGTTCAGTACAGTAGCTATTGAAAGCTAGACTGGGCCACTATTGAGCTCTCTGGATAGTTTTTCTTGTTGTGAAATGCTGTTAATAGATATGTTGTTTCTTTTATTATTATTATTATTATTATTAATGTTATTATTATTATTATTATTATGTGAAAACTGATTTTAAAAGTTCTACAAGCAATGTATGTCATCGTCAGATTGTTAAAACAAAACAAAGTTAAATCGAAGTTTGAGACTAATTCACTGGTACAACAACGATCCAAGTTGCCCGCATGATAGATCTGGTTTCCAGTCAATTAGTCTATAACACTATTCTACATTTGAATAATTCTAATCCTCTAGACGTTAACAACCTAAATTCAAAATTTCTTAAACACACTGAAACTTTTTTAGCTAACCCTATACCTCATCTAATTAACCAGATGTTCGAAACTGGAATATTTCCAGAACAGTTAAAAATACGCAGGATTGTGCCACTACAATGTCCCCTATTACAGTTATCCTTATAATAGATAAGTTCGTCGAAAAAATCTTAAAGATCCCTTACTGAACCATTTTGAAAAGCATGAACTCTTGTGCAAAGAACAGTTCGCTCTAATAAGTCTTGTTGGGAGCATTGTCGAGGGCGTTGACGCTGGTGAAATGGCAGACGCCACCGAAGGCTTTTGATTGTGTGGATCATGGAGTGCTGATGCAGAAGTTCGAGTGGTATGGCATCAAGGGCATGCCTCACAGATTATTTCGCTTTTACCTGAGCGCCAGCCTCCAGTGTGTCGAAGTCAATGGAAGATTCAGTAGTTCTAGCTAGCTGCTGTTCATAGTTCACGATTTGCCTTCCCACATACTATGTAGTACTATGCGGATGATAGAATTCTCTTATCGCGAGCTAGGAATCCATATGAACCTAGTATTGATAGTGTGGCGCTGGGATGGTTCAGCTTACAGTTAAACGAAAATAAGACGAACCATCTTATTATCTCTTGTAGCAAGCTGCACCATTTAAATAATGCCCCGGTTAAGGTACTCAGAGTCTGGATCGATCGTTCTCTTTCCTGGAAAGATCACATTTGCCACAAACTGTCAAGTCAATTGCTTTTAATTAGACACTGAAACAAGTCAATCATCCCTGTCATGTCAAGACTTGCTTATTTCGGATTGTTCCATTCCCACTTAGGGTACACTTGTTTTGTGGGGCCCTGCCCATAAGGCTTTTCTTATGCAAAAAGAGCAATACGTGTGATTGCGAGTGCTATTGATCATTGATCATTCTCTAAGCTTAATATTTTGACCTTACCCTCACTATTTATTTATAATGTTCTGTTGTCACTAAACTTTGTAAAATAAATAAACAATTTGTATAGGATATTGCATTCTATACTGCAGTTGAGTACATCCCTGTTGCGTCACGAGTGTCTCCATAATACTAATTGGAATTTTTGTAGCTAATTCTTGTTTCAATGTTTACTAAATGTCTATCTGATATTGCTCTTTATGAATGTTATTAGAATGTGTTTGATCTTGCGTTAATTTGTTGTTCTTGTAATATATTTAATTAGTCTAAAGTCTATTATTATTGTTATTATTATTATGGGATATATATATATATATATGGAACTACATGTCAGGTATATGGAGTAGTTCAAATATACCGACCTTCGTGGCTTGAACGATACAATGCCTACTACAAAATCATGACAATTTGTGCCAGAATTGTCCCCCACCCCTCCCACGCCCCAACATAGTTAGGTAATATATGCCGTTTGATACAGCCCCAGTGTACAACTGCATACCTAAGCTAAAATGAAAAAAAAACACGCGCACAATGCGGCGTTAGCCTCCAAAAACGAAAACCCAACTTCACATTCAAAACAAGCAAATTCCAAGCCGTCTATAAAAAATAAAGAACGTGTGATGTTTCATGTGTCGTCCATAGAACTAACCAAAATCTGGGTTTAGAGGGGGTTCATTAAACTCATCGGTACCGTTTACTACGACTGCGGCCTCCTGAACGCTCTCTTCCTGTTTCTTCTGTCCCTTCCTGCTCCTGTGCTGCTCTTCCATTTCGTTGCACAGGTCGCAGAGCGTCTTGTTCCCTGAACATACCGCAAAGCGCAAGCGCACAATTCATTATGATTACTCTTCAATTTTAATTCGTTCAGTTACTCCGAGGTAGGCCTCATGCTTTGCTATACGATCAAAGGCGGCGCGGACTTTCTGGTCATCGGCGGCAGACGAGGTCGTTTTATTTGTTTTTGCAAATTAATCAGTCGAGAAAACCATGTTTCAATAGTATATTATGCAACAAGTGCGGTAAAAGGCATTTGACTCACGAGTTTATTTGACACGAGCGGAGCGAGTGTTTAATAAAAATGGCTACATTTTTGCAAAAGAACATGAATACATTCATTGACATGTCGGATAGAATTTACGCAAAAAAATATTTTTTTCTACTCCCGTCTGTAAAATATCTAATTATCTAGCGTGCGGTAAGCGTCACTTTACCACGTCAGTTTCGTTTGTCACGAATCGGAGCCACTTGGGAGATATACGAGATTTTACGGCACGGGTTTGGGAGCAATCGGATGTTTTCGGAGATATTGAATTTTGATGTTTGTCAATTCTGACGGTCATGTCAGTGAATGTATTCGTCTTGTTTTGCGAAAATGTACCCAAAAACGGTAATAGCGCTCCGCTCCGCTCGTGTCAAATAAATTCGTGAGTCAAATGCCGTTTACCGCACTTGTTGCATAGTATACTATATTACTTTCGCAAAATCGATGAAATAGATTCTTTGCGAAAGTATACGCGCTCCTCACTAAATTCGAGATCTCGGCAACGGTAGGTCCTAAAGGACCGCCATTGGAACAGAAATGATCAGCGTCGAAAAAAAAATGTTTTGTTATTGTCTGTCGGTTCTCTGTTTTCTGTTTCTGGACATTTCCAACTATAACTTTGAGTTAGACGGTCCAAATTTTGCTCGTTTTCAACCGTCCACAGGATGCAAAAGATATTTGAAAATGGCCGCGGTCGAAACTGGGCGGCCATCTTGTTTTTTTGTTTTTTCAATTTTGCACTTTTTTTTGGAGATTGCTATGGAACACGATAAGTAGCTGAAATTTGAAAATGTCGATTTCAAATTTTGTAAGCAAATAATGTTCGCTCCCTTGACGGAACCTATTGAAAGTGGGAAAGGAAAAATTGACGAAAAATTAACGAAAAGATCACGAGAGTGGGTGCTATAAATCCTTATTCTTCATAATTTTCCAAAATGTATAGGGTGTGCCCGAACTGAAAATTGGGGTCCCCTAATAATGGTAATTGATCATAACTAGAAGGCTGTGCTTCAGTTGTCACTTTTACAGATAAAACTTTTGTATTTAAAGTTTTAATATATTGTACAGGGAGTTGGGGATATTCCGTGCTATATTTAAAAAGGGTCTCTCAAATTTGCAGCTATAGACTTCAAATTTAGAAAATATATAAAAGTCCGTACTATACTATACTGTAGAAACTGGGCGCAATCAAATATCGCCAAGTATTTTTTAAAAATTTTGGAAAAATTTGTTTAGGTTATTTTGCCTTCCAGAAAAAAAAATGTTTTCTCGCAAACTATTAACCCGATCGTCAAAATTCTTAATCCCGGAATTGTGGAAGATACGGGACTATAATAGGCATTTTTTCGATTGTATACAGGGTTTTTCAATTTTAGACAAAAATCTAAAGACCCCAAAAATTGTCCTGTTCGTGAAAAATATGGCTAATCTGTTTAAACAGTATGGAAAGCTACAATTTTTATGTTTACGGTTTTCGAGATATTTAAAAAAATCCATATGAAAATCGCTATATCTCGCACTCAATCTAGAGGCGATGACGCAATTTACTTTTACGGCGTATTGCATAGTTTCAGAAAAGAATTATTTCCTCGAAAACCATTTACTCTATTGGAGAAATTCGTAGAGCAGGAAACGTGGGAGATCCAGTGTTATTTCGAACATTTTTTTAATTATATGGGCAAAAATTTTAAAAAATCCTGAAAATCTCAGTGCTTGTGGATAAATTATGTTAATGAAAAACGTCAAAAGATGAGATAATTTGGTTTAAAAAGTGTCATTAACTGTTTCCAGAGCTAGAATTTTCGAATTTCAGGAATCATACAGCGTGTGCGATATATTTGAAAAATGTATTGGGGAATTTCAATTATTGCCACAAATTTTTGTATTTACCTAATTTTAACATGACTTGGAAGTTCGGCAGGCGCTTATTTGAACGACATTTTATAAAGCGTGCACAATAAAATTACATTCATTTTGCGAAAGATCCATAGTGGTCCGCAAACAATGAGTTCCCCTAAAACAAGCCGCCAAGTGTCATTTTACCGAGTCACTTGCGTTTCCCACGGATCTGAGTCACTTCGGACACTTCCGGGTTATTACCGCACGGGTTTGGGAACAATTAAGCACTCGCTTTGCTGCGTTTGGCCCGTGGCTAAATAAACTGGTGACTCGAATGCCGTTTACCACACTTGTTGCATATTATAGTCTTATGCTGTACTATATGTTTTAAAATTTGCATTTTGTGGTCCTAGAGTGCAAGGTAATATTGTAATATTTGAAGATATTTGTCATTCATTTGTCATGTCATGTCAATAATTTTAAATAATGTGTCTGCTATTATAATAACTGTACATTAGAACATATTTTTTAGTTATTTTATGCAATGATTTCCCATAGTATGTTTTTTAATGCGGGAGAGTAATAAAATGAAAATTTGCAATGACTAGGATAATTAAATCATTTGAATATCGTGAAGTTCAGATAAGTTGCAATGGTAGTTAAGTATACATGATTATAATTATTTTCACCGAAGGACAGGCTAAAAAACTAAATAAAAAAACAACAAATTTGAACTGATTAGCCACCGTAGCTAATGAAATTCAGCGAAAGCAACCAATGATTAGTTAAACAAGATAGGCATTTCTTTTTTTAAGTGAATCATGCAGGGACAGCTGGTTCATATGCGCTGCAGTGGTGCAGAGCTCCCAAAAAATTAACAATTTACATGAAAATAATCATAATTAAATAGTCTAACTAAAATATGTTATTTTATCAGTAATAAAATTCATAATACTTCGCATTCGCATCGTCATATTGATAAAAAGAAAATTTTTTGAAAGCGCAATGTTATTATATATTTGCAAAATATTAAGAAGCCCTAGCCATTTTCAACCACGAACTTAATGACTTATAACCCCCTTGCATTAAAAATCAGAGCATAGTTGGTGTTCTTTTTTTTCTTAGATAAGTACATTATAAAAATTATTTTTTATTTAAATAGAAATAAAACGCACTATGTACCAAATACGTTTAAAAATTAAAAATATTTATAAACATTGAGGTGAGATTTGAAATACAACTTAAAAACAATAACAATACTACCAAAGTCTAGAGACATAAGAACATTTGAAGATATTATAACAATATTGGTAATTTATTCTCCAATGCTGATTAGTCGATATGATTGTTTTCTATTTGATATATACGAAATGTACCTTTGCCTTCAATTTATCTTGATAACATTTTAATTTGCCGTAACGACGCAACTATGGATTGCCAACAGCCCCGACTTAACTTTAATGTTTTTTTTTTATTTCGGGACACATAAAAAATCACGTACACAGAACTTCTTGTAATAAAGTCGTTGAACTTCGACAAAGGATTTCAGACACAATCAATCGGTTAATAGACAATCCGGAAACGTTACTAAATGCAAGACATCATACAATTAGAGTGTATGAGAAATGTGTTTTTCACTTTAGTGCGTCTTGTCATTTTTAGTGTTTTTGTTCTACTTGAATTTGTAAATGATTATTGTTGTTGCAGTTGAAATTATATAAATATTTTTGCCGATTTGTCAAAAATGAGTGGACTAGAATACAAAGTGGGTTACATCATTGTAATCGAAATAAGATATTCTATTAAATATACGTACAATATATAGGGAGTTCCATTTAAAAATATATTATGTAGACTTATAAGTCAGAAAATTGACAGAGTGCAAGGTAATATTGTAATATTTGAAGATATTTGTCATTCATTTGTCATGTCATGTCAATAATTTTAAATAATGTGTCTGCTATTATAATAACTGTACATTAGAACATATTTTTTAGTTATTTTATGCAATGATTTCCCATAGTATGTTTTTTAATGCGGGAGAGTAATAAAATGAAAATTTGCAATGACTAGGATAATTAAATCATTTGAATATCGTGAAGTTCAGATAAGTTGCAATGGTAGTTAAGTATACATGATTATAATTATTTTCACCGAAGGACAGGCTAAAAAACTAAATAAAAAAACAACAAATTTGAACTGATTAGCCACCGTAGCTAATGAAATTCAGCGAAAGCAACCAATGATTAGTTAAACAAGATAGGCATTTCTTTTTTTAAGTGAATCATGCAGGGACAGCTGGTTCATATGCGCTGCAGTGGTGCAGAGCTCCCAAAAAATTAACAATTTACATGAAAATAATCATAATTAAATAGTCTAACTAAAATATGTTATTTTATCAGTAATAAAATTCATAATACTTCGCATTCGCATCGTCATATTGATAAAAAGAAAATTTTTTGAAAGCGCAATGTTATTATATATTTGCAAAATATTAAGAAGCCCTAGCCATTTTCAACCACGAACTTAATGACTTATAACCCCCTTGCATTAAAAATCAGAGCATAGTTGGTGTTCTTTTTTTTCTTAGATAAGTACATTATAAAAATTATTTTTTATTTAAATAGAAATAAAACGCACTATGTACCAAATACGTTTAAAAATTAAAAATATTTATAAACATTGAGGTGAGATTTGAAATACAACTTAAAAACAATAACAATACTACCAAAGTCTAGAGACATAAGAACATTTGAAGATATTATAACAATATTGGTAATTTATTCTCCAATGCTGATTAGTCGATATGATTGTTTTCTATTTGATATATACGAAATGTACCTTTGCCTTCAATTTATCTTGATAACATTTTAATTTGCCGTAACGACGCAACTATGGATTGCCAACAGCCCCGACTTAACTTTAATGTTTTTTTTTTATTTCGGGACACATAAAAAATCACGTACACAGAACTTCTTGTAATAAAGTCGTTGAACTTCGACAAAGGATTTCAGACACAATCAATCGGTTAATAGACAATCCGGAAACGTTACTAAATGCAAGACATCATACAATTAGAGTGTATGAGAAATGTGTTTTTCACTTTAGTGCGTCTTGTCATTTTTAGTGTTTTTGTTCTACTTGAATTTGTAAATGATTATTGTTGTTGCAGTTGAAATTATATAAATATTTTTGCCGATTTGTCAAAAATGAGTGGACTAGAATACAAAGTGGGTTACATCATTGTAATCGAAATAAGATATTCTATTAAATATACGTACAATATATAGGGAGTTCCATTTAAAAATATATTATGTAGACTTATAAGTCAGAAAATTGACAGCGTTTTGTTTTATACGTCACTTGCCCTACATTTCGTTTTTTTGTTTACCTTGAACAAAAAAGTTACAGTCAATTAAAATGTTGTCAAGATAAATTGAACGCACGGTACAGGTATCATAAACAACCTCTCTGCGCCTTTTGTTTTTTAAACGACCAAGCAATGCAACCGACTTCTGTGAAAAATCGCACCGCCTTTTCAGCGACCTCGATCAAAAGCCACACGCACACGCACCCGCTCGCGCACACTCTACAGCTCCCTAATGCAAGCCCTAAAGGTACTCACAGAAATACACCGCGAGCGCGTCCTCGTCCTCGATCAGATTCAACAGTTCGCCGCCTTCCGAGGCCTCGATGACGTCACCTGACGGATCTTTCTGCGTCATCAGCCACTGCAAGATCTGTTGCTCGTCGTAGAGGTCGCCCGCGTAAATCACCGGCTCTCGCGAACCCGATTTGAAGAACAAAATGGCAGGCAACGCGAACACCCCGAACTCTTTCGCCATCGATTTGTCGTCGACCTTGACGAAGTTAATCCCGGCGGAATCGGCCTCGTCGTCGATGTGCTCGACTTCGAGCAGAACCCGGGGACACTGTTTGCAATCGCTGCTGTCTGAAAGAATCAGTCACGCAACAAATTTAGTAGGTCTAATACTCAGATGTATGGAAATACGGATACGTATACGCCAGAAACAATTCTAGATTTAACTCGTGGAAATAATGGTATACCCTAGTAGAGTTCGCTCGACGATATACAGTTTTTAGAACTGTTTATGGTTTTGACTTTGGAATAAGTTTAAGACCCGCCTGTAGCACATGCCAGGGCCATATTTACGATGTTAGAAAAAAAGAACTGTGCCGTGCGGACTGTTGTATTTTAAAAGTAAGAATGGATTTGTCACTCCATGAACCAATAATAATCCATCAATCTCACCTATGAAACTTTACAAAAATATGTCAGCTTTCAGGATTTGCATGCACAAAGTACAGAAGTAAGGTTCTGAAATGTTATTGTGGAATTGCAAATCTATTTAGGAAAATGTTCTTTGATTAAACTGTTATATTAATTCATATTCGTGTCCTTTTTTTAAATATTCAGTCCCTACTTGAAATAGCTCGATTTCAAGTTGAATTTGCCCATTAGATAGGTTGATCTCCTATGTTGAAAATACATTAGAAAGTCTAAACTGATTTCCAATTTAAGGGTTTAATATAATGACTCTAAAATATTTTCCTAGGAAAGCCATGCAAAATCGTATGTAGATAATTGTTTTATGATGGATGTTTTCCCAGTTCGCAATTGGTTGATTTGTGGGGGTTAGTGTAATCGAAGTTTTCGAGTTATTTTTATTCCGTCTTGTGTTTGTATGAGTAAATATCAACTTACTGTTATTTAATTGTTTTCAAGACTGAGGGCATTTTTATTGAAGTACCACATACATTTTATTACAATTTATTTCTTAGCAAATACTAACATTATTACTCAATTTTGTGCGATGTCCAGCGACGAAGAAATTGAGATTGTGGTCGATGATGTATTAAGCGTTGATGATGAACATGCGCCAATTCAAATGGATCAAAGACTCGGACACCTTTGCCGGTTGCTGCCAAAATCATAATTTTAATTGTGTTTCTGTTTCTAAAATCGACATCTGGGGAAAGTGTAGCCATAAAATTAGCGTCCGAGATAAGTAAAACACCGTATGCCACAGTGCGTGACATAGTTGTGAATGGTGTCCAATAAAGAAAAACGCGGAGAGATCGTGAAAGACGGTAATATATGATGAGTTACGTAGTGTTCTGAATATTGAGTGTTTCCAAGAGACTTTGGATGCATTCCTACCATCAATAAGAGACAAGTTTTGATGGAATCAAAAAGAATTTCGGAGTGGAAGACAAGATATTTGAGGGAAATCCAAGAAATTCTGGCTAAAAAGGTTCCCATCATATATTAAGATGAGGGCTGCTTTGATAGCCACGATACCGTTAAGAAATGATGGACTGAAACTCTACACAAATCCGTCAGCTTTGTATTCACGAAGTACCGAAGTACGGTTCTGTGGGTTACAAAGAGAAACCCTAGCGAGGTCTTTATAAAAATTTTCGAAAGGTAAATACTGGATTATGTCGTAAAAACGGTATATCGTTAGCGAACTATAACATGTCTTCCATCAACCAGCGTTAATGTTTTTTTTCAAAATTGTTATTTCTCTGCAACTCCAAAACTAACCAAAACTGGGATTCGATGGTGTTTAGTATTTTTCAAGCGACGATGCTAAAAAATATTGACAAAAGATAGTTAATATGCTCTTGCGTACAAAACGATATGACACAACAATAAACCAGTTCCTCTTAGGCATGAGCAATAAATTGACATATTTGTTAAGTTCGTATTTTTAGTGCAATGTTTTTGCAAAATATGTCCAAATCCCATTAAATCTTCTGGTGAAAATAGCGCAAAGTGCACACATGTTATAATCGTTCGTACTCAAATTCGAATGATCAAATCAAAAAAAGAAACGTATTTGTTTTTGTGTCCTCTAATAAGACCTAAGCGGCGTTCAACCTTAACCTGGCCGCTGACAGCTCATCAATTCGACAGGTTCCAGTTTAGATGTAACTTACGTCAATATGTTTTGGTGTGTTTGTGACGAAAATGGCGCAAATTGCAGGTTAGTGAATGAAATTTAGAGGCATGCGCGGTAAATGATTACCACTCTACGAAAATGTCACATTCGGGCGAGGCGCATCAGTTTTGACTAGCGCCATTATATTATCTAACAGCTATATGGTTTTTAGAAATGGGGAATATGATTAACGTTATACTTTTTCGTTCTAGAGGGCCCCAGCAATACCATATAATCTCGCCATTTCATGTCATACGATTCTTGTTAGTTTTGTTACTTTTTTTTGAAAATTATAATTGAATCATGATTTCTAAGTTTGTTTAGATGAACGATATGAAATTCGAGATATACATCGCATTTTATTACACTCGCCTCCACAAAAAATCGGCCACTAAAAACTGATTCCAACTAGTTATCGAAATTGTTTCCTTATTTAATAATAATAAGAAATAACAATTTCCAGAACTAAATTTTACTATTTTATATGAGTTTAATCTAGGATTGCCTTTTCCACACTTATTACCTACCACCGTGCGTATACTTACACAAAAAAACGGCGACGTAGTCCGACCTCTGTCTGATCTTGTCGAACATCTTCCTGTTGACGCGTTCGATGTGGTCCGTCAGCTCCATGTTTTCCGGATCGGTGAGCCAGTCGAGCAACTCTTCCTCGTCGTCGATGTCCCCGTCGTAGTTGATGTGCTTCCCCTTACGGAAGTACGTCACTCCCGGCGGATTCCTGAAACCGTACTTCTTCGCCATCAATCGGTCTTTCATCTTGACGATCTTGATGCCGTACTCGAGCGCCTCGTCGTCTATCAACTCGATGTGCCTCAGTATACGTGGACTTTCTGGGTCCTCCTCTTTATCTAAGAAAACGTACATGACCCGTTTTGAATTCCGATTTGAACCTCGTCGATTTACCGTCGGGAAATTTTAATAGATAAATAGATAGATAGATAATTTAAAAGTGCCTTTTAATATCTGATGTTGTTACGAACAACACATTTGATCTATGCGATGGGATGTAACGACGTGGTTGATTTGTTGCGGTATAATTCGTATCAAATATCGGATCGATCCGAAAGATTTGGCGGTCAATTCATGTCGAATACCTACAGAAAACGACTGCCAGAAATTCCTTGGTGTCGATGTACTTGAAAAGCAACTCCCTGTTGATCTCCTCGATGCTCTCGTCGTTTTTCTGATCCACCATCCAATCCAAGACCTCGTTCACGTCGAGCAGGTTTCCTAAAAGGACATCTTTCGATGAGCCGAGCGTCTCATTTTCGGACTGGTCGGAACGGCTAAGTTAATCACTTACCTCTCGGTACTACGCACCATTTAAGGGAGAAACACAGAGTCGACGAGTACCAAATAAAAAGTTTAACGATAATAGAAAACGATTTATTGCTGACGTCATCCTTTGGGTACTGTACAGTAAATAAGTACATGCGAGGTGCACTCCTTACAGGCAGTGACGTAATATCAATGTGCGTTGGAAAATACAACCCTGGACGATTTGTACACGTGGAGCCATTTAAGAGTCAGTTTTACATACAGGATTGTGTTTTCGGCCTCAAAGTGCCGCGCGGTCGAACAAAAACGAGAACCGCCGCCCAATTTGTTGTGACGTTATAGAGAATGGCTTTCTCGCAATCACACAAGCAGGAGGGTCGTTTTTATTTAGCCGCCTAATTTTAAACGTGCGGTGCAGATATATTTATATAAAAACGGTTACGTTACGAGTTAAATAACAATAAACTTCAACAATATTTACATGTCAAGCTACAGTGCCGGGTAACAAATGGATTATTATAAAAAGCTACGCAATCGGAGATACTGGCGGATTGCGATGCGATATTTTTTAAAGCTAACTGAGCAAGGCAGAGATATAGTGAAAAAATCGGGCAGGCATTTTGTCTCGAATCCCCCGTCGTACATCTACTTTTAACATTTATCTACAAGGGGACGGATCTACTTTTGTCTTTTTATTTATTTACCTAATTATTTAGATGGTAACGAACAAAAAAAAACACCAGTTGGTTACATTTTGTAAATGCCGATTAAGGTTCCATTTGCGTAAATATTTCCCTGGTAGTAATCAACACTCCCCACCAACTATGACATCAAAAGGGTTAAAAGCACTGGGTAAAATCGTTTTTAAAAATTTTGGGGTGAAATAAATATTTTGGGTCCGAGTTCTACAGTTTTGAGCACAAGCTTTTATATATTGTCTTTGGAGATTTTTGCGATTCGGGCCACCCCGCCCCGAAATACGTGCAGCTGCAACCCGAAAATTTCTCCGATCGCCTAAAACTACGATAACAGTCAAACAGACAACATAAATCTATTCCCAAACATAACAGAATTTACGAAACGTTAACCTAAAAGTAGATTCACGCATGCGCCTATAGAAGTCAAAAAAATTTCCAGTTTTAGGTTGTTTAATTCTAAAAAGAAAAATTGGTGTTAAATTAATGTTCGCGGCTGCGCGAATCCACCATAACACGCGTTCAGGAGAAAAGTATAAATAGAGAAGAAGATAGGTAGCGAGGTCAGTCGTAATGGACAGAGGTCCGCGCCCGGACAACACACGGTCTGTCCGTCAGGCTTCACCATAGAACAAAATGTCGCGTTGCAGCTATCGGTTAGGTTCACTACCACCACCATGTATATTTACCGGTGTCGAAGAATCCTTTTTTCTTTGGCGCTTTCTCTTTGCCCGGCTGGGTTTTCTCTTTAACAGGTGGCAACGGTTTCGCCGCCTTGCCTTCCTTCACCATCGGCTGTTTTACTTGGTGATTGGCCTTGGACACCTTGCTCAGCGGTTTGTCCGGCACTTTTGTCGTCGCCTGTTTCGTCGGCTTCTTCACCTGTTTGGTGGCCGCCGGTAATTTTGGTCTCTCTTTGGCCGGCTTGGCGCTCTTGGCAGCTTTGCTCGGACAACACTGGTACGGCTGGTAGGAGGCGTGGAGGGGGCTTCGGCCGCCCATGCCGATGTAGAAGCAACCATCCCCTGCAGGCAGAACATAATGTCAGAGTACACACTCGACTATAAAAATCATATAGAGTTAAATCAGAGGTGATCGATTAGAAGAGGCGAACTGCGTATTATAGGGTTAGTGTGTAGGCGGGACTGAGAGAGAGAGAGAGAGAGAGAGAGAGATAAAGAGTGCGTCTGACACTATGCGCTGCGGGCAGGGGCGTGCTCGGCTCAAACGCTTCTCAGTCTTCTGTCCCCCCCCCCCCCCCACTGCTATTAAGCGGCTATCGCTGCGAGTCTAGGGCGATCTACCGATCGGGAGTCAAGTGTTTCTATTGGCTCGGTACTGGGCGGGGTCACCATCACAAAAACCGACCAATCACCATGTAAGTGGTACACGGCTGAATATATAATGCGTCCCGTAATACTACGTCAACTAGTAACATTAAAATCTTGTCATCGCATTGGTGGTGTCGATTTATTTTTCTGCGTTATTTTGCCGAAAATCAACGAACGACCACTGACGATATTTGTGCTGCTTCGTGCTAGGTTCACTATTTTTCTATCACTTATCGTCCTTTTCTCAGGTAAAGAACTGGGCCTCGGTCTCTCATTGTAAACCTCTGTCTCTCTCTTGAAATCTCTTTGTTAAGTTCAAATGTTCCCCACTAGAGAGAGAGAAGAGATTTAACAAGAGAGAAATCTAAAACAGCGAGGTTTAAAAACAGAGAAGTTCAATCCTAGAGCCTGAGAAAAGAAGCGGAACAATTTCGAGATTTTTGACGAGGGTCCAAATTTTTCACCAACAGATTAAGAGACAGCCTCTCTCACTTATTCCTTTCAAGGACGACGCATTCCGAGATACACTATATTCGAATTTATATATTCGACAATTACACTGTGATCGGCGCGGAGACCACAACAAGTAGGTAATCAAATTTAACCTCAAATGTTCAGCAGCGGGCCCAGCTGAGCGCCTCCTCCTGTTTACCTGAAACGAATGCCTTTAACAATTGATCGCCAGCCTCTTCACTATCGTCGTTGTCGTCGTCATCGTCGTCACTATCGTCGTCGTCGTCGTCGTCATCCTCGTCTGTGTCATCGTTACTGTCGTCATCGTTACCTAAGGAACGACAATGGCACATGCAACCCCCGCAATGCGTATAGAAACACACCTCGCACGTCTTATTTAGCGCCAAGCCAAATGCTAATCGACCGATATTTTAATTTCGTTCGCGAATGATATGTTACTTTGAGTACTTGCGTGCTTTCTTGTGCGGGGTGCTGTAAAGGAGGACAATAGGTGCAAACACGAGGATCTTAGCGTTACTTTGGAAATACTGCATCTTTTTCTAACATTAAACTAGTGTATTTATCTTCCTATCCCTCCTCCCGACACCCCGAATACAAAAAAACAACGGGTGTGGCGAAAAAAAAGTTCTTACTTTTCTGTTCGACTAGCCATTCCAACACCGCGTCCTCGTCTTTCAAATTTCCTATAAAATACGCAAATATATATGAGAAACGGAGACTTCGACATCAGCAGAATCGTCGGTTATTTCTAGCTCGATACTCACGTATCAATTGCTGCTATCCGCAATCAAAGTGATCGTTGCTTACCGTCGAACATGATGGGCACTCCCGTCTCGTAGTACACCAAAGCGGGGAAACTGAATATGCCGATCTCGGAGGCCAGTTTTTGGTCCTTCGACTTGACGAACTGTATGCCCTGCTTGTCGGTATCGTCGTCGATAGTCTCCAACTCCTCCAGGACTTCGTCGCACTCGTCGCAATCGTCCGTGTAAAACAGGACCGCCAAATGTTCGACGTCGTTGATGAGAACCTGCAAAGCGCGGATGTTCGAACAAATTCATACGTCATTTTTCATAAGATAAAGGACTTGCACGACAAGACCACCGCGAGATGTCGCTTCCGCGATACAGACGCTGCTACAACCAAACATGTGGCTCTTACCTGCAGGGTTTTCCTGTCCACATTCTCGATCACATCGGGGGCGGCATCCCTCAGGTTTAAGACCCACTCCAATATGGCTTCCTCGTGCATCAGATCGCCTTCGTAAATCTCCCTGAAGCGGTTCCTGTAGAAGACGACCGCCGGCAGGACGGACAAGTCGTACTCCTGCTGTATACCCTCGTCGGATATCTTCACGAAGTCGATGTCTTTGTCCTCGCACTCGTCGTCGATATTCTCCAACTCCTGCAGAATCTTTTGCGATTTTTTGTCGCCCTCCTTGTCTGAAATCAATACTATCCACCATCCGTTTCGCTTTCACTAAGTCGCCACATACAGAAGTAAACGACGACGTGTTCATTCTCCGCCAAAATCTTGTCCAACATCTTGACGTTGACTTCCTCGATCTTATCCGGAATTTCCAGGGTGTCTTCGTCGGTTAACCAGGCCAAAACTTCGTCCTCGTCTTCGATATCCCCTTGGTACACCAACGGTTCCTTATTCCTAAAGAACACCAGTTTGGGGAACGTTTTGATCCCCTGCTTCTTGGCGAACGCCGTATCCTCAGTGGTCACGAAGATGATGCCGGTCTCGTCCAGCTCATCGTCGATATTCTCCAGCTCTTCCAATATGTCGTCGCACTTCTCGCCCTCCTCGCAGTTGCCGCTAAAGTATACGACCACGTACTCGTGCTCCTGGATCAGGTCCTCGATAATTTCGTCGGTGACTTCCTCGATGGTGGCCGTTTGCTTCTGTTCGATCAGCCACTTGAGCACCTCGTCCTCGTTCATCAAATCCCCCTCGTAAATCGACGGAATTTTGTCTTCGAAATAGACGAGAGTGGGGAGGTGGTCGATACCGAATTCTTTAGCTTCGGCGTCGTTGTCGATCCTCACTATAACGATCCCCTCTTTCTCCAAGTCGTCGTCGATGTTTTCCAGTTCGTTCAATACCCTGATGTCCTGTTTGTCGTCTTTGTCGTCTAAGCATCGCGATATTTAGTATTCCTGATGGTAGACTCACCTCGAAGAATACTTACAAAACAACACCGCCAGGTATTTCTGCGAGTCGATCAGCAGGTCCATCATCTCGTCGGTTATGTCGGGTATTTCGCTGTGTTTCTTCTGGTGTATGAGCCAGCCAAGCAGCTCGTCTTCCTTTATCAGATCGCCCTCGTACAGATGGGGGATGCGCTTCTCGAAGAATACCAAGCTGGGAATGTTGTCGATGCCGTATTCCTTGGCTTCGGCATCGTTGTCGATCTTGACGAAAACGATATTGTTCTCGTCGCACTCGTCGTCGATATTCTCCAACTCGGCGAGGATCTTCTGACTCTTCTTTTGGTCTTTATCATCTGGAAACACGTCTGTTTAAATAACAGTTGGATGGTTTCGTCGATACTCACAGAAGAGCACCGCGACGTGAGGCCTCTTGGCGATGAGCATGTCCAGCATTTCGTCGGTGACCTCTTCGATCTCGTCACTCTTGAGCTGATACTCGAGCCACTTGAGCACCTTGTCCTCGTCCTCGAGATTGCCTTCGTACAGAGTAGGAATACCTTTCTCGAAGTAGACGAGCGATGGGATCTTCTCTATGCCGTACTCTTTAGCTTCGTCATCGTTATCTATTTTGACGAAAACGATACCGAGCTTGTCGCACTCATCGTCGATGTTCTCCAACTCATTGAGCACCTTCTGAGACTTCTTGTCGTCGTCGTCGTCTTGGAAAGTATATGAGCCAAGTTGCCTACGCGTCAACATCCGAGGAATACTTACAGAACAACACAGCTAAATTTTTCCCTTCCGCTATGAGTTTATCCAGCATCTCGTCCGTGACATCTTCGATCTCGTCCTTCTCCAGCTGCTCGACGAGCCACTCCAGAAACTCGTCCTCCTCCTCCAGGTTCCCGTCGTACACGTTTGGGATGCCTTTTTCGAAGTAGACGACGGAAGGCAGGCTGTCCAACCCGTATTCTTCGGCAGCGTTGGGATCATCGATCTTGACGAACTGGATACCGTATTTGTCGCAGTCATCATCGATGTGCTCGAGCTCTTCCAGAGCCGACATAGACTCTTCATCACCGTGATCGTCTGCGGAAGAACAAATGGCTCGCGGACACTCCACGGCTCGTACAGCTAAAAGGCTTACAGAAAAGGACGGCAAGGTGATCGACGCTACTGATTAAAGTGCCGAGGGTTTTTAGTGTGACGTCTTCGATGATGTCGTCTTCGTCGCCGGTGCTCTTGTGCTGGACTAACCACTCCAACACGTCTTCCTCTTTCGTTAGGTCGCCTAAAACAACCGACAATCAGTAATTGTAAAGTTTTTAATTTTCGGAGATCGTATATGTACTTTAGAAGTGATATATATATATATATATATATATATATATATATATATATATATATATATATATATATATATATATATATATATATATATATATATATATATATATATATATATATATATATATATATATATATATATATATATATATATATATATATATATATATATATATATATATATATATATATATGACGACACTAGATTCCGGGATATCATCCGTTCACTTGTTGAACTCCGACTGGAATCCTGCAGACGTTTCGCCAAAATCTCACTTGGCATCTTTAATGCTCGCGCTCCGAAAACACTTCGAACGCGAGCAGTGAAGATGCCAAGTGAGATTTTGGCGAAACGTCTGCAGGATTCCAGTCGGAGTTCAACAAGTGAATGGATGATATCCCTGAATATAGTGTCATCACATTTTTCCAAATATATATATACATATATATATATATATATATATATATATATATATATATATATATATATATATATATATATATATATATATATATATATATATATATATATATATATATATATATATATATATACACACAAAACGGTAGTCGTGACCGGCTAGTTGAACAACAAATTTAAGTTAATTGGGGTATCGGTCCTGATGAGGGCTCAAATAAAAGGCTTTTGTGCTACACCAAGCTTTCGAAAATGTTTATTTTCTTCTTCAGGGGCTACAATATGAAAGCGGCTCTTAGTTATTTAATACTAAAGTCTTATAGTTAAAGTACTTACTGCTACAGTGCCATTATAGGCCAACACCAAACTCATCCGGATAACAGAAAGAATCAAATACGACCGTTAATTATTATAACCGAGGGCAGCCATCTAGACGAAATTGTTATTACATTTTATTTAAACGAATTTTACTTCAAACGCAAAACGCAAATGATGGAAAGGTTTTATTAGTATGACCACCGCCAGCCGTCCAGTTTTTTTCCCTTTCTTTTTTTTTTTTCTTTCCCCTTTTTGTTACCTCCTTTTTGCTTACAAGGCACCTAATGTATAGAGGCTTGGGACTATTTTTCTAAATTATAATTACATTGTGACGACACTATTATCAGCAAACGCAATTCGATTGACGGTTGGTTGTAAAGTTAAGACATTAGAGTAGATCACACTGAGGCCATCAATGTCAGATCTTTTATTGACCGATTTCGGTTCCAAGAAAATCTCCACCATTTCCAAAGTTGCTCTTTTGTTGTAGTTGCTTTCTTTATGGAGAATTTTTGTTTCAACAAAGTTAACATCGTGATCCATTTGGTTAGAGTGTGTTGCTAAGGAACAGGTGTTCTTATTGAGTCTGCAATCACTCTTGTGTGACGTAATTCTATCTTTAAGTACTCGCGATGTCTGTCCTATGTATACCTGATCACACTGATTACAGGGGATGCTATAAATTACTTCTATCGGTCAATCGAATTGCGTTTGCTGATAATAGTGTCGTCACAATGTAATTATAATTTAGAAAAATAGTCCCAAGCCTCTATACATTAGGTGCCTTGTAAGCAAAAAGGAGGTAACAAAAAGGGGAAAGAAAAAAAAAAAAAAAAGAAAGGGAAAAAAACTGGACGGCTGGCGGTGGTCATACTAATAAAACCTTTCCATCATTTGCGTTTTGCGTTTGAAGTAAAATTCGTTTAAATAAAATGTAATAACAATTTCGTCTAGATGGCTGCCCTCGGTTATAATAATTAACGGTCGTATTTGATTCTTTCTGTTATCCGGATGAGTTTGGTGTTGGCCTATAATGGCACTGTAGCAGTAAGTACTTTAACTATAAGACTTTAGTATTAAATAACTAAGAGCCGCTTTCATATTGTAGCCCCTGAAGAAGAAAATAAACATTTTCGAAAGCTTGGTGTAGCACAAAAGCCTTTTATTTGAAAGGGCTTACCTTCGTAGATGATAGGGATTTGGTGTCGGTAGTAAACAAGGGCTGGCAGGGGGGATAAGTTGTATTCGTCTGCAAGACTCTCATCGTTGATTTTGACGAAACCGATGCCCAGTTGGTCGGCCTCGTCGTCGATGTTCTCCAATTCCAATAGGACTTTCGAACACTTTTTGCATTCCGGTTTATCTGGAAAATTACCGGGAATATAATCCTGATCGATTCCATCCTAAATATTAATTAAAGAAATAAAGAGAATGCTCCAAATCTACCATTCTTTCGTTTAGCGAGGATATACATATATGTATATACATATATATAGATATATATCTTGTCTGGGAAAAAATTAATAATTAATTTATATGTAGTCCAAAAGTTTACATTAAAAAAATAAAAGGTTAAAAATTAGAATTACCTATTTATCTAATATGGACCTTTTGCAATTGCCATTGCATAATTTTCTTCCGAACACTGGAAATTTCCAGCCTAGGAACCCCAAGGGTACATAATTCCAAACTCAAGCTGACGCGACGATTTTTTTCAACATACCCCTTTTCGAGTCGGAATTTTACCTAAATTTCTTTCAACTTGGTACACTTATTATCAAAAGGAAGTTTCTTATCAAAAATCTGGTCACTGCGTTAGTAGTTGCTTGGCTGTTTTTCAAAATACGTAGAAGCGTAGAAAACAATGACATAACAATGGGGAAAATTACAATTTGTGGTTATTTATATCAGTGATTCAAAAAAATACGGGAATTCAACTAAAACACAATTTAAGGGGTTTCACACACGTCAACTTCAACAAAACGCCTTACAATTCGATATAATTGCATTTTGTCTACCCTTCCATACTATGTTTCTTAATGCGAGAGAGTAATATAATATAAATTTACAATCACAGAGAGAGTGGGGAGAGAGGGAGTGGGGGAGAGTGGGGTTCGTAGGAACTTTTGAATAATGTATGTATGTAGATACTATAGAAAGACAATTTTGGTCAATCAAAATAATCTCACAGAAATGCGATGAAATATAGTTTATCAGTAAATATAGAAGTAAGAAGAATATGATAAAAAAACTGTAATAAATAATATTAATTCACAACATCTACTATTTATAAATTTTAGCTGTAATGTTCCGCATAGTTAGTCGTTGGAGTCCATATAGTGTTTTCTGGCATGCTATCAGGTTCTCACTTACTCCGTTTTTCACAATTCACTGTTTTTTCTCCCTGTTCCAAGAGGGTTTCAACGTCTCTCGCTTTAAAAGTGGTGGCCTTTCTACAAACCCTTTCACTTCCGACCATACAAATTATATGGGGTATAATACACAGGCACAGCACCGTTATATATATATATATATATATATATATATATATATATATATATATATATATATATATATATATATATATATATATATATATATATATATATATATATATATATATATATATATATATATATATATATATATATATATATATATATATGAAAGCTTGCTTCGCACTTTTTATTTTTTTTCCTGCCATGTTCTACCAGCGGTATATCCTTTATTATTACCCAAGTTTATTCTTGTTTTCATTTCGAAACTGTTTTACTGCTGTCAAAAGTCTTTTGATCGTCATTTGTGTATTTCTCTTTTTATTGACCTGACGGGGCGTTTATCGTCATGTTGGCTGTCCAACTTCAGTCATTTTAACTATTTATGCAACGCTATTATCTTGATTCAGGTTTAAAGGCCGTCGTCGGTTGGAATTACTTCCTAACGTTTCGCTAGCACGAGTGGCGAGCTTCTTCAGAGGTCCTTCCATCTCCCATGTTGGACGTAGACTCGGACACATCGGAGATGGAAGGACCTCTGAAGAAGCTCGCCACTTGTGCTAGCAAAACGTTAGGAAGCAATTCCAACCGACGACGGCCTTTAAACCCGAATCAAGATAATAGCTTATCAACGGGCCGCGAAAGCCTTAACCAATTTATTTATGCAACCCCGAATGTTGAATTTTCGTGGAAAAAAAGACGGTCGTAGAAAAAGTATAGTATGCAACGCGTTTGGTAAACTCTTTATCTCACTCTTTTATTAAGCCAAATGTTTTTTACCGCACTTATTGCATAATATAATTTTTCTCATCTTTAGAAAGCGCAGTTTAATTTCTCAGCGACGAATTCAGAATCACAAGCCATTTTCAAAAACGAAATTTGCCAACGACTGCCCTCGACAATTGTCATGGTCACAATACTAAGCCCACTATTAAGTTTTACAGTTCAGTAGTGATCTCACATTAAGAAACAGAGCATATAAATAAATTTTCCCGATGTTTCTAGTGCAACCTCTATTTGAGAATCTACGTTTTGATAATTTTAGCAAACAATTTTGTTTATTTAGTTAACCGATTGTGCCAAAGAACTTTAATTGAGGCAATTAAAAATCGCCACCACCCCGTTAGCCCACGTCGTGGAATTTACACGAGCGAACATTTTTATAAGTCGAACGTTCTTGGCACGGTTTTAAATACACTATATTATACAGTCTTCCCATTGAGTAAATTTAGACTGCCTGTTTTCGACATTTGGACCATGCAGAGCCACACGTTGTGATTAAGACGAATATTTGGAAAATGGACGGAGATCGAAATACAGGGACTCTCACGAAAGGGGGGTGGATGCAAAAACAAAATGGCAGTTAAAAACGGACACCATACAACAATGAGACCCGACAAAACACACTTACAAGTGACAAAAGAAACCGACGGATATACTTACCAGCTTCGTGTAGTAATTTTTTGCTAAGTGCCTTTTAAAAAATAATAATTAGTTCAATCCTAAACTGGCAGCGTTGCTAGGATGCGAAAACGGTCAACTAACCAAAACTAAACATTGAAATTTTTCAGATTTAACGAGCAAAGTTATGGGCTCGAACCGCTTTTGTCCCATCCAATTTGTGGGAAAAAGTCACAAGTTTTACGAGATAGTAGAGCTGTTGGAAGGCAGTGACTTGTCTGGTCTCGTTGTTTGAGCGAGAAAGGGGCGACTTAGAAAAATATTTACTTACTAGCAGCCGCTTTGGAGCATGTGTCCACGTCCGGACCTGCATTGTTAGAACGGCCTATTAGTACTGTTATTCACGTCTATAACGACGACTCAAAATCAATATTACAGATTTCTGTTTCGACCGGACCGCAAGCGTAATTTCGGATATAACGAAAAATTTTTTTTTGAGGTTATTAATAGTAAACGACAGGTGGGTGATAATATAAGCAATATTTCTTCCAATTTTTTGGTAAATATTGCCTAAAGTGTCCCGCACTACCAGACCTTGGTGCCGAAGTTTCCTAAATTACTGATGTAACGACTTACAGAACAACACCGCGACGAAGTCTGTCTCTTGCACGATCTTCTCCAAAATCCTGGCGTTTACTTCCTCGATCCGATCGGGCAAGTCCATCGCCTCCAAACTCGTCAAGAAATCCAGAACATTCTCTTCGTCCATCAAGTCACCTGCGAAAAACAACGCCCTTTCTTA
Organism: Cylas formicarius; assembly: GCF_029955315.1. Taxonomy (NCBI): domain Eukaryota; kingdom Metazoa; phylum Arthropoda; class Insecta; order Coleoptera; family Brentidae; genus Cylas; species Cylas formicarius. Next base: position 6,682,804 of record NW_026844341.1, on the reverse strand, counting down.
TATTTCGTCTACGTTAAAAAATTCAAAACGAAAAAGTTGTAGCTTTTTTCATTGTTCAACTTTTAGCCAACAATTGCGCTTGAGTTAACAAGATTGCTTTCGACAAATCGTCGGTGGGAGGAGCAAGTTCGTCAAAAAGAAGTCGCTTCGCGGTTTTTTGTCAAAAATGGGACGCATTGTTTTTCTATCGTGCTCCCGCGGGTCACTATGGAACTTTCGTAAAATCGATGTAATTTTATTGTGCACACACTCTATATATACCTTCTTCCATGTCTCGCTGTAGTAATTTGTACAAATAATAGGTATTTGCAGTGAAAACTAACCCAAACTAACCAAATTATCCCTTTTTTATAGTTTTTCATTAACGGCTAATAATTCACGCCCATAATCGACACACATTAAAAAAATGCCGGAAATAGAGGTTATAGCGCTGGATCTCGCGCGTTTCCTGATCCAAGAATTTTTCCAGTAGAGTCATGTGGGGCAAGTGTGCGCAGGCTTATTATTTATAAAACCGTGGACAGTAGAGTAGGGGAATCAACTGCCTTCAGTAGTCACTACGACGTTGGACAAAAGACTAGAGTCTTGTCTGGCAAAGTTACGTAGTTTTAGTAATATTGGTAAGTAAAAATTTTGGTTATTATTCTTACGATTTTTTCCAATTTAGAATTCAAATACTTTTATATTTATGTAGCGGTAATTAGTATTAATTATGTCCAATTATGCTCGTTTATATATCTAATTTTATCAGCTATACATCAAAACTTGGTAGAATGACGCAAAAATGTGTAATTTTAAACTAAATCTGTAAAGGCGATTAGGGTTAAGTGTACGCATACGGTTGTGGGGTAAGAGTACGCATATTTTAATGCGTACTTTTACCCCGATAGTGAGTTCTTTGTGTATTGACACTCGTTGTTATTTGTTTCAGGTTATACTTATATATTTCTTAAAAAAAAAAACTACAATGCCTCGAAATTACAAGCGGAAGGCTCCACACAGGTCCGTTGTTACCCGTGATCAATTTGATGCTGCTAAGCGATTGATTGCCGAAGATTTAAGTAAAAGAAAAGCAGCTGAACAGGTTGGAATGAAAGAGAGTACTCTCAGGAAGCGATTAAAATCTGATTCAACTGCTCTAAAATTAGGAAGATTTACTTCAACTTTCACAAGTGAGCAAGAAAATGAAATATATAACTATTTAAAAAGAAGTGATGATCTCTATTATGGTCTTAATATGACAACTCTAAGAACATTGATCTACGAGTATGCTGAAATAAATCATATTCCTCATCGGTTTAATCAAAAGTCGAAAATGGCTGGACGTGAATGGGTGTATGGATTTTTAAAAAGGCACCCTGACTTGAATTTACGACAACCCACGTCAACTAGCTGAAAATTCTAAAAAAAAACAAAGAAGAATACTACTACCAAAGATAAGGCTGTTAAAGTTAAGGCTAGTCAAGAAAATATTAATGATTTTAAGGAAAATGATGATTACTGTGCATTGTGTGGTGAAAAATACGTTGATCCACCTACAGAGGATTGGATTAAATGTAGCTTATGTCATAGCTGGTGGCATGAACAGTGCACTCATTATGAAACTGGTGCTTTCATATGTGATATATGTTCTAATAATTAAGATTTTATCATATTCGTTAAAAACGATCTCATTTGAATTTATCTCTATTCAAAACTGTTAACTACTCTAAACCTTATTCTCGATAAAAATCAAGTTAAACAGTATTTGTCAAAAATGATATATTTAATATATAAATATAAAAAATGAAGTAAAAAATGATAAGTATTGATAAAAAATAATATTTATAACATTAAATATGGTGTAACTATATGTAACAACTTATGGTTTAAATTATTACGAATGCGCACACTTACCCGCAGTGCTGCGCACGTTTACCCCAATATTGGGGTAAGTGTGCGCATTCTGACTAACATTTATTTTATTTTATTTCTTTAATTACAATTAAGTAAATTGAATTTCATGTTACGTAATTGTTAAATCAATAAATCCTTTAAATAAATACTTTTATTTCAATGTATTTTGTACAATTATTACAATTTTATGACCATAGAAAAAAAATGCGCACTCTTGCCAGACATGACTCTAGAGTAAATAGTTTTCGAGAATTTTTTTTTTCTGAAACCATGCAGTGCTCCTTAATAATCAATGACGTCATCGCGTTTTGACTGAACTCGAGGAATAGTGCTTTTCAAAAGGATTTTTTAAAATATCTGGAGCAGTGTGTGTGATACACGAAAACCGTAAATACAAAAATTGTTACTGTTGATATGGCCTATAACACTGTTTGAACCGATTGGAAATATTTTTCACGAATTTTGATTTACGGTTAACAATTTATTCCCGAAAAGTACAATTTTCACGGTATTTTAGACTTTTGTCCATATAATCGAAAATAATGCTTAAAATATAAGTCATAGCCCTGGATCTCCCGCGTTTTCTGATTCTAAAATTTTGCCGATTGGTTGAACAGTTTTTGAGAAAATTATGTTTTTCTGGAAGACAAAATAATTAAAAAAAAAAACATTTTTCAAGTTTTCTGACTTTGCGGACAACCCTGTATATTTTTGAAAAATTGTAAAGAATAAGAGTTTATGGAGCCGTATCTTCTGCGTTTTCTGGTTCAAGAATTTTTTCGGTCTGTAAACTGTTTTCGAAAAATGATCTTTTTTGTAGACCCTTGCACACGGGATTTTTATTTTTTTCCCGACCTCCCAGCCCCCCTTCTTTCAATAAATTCCGTCACGAGGCAAAGCTGCATATATGTGCAAAATATGAAGTCCATTGCTTCAAATTTCAGATACTTATCGTGTTTCATAGCAATGTCCAAAAAACAGTCGGCAATCGCGAAGAAAAGATAGATGATAGATCGGATCAAGGCCATTTCTTATTAGCTCATGTGTCTCGTGGAGGGTTAAAAAGGAGTCAAATTTCAATTTTGTAAATCCAACGGTTCGAAAGTTATCCAGGAAAAACCAAAGGACAAGAACGGAGAACGGAGAACAGACAGACAAAAAAAATTTTTTTTGACGCTGATCAGTTCTTTTTTCTTTTTTCGCAGTTTTTTTGTTTTTCCAAATGAACTCTCGTTTTTGGCCACCCTGTATAAAATAGATGGATCGTAAAACGCTTCGGTCAGGGTCGATTCGCCAACGGCCTGTCTCAAACCACTCATCCTAAAGCCGAAACGACCGTCAAACATTTTACGACATGCCTACACGGTTAACGACTATTTTTATTTTTACTGATTCAGCCGATCGTTTTAAAAGAGACGTCGGCTGCTTCCCCTGGCAGCGTCTGCTGCCTCGATACCGCAGTGTCTTAATTCACTTTCTCATTGGCTGCGGCCAATTATTTCCGACGCTCGATTAGTATTTCGTTCGATAACGTTCCAACTATCCGAGCGAAATGAAAGTAAACGTGCACGCCTGCCCACCCTTGTGTGTGGAGGGGATAAATGTGGTTCCCACCAAGGGTAGCTTTAGGTTCACGGATTTTTGAAACGAATATTTTTTATATGTGAATAAATCTTTCTCTTATTGCCAAATCCTAAATTTAGTTTTGTAAAGAGAGACCTATTAGTTTTTATTAATATTTATTAGTATTTATTCATGGCAGGTATAATGAAAATATTCCCAGAGATGGCGTTATTTTGTGATATTGGAATGCGGTTTTCACTAGCCCCTAAACCCTCATTTGGCTATTTTTTTTGCAAAAAAACTGATATCGAGTTATAAATTTTATTTGCAGTAGCGCCACGAAACGCCCTCTAGCGACGATACAAGCAATCATCATTTCAAAAACTCTAAGTTTAACAAAATGCATTGAGCCATTCTGAAGTTATCGATTTTCATTTGCGAAATGTTCGCAACATGATTTAATGAACTTTAAGGCGGTGCTAATTTTATGTAATATAGAAATTCCTGGAATTTACAATTAATTTCCAGCCGCTGTAGTTTTTGAGATTTTTAATCTCAGGTCTTAGAGCTGAGTGCGTTCCTTATTTCAATTGGTTTTAATTGTTTAAAGTATTAAGTCTCTCGTTTTTTGCCAAAATACCTTGCAAGTAAAAGAATACCTTCATAGATGATCGGCTGCTTCTCCCTGAAGTAAGTAAGGGCGGGAAACTTGTTGATGCCATACTGTTTGGCTACTCGCTTGTCGTTTATCTTCACGAAGTCCACGCCGAAGGAGTCGGTATCATCGTCTATCTGCTCCAACTCCGCCAAGACTTTGTCGCAGGTCGTGCAGCTTCTCGTGTCTGGAACCAAACGGTAATCGTGTTGCTGAAGCTGTGGGCATTAGTTTTGTGACGCACAGAGTGACCCAACTTAATGAAAAAACAAATCCCAGGATGGTCGTGTTAGTTAAAAATATATTTGGTGTAATATTTTGGATCTCATAAATTATTAAAATACGAAAGTGGTTGGCAAAGTTTGTTGGTAATTTGAAGACGCCGGGTTGCAGTTTTAACTTGCAAGAAGACCGACAAATGGCTCTCCTTCTCCCGAATGGGTTAACACTTAATGGGAACCCAGATCCGAAGCGTTTTCTTTTAGCAATTGATAAATTTAGATTCAAAAAACACGCTCGAACGGCGCTGTTCAAATTCTGCGATACGATGCGAACGGTAACCTCGCTTGCCAGATTGTGCGTTTTCTCGGATTCAAACCAAACTTTATAAACAAACAAGATTATTACTCAAAGCCCGATATTCCACTATTTATAACATATAACGCGTGTAGGTTCCAGGTTCTGCGAAACTATAATGCGTTCCGACTGCGTGGATGCTATCGTTTTTTTTTTGGATTAATTCCAAAAACGATTAAAATTCTCGACTCAGACAATCGGGACGTTTCAGAATACTTGTTTGTTACAAATACCATAACAAAATGGCGGATATTTCTAAATCTAAATACTAGAAAATTTGCGTGGACAAAAAGAATTAACTGCGATTCCTTTTATAACAAATCTGGCTTTATCTTTTGCATCAGTTTTTAGTGTCAATATACAGGGTGTTCGGAAATTGAGTTCGGAAACTTGGAGGAAAGATTCAACGTGGTAACATCATGGTAGTAAGTCATGTAATAAAAATTCGAAATCGTAATATTTTCCGAGTTATAGTTGTTTTTTTAAATATAATTTTTACAGCGGTGGGCTTAATTGTCAACGGAATAAGCTGGTTTTTTACCCACAGCTCTAACTTAGTAACATTCATGGTGTTTCAGAAATCTGTCACTAAAGGGCACTTTACCTACAAACATATGTTTTTCCTGTATTTTATTTATTTAGATTGGTATTGCATAATAGAACAGACTGCCTTAAGCAGTGTCATAAATCCTCAAAAACTGTTCTTGTTTTAAGTCGAAAAGTGTTATCGTTTAGCCACAAATCGATTTTTTATTCTCGGCTCAAATTTTACTCATTGTCACAATCCGTTAAAAATTAGTTTGTAATAAAAGGGCTACTACTGTGGAGGCCCATTAGAAATATTCGAACACTGAATATCGCGATATGCATTTTTGCTATGCAAGGGCGAATGGAAATACAACATACAAGAAGACTTGGTGAAAGAGGATCCTTCAAACCTTATAATATCAACAAAGGGAGACCAGGGTATAAAAAAACCGTTCCAAGAGAAGAAAGAATACTTCAAAATGTGGACGCTGACCCGTCAACGAATACGAGAAAACTTGCTGCTCAGGACAGAACAGTTTGGAAAGTTTTGCATAAAAATAATTTTATGTAATAAAATTTTAGGAAAAATTCAAAATTACCCGCAATTCTTAAAGGTCAAAATATGCATCATTGAAAACCCATATGCAAAAATTGAAGGAAAACATCAGCGCGGGGATTATAGGAGATAATCTCATAGGACCTCATTTCTTTAACGGATCGCTTAATGGTGAAATGTATTTGCAGTTTCTCCACGAGGAACTACCAGCTTTGCTGGAAGAGGTACCCTTGCAGTGGACACAAAACATGTGGTTAATGCAGGCATTTAGAGGTCCACCCAAACCTTAATCCGATGGACTTTTTTTTGGGCATTTAAAGTCTTTAATGTATGAAACATCTAAAACACAACAGATATCAATGACATAACAGATATCAATGACATAACAGATATCAATGACCTACTACAATAAATAATAAACGGTTGCGAAATTTACATACATTTTTTAAAATGTATAAGAGAATGTTTAGAAATAAACGGTGAGCATTTTGAAAATGAATTGTAATTAACGTTTTATATTGTTTAATTCTCGATTATTATTATTATTGATTTTTTTTTCAAAAATGTTAAGTGTATTTATGCTACTTAAATTAAACATGTTATTGCATTGACTTAGGCCATTTTTTCATTATCATTTAAATTTGTATCATACTATTTTGAAAAAATTATTGCACGTCGCCTGCAGGTTAATAATGCTGGTCTGCATTTGCACTTGCTTTTCCGTAACAGAAATGCATATCTCGATATCCAGTATTACCTTTCTGTAAATTAGAAGTGAGGGGGTGTTCGGGCTAAAAATAAGTCGATTTCTGCCTAAACGACAACACTCATCGACTCAACACAAGAGTAAAAATTATTGATGATTTGTGATTCTGCTTCGGGCAATCTGTTCTATTTTGCAATATCAGTCTAAATAAATAAAATACGGGGAAAATTGAACAAAACGTTCTAGGTAAAGCGCCATCTAGCGACAGATTTCTGAAACACTTTGATTTTGTAACGATGCCTTTTACTGTGTGTAAAATACCAACTAATCATTAATTGAGAATTATGTCCACTGCGACAAGCTATAACTCGAAAAATATTACGATTTAGAATTTTTGTTACATGACTTACTACCATTATTTTACCACATTGAATCTTTCCTCCAAGGTTCCGAACTCGATTTCCGAACAACCTGTATAATAAGATATATTCTCCCCCTTATATCTCTTATGTATGTACATATTATAAAAAAGGCACTTTCATAACAAATCTGCGCATTGTATAGTCGAATCAGAGAATAACCTGGTATCGGAAGCACTCTATGTATCTTGACTTCGCTCGAATTCCGGCGCCATTACCAGTCGGGAGTACGGTGTGACATTATCGAAGGCGTTTATTTTTAAAGACTCAATTATTATGCCAGAAGCAGAACGGGAGCAACAAGATATCTGACCGATTTATTTTTACTCATCGGGCAGCCGGCGTTGCCGCCTGTGTCGACGTTTCGCCTCGGCAACAGGTGGCTCCTTCAGATTTCGGTTTGGTTTTTAGGGAAGCAAAACGCGAAAATAATTCGAGAGATAAAAATTGATATTTTTAGCTGCCAAAATCGATATGTAAAAAGAAGGTTTATAAAATGGCAATGGCTCGAAGTGGTTTGCCGATTAAATTCTATAAGAAACTCTCCCGCACCCCACTGGACTTAGTAGCTTGAATTCAGTTTGCTCAAAATTAGACAATTTTCAGCCTCGATGTTTTTTAAACAAAAGTTCTACGATATCGGCAAAATAATTAAAAAAAAGTTGATGCCAGTTATTTATCAGTATGGTTAATGACACAATTTTTTTTATACTAAACGTGAAGCAATGGTTCAAGACTGTAGACGTAATATTGTAATAAACAAGCCGCATTAATGGGCAATTATAGTAAATATTGCATTATTGGTATTAAAGGTGAGAACTTTACATATATTGTAATACAAGTTCATACTATTAGCCAATATTGGACAGCAATTGACAATATTGGTAAAGTATTTCCATCATATTGGTACAAGATTGCACGAAAAGCATTTAATAAACCAACGAGGTACGATAAAAACTAAAGAGAGAACAAATTTGTACCATTTGTTTCTTATTGTTGAAAATTAAGAAAAAAGGACGCACTTTTTGTGTCGGTTTGACTCTCTCCTGGGACGCCACAGGAATTTATAATTTTCATTTAATCCACTTAACCTTTTACTATCAAAAGTACAACGTCTAAATTTAAACAAAATCATCCAGAGCATTGTTAAGCTATATTTTTTAAGTTTGAGGCCGTGTCTCTTGAAAACTACGCACAAGCGAAAGGTCACCAATAATAACCGCGAATCAGGGATCCCTCTTTCCAACTCAGCCTCAAAATCTCCCAAAAATCCGCCAACAACGGCGACAGCGGCAACGTCGCGTGCGCGCCGACGTTTCGGCGGGCATTTGGCAATGAAACTCGCGTGGCCCGCACTTTTATTGCATCACATCCAATGCGCGGGAGGAGGACACACAATACCACTTTCCAAATGTGGATAGGATGCTCCCCTCGCTGCGCACACTTCACTGGTGGGGTAAGGTACTACTTACACCAGAACACGGCGACGTAGCCCTTGTCCTGGAGAAGTCTGTCGAGCTGTTTCGCGTTGACCTCCTCGATGACGGACTGGTCCTGGTGGTGAGTGGTCGTTGGAGCTCGCTTGGCCGCCACCAGCGCCACAAAGAGCAGCCACCTCCACATACTGCCGCCGTCCACTGACTGAGCGCCGGGAAAGACGCGTCGCGACGTCGCGCCCCCCACCATTTGCGTCGAAACGCGAGGCGAATAGAATGTCGGGGCGGGAGCCGTTCGACCGGGTACGCTTCCAGGACGACGCCGGGCGTCCCGAGGTCTAGCGTCGCGACGGTACCCGACTTCGATACCGACTGCGCCAGATAAGGTCGAGCAACGGCGCGACACAACCAAATGCTTCGGATTTTAATGCTGTGTGTTTCTGACAGTTTTAGAAAATTTCCTCCATCGAATTAACAAGATTGCTTTCGAAAAATCGTCGCTGGGCAGGGAAAATTCATCGCAAGTAGCTCGAATCAGTTTTTATTTCCAAAATAAGCCGCTTCCCGGTTTCTTGTATTAGAGGAACGCATTGTGTTCGCAAAATCGGTGTAATTTTATTGCGTCTTTCAAGTCTCGCCGATCTTCAACGTTAAGGCAAACTTTGTTAAATATTAAAATTTGTACAAATAATAGCATAGGACTAATATCGCATCTTTAATAATTTTCCCACAAAAACGGATATTTTTAGGATGTTTTAGGTTTTTTTGTCAATAAACACACCCTGTATATAATTCAAACAATGTTCGAAATGGAAGTTATGGCACTGGATCTTCCACGTTTTCTGGTATATGATTTTTTTCAATAGAGTCAGTGGTTTTCCAGAAAATACTTGTTTTCTGAAATCATGCAGTACATGGTAATAGTAAATGAGGTCATCGCGTCTAGATTAAGGGCGAGAAGTGGTGATTTTCATTTGTATTTTTTCAAGTATTTCAAACAGATAATGTGATAGACGAAAACCGTAAATACAAAAATTGTAGCTCTCGAAGTGGCCTATAACACTGTTTATTCCAATGGTCCATATTTGTCACGAATTTTGATTTACGGATCCGGATCTCCTGCATTTCCTGGTTCACAAATTTTTGCCGATGGGGTTAAAGTTTTCGAGAAAATAATTTTTTTCTGGAAGGCAAAATATACCAAAAAAAATTCCTTTTTACAATAGATGAAATGCGGGTATAGACTTCTACCCTTCTGCCAAATCTGAAATTGATAACGGCAAATTTAAAACACCTGTTAATTTTTGAATATATCACTTAATATCTTGAACACCCTGTACAATAGGTGAAAACCTTGAATACAGTACTACGTTGAGACCATTGAATGTGGTTCAGAATAGAATGCTTGAAGTGATTTACAAAAAACATAACTTATATCCAACAAATCTTCTCTATAGGGAAAAGGTTTTTGATGTTCGATCGTTATACATTTATATGGTTTGTTCTTATATTTATCAGAATAAAGTCTCTTTAAACCCAATCAATCATCTATCAATCACTAGAACAATAATGAATAGACAAGTACAGGTACCGATGCCTAGAAGCGAATTCTATAAAAGTTTTAGCTGTCAATGCGCCATGTAAAAGAAACTGATTTGCAAAACACGGTCTTTTACTTACCAGTTTTTTCAATTTGCAGCGCACCCTGTACATTTTTTAAAAATTATCAAAAATAGAAATTTATGGAGTCGAATCTTCTGCATCTTCCCTTTCAAGAATTTTTTCGGTAGTGTAAACGATTTTCGATTAATGACCTTTCCCTTGGTCCCTTGTAAACGCGATTTTTAATTTTTTTAAAATACTTCCCGACCCCCAACCCCTCCAATTTCAATAGGCTCCGTGAGGGGACCAATCGCTATCCGCTTGAACAATTTGAAGTCTTGGCTTTAAATTTCGGACACTTTTCGTGTTTCATAGCAATGTCGAAAAAACGGCCGAAAATAGAAAAAAATAGATGGCCGCCAATTTTAGATCGCCGCCATTTTAAAATAACTTGTACACCTAATGAACTTAAAAAAAGGAGCAAAAATTGAGCCACCTAGTTCAGACGGCTCGAGTTATTGAATTAAAACCCGTGACACAGAGAACAGAGAAACAGAAAAAAAAAGTTTTTTTTTCGACGCTGATTCCATCTGTACCAATCGATTTTTCGAAAGTAACTACCTGATTAGACCTCTTTTATGTAATTAGATTAGTTCGAATTATACTGTTAAACCCCAATAAACACATCACAGTCGTCATCGTCTGTGACATAATATAGTATGCAACAAGTTTAACAAACGGCACTTTAGTCACGAGTTTCTTTAAGCACCAACGGTGCGAGTGTTTAATAAAAGAGTGCCGACGAAGCTTAAACAACTAATTTCAATGGAAATGGAAAAATGAAAGTCAAGGTTTACAAATGTATAACAAAGTATATTTATTGACACAGAATACAACAAATTCTAATAAAAAAGGATTATTGGGAAATGGCACCGCCTACTCGACGATCAAATGTTTGTTGTTCGCGTCTTCGATGTAATTGTGCTTCTGTTCCTCGAACATTTGCACCAGGTGGTCGACGAACTTGGAATGGTACTCCTCTATCTCATCCGCGGACGGGTTCTCTATTTTGGGCACGTCCAACGGGTGACCCACTAAAATCGGTACATCAGCGGCAATGCCCTAGCACCCAGTTAGAAGTACTTGCCGACTACGACGATGGGTTTCCTCCTGGGCACTAAACCGAACGAGTACTGGAAAAAACCCCGACCCACCGGAACCACCGGTGCCAGTCCTATCCATTTCCTGAGCACCTCCTGGATCTTCCTCAATGTTTCTCCCTCCAGTTGATCGAAGGTGTCGGTCTCGCCGAACGACAGTACCGGCACCAACGGAGTACCGTTGCGTAGGGCCAGCCGCACGAAACCCTTTCTCTGGAACGAAACCTCAGAGCTAACAATGATGTTGGAACCAGTTTTATCCTGTGAAGTGGACATAAGTAAATTTACCGCAGACACTACTCACTTTCTTAAGGATGATCTTATATTGACCGGGTTTGCAGTAATACGATTCCTGGGCTCCGCCGGGCATGAGAACGCACACGTGGCCTCCTCCCGGATACCCGAGGACGTACTCTATGGACTCGGCGGTTGCGGATATGCCGCCCAGGGCGAGAGCCATTTCCCTGAAAAATGGCATCATGTAGTGCTGGGTGAGGGTGACCACGTGCTGCTTATGGCGGGGGAAGTATGTCTTGAACCCTCCGTGTTCGTTGACTAAAAGTTGAGTAAACGAAGATTGCTAAGAAAAACCGGCGATCTATACGTTCAAGAAAGTTTACTTACTGAAAGCGCATAGGACTCCCAACGACAACATGCCGTGTGGAAAACAACAAAACAGGTAGTTGCGCTTTTCGTCCAGCTCGACCCATGGCAGCCTCTCCATGCTGACGGGAAAATAGTCTTTCATGTACTTCCACCAACTAAAACGACAAACGTTAACCTCGACCTCCGGAACTATACCGTCTAGGGACGGACACACCTCCAGCTCTTCACCCATTTAATAGTCCGCCCTCCCCGCTCGCAGACTTTGACGTCGAAGAAGAATACCCACGTGAGATACAGGAGTGTGGCCCACCACAACCTGGTGAACAGCACCAGGTAGATGCTGAGGAAAAGGCACACGATACCGCCGAATATGAGCCAGAGGAAACCGACGCCAGCCGCCAGCGTCTGGAGGCGGCGTTCCAGCGGGACGTAGAGCGGAGCGAATTTCACCCCCGCAACCTCCATACCGGATCTGGAAAAAGGTAGACCTCATTGTTTCTGTCAAATATTTTCGCTTTTCTCATTTATATTTTTCTTTTAATTGTTTAATGTAACGTTATAAAATAAATTTTGTTGTCATTTTTACGATTTCAAATTCGAAGAAAAATATACATTTTTTCTTGGGTAAAATATTTTCATACCTCGCTATCTAAACAATTTTGTAAAGGCGCGTATAATATCTACCGGGTAGCCAAATTGGAAGGGCACTCAGCTCTATCTGGAAAAGTAAATATGTAATAAAGACAAGGGGTGTTATAGGGAAGTTTGTTGAAAGGGGCTATCAACGCCAAAGTGCGTTTTACAACCTCCGTTTATTTTTTCAAAAAAATTAAAAATGATATCACATTTATTTGTGCAAGAGATAGAAAAATAAGAGTCTAAGACGCTAGCAAAAACCGCAATTCCTAACCTATAAAATCCGTAAATGAAATAAACTCTGAATAATGTCGCATATTTGGGAATATTTTTAGCATACCTGCCGTTATCAAATCCTATTTGATTATTTTAGCAAAACTACATATAAAATTAGTATTAAAATATGATTGAATTCAATCTGTCCACACAAAATTCGGAATTTTTAAAATCCAAGCGCGCTTTCTGAAACAAAAGAGCAAAAAATATAATGGTGGCTTTTAGGTATCAATGATATGTCTCATTTAACCAATAACCTGCACTTTGTGTTTTTTGTTTTCTAAACATGATTTCCACACACTTAACTCGTTTTCCCAAAAGATTTCACGAAATCTAGGCATATTTTGAGAAAACGCGGCATCTGAACTTATTCGCCATCTGTCAGCGGCCATGTTGGTTGTTGAATACCGCAGAGTCTTTAGTTAAAAACGAGATTTTAAATCTCGCGCATGCGCAGGTCAAATGGATCTTCTCAAAAAAATTATAGTTTATTCATTAGATCCTGTTTTATTAACATAGGAAGCGCCTCCATATATATAGAGATCTGGTATGATCAATCATATTAAGACTGCGGCTATTTATAGAGTATTTTGGTGGCTTTATTGGTAAAAAAATGGTGCTTGCACCTGTAGAAGAAATACGTTCTGCGATTATTTTGAAAAGATAAATGCAATTATATTCGTTGAATCTATGAGTTGGAGTATCTTGCATTAAAACGGAAGATCTTAGTTCATTATTTCATATGCGAATGGATATTAATTATTATTGACATTTTAAATGTAATGTTGGGTAAATTTACATATATTGCTAAAAGAACGATTAGTATCTATGAATGGTAGGAGTCCTGGAAATATTCATAAAAAAGCCACATTAACGTGTTAGTTTGGGATTCAATCATATATGTATTTTGCTATTTGGCTACATGCTGTTGACGTAAAAGTGATATCCTTGCATTTACTTTTTTTTAGGGAAAATAAATTTTATTTGTTCTCATGTCACAAAACGCGCTGTAGCGGCCATATAAGCAATCGAAACCAATGCATTTAGGATAACGTTCATGGCCTAATAAAAGCCATTTTCTACGACTCGAATTTTGATAAAATCCGTTCAGCCATTACGAAGTTATTGACATTAATTTCTCAAAATGTTCGGACACCTCCCACCACTTTCCCACCCGGCGCATAATAATATACTTACCTATACCTGAACTTTTATGTATTTTTGTAAAGGCGACAGTTACGGAACCAACAAGTAAAAGTAAAGCGGGGTTTTTTATTAATATAAGTAAACAGATCGATAACGTGATCAATAAACATCTTATCGCCGTTGTTCGCGTTTCTTGAACTTTGTACGATTGTTTTTAATGAAGGTGTAAAGGTAACAGTACTTGATTAGAGGTCGCGGTTTTTTCGACTTCGACCAACGATGACCAACCGTGACACGGTTTTCAAGCGCCAAACTTAACCTCATTAGGAGGGAATCCTTTCAAGTTTTACAACGAATCCGCGGCATTTTTCATAATGCGAAAACATGGTATAACTCACCTTTCGAAATGCTGTCAGCAGAACCTAGTTCAAATATTTACATTGCCCGTCCCGCCGCACGTAACAAAATACTTAATTGTTTATATCCGATTTTAACACTCACGTTCACGTTAGATCGACGAATGAAATTAGGGACGACAGTTGGTTTTTTGATCCCGCCACTTCAGATTTTTTAAAAATTTTGAATAAAAAGCGCCGTCGTACCGAATCCGTGAGAACCAAGATAAAAATAGAACCACGAGTATAGTAAACGCGTCTGTTGCTCCTCGAGTCGAGTGAAAATGTGTCCGTTCAATTCAGTTAGATTGAACGACCCAAATGCCTTTTACGAGGGCTCGTCAAAGAGTTTGCCTAGATTATTTGTTCGCAATTTTCATTAATTACCTTCACTTCACCAACCTTAATCTCAACTTGCCTCTAACGTTGTGGGAATTTTCGAGAAGTTTTTAGTTTTAATAAGACAAATGGGTGAAAATTAAATATGAATTATTAATTATGACTAGGGCACTTCATATTCATTGTAGTGCATGCACTGTATAGCTACCCAATGCAAATAACTTAAATAACTAAAACAAGTTTTTTTTGTTATTCGAAAACGCCTGTAACATAATACATATGAAATTTAAACCTACAAAATGACTTAATCCATTAAATTAATGAACTGGTCCGTATTTATGGTCCTTTGGATGTGTTTTCGTCCGAAATGCATGTGTCAGAAACCGTACTTAACATCATCCATAATAAAATAACAATTTCTCAAAACATAACCGTCCATATCATTTTACTATGTAGTTCGGACGAGAACTCATCCAAACACCAATCTGTCCTTTACACCATTTTCATTGCATTTACTTAATTTTGCTTTGCCTTAAGATTTAATGGGATCTAGACATATTTTGAGAAAATACTGCTTTAAAATCCTTCCAAACTTATTGAGGATCTGTAAGCGGCCATATTGGTTGTTCAATGCCGCAAGGTCATTGGTTACAAACGAAATTTTAAATCTTGCTCGTGTGCATGTTGAATGGCCCTTCTCAATTTTTTTATGGTTGCTTCATAAGTTGCTATAGTATCAATATATTTCTATAGTAACAATATAACTCGAACCGATGTGTGCAATTTTGACGTACAATCCAATTTTCATATCCAACGCACACTGCGACATCATCATTATATGCGGATATATAGTTACTAGATACTTACATATATAGAGGAGCACCCTGCTATACTGAAAATATTGAGATAGGCCATTTCATCTGCGCACGCGCTGTCATTTTAAATTGCGTTTTTCACCAATGACCTTGCGGCGTTCAACAACGAACATGGCCTTTCACAGTTCGTCAATTCGACAGATTTCAGTTTAGATGTAACATTTTTACAGCAGTATTTTCGCAAACTATGCCCAGATCTCGTTAACTGCTGTGGTCGTTAACTACTGCAGTAATTTTGACTAGAGGTGCAGGTTTTTAGAAAAGATTACCTGCTATAAAAACTAGTAAAAAAATTTTTATGTCCAGTCGCTCCTAATATTTTTATTTCCAATGTGGTATCCAACTCTTAAATGTCATTCTTAAAACCGTTTTTAAATAACACTTCTTGACTAGTGTCAAAATATACCTTTCGGGCTAGCTCTCTACAGCACATTTTTGAATCAATCCCAAAAAATATATTTTTCCATATGTAGAGAACATTATATTAGTAATATATATTGCATTTATCTATATGTTACAACTAACAGAAGATTTTAATTTTAAACGAGCTAATATGTTAAGTGTTTAATAACTGTCAACTGCATAGCTACTAAATGCATCTTAAATAATCTTAAATAATTCTCAACTAACCACAATGAAAATATATATTTAATTATTATTAATTGAATATTGTCACTTTAAAAAAAGTATCGAAAACGCCATCGAAAGACAAGAGACTGCGATCCATGGTGATTTTCTTTCACCGATTCTTGCGCACTTCCAAAGTGTCTTGAGAATTCTGTAACAAAAAAGGAAGGACAACATAGTTTGGGTGCGCATTTGCAGTAATAGTGGTACCCCGTTCTTTTCCTGTCCAAAAGGTTTGGAAATAAAGATTTTACGTATGTGCAGGTACAAATTACGAGGAGCACTACCACTAACAAACTTTGGAGGTTGAATATCGCTGACTGAAACAAAAACCGTTACTGTTTGCTGAGAAACGTTACACTTTTAGGATAGTTCGGTTTTACAATACTTACCATTTTCTATAGTTTTAAAATAACAAACTAGCTCAAAACGGCTTGATTTTCAGTTTTCATAAATAAAGTAATTTGAGGTTAGTTTCACTCACAGGATACGCAGATATTAATTATTAATATTCTTCCTTTTTCTATATAAGGTAGTACTTTATATTTAGACCTTTGTACCATTTTAATATTTTAATTAATTTTGTAGCTACTTGAACATTTAATTTAGCGTGTAATAAACCGGACAGCCCAAACGATGCGCGAATTAATTCAAGCATCTAAATCCTTTCTCACAAAATTTTGATGGTTGTTTCTGATCCGTGACTGTTTCTGTCGATCAGTCGCAGACAACAGCGTTGCAGTGGTGTCCTGTCATTAAGCTGTGTGTTCCGTGCTTGCCACTTCTTGTTCTTGTAGAGTAAACACAAAAGTATTTCTTTTGAAGTTGTCCTCCAATTTTTTGTCCGAAAATATGAATTTAAATGACTCGAGTCGCGTACTTATAATTTAGTGTCCGTTATCAGCTAAAACTAAAATCCACTGCCATGGCTAGTGATTTGATAAGACAAAAGGATAAGCTAGGCTCCCCGTCGACAGGAAGTGACGACGGCAATGAACCCAATGAGCCAGTAGGAGCGCAGACTAAAGAGCCCGAGGAACCGGATTTAGGTGACTCTGCCCATTATGCCCCATCAGAAACTTTGTGGTACCATGGCAGGTTGGATAGGTACCAAGCCGAAGAACGCTTGTGGAATTGCAACAAGCTCGGGGCGTATCTTGTAAGGGAGAGTGACCGAAAGCCTGGATCATATGTGCTCTCTTATCTGGGGCGAACAGGGATGAATCACTTTCGGTAAGGGAAATTCTCATAAATACTAAAATAAATGTTTTTATTTTTTTAGAATAACCGCAGTTTGCGGCGATTTTTACATAGGAGGTAGACAGTTTGTATCACTGAATGATCTAGTAGGTTATTACACACAGTGCAGTGATTTGTTGAAAAGGGAGCGGTTGGTACATCCTGTAGCCCCTCCAGAACCTGTAAATGACAAAAAGGTAAGTTAATGAAATATTTTAAAGTTAATTAAGAGTTCAAGGTCTATCAGTCAAGTTAAGTAATTTTTAATTGGGGAAAATTGGGTATTTAAGAACAATTAATATTATTTACACTGTTAACTTCCTTTATTAAATTTTGTTAAGGATCACCTAAAAAAAATCTAATAAAACTAACTAGCCTAATAATAATAATAATAATATTTTGAGTTTTGAAACCTAAGTGAGATATTTAAATGACTTCACTCAGGTATTATAAGTGTATTCAGTAGTCATAGCAGAAACCTCTGTATAGTGTTGATAATTTTTTTGATTTAATAAAAATTGTGTGCATTATTTCAAAAAGTTAGCCACTCCATTAATTATTGGCTCAGGTTTTTTGTTTCTGTCGGGAGATAAGCTCCTAAGACATGCCCGGGTCAACATATAGCGGATCTATTTTTTTAAATTTAATAAAAATAGTTGTGAAATCAGATCAAATCAATATTAAAGTATGTTGGTGATTTTCAATTAGAGGTTGAGATGAGTACTTTGTGTCAAATTTTTAAATTCCATTTTTCAAAAACCATGAAAAAGTTTGGCAGAGTATAGTTATCCACTTGCATCTTGATTAATTCTGGTGTTGATCAGAGGGTGGTGGCAATATTGCCTTACACGAAAATGCCGGATACAGACGAGCTCACCTTCAAAAAGGGCGACATATTTTTCGTACACAATGACATGGACAACGGTTGGTTGTGGGTGACTGCCCATCGCACCGGAGAACAGGGTATTTTCTCAGTAGATGCAGTTAGAGCAATTCATTTTATTATTTTATCTATACAGGAATGATATTCCAAGAATTGGTGGAGGATCTGGACGACAGCATCGATCCTAACACGGTGTTTCCATGGTTCCATCCCAACTGCACAAAAAACGAGGCGGTCGATTTGTTGGTTAAAGGTAAAGCTTTGGTGTTTTATTTTTGAACGTCTTATGAAATTTCACCCTTATGTCACTTTAAAGACCTCCTTTTAATTTAGAAATAATGTTAGGAACTTAACATGTTCCTCAATTTTACCACACCCAATAGGATTGAAAAAGAGATTTAGGCCTCAAACAGCAGTAGTCATTGCCAAACTTCCCTATCCAACAATTTACTAATCTGGTGCAAAAATTTTGCCCTCAAGTCATTGACTCAAATATGTAAGAACCATATAAATGACTTTTTTGGTATGATGAAATTGTATATTGTCAATGCTTTGAATACAAAATGCACTTCATTTGTGGGATAACTGAAAATTCTAGAAAAAAAGTTGAGTAGGGAACGCGCTCTTAAAATGTTTTCACTGGGACTAGAAATTTTCTTTAAAAAAATGTGGATTGCGCCTGCGTAAGTTTTATTATTACCGTCGCGAGTAATGTGGCGATTGTGCATTAAGATTTCTTGTTCATTAGCTGGACCTGGTAGTTTTCTGGTTCGCCCCAGCGATAACTCTCCTGGCGATTACTCGCTCTTTTTCCACATCAATAATCAAATCCAACGGTTCCGGATCGAGAAAAAGGGTGTACGATACCTGATGGGCGGCCGCATATTCGAATGCCTGGATGCGGTCATCAACCGTTACAGAAAGGAGCAGATCGTCGAGGGCTACACCCTCCAGCACCCTGTGAGGACCCGTTCGGATCGCCAGTCGTTTGAATTCTAAGTAAATTGTTTTTTGCAGCTGGTGGTGGACGGCAGCAAACAGCTCGACTGGGTTCCCGAAAACCAAAAGGCTAAGTCGGACGCGGAGAAGATTTACGCTACGCTACGGGAATGTCGTGACCAGGCGGGCTTGAAAAAAATGAGGGGCATCAAGGTAACGCGATCTCGTGCCCGGTAGTTCATTTGTACCGATGACCGATCAGTCAAAATTAACCATTTCTTGCAGCACCAAGGGTACCTGCATCGCAAATCCGACAAAACGGTGAAAAAATGGAAGCTACTCTATTTCGTCCTGTTGGTCGAGGGCACCGACACCCACCTGTACTTTTACGAGAACCCCAAACGCACCAAACCGAAGGGGTTGATCGATTTGTCCTGCGCCTACCTTTACCAGGTGAGACTAGGCGAGAACTAGTGTTTGGCAAACTTTGATTTTTATTAAAAAAATCATTGATTTTTTTTATAATTTCGTAAGAATATGTATTTCCCGTTTTGTTTTTGTAGCAATTACAAAATATTTTAAAGCTACTATGAACAATATAGTACAATATACACACTAAGTATACGTCAGAACATACTTTTTGCAAGAAAATTTCTGTCGCGACCTGTTTTTTTGTCGATCTATAAATTGTCCTTGTCGAATATGTCTCGCGTATTTAGGTGGTGGTTGTCAAAGAAGTGGAATTAGGTAAAAACATTTAAATGGCTGGAAGAAAGGAAGAAAAGAAAATATATAGCAGTTTTTCATTAAAACAAGACATCCAAATAAATCTGCGTGTAAACCTATTTGTAAAATCTGCAAGGAAGAAATTCAAGGGATAGTTCAACAACTTAATGCACACCATGATGTTTGTGGTAATAAGGAAGGTAAATAACATTTTGTTTTATAATTACTTATTTCATTTTTATTTAACTTTCTATTCACAAAAACGTGTTCAGAAGAAATAAGGCATTTCTTAATTTAAAAATGTCATGTCTTTTTTATCTTTTCTTGCCAAAATTTGAATTCACGCATATTTTATTAATGTTATTGTTTATAATTTTTAGATACCTATTTTTATTTTTTGAGATACATAAAAAAGAGTATGTTTTCTTTATCTTATTTCTATATCTTAGGAAAGAATGTACATGGTGGGCACTTTAATAGGGGCCTGTACCTTTTCTCAGGAACTAATGATTTAAAAAAAAAGTTTATACAAAAGTTTTATATAAATGAATACTGCAAGTTGAAATTTCAGTCATTGCAGATTGTTAGAAGGAAGTCTTCTAAATATGTGTTTAAAATTTGATGAAGTCGTCATTACAGTCAGGCGTGGAACACCATATTTACTAGGAACATAATTTTGCATAAAAAAAATATGTAATCCCAATTTCTGTCTAAACTACACAAAATTCGAATAAGTATTTTCTATTAAAGTTACCTTTATTTTTATTAAGTATGTAGGGCCTTCCATTTAAAATTTTAAAATTAATGTGGGTCCAGCACTTATCGGTCACCATGTATTTAAAAAAAAATAATAATTTTAAAATCTAATTTAAACCATAAAACTTTTGTATAAACTTTTTTTTTAAATCAGTAGTTCCTGAGAAAAGGTACAGGTCCCTAATAAAGTGCCCACTCTGTACTCGATTTTCAATGTATTAAAAAAATGTTAACGCTATAAATTTAATAAAATCCAATAAACGCTTTACTAATTTTTTAAAGGAAAATTGGGTGTGTATTTGCCTTATCGTTTATTAACAATGGTACAAACTTATAAATTATGTTTTTATTTTCTTGTCGCTTGACAATTCTGTAGACCTACATCGTCTGCCTCGATTTCCACGACACTCACGATAGTCAAACAAAGTCCAAACAAAGAAAAAAAAAACAGAAAATCAACCTAATTCGTGTAGTTTTGTAATACAAACATCAACAGCTAAAAAAGAAAAGATTGACAAACGATGCATTGAAAACTCGGAAGTTAAAGTAAAAAAGCTTATTAAGACCTGGTTATACGCTGCCATCAAGAAATACGTTAACAAGCCTTTTAGATGACATCTGTGAGGAGGAAAAGGCAAAATGTTTTTCTTCTCTGTCAGGACAATGTGTGAATATGTCCATTGAAGGGTGGTAAAACGTCCACGATGAGCCAGTTATATGTGCAACAATAACAACTGAAAATGGACGAGCCCTTTTTTACGAAACAATTGATACTTCGGGAAAACCTCATACTTCACAATATTTTATGCAGCAAATATGGGAGAGAGAAAGATTTTGGAGGAAAAGACAGACTCAAAAGTTATAACTTATGGCTGCTCACCACATATTTTGAATTTACTGTAGTTTACATGTAGTCCTAATTGTAAAACATCTTCGCGATAACCATCTAGCTAGAATGGCGTTATGTATATATATATATATATATATATATATATATATATATATATATATATATATATATATATATATATATATATATATATATATATATATATATATATATATATATATATATATATATATATATATATATATATATATATATATATATATATATATATATATATATATATATATATATATATATATAATTAAAAATCTGGGAAGGAAACAAAAACCAAATTTGTTGCACCATTTACCAGAGGATGTCAAATATTGGGCTAAAACATGTAGCACAAGAATATTTAAGCATTTTAAACTAACCAATCAGTTGCTCTTGATATTTTGCAAAGAAAAACGCCACTATTATCAGATTTTAACTAGTTTTTGAACGATATTGGCATTAAAGATAGCTACTTAAAAACCCACTTTCTTGGAATGACAGTAGGTTTTTCTTATTCGTTCCAAACAGATTCTAGTCAAAATCGGCTTTTCCGACAAATATCTATCTAATACCGCTTCAAAACTGCAGATATCATTTTAAACTATTATTTTTTGATTCAAACAGTTACTTTTTTATGTCAATATCGTTCAAATACTAGTCAAAATCGACATTTTCGGCCTAAAACCTTAATAAACCAGCAGATATCGACGTAAAACCGCCATTTCTGAGTCAAATGATTGCCGATTTGGATTAGATTCTCGAAATCAAGAGGGAAAACCAATTATTTATTCCAGAACTAGGGGTTTAAATTCATTTCTGCATTTTTAAGGTAGATTTCGGTACAATAACAGGCTAAAACAGATTCTGACTGGAGTATAATCGAAATCGGCAACTATTTGTCCCAGAAAGGACATGTTTACATCGATATCTACTGATTTATTAACGTTTTCGTTAGAATGCAAAATAGAAAAAAATCACACCGGACTTTTGCCATTAGTAATAAACTTGAATACCCGCAGTTGCCCATTAAAAAAATATGTTTTCGTATAAAATAGTAATAAACGTAAATGGAATACAGTGGTGGGACATCACAAAATGATTAGCCAGAAATTGCGAAATAGCTACCAATAATAAAACAGTTCCTGTCTGCAGCTGCTTCCTCAGCATCAGACAGATATAAGGAACAGGATGGGGATAGAAAAAGGGGGGAAATTACTATATTCTATATTCAAATTATAGAACGAAAATGCAGAAGCATAAAATGTATATTATTATGTTATGTGTCTTATTTTTTTAAAGATTTGTGTTTTACTTTATATTTATGATGTTTTTATTATGTGCTTTTTGTGTTGCTCTCAACTAAAAAGATTTAAAAAAATTGGAGTTGGAAAAAAAATCAAGTGATTTAAATGATGATTTTAATCGTGACTTAAATAACTTGATTAAAATCAGTCCAACCCTGGCGAAAACCCAATAACGCCGATTTCTAACCTCATCGGACCGCCCCTGCAGGTGCACGACAGTTTATGGGAGCGCTCGAACTGCATCCAGATCGTGGAACGCGCCCTGCCTTGTCTAGCGACGGCCACCCACTTGGCCGCCCGCTCCCCCGAAGACTGCCAGGATTGGGTCAACGCGCTCAAGCCGTTATGCGTGCCCCAATTGAGCCGCGCCACCGCCAAGGTGCCCCGTTTGAGGGAGCTCCGATGTCTCACCCTCCACCTTCTCGACGCCCACAGATTACCTTACAAGTTGGTACCGCTGCCTTACGTCACCGTGCAGTTCAATAATCAGGTGCGCATCGCCCGCACCAGAGCTAAGAGTGGACCGGACCCCGTGTGGGACGAAGAGTTTGTCTTCGAGTAAGTCCGCCGAAAAGGTGTACTGGCGATCCATTTTTTAACATTTCTGAAAAAAAAAGTTAAAAAAGTTAAATATTAAAGTCTGTTCCTAGATATAAGAAAGTGACTGATAGGAATTAAGGAAAGACCCGGGCAAGCTGTAAGAATGAAATATGGCCGAACAGGTCCGTACTTTGCTTAGAATTTAATTATTTGGGGTTTTGTTAGGAAAGATACTAAACAATATTTATTTATTTATGTATGTATTTATGTTTAAATCTAAAATAAAATTACAAGTTATTCTTATTACCTACTTAAGATACTTAAAATTATTCACATAATATATCAGTATCATTATCACTAATTATTATTTGTTCTATATTATTTGCAATATGGATATATGATTGTTCTAGTTTTTCTATATGTTTAACAAAATTTGCCCAACTTGAGTCACATGAGGAAGGGGTTTTAGTCAACTAGCTACTGTGATAACTTGCATTGTTCATTACAATTACGCTATTACGAGGAATGTTTGGAACTAGTTTGTATAAATCAGCGGTGATGTCTTCATGGTAATCCAGAGAGGAATCTTTAATATTTTTCGCAGACAGAGAAAGTCCATTTGGAATCCAACCATCTTTAGAACCAGTATACAAAATAGTTATTCTTTTACCTCTTTTTGATGGCGCGTTTGTTTTACACTTATCAATTGAGTCAACCCAACCCTTTTCCAGGGTATCATAAGTGTCGAACTAGGTTTCATCCAAGTAAATAATTGGACTTTGTTGTTCTCTGTAACTCCTAATTTTTTTAAGATAAAAGACCATTAAAACTTGCCTTTTTTTTTAAATCTAAAACCCATGTGTTGAATACACTTCCAAAAGGTAGTAGTTCTGAGATACACTAGACTCGCACATATTTTGCATAATTCGCACACGATTCAACACACGCTGTATTACACACGAAATAAGAATGATCACTAATAAACTTAAAGTAAGTAGTATACCAAACCAAAGAATATTAAACACAGGTAGGTATAAAATTATTTTCTATTACAGACCACAATTTTACCTGAATTTAAATTCCGAAACTTTAGGTAATAACCTTGTCGCATTGTATGGTAATGACCACCCTTGGATAATCCCATTCGAAAACAATTGGTCACTTTCTTATATCTATGAACAGACCATACCTACTTATTTTTATGCAAGGTATATTAAAGTTATTTTTTACATTAAGGCCAGAATTAGCCATAATTAACTCAACACACATCCAAAGTGACATTTAAGCGCACTTATACATTACACATATACATTACACATACATACATACATACATACATACATTACACATATACAAAGAATCAAAACTTTGGAGAAAAAAAACTAAGCAGTGTTTTATGTACTTTTACTAGGTGAGGGCAATTGACCGCTTCTTAATTGACCGGTATATCATTTTTTAACTGAATATCTGAATCCGATACTTAGCGATTCAGGGAATCCCCATTTTTAAAAAGAATTTTAAGGGAAGATATAGAAAGTACTTTAGACAACGTCAAGATCAATGAATTAGCGGAAATTATATGGCAACATCATAATTTGAGAATATTTAAATAATCTAAATCCCAAATTGGGAATGAGGCACAATATAGCCAGCCAATAACCCAGTTCGTACTCTTCCAGAAACTTTTCTGTGGGGATATTTCAAAAACAAAATTTAAATTGAAAAACATAACTTTAGCACACCTTGTCTATAATTAGGTATCTAAAATTAATTGTACCGGCTATCCCATGTTGGGCACTTTTATGAGGTATCTCAGTAGTTATTGTTAAAGATAGAAAGTTGCGGTTTACGCGACACTGTGGTACTTTTTTGTGAAATTCAACATGCCGGCAACAAAATTTTTGAGGTACAGGGTGAAATCCAAAAGTATTGATTTTGGAACCACCCTCGTATCTCCGTTGCCTTTTAAGTTATCGCTTTAACCGTTTATTTGTTATGCAACAAACATATATTTTTTTAAATGGACCACCCTTATTATTATTTTTTACATTAATTGGAAATCATTTAAGCTTTTCAGAAGTATAACGTTGTTTTGAAAATTAAGCTCACAATTTAATTTGCATTAGAGGAGACAAAAGGTCAGTTCCTCTTCATTCTCTAGATATGAAAATTAAAACTTGGCAGAATACAAGGAGAATCAATAACACCATTTCTCACACAAAGGACAAAAGTTAAAGCCAGAATTTTTCTACAGTCCTCGAGAGTAGCCAGCCTATTTGTAATAATTTTTAACTTATTATAGTCCATTATTACATTAATTAATACGAAATATAACCCAATAAAAAGAAATCTAAAATTGAACGTTCCGGAGATCATGGAGGCCATCTTACAGATCCATTTGTACCTATCCATTTTTGAGGAAAGTTTTCATCTAAAAATGTTCTTCAAAGTCCAGAGTTATGACTTTTGGTGCACCATCTTGTTGAAGGTATATTATATCATTATAATATACTAAGCGAGTATTTTCGAGTAATTCTGGAATCACTTCCTCAAGAATGTCTAGGTACCTACGTGCTGTAAAACTCCTTCATAAATTCGGTAGGCTATTCATTGTCCCAAAATAAAACACGATACCAAAACCCCAGAGAGTCCTTGTCGGGCCCTTTCAAAAATTAAATGGTGGTGTTCTGTCTACCAGTTCCTCGTGTTATGGCGCTTAAAACTTCCCGAACTTGTAAAGTAACATTCGTCGGACCATATTACAAGGCTCCAAAAGGAATCGTTGAATCGTATTTGTTGCCAGTTGCAAAACTGCATCCGACGCTCGGCATCTCGAGGATGCAAATGTTGGACACTCTTGCATGCATCGATATTGGTACTCCTACTGTTTGTTCTTTGTGTTTGCAAGATGATGATGGCGTTGCTTCTATGTAACCTAATACCTTTGTTTCTATTTGCTCCCTGTTCTCCTTCAAATAATTTTTAGGACTTGGTTGATTAAGGGATGCGTGCCTAACTAGATTCAGACAAGCAAATGTATCTGGAGACGGTTGTAGTCTCTCTGGATATCTAATATAAACAAAACATATTTCTATAATATAAAAATTATACTGACTATATGCCTTTAAAAACCTTATCTGTGGTAATATGTGGAAATTGCCAAAGCTTCTTGGGCAATTTCATTGCATTGTATAAAACATACCAACATACCATATTTTTTAAAATTTTCATGCACTGGGAATAAAAATATAATTAAAAACTGACAGCCTCGTAATTTTTTGGCACATTTGCTTTTTTGTTTTTAGTAGGTGAGTCATAGCCAACTATCTACTTAATATTATAATAGCATAATATTTATAAGACATTATTATTTTAAAAAAATATATTTTCATCCTGTTTTTTCGAAACTAAGTAATAATAATAAGTTAGGTGTCTTATTTTTAGTCGATTTAATTGATTTACTATGACCTACTGCTACTGCTATAAATAAAAAATAAAAGAATTTTAAATGATTTCCAATTAATGTAAAAGATTATGTGTTCCATTTAAAAATATATATGTTTGCTTAATAACGCTACTGGATTATACGGAAGAAATCCTATATGAACGTTTTTTAAACTCTTCAGTAACTCATAAGACAACGGAGAAACGAGTCCCAAAATCGATAGTTTAATTTCACAAAAAAGTAGCACAGTGTCGCGTAAACCGCGACTCTCTATCTTTAAAAATAACTGAGATGCCCCCTAAAAGTGTGCAAAATGGGATACCCTGTACACATTAAACCTTATAACTTTTGTATGAAACTTTGTTTTCGAAAATGTAAAATAAAATAGTTATGGAAGGTTAACATTTATGATAATAATAATCTTTATCCATTTAGAAGACAATTTCATCGTGAGAACTATAACTATAATTATAATATGCAGTCAACTGTGAGCGGCTGAGACTAAAAATACAATATCATTGCAGAAGTCATTAAATAATTTCATCAACTGAGAGAACACGTTTAATCAAAAAATTGGTTCTTTTAGTTGCTAGGTGAAATACAGGTGACGCCCTTATAGTCTTTGAGGGAACATGGAAGTTTAGCTGGCTCAGCAACTCAGGGCAATCCACTAATGAATTGCAAAGTTTATATAAAAACTGAAATGAAAGGTACTTCCTACGATTCAACAGTGAGGTAACCTTAAACATTAGTAATAAGTCACTTTGTGGCAGTCCCCTAGCCGGGTAGAAACCATTTTTATGCAGTGAAGAAATTTCAGAAACTTTCTCTGTTCATTTTCAATTTGAGTATGTTGCCGCCTTGCAAAATCTTTAGAGTTTCTCACTATGAATCCCAGCATTTTGAGTGCACTTCCACAGACTTTATCGGCATGATTCTTTGTCAAACATTACACCCATTAGTTTGAAATTGTCACATTTTCTTAATAATACGCGATCCAGATGGTAATTAAAAGTTATAGTATTAGTTTTGTTTGAAAATGATATTGCGACACATTTATCTGTATTTAGGGGTAGGTTATTAGAAGCACACCAAGAACCAATAAGCTCCAAATCATTCTGCAGAGACACACAGTCGACCACACTATCAATTATTCTATACAATTTCACATCATCAGCAAAGAGCAAAATTTGACTATCAATATCAGCTACTATATCATTAATGAAAAGCAAGAATATCAGTGGCGCTAAATTGCTACCCTGGGGAACGCCGCTACTAGCCATGAACTTAAGCGATGAGTGACCGCGGAGCTACTGTACTGTATTCTGTTATGCAAATATGACTTTATGAATGCTGCAAAGTCATCACAAAATCCAAACATCCTTAGTTTAGAGAGCAGTACAGTGTGGTCCACCCGGTCAAAGGCTTTTAAATAGTCTGTGTATAGCACATCCACCCGCCTCCTGTCTTACAAAACCTTAGCAGTGAATTCTGTAAAGCAAGCCAAATTACTGATGGTGCGATGTTATCGATGCAGGCCTGTAGCATAACGAAAAACAAGGAACTTTACCAGGACCACAAGATACTTTGTTCTTAACTTGTACTAATGCTCTTAATATATTAATAATCAGTTAAGTGAACAATGGTAATAAATGCATTAGAACATCCATTCAACTGAGGGATCTGTGGTTGAGTATTGTAAACCCCCACAAAAACTTAGCAAACTCATTAACGATCTCTTCAGGGCTGTAAGTGAAAATCTCTGGCAATTCCATATTTGAGCGCTTACATCTAATAAACGACGAGAAAGAAGTCGGATTCTCTGTGACTGCATTTTCGGCCTTAAAGATGTAGTTTCTGTATGCGACATCAATCATTCGTTTAATGTCCGCACATATTGTTTTCTATTGGATTAAAACTGTCTCTGATTTGTTGTATTTGTGTTTTTTGAATAACCTATGCTTTCGCTTAATTGCCTTGATTATTTCGGATATGAACCATACCGGAAATGATCTTTTGTGGATAATAGGTAAAGGGAAGTAGTCGTTAAAAATAGTATACAATGTTTGGTAAAACTTGTCAGACCTCATTAACATTTTTATTACTTAGTAAATTTGACCATTCAAGTATGAAGTATGTGGTTGTAGAGTTTGTGGAAATCTGCTCCCCTGAAATTGTATTTGCGTTGTTGTAAATTGGTTTGAAGGCTTTTATTTTGACCACAATGAGTGGCAAGAACTCTTTTGTGACTGTACACTCGATATTGGACACAACTAATTCATGTAGTCTGTTGTGGCTGTTTAAACTGCTGTTAAGTTGATAAAAGCTAAGGAAATTCATAAAACCATTAATTAATTCTACCTTTGTACGTCACGTGTCTCACTTTCGTGGTTTGCATTTGTAGCGACGTGCCGTGCGACGTGGTCTCCATTTCGCTGACCGTTTTCAATAAAGGCAAGCGCGGCAAAGACACTGAAGTAGCCGAGCTCCACCTCGAACTGTCCGGGTTAGGCAACGGCGAAGAACGGGAGGAGTGGTACTCCCTTTCCGGCCTCACGCCCATGGGCGAATGGGGCTCGTTAAGACTGAGGACGAGGTAATTAATAATGATGGTCTATTTTCGACCAATATATGTCATTTTTCCAACCTGTCCCCAAGAAATAAAAGGGGATGTCGTTACATGATATAATAGGAGTTTGGGAAAACATTCGTAGGAAATCAATGAAAATATTCGGGCTTTGTAAAATGTGCGCTTTTCATGATAAAAACCCCGTATGAAATATATGGGAATATGGATATTAACCCGAATTTAATTAATATTAGTCACATTTTAAAAAATGGCCGATTTACATTAAGTTTCTGAAATATTGGCTATTAAAGTTTAAAAAAAAAAGCGTTTAATTATTAAGCAAGCGAAGTAGAGATGATTTTGTGTTAAAAAATTATCGCTATCGAGAGTCGAATTGCACACAAAAAGTATAATTTTTCGAAGATTTGTTGGGTATTACTAAAACTTTGAAGAAGAAAAACTTAAAAGTATTGGTTTCCATAAATTCTAGATGTATTCGTTTTTCGTTTCTGATCGAATTTGTATAACCAGCAAGATGTCGGGGGCCTCTGGACACAATTTTTTTCTAAAAAAGGACAAAATCTAGTAATTGTAGACAATTACTATATCTTATTCATTTTTATAAAGAACAGTATAATTTTTTTAAGACGAATCTAAATATCGATATCTTGCGGGGTAAAAAAATGAAAATAAAGAAGTGCATTACCTATCTGGAATGATTTTGTGGTTATTTTCATTGATTTGTTGTGACTTTATAAACTTTTGCAAGATGCCGCGAAGATTAGCAATCACAGCTAATAGTTTTGAATATCTTTTTATATTTTTTCAATTGGAAAAAGAACAAGCTAAAAATCCTAACGCAGATTGATAATGTAATAGGGAACTTGAATATATTTTTTATTTCTTTAATACATTTGTTTATATATAGAAATAACGCATACCAAATATCAAAACTCAAAACTCAATATTTAAGTTGCAATTAATAATACAAATTGTGACACCTGGCTATTCCTTTTAAACGATACCAAACGAGCGGTAATGATCGTCATACCGCTGCTTTTCGATCGATACGGCGTCATGTTATAGCGTTATTCTCAAATTATTGGCCGCGAATTATATTATTTACGTTTATTTTTGGCTCGTGTAAAGTGTTTGTATTTAGTGTGCTTTATATGATCACAGTGAAAGCAACTTGCATCTATCCTATTGCAGTCTCCGTAGGAATGGCTTCCAGATCTGTATAAAATAAAGTTTAAGTTATCAATGCCAATATACTTTAAAATCATTATTTCGTTTTTTTTTTTGTTGAATAATTTACATTTTATTTGATGTACCATTTGAATTTAAGAAACTAGAAAACTTTAAGCTGATTATAATATTAAATTGATTTAAAACTAATTGCTAAATTATCTATGAATATAACTTTTTAGCTTATAACACCGCGAACCTCAACAAAAGCAAAACTTTGTATGTAAAATATCACAATAAACACATCTACTAAAGGTAAATTATTAGATGGACCTTTTAAAAAATCGGCTTCGGACATGTTCAAAACTTTCTTTTTGATACTAAACACAAAATAACAAAAGCAAGCCACTGGATCGAGACTAAAATTAAAATTAAAACCACTAAGACGAACGTTTTGTCGTTGTTTAATGGCTTCTCTATTATTCTACCGTCCGGCTGGCGGGTAATCTAACGAGCGAATTGTCGTCACAACCGGTCATACCCAATAACAGCGCCTCTCAAAGAAGATTTAAATTGTACAATTTTTAATTGCTGATATTAGAACTACATAGAACTACACTTTTTTTGTAAACTGTGGTTCTTTTAATATAATAATAGTATAAACTTACTTTTATAAGCAATATTTTTCAAATTAAAATTTTGTTCAAGGTTCTTTTGAACGAGCTTCAAATACAACACAATTTAGCCACACAACAATCATAAATATCACTTTATACGTTTAGGTAATAAAATATTTGAAACCAGCGTGACATAATTCCAACTATAGTATCCAACGAAAATTCGAATAAATTATACTTTTTTCACTGTACCTCGTATACAAACTAACAGGTTCTTGATAGCAACAATAAGTTATTGCATATTTGCTATACTTTATGTCATTTCTCTCTTTTACACATTTTTAAAACTAATATCTGAGAAGCTAGACAAAGAAACTTAATATAAATTGTACATTTTATACTAAAACTGAATTAAATTTGGGTTAAGTTCATTTTCTCATGTATTTCATGCGGGATTCTTTGAATAACAAACGGCTCCGTTAAACCCGCCCCATCCACAGATACCTGCATGACCTGGTGATGCCCGGCGAGGAGTACAGCCCGCTGCAGCAACTGCTGCTCGAGCCGGGCTTGGCATCCGTCAAAACACTGGCGGAAATCTGTCACCTGGACCGCGCCCCTCTCGCAACTGCGCTACTGCGCGTCTTCCGTTCGGAGGGCAGAGAGACGGAGCTGCTGCGCGAGCTCAACTGCGCGGAGGTGGCACGCGAGACTGAGACCGGTACTCTGTTCCGCGCCGCCTCCCTCGCCACCACCCTCATGGACCTCTACATGAGGGCGGAGTGCGGCGGTTTCCTGCAGGCAGCCGTTCTCGAGACGGTCCTGCGCCTGCTAGAGAGCAAGCAGTCCGCAGAACTCAATCCGGCCAAGATGGAGTCGCTGGACGATGCGTGCGCCAACGCGGAGTTTTTGTTACAGGTAGGCGGGTTACATTTAGCCAGAAGCTACCATTATTAGCAACAGAATATAAATTAAGGTGTCTGATTGGCTGTTGCTCATTGCTGGGACGATTTGCCTTGTTAAACGCGAGTAGATTAGTTTGTTCTTCTTCTTTTCTTTCAGTATCATTTCCCATATGGTACGCTATCACCTGTTTATAGTAGTAAAACCTCTCCTGATGAGGGTGATGAGGGTGAGGGCATTCTTCCTTTTAACGTCCTCGTCGCTTTGCCTCTGGATCTTCTTCCCAGTGGTATATTCTTCTTTGCTATTTTTGACAATCTGTCGTCATTCATTCTGTTCACGTTATTCCAGAATTTTCTTTTTATTCTAACCCATTATGTCACATCTCGGAATACACATTGTTCTTTAAGGTCTTCATTTCTCACTCTGTCATATAGAGGTTTTCCTAACATGGATCTTACTGTTTTCATTATTAATGGAGCTTTTATATATCTTTGCTTTCCTCTCCATGTTTAGATATTTGTTCCTCCATATAATATCTTTTAGGCATCCAGAAGTGACGAGAAACTCTCATCATTTGTTCTTGTACTTTCCTTTTCAAATTACCAACAATTATTAAATCCGCACTCACATACGTAAATTGATTGATCTGTTCGATAATTTTCGTATTAATTTCTAATTTACGTTTTACCAGGTCTTGTATTTGGTCTTATTGATGTTTACTATCATGGTTAATCTGGAATGAAAAGGAGAAGTAGTTGTTGTAGATTGTCTTCTGGATCAGTGATAAGCACTTCTATTTCCTGCTGCTTTACCTGATTTCTTGATTTAGCTCCTTAGTATGTTCCTCAGAGGTTTATCAAAAAACAGATGCATTTCAGTTTATGAAGTTAGTTACGAAACCAACGCTTTGATTGTGTTTTAATAACTTTTGAAACAAAATAAAGGAGGACGTTACAAACTTGCATGGAAAATTGAAATCTAAACAGAAAATAACATATGCAATAGAAGGACGAGTTTAATGAAAGAGACCAATAATAATAAATATAATAATAATTATACTTCATTATAATAATAGAGATGGGGAGATAATTAAGATATTCATTATCCTAAGGTCAAGTAAACAAAAACTGATATAGAAGAAAAAAATAGCTAGCAGCTTTCTTTCTTCTATTTCAATCACATGTTTGAAACACTTTATGCCTTCTTGCAAGATGGTTTCAACGTCTCTCGTCTTTAAACTGGTATTATGCCGCGCTACAACCTTTTTTACTTATTCCCATAGCAATTCTATGGGTCTTAATTCCAAGTGATATGGCGGAAGATAAAGTACCGTTATATTTTATTTTATATTATATTTCGTACGAATTTCCATTCCCATTTCCAACAAACTCAGAAACAGCCATTTATAAGAACGAACTTTGTCGACAACCGCCGGAAAATAACTATAATTCTAATTTTAAACACTAAGTCTTGTCCGCCTACCTGTCACTCTCGGGACTCTTGACAATACCTACAATGTTACGCCAACAATGATCTCGCATTAAGAAACAGAGCATAGTATAATGATAATTAAATCGCACAGAAATTGATAGATATTTGATAAACTAAACCAAAACCATCCAAAACCCGAGTTATCCATCCAATGAATACATTTGTCCTTAGAATTAATATCACCCCATAGAACCGTTTTTTCTTCGGATAGACTTACTAGTTTGTAGCGAAAATTTGTTAGCAGTATGATGTTAATTTGTTAAGTAAATAAGAGTCACCGACAAGAAAAACAAAACAGAAATGTAAGTCTCAGGAAAGGTGACGCAAAAATGTGCATGTAGTCGAAACATACCGCTGATTTGCAGTGTCAACGTAAATTGTACCAACGATTAGCAAAAGATGGCGCCAAAATGCGTGTATACACAAAACATAGCGCCGATTAACAATGTCAAGGCACCTGCAATTAGCAATCATTAATCAGAGCCATTTATTTATAGCCTATTGCTAATCAATAGTAAATGCTGCCGGGAACGTAGTTTTAAGTTTTTCAAATTCTATGTATAGGTGCTGGACCAGGTGACGTTGTCGATTTTCACGTCCCCTGACGCTTGTCCGAGGTCGCTGCGCTACATCTGCGGCTGCCTCCAGAGGGCGGCCGCAGGAAAATGGCCGGACGAGCGGCTGGTGCGTACCCGGGTGGTGTCGGGTTTCATATTCCTCAGGCTGTTGTGCCCTGCCCTGCTCAATCCCCGCCAATTCGGGTTGGTCAGCGAACAGCCGAGTCCGGCAGCCACCCGCAGCCTCGTCATGGTGGCCAAGTGCCTCCAGAATTTGGCCAATTTGGTCGAGTTCGGAGGTAAGGAGCCCTATATGGAAGTGGTCAACCCATTCATACTGAAGAACAAGGAGCGGATGGTGGTGTTCCTCGACCAGCTGTCCATGGTCAACGACCCAGGCGATCCGCGTATAGTATCGAAACCGGACACCGCCAAAGAGTTGGCAACATTGCACCATATATGCGTCGCCCACCTCCCCGAGCTTCAAGCGGTAGCCAAGGTAATTTGAGTTTTTCGGGTAGTTTATGCTGAGTTCTACCAAAGGTCACGACATTTTCAAACCTGTCGCCATAAATTGTTTCTTGAATTTTTTTTTGTTGTAGCACTCAGGGTGGAAATTATTGCAGTGGCGTTGTGTGGGCAACTTTTAAACAATGCACTAAGAATTACTCATTTGATATTTTCGTAAACTCGAGATCTCGCTAACGGTTGTTTTTACGCGATCGCCATTGGTATAGAACCATTCAGCTGAAAAAAAAATAGTTTTTTGTCTGTTCGTTCTCTGTTTTATGGCTGTTTAATACTCTACGAGACACATAATAAATCAGTAAAAAATGGCTGCGATCGCATATCCGCGGCGGTTTTTTTGCCATTTTGGCTGTTAGAACAACGCTATGACACGAATTAAGTGTTCGAAATTTGAAGCTATCGACTTGAAATTTGGCACATTGAAATTGGGGTGACTGGAAAAAAAATCCGCGGGATACAATGCTATTAAATTTTATTGTTGACAATATTCAAAAAAGTACTGGGCGTGCCCGTTATTTGCAAAAAAAACTGAAAATTGAGTTCCCCATTTAATGAAAATCGACCATAACTTAAACCCGATATTTCAGTTATCTTTTCTATTTAAAGTTTTTTAAATTTGGTGGAATTGTTGTTAAATTCCACCCCCATAAGTAACCTGCAAATTCTGGGTACAATCCGTTTTTTTAATTAATTTTTTTTTGGTTTTTATTCCCAGTCCCAGAAATTTTTTTTATTGAAATTCATTGACCCAATTGGAAAAATTGGTGTACCGGGAACAGTAGTAGATCCGGCGCTATGAGTATTTCAAGGGCAAAAATCTCCAAGTTTCTGAGAACTGCCTTTTTTGGCGATGAATTATTAACGGTAAATGAAAAAAAGGGGAGCTCTTTGCTTTCGTATTTACCATTTTTTTATAATCGTATAATTTTGAATAAACTATACCGTCACGCATATCCGTCCCAGGTAAATTCGTCGATCAAAACGCTGGTGACCGTGACGGAAATGTTGGCCAAACACAAGCAGAAGTACTTGGAGATGATAAGATAGTTGATGTTGGGCCAGAAAAAGCTCGAACTGGCGTCGAAAAAGTTCCAGCAGTGAGCGGAGAGCTGCGATCGATAACGATATTTTTGTACGTCACGGACATCGACTTATTCGTAAGGAAGGCTAGACCCATTTAATCCCCTCCCCCACCTTCCTGCCCCCGCACTACTACTCTAAGTCGCGTGGTTTTTCTGTCATCATAGTGCCATATATATATTCAATCTACCACGGGGACACTTTCTGATCGGAATCTATCGGGAAAACGACACCAAAAAAAACCTACATATATCGACTGTAATGAACCATTCTAAGTCAGTTTTTTTTTATTATTAGTCAATGCGCTCGGGAGTTTTTGGACTGGTTATTTTAGTTAGGTTAGGTTTAGTTAGAAGTTGGTTAGTTATCCCTCCTTTTTTCGCGAGCTTCCCATTTTTTTCTGATCAAAAATTTGCAGATTGTGACCAGGGATTTATAAGCGACAAAAAAGTACCAAATTTGTGTTCTACCTTTAAGATCATAGGACAAAATGGTTTATGAGAAAAAAACTTTTTAAGCGTCCAAACACTCCCTAGTATGTTTCGTTTTTTGTATAAACTGCTACGTATTTATTTGATTGTTAGTACGTCATATTATATATTAGACTGTGTAATAGGTGAGGTGTATTTGTACTCATTATTATTCGCATTGAATGTAAACTTTTCTACCGTTTCGGTTCGTTTTTTAATAAAAGCCCTTTTTATATATCCTATTGGAACCATGACGAAACTTTTTTGTTTTACTTGGAAGCGTTTGCCTTTTTAGCTATGCGCAGTTTTTTAATTACGACAATCAAAAAAACTTTTCAAGCTTCTTTTAAAATCAGAATGTTTGTTCTGACCGTGATCGTATCATTCTCCAACGAATCTATATATAAGATGTTCCAACGCGACAGGGAACTACGCAAAAATCGGTAATTTTTAGTTGTTCAAACATTTTTTGACGCATCCAAGGTTTGTACGAAATTGAAAAACAAAATTAATCTACTGGAAATTACCTTCCTAAAACGGTTATCGTTGAAGAAGGTAATTTCGATACTAGTCAGTAGGAACTGCTTGAAGGGAATGGAATTTTCGTCCCAAGTTTTCTTTTATATTTTCCATAAAAATCTATTATAATGTTGGTGTCACTTACGTCCATTTATGTTCTTTTTTCGTTGCATTTGATGGACTGAGAAAATTTGATGTTTGAAATTGTATTATCATTGCACTTACACTTTCCACCATTTTCTCTCCAGACGGCGACCTCCACGCACTTAATTCGTTTTCCCAAAAGATTTGACGAGATCTAGGCATATTTTGAGAAAATACTGTAAAATTGCTACATCTAAACTGAATCCTGTCGAATTGCCGAACTGTCTGCAGCCATGTTAGTTGCTTAAGAACGATATTTCAAATGATCGTATATGCGCCTGTTAATTAAATGGATATTTTTTCATCGTGACTTCAAAAATTCCTGTAGAGCGCGATTCCTTATTAAAAAAAAGTGTATATATACACGTTTCGAAAATTTTCATTAATTTATTAATTTTATTTATGACGTCTCCTCTCCAGCCCACCACTGCTTTTTTTGTAACTTTAGTGTTTGCTGTTTGATTAAGCATCTAAAAATACAACTTCTTTGCCTCTTGCAAAAAAACAAGAACAGTTTTATGACATGTCACATGACAAAATCGTTTGGGACAGGTGCAAAATTCACGCATGTGCTTAAAACTAGTTCTACCGATTCGAAAACTACACTCGAACCAAAACATCAGGTTCAAACAAATCTATTTTTTTCTTATCCATCCATTGAAACACCGCTACATCTCACATTGTATAGGCTAGCCCGTTTTTCTTAGGACGCTACCTTATCTCAGGAACTATAGGGAATGGAGCCAAAAGTTAAATACAAACCTTTAATTTATTATAATGTTGTATATACAGGATGTTTTAATTTTTCGTGGGCTAGTATCAACTTTCTTATTATAAATGGAACGCCTGGTATATTCGTTTTTTAATTCTATAAAAATTTCTAGACATTTTTTGTGTAATATCCTATACCTTAGTATAACCGTTTCTGGCATTTTTAATTTTTTATGCGAAAATTGACGTTTGCGAGGCTTAACATATTTGCCCAATTCTTCATTCGGAAGCATTTTTTGTTTCACTTGAGTAAATTTTGCTGTAGACGAAGGACTCGAACAACGAAGTTCATAATAAATTTCGATATTTAATAATACAGGGAACGCGAAAAATACGATTAAAAATGAAATTAAAAAAATTGCCATAAAAAATTGTTTTTTAAATGGAAACCATCCGTTTTTATAATCCTGTCATATTTAGCATAAAAAATTAAAACAATTTTATATAAAGTTGTATTTTACATTTTTACTTTTTGAAATATTACCTTTTAAACATTTGTCACAAATAATATGCGGTTGCCATATAAATTTGATTAGTGTAAGGTGGCTATGACAGCTTTAAACAAAATAAGTGCTAGGATGCTGCTTGCGTATTATGTTTACCACAGACGAAAAGATTGATGTTAGAAAGTTACATACCCTGGCCCTTAGAGATTATATTAGAAAATTTCCATTAAGAATGCGCCCAAAAAAAAAAAGATCTTCGAGAGGATTTACGAACACTTTAAAATATATGGAACTTTGAAGAAAGAAAAAGATAGACGTTGTCATATTTTGAATGATGAAGAGCAACTTAATATTTTGTTGTATTTTGCAGAGACCCCTGGAGATTTAACCCGAATCTTTTAGAAATGCCATTATGTATTTAAAGACCCTTTATACTGCTTGTATATTATTATATATTAATTTTTTATTGATCGTTCATTACCAAAAAATATCACCAACGTTATCGCTTATCCTTGGTTTTATTTTGTGAAAATGATGCATACATCTTTGGAACTATGAAATAGCAATTCATAGTGGCA
This sequence comes from Cylas formicarius, assembly GCF_029955315.1. Taxonomy (NCBI): domain Eukaryota; kingdom Metazoa; phylum Arthropoda; class Insecta; order Coleoptera; family Brentidae; genus Cylas; species Cylas formicarius. Next base: position 6,644,228 of record NW_026844341.1, on the reverse strand, counting down.
GCACTTGTTTTGTTTAAACGCCGTCATAGCCAGCTTACACCAACTGAACTTATATGGAAACAGCATATTATTTGTGATAGACAAAGGAAATATTTCAAAAAGTAATATTGGGCATATACAACCTTATATAAAATTGCCTTAATTTTTAATGCTAAATTATAACAAGATTATTAAAAGTGCGTGGTTTCCATTAAAAAAAGTTTTTTGGCATTTTTTTTTAATTTTATTTTTAATCTTATTTTTCGCGTACCATGTATCGAAATTTCTTATGAAATCCGTTATTCCAGTCCTTCGTCGACAACAAAATTTACTCAAGTGAAACCATAAATGCTTTTGAATGAAAAAATTGGCAGATATTTTGCAAACATCATTTTTCGCATAAAAAATTAAAAATGTCAAAAACCGTTAGACCTAGGTTTAGGACATTATACGCAATGTCGTATAGAATTCAAAAATGAACTAATATCCAGGTTTTAAAATAAGTTGAGACTCGCCCACGAGAAATGAAACACCCTGTATATACTGTATATTAAAATAAATTAAAGCTTTGTAATACCCCAATTAACTTTTGTATTTAACTTTTGGCTCCATCCCGTATAGTTTCTGAGATAAGGTGGTGGCCCACCCTATGGCTCACCTACCTACATTGCACAAGCCGTGTTGATCGAAAAGGTATTGGCAGCACTGCATAAACGACTTTACGAAACCCATGATATCATCGTAAACAAAAAAAAAATGAGTTCCTTAGATTTCCTAAAAGGGTAATAATTGCTTTTAAAACGATACGTTTTGTTTCGTGTCGCGATAGCCAATTGTGAAGCAAATGACGGATAGAAACACGACGCTACTTTTTGTTATTTACAATTGTGAGTGTTCAAAGCAATAATTTTGCACAACGATCGATGTTCGAGCAGGATGAGTCATTTCTCGAGGCGTTTCCACCGTGAATTCCAATCGTAAAAGGTAGGAACAATTGCCCGGGCGTTATGATAAAATTGTTTTAAAAACCGGCGTATCAAAATTATATTATTTGGATAAAACTGTCATAGCACTCTAGTCCTGTCGTTGTATTCCCAGTTGGTGTCTTTGGGCGCGTTGTTAGGGTGGATGTTGTTGTAGTAATATCCGTTCTTTGCGGTCGTTTTCGCACTGTTTAGTTTCCGCTTGCGTAACTCCAGGTAGGTGACGACGGCGACGCCCAAAACGCTCAGAAGGCATATCAAAGCAATCAAAATTATTCTGGCCAGCGTCTCTTCCACGAACAAGTGCACTAGCACGCCTAATATCACAATGAGGACTATGAGGATCACCGTCGCTATGACGACCCAAAGGCTCCTGCGATCTAAAATTATACCGGGCCTCGATGGCTTTAAAATAGACACGCGCATTGCTGCGACTTACCAATTACGGTTTTCGTTTTGGTTGCCATGTTGTTCTCGATTTATCGGCAAGAAACGAACAGACGCACCTATACATATTTCGCTCTAATTTAGTTGTTTACACTGATAAACCCTATCAGATGATAACTGCCGAGCGCGACTGACTCACGAGATGCTTAAGAATGCGTTCCGTTGTATTTCCATCAGTTTTTCAAGCTAGCTTTGTAATTTATTCGAAAACAAGAAAACGCCACTTGAATAATTTTTTCCCAATTGCCGCGTAGGACGTCGTCATCGCCGATTTCGTTCAGAGCAGTAATGATTTGGAATTTTATTGTACATCGACAATATATACAGTACGCGCATGCAAAATATTCCTTAATTATTTCTCAGTCTCAGTAAAGGTCAAGAACAAGACTTTGACAAGATTCTGGAAATAATCTGCAATTATGAATTGGTGTTTAGGAGCGTACGAAAAGTCGTTAATTTTATTATAGAAAATTAGTAAAATAGATAATTTAAAAATTCGCTTAAAAGCCGTATTTCGTATCAACTTTTGGTTCTTGAACGGCCCAGTTGTACTGTCAAATAGGCTGAAATCATTTAATTAAGAAGAAGCACCAGTACCTAACCTTACCACTTTTGAATTTGCGAGGGGTAGTTTCTCTTCTATCATAAGGTCTATGGTATAAAACAGCCGAACGGGTCTACCTGGACAGGATGGCGTTGTTAGAACCAATACTAAGAACTTGCAAGGCAGAACGGTACATCGATAATTTTCGCGAGTTTGGCATCGAGCCTTATGTTTTTAAAATTCTCGGTCACGAAGACTTGTCGGCGATCGGAATCGAGGACGAGAACCTTCGCACCGATATTTTAAATCATTTCGCAAATTTGCAAATTCCCACCGAGTAAGTACCGGGAGTTAACAGCAAGTGTTTCGTCGCTCACAATCGATTTTCAGAAAAAAGCAGGAAATTAAAATTGATTTGGAATATACCCTGATCGTATTGCATTTAATGTCGGTTCACCTTAACAAGCATTTCGAAATCCTTTCGAATATATTAAAACAAGACGAGGTTGACTTGTGTCACATCAGAAATGGAGGTGCGGTTCGCTGTTTAGAATCGTCTCTGCATTCCTTAGAAGCCAAAATTTTAGCACTAGAATCGAAGGTTTGCTTGTTTCACTGTAAATTACAAGAACTACAACCAATTGTGTTACAGATGCTGACACCGTATGACAACACGATCAGCAAAATGCGTAAAACATTCCTGGTAGTGTCAACATTTGGAATTACTATGTTGGTTCTTTTTGGTTGTGTAAAGTTTTTGCGATGATAACGCTTACATAATTTAATTATTAATAATTGTACGAAAAACGAATAAACATTTCTTTTGTTGATTTAAAACTATGCTCACCAAAAACATCGTGCTGACAATTATGATAAAAAATTTTCACTACAGGAAACGCAAGGTCATAATTTGTGGTTAGGTTTTAATGTACCTAAAGAAATTTCGCTTCCTGTCATTTCGCATTGGGATATGGATGAGTGACTAAGCAGTTTAGAAGTGTTTTTAAATTGATAAAAGTATAAGCAATCATAACCAATTTTATATGAAAATAAAGTTGTAGTAAATTTAAACTAACGTTGCAATTTCTATTGAATTTAAAGTGTATAGGGAGGTATAATTGGTATAATGATTTGTTCCATACAACCATGGAACAGATATAAAACAATAAACATTTTTTCAATGTTATAAATACATGTTTAAGATAAGTAGACCCTTCTGGGGCTCAATTTCCAAATTTACATGATGTTTTTGCTTTAATTCCGAAGATAGATCACTTTTTCTCGAGATGGTGTCTTTTTCTGGGGATTTAAATTAAAACTTTTTTCTTTCATTGTGTCGGAAAATCGTTTTGGTTAGTTACACACATCTTCTACAATTATATGAAAAAAAAACTATTATGTTAGTATGTACCTCAACGCAAAAATAACACGTCCTAAAATATGAGGAAAAAACACCGCTAACAGAAAACACCTATTGTAGGTAAATGGCCCGTGATTTTTTTGAAAAATAATTTATTTCGCGCTATTTACACGGTAATATAATAACAGACTGTAACATGTAGAACAATCATTGTCAGTAAGTTCACAGTAGATCTAACCTCACTTTGCACTTGAGGGGGTCTAAGACAGCTCAAAGCCTGCATTCTGTTCGATGGCTGCGAGTATTTTCGTCCGCAACGTTTCCTCCTCCCGTATCACGGGTATCTTCAGCAGATTTAGACAGGTACTAGCCGTGGGCATTCGGTTCTCCGTGCCGGACGACTGGATGCAAAACTGCGGATTGAGTTCCTTAAAACCGAGCAAGGGTGCCCGCGAACAGCTTGTCACGAACTTGAGCAGTTGCTTCTTCTGTAGTTCCGTGAAACCGTAAAGTATCTTCCAGAAGAGGAGAACAGTCGGGTGGTCTGAGGTGAAGTCTCCGGAGTAGACGGTGTGCGCGCGCAGGTCGCTGAGGTCGATCTCTTGGGTGTCTCCCGATACGATAACCTGCAGCTCCCGGTGATTGAACAGCTTCAGCCACGACAACGGCACGAAGCTGTTCAACCCTTCGCGGAACGCCGCGCACTGCTTCTTCAGCTGCGCGTTGAGCTTAAAGTCGGCCAGTCTCTGGATGTACTCCAGGCGGTTTTCGTTCACCACCGGGATGTTGCGACCGTTAGGTTTCAGTTCGACGATCGTCGTCTCGCCCAGGTCGTTGTTGACGGCGGTGAAGTCGAGTCCCAAATCGCTCACGTCCCCGTCGGAATAATCGCGCAGGTAGAGCAAGTTCCGGTAGAGGATCGGATCGAGAGATTTTAGATAATGGGCGCTGGCCCTGTCCACGAGCAATTTCGCCAAGAAAAATTCCGCGAGCGGAAGGTCGACGAGGATGTTCTCGAATATGGCCTTCCCCACCAGCCGCCCGATGAAGTTGTAGTGATCGGCGAAGTTGGACACTATCAGGTGGACGTTCGGGTTCGGATAGAGGGCGTTGTCGGCCGTCATCAGGAAGAATCCTCTGTTCGGGTCGAACGCGGTTTTCAGCACCTGTCGTGATGAAAATACGATTTAGAGCAGCGTTTCCCTACCTTTTCTGTGCCATGCCCCACTGTAAGATTTCTAAAATTTGTATGCCCCCATTTCTTCACTTAAGAAACGTAAATGATAGGTTTTTAGGAAGATATATAATATTTCAAAACATATAATAAAAAAGTGAAATTCAAATTCAAAATAATTTTAATACAGATTTTCTATATTCATTTAGTGCGATCCTTGCGCTTGATGCTTGCTGCATAGATATTTTATATTAGGTTCCAATTCAGTTAGCTTTAATCTCAAGTCTCCACGTTGTTTATATCCAGTCGATTTCTTTTTTTTTATCAGTAAATCATTTACAGCACTAAAGCCACACTCGGCTAAATATGAAGACGGAAACGGTAGTAAAAGGTATCTTGCATTTTTGGTTGCATTTGGGTATTTAGTTAAAGCTTTTTCACAAAGCCATGCCATCACTCCTTTTGTATAAAATTGCAATTCTGCGAGTTCTTGATACTGCATATTTGATATATCAGACAAATCCACTAATACTAGCTGCATCATCCATGTTTGGATTCAGCGGATAGAATATTTAAATGATTGACAAAGTAGTATCAGTTACTTCACATTTTTTGAGCCCATGAAACTGTTCAAAGTTTTTGTTGTTAATGTTTCTGATATAATTCTATATTGGTAATGAAACCAAATATGCGTCGACAAGTGTTTTATTTGTTCCTTGAAGTTGCTTATTTAAAATATTTTGTTTTTACAAATGCTCTACTATCGATTGTTAACAGATTGTCAATTAAAAAATCACTAAAAATATCAAATCAAAATTCAAAAAATCAAATATTTTCAAGCAGTTTCCTTTAGATAGCCATCTTACTTCAGTATGAAGTAAAAGTCTCACATGGTCTTAATTTTTCTCTTCACAAAATAATTTAAAAAGACGCTCAAATTTGGCACTAGCTTTATTACTACATGTAATAATTCATTTAGAACAGGCAAGATATTTTTGGCTACCAAGTTTTCCTTATGAATAACACAATGAACAAGAATCATTTCTGGATTCGCAACTTGATAATGGCGGCGCCATCTGCAGCACAAGATGTTATATTTTTCATTGGTATGTCATTGACATCTAAGTAGTTTTTTAACTTGTTAGACATATGTTCGAGGTAGTGGTGCTTTCTAATCTTTTAGAGAACAACATTTCTTCAGCAAAATGTCCTTTATCAATACATTTCTTCAGCAAAATGTCCTTTATCAATATATCTTACATAAGTTATCAATACTGCTTCACTGTATCTCAAAGTTGATTCATCCATTTGAACTGTGAGTTTTCATGTTTTCAGCTTTTCAACAAGTTGTCTTCGCTCATTTGTTTCTAAATGGGATAGGTTTTCCATCTTCGTTACCTTTTTCCATAACTGTTTCAAAAATGCTGATTTTGACGGTTTTATCGAATTCTCTACTATAGTGTGATCTTTTCCAGTTTTAGCAATCAATAAAGAAATTTGATAAATTGATGATTGTTAGTTTAAGTATGAGCAGTAAATAGAGACTTTAATATAGCACCAGCCTTAGCCTTCAAATGTGCCTCAAGACGACCTCGTTTCATTATATAAAACGTTTCTTACAATTATTACAATTACTTACCAATTATATGTATCCTATATATATAAATATATTTATTAAATCAACGATTAACTGATGGACACTCATTCAAATTAATACCAACTGATGAGTGAAACACTACAGAAGTTGAGTTGAGACGCTTAGGTTGCCGACAACAGCGTTGTTTAGCGAGTTTTTAAACATCCAGGGGTTCCGCACGGCAAGCGACCCACTCTGCGGTAAATCCCCGACGAAATTTACATGACAACTCTGATCACCCAATTGTTGTTGTTGGGAAGGTCAAACGAAATTATACCTAACAATTATTTACAGCAATTTTTTATGATCTTGCTTTTTGTTGTCACCAATATCTAGCATTGCATTCAAATAGCCCGGAGCAAAAGTGGTGGACTGTCTTCTGAAATTCACCCCGTTAATTACAAAATTGCCCCCTTGTGGGTCGTCGTGGACCCCACGTTGGAAAACACCGATTGAGAGAGGTTTGGTGGAAAAGGCAGAAAGATAAGAGACGGAGGAGGGATCATATGAGGCGAGAAGGAGATAAAAAAAACTTGGGTACAGAATGACCCGCAGAAAGGAGAAAAGGCAAAAATGACTCGAGGAACTGTTCAAAAAGATTAAAAGTCAAGAGAAAGCGCAAAGAATGGCATATGGAAAGATGGAGGACACAGAGTAGAGAGTGATGGAATGGGAGTAAAAGAAAAGAATGAAAGGAAGGAACTTTTGGTTTACGCATAGCCTTGAAGACCTTGTAACTGAGTATAAAGGAAACATTGCATTGTAGAAAACAAAGAGCCGCTGCATAATTATTTTTTTGGAAAAAAATAAACGAAAGTCGCAAAAAAGGCGGTTCTGGCTGTGTCGCAGCCTGCAAGCAAGATCTAGATATAATGGAAAGCAACTATTGGAAGATCTAGGAAAGAAAAATTGGAGATCAGAATACAAGGGGAGTTTTAAGAACTAATAGTAATAATAACTTCTAACATATGATAAAATTAATTGGTCCAAAGATCTAAAAATATGACATCCCAATTAGGGAACAGTACCTGTTGTGGAGTAGCTGGCAACATTACAGTTTTTGGCGACTGCAGACTTACTTAAGATTGCTAAATATGACTGAAAAAGGCAGTGATTACCTCGTTGATGAACTCTTTAAAGATACCGCCGCCGTCGATGCCGGCTTCCTCGAGACCGATATTGTTGACAAACTGAATCCTGAGGCGGCGCTTAAAATCCGTCTCACTCTTCGTCGAGATCTTTTCGAACGCGTCCTCATAGAGGTAGTTCCGCCTGATCACTATCGTGTTGTCGTTCATCAGTTGGTGGTATATCCGCTGGTAGTCGTTTTCGCCGACACTGTAGCGGCACAGGTCGCGCAGCAGCAGAACCCTCGTATTGAACGGTATCAGAAATGGCAGTTCTTGGAGGATGGCCAATGACCGCTGTTCTATGGTGGACATGGGCGGGAGGTGTTCATTTTCGTCCGCGTAGCTTGTCATGGTCGCCGCCAGCCCCCCGAACGGACGGTTTGGTTTGCAGAGGTAATTTTTCCTTGCCAGGTCCAGAGAAACGTGAAATTTTCTCCTGGTCCAGAAGCCAGACGGGCAGTAGTGTTTGCGCATGTCGAGCATGTACAGTATCCTCACACACGTCAAACACGCCCTATACAAGTGGGTGATTTCCAAGGTCGCCGTCACGGCGCTCGACCTGCACATGGGGTACGCGACGTCTATCAGATCGACGACGGTCTCTTTGAGCAGTTTCGACATTTCCTCCAGGTCCTGCTGCGAGAAGGTATCGCTCGTGTCGCAGTTCTCCTTGTCCGTCAGGTTTTCCGTGTAAAAGGTGAACACGTCGCAGAATACGGCCAGGACCGAGTAGCCGCTCTTCCACGTTACCAACGACGAGCCTTTCAACTGTAAATCGGTCACTTTTTTCCGAATGTCGCGCCACAGGCTGCCGAGGAACGTGCCGTTCAAGCCCAGCTTGTATAACAACAGGTATTTCCTGATGGAATTGTTGTAAACCAGCAGCAAATTTTGGCATAGTTTGACGAACGCCAGCAGCACGTCGCGATTGTCAAAATTCGCCTCAAAAAAATTTATCCACTTGCGCACCTGGAACAGGAGGGGAATAACTAATAAAATCATAACCGATCATACCCTACGCTAATGGTATACTCTATTTCTTAATGCGACAGAGTTATAAAGCATTATGCAACTGTAAAAACGCGGGCCCATCAGAGAGAAGTAGAGAAAGAAAAGAAACTGTATTAAAAGAGGATGAAAAGACCGCCAAAAATGAGCTACTGGAGATTGTAAATTTGGTTAAACCTCTTTGTCAACAAAATCGATTCAAAACAAAAGGAAATGAAATATTTCGCTTTTCGCGATATCACTGTAAGTTAAACCCCATGGAATTCGTATGGGCGCAAACAAAAGGGTTTGCTACAAACATAAAACCACTTTCACAATGCGGGATGTTTTCGAACCTTCTTGCCTCTTTACCAATCACAATAAAAAAAAGCATGCCAAAGTTGGAATTGTAATATACAGTTTTCTAAAACAAGAGAATAGCTATCCATTGTGTAGAATATACATTGGTGAGGACCACTTTTATCCCCTGTATATTTCATTTGTTTCTGTTATTTGCCAATTTTAGTCACAGACTTGACGGGTCTCCTTTGGATATAAACTCCAACATAAAATATTCACCTTTTCGGGTTTATTCAGTATATGAAGATAATCGGAAAGCAATATTTGCTGTTCCATATCTCTATCCTCGTCTTCGTCATCGCTGTCATCATGGGTCAAGTCCGAGAGAGGCTTTAAAGTGTAAATATATTTGCTGAGCGCGGCCAACACCTGTATGCTATCCAAATTGGGCTCGTAATTGTCTGGCTCAAGCAACAATATGCTGTAAAACAGGTTGTTACCACCATCAAAATCGTAACTATTATTTAAATAATTTATAATCTTCTCGTAGTAATTTACGTCCAGGCGTAGCTTCAGATACGGGAATAGGTTAAACTTGACGTTTGCAGTGATTGTGGGTTTGAGGAAACTGTTGCAAAACTCGAACATCACTAGATCTTGGGAGGGCCCGTAATCGTTTAAAAACTTGAATGGTTTACTAATAAGTACAATGATTTGTTCAAGTTGTGTACCTTGAACGCTGTCAAGCGCGGATCGTAAATATGTAAAGTACCCTTTCTTTATTAAGTAAAACACTGTCTGCGAATCATGAGCGAAAGCATTCAGTGCAGAGAGGGTCACGTCCAAAAACCGATGATCGAAACAATTTTTCAAACACAAAACTAGTAATCTCTTTATTGACCATGCGAAGAATGTATCCAGTTCCATTTGCCGTTCTACCACATCTTTTTGGGCCACACACTGATGGGCGAGCTCATACAGTCGAAAAATGTCCTGGTTTTTGTCGAAAAAAAATAAAAGTTTTGCTAGCCGTTTGTGTAACATGGCTTCGGAGTCGTACTGCTGCCTCTCGGCGTGTTTGACGCGTTTCCTGACTATGTAGCTCCGTATATGAGACTGTAGCAGTTTGGCACTTTGAAGTTTTAACCTTTGTTCATGTCGATTTCGACGCTCTTCTTGTGTTTTTTGTAATAAGACGTCTCTCGATAGTTTCTTGCTTGCGCCGGATAGGTTTTGTTCCGGTTTAGATTTGGAATTTCCTTCGAAACTGTAGTTCATTTTAAAGGCCATGCCGAGTTGAATTTAAATATAGTTAAACCACTCTTTTTTTCTGTTAAGTCGTACACCCAAGATTTCTTTAAAAATGTATATTGAATATACCAAAAGAGTTAAGTTCAATATTGACATAAACATATCACAACATTGAAAAACACTCAATCACGTTTTTGACTAATACGTCTGATATACGATCATACGTCACCGATCAGCTTGAAGAGTGGGAAAGCGATGTAAAACGATTTCAAATAAGTAGAAGAATTTGTGAATAACCGCCAATATTAAGCAACTAAGAGAATCCAGGGTTTGTTGAATTTTTCAAGATAATATGGTGTCAGGTAGACTAAATTTTTTATCGTTTCCTACCATGATGTAAACATCGAGTTTTATTGCAGAATTAATCGTACCTACGATCATTATGATTGTTTTATTCGTTTTAAATGCCGGGGTGATGTACTTCATACTTCGGGAAAGAAAAAGGTAGGTAGGCGATTAAGAAATTGTATTCACGAGAAGCTGTATTTATCCCTTTCGTTTTTTTTTTTGTCACAGACAAGACTTTCAGATCCAGGAAGCCGAGTTGCAGACAGTTTCAACCGCACAAACATAGTCAATTAATTATCTGTTAATGTAGCTGTACCCTCTCCAACAAGTGCATTATTTTTATAAACACTTTTGCACGGATATCGCTTTTACAATGAATCTTCTCGAGTATTTAATACTTTATCTAAAAATATTTATATATAGAATCTTGCATAAGGTCCTTCAATAATAAAGAGTCTCAAATGTGTTAATGGATTGTTTCAGTCTTAAATTGCAAATTATTGGTTCGAATGGGTTATGAAAACACCACATCTCTGATATTTGTATAACATTTATTTAAATATTAGGCGGTTTATAAATTTTTATGGGGCTTCCCAGACATGCATGTAGTGCACGTTAGCGTCATCAAAAGGAAAATTGTCCGCGTCAATTTTCAGATTTCCAACCCCAAAAGCAGCACACTCTTCCGACTTACTAAATATAGCCATAACCCTTGAATCATCGCAATAAGGAGACAGAACAGCTCTGCCTATTACATGTTTCGCCTTGTTATAGTGATCCACTTTTAAAACTTTCCAAATAAAAAAACCATTTGTTGAGATTCTATGAATCAACTCAACGTTTTCAAATTCCAGGTTCAGTTTTTCATTTAGGAAAAACATCATCGGAGAATCTTGAATGTCTAAAAATTTCCTGTAAAGGATCTTTATCTCCTCTTCATTTGATCCTTCGGCCACCTTGACTGAGACTGGGTAAACATGTTTGCGGTACAAATTAAATGTTTTGGAACTATATGTGTTACTGCTGGGTCCTGCAGAGACTGTGCAAGCAATTTTAAGCAAGTCCACAACCTCATTATGTGGATACCAAACATATCCATCTCTATAGGGTTTCCAGACAACTCTAGAATATTCGGCAGCCATTCCCGCCCCGTCTGTTTGTAACTCGCCCATGGCCGCAATGTAAAGCTGCTCTCTGAATATCATCTCTCCTGTTTCAAGAAATTCATCTAGCCAATGAACTTTCGCATTCCAAATTCTGCCATTACTTTTGCACCTATATATGTTCCAATATTGTTTGTTGCTTAAATTTAACCCTGCGAGGTCGTCGAATGGCAAAAAGGATAATATACGGTAGACCACCTCTTCTGGTAAATCTTTGGTTGATTCTGCAGTCAACATGTTAAAAGGTCATTCTATTATAGAACAAAACCTTTCGAAAATCGCTTCTATTACGCCCCCCACAAAGGGCATCTGTTTTATGATATTAAAAATACCTCGTAACGATCTGAAAAACATTTTATTTTTTCTTTTGGCCCCGTTCACAAGAATGTATTAAAATTGTTTCTTCTTGCAGGCCTAGATTAAATTTGTTTACGAATGGTTGGTGAAAAGTTTCTTCTTTTTTCCAACTTTTTTCGGGCAAACAGTTGCCCAGCCTCGGAAAAAATAAGAAGAAGAATTTCCATGGTTCAAAAATCGAAAAACCAAATATTAGTTATTTATTTATTGTGGGTTAACGTTCTAGATTATTCTCACATTATGTTTATAACAAATATCCTTTTAAAACGCGTAAAAAGCAAGTATGTTCGACTTTATTGTAAATTTCTTGAGTTTCATAGTTGGATACCTTGTTTCAGAGATATAATGGTACAAATGGAAAGTTTGGTTAGCGGTCACACCTTCAACAAAATCAGGCCCAGGTTGGCGGATAAACTGGAAGTCATTAGATTCGACCCCTACAGTAAGTTATTTACAAAAATATTGTTCTACCACAACCATAATGCTAGATGATTCTGGTGGCATTCGAATAAAAAGTAGATAATTTTTGTCACATACTACAGAACACCAGGTTCTCAGCTTTAGAGTGGGATTCCTCTGAAGCGTTAAACAAGTGCCGTCTTCATTAGGTATTTTGTCCTTTCCTTTGAGGAGTCAGTGGTACTCCATTACTAGTAGTAGCACTTTCTGATACCTTTAAAAATTAGGAAAGGCTGCAAATTATTGCTTTAGTTATCTTGAAAATTAGGAAATGGTACAGAAAATGATTAGGGAAAGGTAGTCTTAAACATAAGCTTAATTAACTTTAGGGTTTTATTGTTGGCTTGAGATGATGTGTATGATTATGTTACATTTTGAAATGTTTTCAAATAGAACTCCTGTTTGTTTTCAAAATTTATGGAACATTTTTGTCAAAAAAATTGACAACGGGAAAAATATGTTTTATTAAATAGCTTTTAATTTGTAGTTGAATTTTGGCATCTCAAACCTGTAGGAAAGAAAGAAATTTTTGTGACTTCCGCCATGTTTTCGGGGCACTTTACAAATTTATAAGTAGTACATACCTACAATTAGCTTAAAAAAAGTAATTTATAAACACTTATCTGCTGAGGTATTTATTAATACAAACTCACTCAATTCTTCAACTAATTCCGCTTTACTTTATTCTTGAGGACATCCATGACTCTTCAACCATCGTCGTAATTGAACACAAATATGAGGTTTTAGCGTAGATTTTATTCGATTTGTGTTGCATTCAGACTTTTCAATAGATTATGCCCTCACGTCTTCACTTCCTTCCCTGAAAAATACAGTACCTCTTTCATGGGGAATTGCGATAGTTTATTGGGCTCAATGAATTGAGCTCCTCTTAATCGGCGGCCCTCTATTGGAGCTTCCTCTTCTTCTCTTACCGATCCCTAGAAACTTTCATGTTGATGTCTTTTAAACATGGCGGATACGCGTGCGCAGTTATTTAGGTTTTATTGTACTCATAGTCAGACAGACTACCAGAGGAATCGCACCTTCAGATAAACTGCTAGAATGGCCCTCGCTGCCCCTAGAATAACCTCAATTCGCCAATATTACCGGCCTTGTTTTTTATCATTCCAAATTAGTTTTTTGGAGTTTAATTCCTTTCAAAAAATTTCAGTTCAAAAGGAAAGTGTATACAGGGAAAAAAAGAAGGTGCGCAGCATGTAGGGAGGTGTAGGAAGAAAATAAATATAATTACATTATTAAATACACTTTGTATAATTAAATTACATAATATATAAACTTCATAATGTAATACTGTAAAGCTAATGATTGTAACAATAAACATTAAGCCCCAGAAAACAAATATTGAATCACTTTCTATCTGCCATCCGAACGTATGGGTGTCCGCCGTTTTTCTCCCACTCCTTATTGAATTCGTTTTCCAATATTTCCGCCCCTCTTTTTCTGGTTAGTCCCGTTTCTTCTAGGGACAACTCGCACATGTGCATATCGTCTTTGCCTGTTTGAAAAACGTTTTGAGAGGTACCATAAAACAACCTAAATTAAGTATTACCAGCAACAAGTAGTATTGGCGGCTTCTCTGGATGCAGCTCCATCTGTCGGGCGACATATTGACCGTCAAAATGAGCATACCAGCAACCCCGCTTGTTGGGATCCCCGCCTGGCCTTAAGAAAGGAATTCTAAAGTAGCGCTGCGAGTTGTTGTCCAATATCGCCTTCTGGGGCAACCTGTAGTGTGAACAGTCTCACTTGCAACCAATGGAGCCTCAAAAATGAGCCTCATTACCTTGGAGTTTTAGCTGCTGACTCCATCACTGACCTAGGGGCCCTTTCATTCTCGTCCATTGTAGTTCTCTTCTTGTTCTTTGCCTTCCATGCGTGGTACACCTTCAGCCGACGATGGAACTCGTGCCTGCAAGCCTCTAGCAGTTCAATGTCGCAGGACGTGTTGATAGTATCACGGAGCTCTGAATACTTCCACTTGGATAGGTCATACTTGCCCTTTGGCTGCTGAGTCCTTGCTGTCTCGGACCTGTCGCAATAGTAGTTTAGTGGTTAAAAGATGTTTGCGGCTAAATGGTCTAGCAAAATACTAATCTACTACAGGTCTTCGCGTAGTTAATCTGAGGAATGCATAAAATGGTTACCTCCTACAAAGACAAGTCTGGATAATTATCAACTACACTACCGGTGACGTAGATATTTGATATTTTGCATTGGTATGGTTAATTGGTTTAATAGGTTAGACTAACTACACCAATTACGGAAGTTCCTTAGTGTGTTAGAAATTAGTGTGCTAAAAAAGAAAGAAATCAAAAGATACCTGTTCAGTTTGAACGATTGCCGCTGAGAGTCTGTTCCGTTCATCACGCTGCAATCGACGTGGGATTAAAAAAAAAGAGAGAGGCATAGATTAAGAGTGATTATATAGGTGAACGCATCCCCTCTCCCCCCACTGTCATATTTATACAATATTTACAACCCGCGGGAAGAAAACGCTCCACTTACTTCCGCGCCAACGGAGGACTCTCCTCGATCTGTCCGTTGCTCTCCTGCGCCAACCGCAACGCCAATTCGCGATCCTGCCTCTCCTGCTCGAGCTGCTCCTGATACCGCCTTTCCTCTTGTTCCACCTTCTGCTGTTGCAGCTGCAATTCCAGCGCTATCTTCCTGTCGGCCTCCTCCTGCCTGAGCCGTTGCTCCTCCTCCTTCTTCCGCTTCGCCTCTATCTCTGCCTTCTTCCTCCTATTATCCTCCTCTTCTTTTAGTTTCCTCTCTTCTTCCTCCTTGCGTTTTCGTTCGCGTTCCATCTCCTCCTGGATCTTCCTCAACCGTTCCCGCTCTTCCGCGATTTTTTGCTCCTGCACCTTCTTCTCTAGTACCGCCATCTGTTGATTGACTTTGACGAGAAGTCCATTGTACAGGCCTTCGACGGTTTTGGCGTCGATCTTGTCGTCCCTCTGGAAATAAGAAGAGTGAAGCGTGGGAGCGGCGAGGTGGTCATACCTCCCGTTACCTTGATCCTATCTATAGCCGACGTCATTTCCGACTTGAGCGCGTTGATGGCATTCGTTGTGGTCTCCTTGTCTTTCTTCAGCTGTCCAGCCACGCCTTCGATTTTCTTAAGCTTCGCGTCCAACGATCGAATGTTCTTGATGGTTTTGATTCTGGGGCCATACTTTTTCTTAACCAAGTAGCCCCTTATGTGCTTCTGCAGCAGTACGAGGGCGGCACGACGATACAAAATTTTGTTTTTCACTGAAACAAACGGACACCGTCCTTCGTCATAAAACGCCACACAGCCACCACACGGCGCCATACTTTTGATGACGGTCAGCGCGCAGAACTGCGCCTTGATCCACCTCGACTTGACTAGCCATTTTTTCACGTTGGCTACGATGGCCTTCAAGTTCTCGGGATCGGATCTCATGATTTTGTCGAACTCTGCGAATTTCCCGGGCCGGAAAAACACCCGCGTGATACCGAACTTAAAGTCCTTGTCCTGCAGCTTCAGGCTATGAAGCATGGCCTGTAAATCTCGGAAGTTAATAAGATTGGCGACCGCCGCGACGCATAATGGAACCAGTCCATGTTAAGTGTTGGACATGGGGCTCAACATTTGTTTTAAAAAATGAAAAACTGAATATTAGGGTAGTTTCAAAAACTCAAATTTTGTGTACTTTTAACAACAAAATGTCTGTTTCGTTCCACTGTGCGACGTGGCTAGTACCTCGCAGAATGTTTTCGGAGGCAGCAGCTTCAATTCTTTCGGCAAGTAGTCCTGGTACATCCCGTGGAGATCTGCGAACGGAGTCCTGCTCGGAAAGCCATGCTCCATGAGCTCCAAGACCGAGGTCATGCCTGAGCAGTTCAACTGCATTAGACACAGGCTGCCCTCGAACATCATGTCCACCATTTTGTTGTTCGGTTTGATGCAACGAATGAAATTCGTACCCTACGATTTTTTTTTAAATTTCAAACCAATAGGTAAGGCGAGCGACTTACGTTGTCGCGAAGTTTCTCCATCAGCTCCTGTAGTTGCGTTTTAAATTTGTTCCCGACACTTATAAAGGTAAGTTTACCTTTTTGCGCCATGGACGTCGCAAACAGGGTCTGGATCAATTTGCTTTTGCTGTCTTGGATGATGCCTTCCAGAGACGCGTGCAGAGCGTCATTGTTCTTGTCTATGAATTGTTTCTGTGGTAATAATTAAGGAAGGATAAAGTAACATGAGAGCTGAATTGCTGCAAATGTTTTTGATTTCAAACCACATTAAATACCTTTATTCCAAACACCAAATTACAATTCGTGTAAGAAAAATCGACCCCTTACAAAAATAGATTTTTTTAGTAGGTCCTAAAATAAATCAAAAACCATATGAAAATTGCAAATTATATATAAATTGAACATTACACGTCATCTGTACTATAAAAACAATTTCCTATTAAAAAAATTCGTAGCAAGAACTAACAATTTATACCATGTAGCTTATGCCAGTGACTTAGCAAACAATCCTGGACTATGTGCAGGATAAATTAAAATGTTGCCACCCCAAAATATTTAAGTAGAGAGAAGAAGTATGAGGAATTCTAAAATAAAAGAACTTTTTAGTTCGCAACTTGGTCTAGTCCATACAAAGCAAAATAAACATGATAGTTACGACACATTGTGAATATTTCACCCAACAAATCTCATTATCAATTTGTAACCCAAGCATTTTTGTGATACAGATCTTGGAGTAAAATTACACATTACACGTCATCTGTACTACAAAAACAATTTCCTATTAAAAGAGTTCGTAGCAATAACTAACAATTTATACCATGTAGCTTATGCCAGTGACTTAGCAAACAATCCTGGACTATGTGCAGCATAAATTAAATTGTTGCCACCCCAAAATATGACGCTATTTAAGTCGAGAGAAGAAGTATGAGGAATTCTAAAATAAAAGAACTTTTTAATTCGTAACTTGGTCTAGTCCATACAAAGCAAAATAAACATGATAGTTACGACACATTGTGAATATTTCACCCAACAAATCTCATTATCAATTTGTAACCCAAGCATTTTTGTGATACAGATCTTGGAGTAAAATTTATTAAAGCCGTTTTTTGGCTTTGTCTAGACAAAATTTGATTTTAACGAAAAGTATGTAACATGCCTCAACCGAACGCTTACAACATAGGTAGAAATTATTATTCTCAAACGCTGCCAAGTATCCGTTTTCCAGACCTGATGGATTCTGTAGATCATTGATAAATAATTCAAATAATAAAGGTCCGAGAACAGATCCTCGTGGGACTCCTAAGGTAGTATTTTTCCTCCAGGTCTGCATTTATATGCAATATATTAGTTTGCGCCCAGAATGGTAAGATTTAATCATATCAAATCCCTTTAGGCCTTGCCTTAGACCATCAAAATTCATCTTCGCAATCAAAATATCATGATCTACAAGGTCAAACGCTCTGTTCAGATCCATAAATAAACCAAAACATTTGTCATTTTTTACTATAGCACTATATAATTTGAGTGTTTCTACCATGTTGAAAGTTTGTAAGAATGCTTGTTAATTTAGAAAGAAAAATAAATCTACGATCATTCTTTTTGTGTAACGTAATAATTCTAGCTAGCTTAAATATCTCTGAAAAAGTCGCATTCTTCAGTGACATATTAAGCCAAGACGCAAGCGGGTAAACTTCTTCGTTTCCGGTAAGAGGTCTGAAGAACATTTTAATTCCACTATCTACATTTTTGTTTAAATAATTTTAAGAAAGAATATTTTGACATATTAATAATTAGTGAGGACAAGAAACCAAAAAAAATTGATTTTTTCAAAGAAACTTCCACAGGCTACTGTAATACTTTTCACAAAACTTCTGCAATGCTGCTGTGTCGGTTGTTGTTGAATTTAACTTGCTAAATTTTCGCCAATCATCCTGTTGGCTTCTTCAGAGCTTCACTGAAACTGGCTCGCATTTTACTCTGTACCTGCTTTTTTATTGTTTGAGGGGAGCGGAGACCTGAGTCGCGGTTAAGATTGTTAGGTTGCTTATAGATTTCTATAGACTCTCGGATTTTTCGTTGGTAGAAGAATTGATTACATGCAAGAATTTTAGTTTTGTTGAATAAAATTTTATGTCCATTTCGTGATTTGTATTCGGCAATTGCTGATAAGTTTATTTGTCTTCGTCTCGTTTGTGGCTCTTTCATGTTCTTTGAGCCTAGTTGATATTTTTCGCCAGGTCTCTCTCCAAGGTATTCTTTGCCGCATAAGCATGGAATGCTGTAAACTGGTGGCATCTCAAATGGAATTTTGTCTTTGACAGATCGAAGATGGAAGATTTTTGAACAAGTCATATAACGTCAAAACCAGATCTCCGGTTTTGACGTTATATTTCTTTGGCACTCTTGATATGTGGTCAGTAATGTTTTGAATGTAAGGAAGGATATCTTTAATGTGGAAATTATTTGAGAGAAGAGCAGAGGTAGGGTGCTTTTATTCTGGGTTCAGTGACTCGGGCTGAGATAGTTTTACGGCTCTGTAAACTAGAGAGTTGGTTAAGGTATCGGTTTGTGTGTGTAGGTTTTTTTTAAACACAATAACCCAATGTTAGGTCTGACTTTCTATTGATAAGAATATCTAAGATTGGGAGATTATTATTAGTTTCTAATTCAATGGTAAAACGTATGTCTAAGAAAATCTACCAGGAATTCTTGACCATGAGGCCGAATAGCAAAAACGTCATCAACGTAGCGTTTCCATAATTTTGGTTTTAGATGGCAGGTGTTGAGAGCTTTCTTTTCAAAGGATTCCATAAATATATTCGCGACGACTGGTGATAGTGGAGAACCTATAGCTGTTTCCGAAATTTGTTAAAAAATTTGACCATTATCAGACAAATATGTTCCAGACAAGCATTTTTCAATCAACGTGAGGTTTGGTTCCAGACTGTCGGGATTTTAATATATCTGAAATTTTGTTGAGAGTTTCAGGAATAGGGACTATAGTAAAGAGTACGAGGGCGGCACGACGATACAAAATTTTGTTTTTCAAAGAGTACGTCGAAACTAACCAGAATATGAAGTAAAAGGAATTAAGTACAAAACTATCAGTTTTCCCAGTTTTAATAAAGAAGATGTTGCTAGAGAATATGTTGCAGAACTAATGGTGCTGACAATAGGTCGAAAGGGTAATCCTAGTTTGTGAATCTTTGGAAGTCTGTAGAGACGAGGAATTATAGAGCCAAGAGGGGTGACAGACTTTTTCACTGAGTCTGATAGAGAAGAAGCCTTAATAACAGATTAAGATTTGCATTTCATAGATGACATACGATCTCTTTTAAGTTGACGTCATGGTCCGTCTGTAAGGATATCTGAAATCTTTTCCTGATATTTATTTGTGTTCATGACCACCGTAGCATTTCCTGTAACTGCTTTTAGGATTACAATTTAGAGATTTTAAGCAATTTAGGCGGTTTTGATTTTTTAAGTATTTTTGAAGTTTCAAATCGAAATTCATTAGCTGTTTGAGATGGCGTTTTTTTTAGGATAGACTCGACATTTGAAATTTGGAATAATATGTGGGGTAAGGACGGTGTTTGGTAGTTGAGAAGAGTTTGACTAGTGTTGAAGTTAGTTTTTCACATTTCTGAATGTGATTTTGGGTAGAACATAAACGAAGATTTATGTTTGAAAGAGTATCGAACTCGAATGGAGACAATATGAAAGCAAACATCACTGTCTTGTTCAAAAATCTCTCAACATCTTCGATACGTCAAAGACAAAATTCCATTTGAGATGCCAGGAGTTTAAAGCATTCCATATATATGCGGCAAAGGATACATTGGAGAGACCGGGCGAAAAATATCAACTAAGCTCAAAAAACATGAAAGAGCCTTAAGACTAAGACAAATAAACTCATCAGCAGTTGCCAAACACAATCACGAAACTGGACCATAACATTTTATTCGACAAAACTAAAATTCATGCACGTAATCAATTCTTCTACCAACGGAAAATCCGGGAGTAGAGAAATCTATAAGCAACCTAACTATCTTAACCGCGACTCAGGTCTTTACCTGTCACCAATATGGATATCAGTAATCCGAGACGGTGTTTATGCCCCTTATTTAGCTCCGCCCTTCTCAAAAAATATATGAGCAGGTACATAGTAAAATGCGAGCTAGTTTCAGTTAAGCTCTGAAGAAGCCAACAGGATGATTGGCGAAACCCTGGCAAGTTTGACTCAACAAAAACCGACGCAAGAAGAAGAAGAAAACCAAGCCATTATCTAAAGTAAATTAAGTTATTGTAGGGTTTGCCTTTTTTCCGAAATTATTATTTATAATAGACCAATCGGCCTTACTTTTATTAGTAGTATTGGCATTATATATTTCTTTTTGCAGCGCTCTCCGCCTTTTTGTTATTTTTTTTTGTACATTATGTTATTTCGTCACACACAGACTGCGCTGAGAATGTAGAATGTGAATTTTTGAAAGATGAAAAAGATCGATTTTATTTTTGTCACTTACTGTTTGGTAGCACACTGCTCCGGCAAAGTGCCTAATCAAAAAACCTTCGTCGTCCCTAATGCTCCGGTGCGCCTTCAACTTAGAAGACCGTGGCAACCCCAACCTGTACTCCTTACCCCATACTTTGTGCACGTCTTCGGTAAAATGGGCGTACGAAGGCTTAGGCAACTTGGACTCCTCGTCCAGCAGGGTCAGTATGCCCTTCGCCTTGGCCTCGATCAAGTCAATGCAGTCCTGATTATCGACGAACGTGATTTCCGGCACGCTAAGGCCCTCGCGCTTGTACAGCTCCTGCTCGAACTTCAAGATGCGCTCGTTGAAGAATTGCTGCAGCTTTTCGTTGCAGTAGTTGATGCAGAACTGCTCGAAACTGTTTACGGTGAAAAACTCTGGGGACGAAACGGGCGATATACAGAAAAGGGGGGCGGGACAGTATTGATGGACGTACCGAAACCCGCGATGTCCAGCACGCCGATGTAATAGCTGGACGCTTGGAACGGGATGCTTTGATTGATGCGATTCACGATATAGTCGAAGAGATTGCTGTAAATCGCTTTGGCGAGCGCGTCCCTCGCGTTGTTGGCTTCATGGATTTTTAAAGGCACCCTTAAATTACAATTACAAGTAACAGCCAGTTGACAATTCTTCGGAGCATTTGTGTAGGGTCGCTTGTCTTTAAAAACATAAAGATGATTTTTCGCATCATTCTTTTGTAACGAAAGATGGAACAAAAGGAATTTCTGTTGTATTTGTCGTGTAGCGCATTCTAGCAGCTACGTTACATATCGTTTCTCGATGAATTTGTGTCTTCAAAAATTTGGAAAGTAATCAGCTTTTAAGGAATGCTTAAAAATGATAAATAAGACCCAATGAAAAAGGACTACTAAGCAAAATATGATGAGGATGATCAGGTCCCGGCTCTTTGTTAATGTTCACATAATTAAGTTCAGTGAAGATTTGAGATACAGTAATAGAATAACTTAAAATTGTCGTCGGAGGACCCATTTCTTCCCTCAACACGCTTCATACAAACCACTCTACGTAAACTATTAGATTTTCGTTTAAAATTTAAAAAATTTCAAAAATGCTTTGTGTCGATGTCACATTGTTTGAAGAGTTTGACATTGGGAACGTTGATTTGAGAAGAACTTATAATTATCGACCGAGCTCTACTTACTCTCATACTACTCTACTTACATGATAACCGTCCCTTTGAGTCCGCCTCTGGCGCTTTGCATCACTCTCGCCACCAGAGCTTGTCTCAGTTCGGAGGGATCGATTTCCAACAACTTCGAGGCCATCTGCAGCGACTTCTCCTTGCTCGCGGCCACCCGGCAGCCTCCCTTGGTGTCCTCCGGATTGTCTTCGAATTCTACACATAACGCGGTATTATTTAAAACAAAAACAGTTCCGACAAGTTTTGGTACCGATGTTGCCCAAGTGTAAGACCGCCGCCACAGTGGTGTAAATCTGCAATCGTTCGCCGTCAGACATGCCGAGGCGCGACAGCGCCATGTCCAACTCCTTGAAATCGTCGACGTCATCGATGAGGATGTCTTTGAGCGAACCGGACTTGGTCTGGTCGGAGCTCTTTTGAGTCGCCACGAGCCTTTTCTCCGAAGATGGTTTCGCGAAGTACCTCGTGCACCCATTTTTCAGGTACTGCGTAAACGATCAAAAGACGGTTCGACGTCGCGATTCAATACGGAAAAGACTCACGTTGAAATCGTCGGGCTTGCTCAGGGCCAGTTGTTGTCTGAGAGTCTCCGGGGCGCCGGCCATGAGCATGTAAAAGATGTGGTAGCTACGCTCTTCCCCGTGTGGCGAACATATCCTGCTCTTCTCGAGCAGGTAGTGCGAAATATGACCGCCGGCCACTTGGAACTTTTTGTCGAAGTGGACCTCGATAAATTTACCGAACCTCGAGCTAAACACGAACATTCGCATTAATCTTGTTTGCCGAATCGACATTCAATCCGAGAGTGAAATTTGAATTGTTGTTTTTTAATTATTTTTTATTTTCAAAGTGTCAACAATATACAGGGTGTTATTGAAATGACATCATATAATATATTAACTGGCTGTTTACCGCATCCCAACTTCCACGCGTCTCGACGCGTCTTGATCGCTGTACATATCCTCTGTGAGACTTCTCTTTTGCATAGCTTCATCAATTCCTGCCTTCCAGGTTTTCCGTGGTCTGCCTCTTTTCCATCTTTTTTTGGCTATTCTGTCTTCGCTCATTCGAGTCTTATGTCCAAACCACATTAGCTGTTTTTCTGTATCTAAAAGTCTCTTTTGTACATTCATTCTTTTTAAAATATAGTCATTTTTAATTTTGTCCATTAATGTGGTTTTCCAGCATACATCACTTCTGTATTAGCTTCTACAAACGATAGAAATACTCGTTATAATTGGTATTTCGGAAAGATATGCCCAAAAATAAGTCGGGTAATAAGCTGGTCAAATCGTGTAAGCCCGCGTTTAATAAGTTTAAATATGAAAGAACTTGCCCTCACCGCACTTGGGCAATGTTGCGATGTTCTCTCTCAATTTTTTCCTGAATAATTATATAGAGCAATTCATATTTGATATATAAAAGTCCTGCTGAAAATAATCGAAAATAGAATATCCAGAAAATGCGAAGAACAGGTACATAATTCACAGTTTGACTTCAGAGGAGGCACCTCCAAAAAAGTCGCGAATACAATAAAACTATTGACTATCACAAATCATTTAATAGAGTCCAGAATACCAAACTCATATATTAACTGAACAACATTCAAACTTGATGTCAATGATATACTGGAACCAAACAGCCACTGTGAAAATAAACAAAACGGAAACAAAAAGGCGGCCTATCCAGCGAGGCAGGGTGCGTACATTCACCTTCAATTTATATTCACAGATATTTCATCGGTGCATTTGGGAAAGAGAAGAAGGTGTTAAGATGGGTGGTGAGATAGTTAAAATGTACGCTTCGCGGACGATGGCAGAATCTCTGGAGAACCTGCAATTACTGGTGAACAGGGTTAATAACGAAAGCATTAAAATGGGACTTACAATAAATACTATAAAAACTAGATTCATGATTGTCTCGAAAAACTCGGCCAATCAAGGTCACCTGATGATACAAGGAAAACTTATAGAGCGCGTGGAAAAATATAAATATGTAGGAACTTAACATAACTTCAGACCTAGACCGGGATCATGAAATAAGAATCAGAATCGAAATTGAGCGACAGTCTTTCTTAAGATTTAAAACACTTGCCTTAAACTAAGATTAAAGTTTATTGAGTGCTACGTGTGGACACAGCTACTTGTATGGAGTAGAAATTTGGACTCTCAAGGTTCAGACCATCAAGAAACTAGAGTCCTTTGAAATGTGGCTGTATCGCAGAACCTTGAAAATACTCTGGACTTCTGGAATTTCTAATGAGTGTTACAAAGAATTGGACAAATTAATGATTACTATCAAATGAAGAAAAACAGCTTATCTTGGCCATATTCTAAGAAATAATAAGTATGAACTACTACAGACTATCATGCAGAGGAACAAAGAAGAAATCCTGGCTAAGAAACAGAGACTGGACTCAGATGAGTGTAGGAGAACTGTTTCACGTTACGAGAGACAAAGACGCATTTAGAAAAGAGATCGCCAACCTCCGTTAGGGGATGGCACTGGAAGAAGAATTGATATTTCCATATTTGTTTTTTTTTATGGCATTAAGTACCTCTCTTTCTCTATTCGTATGCTGCAGAACCGTTTCATTCTTCACTGTTTTCTCTTCTTCTCTCTCTGTAAACCCTCATTTCGAAAACACATTATTTCAGTGAGGATTCATGTTTTCGTACCGAATTTGCCCAAGACATAGCATAGTATTGTTGGTTAAAACATTTTGCATGTTCTTAAATGTTGTTCTTTACCTGTTGCTAGTAAGACCGTGCATATCTTAAATTGTTGATCACGATTGCATTCTTCTGTAAAGATGTTTTCTACATATAAACAACCTTGTCAAAAATCCTCTCATAATATGCACTTCTTCAGATGTCTGGCCGTTAACTCTTGTCAGCTGTCCAATTGACTATTATCCGAATGTCTAGACCGTCCAGACCTATATCGTTCAATATAGTAGGTAACTTATTGTGTTGAACATGTGTCGAAAGCTTTTTTGTAATGCGGAAGCAAACATCTACATCCACGTTTACATCTCTGCGTGCTGTATGAGTGTCTTGTACCAAAATCACCTTTGAATTCAAACTGAAACTAATGTTTTCTTCACATTTGATGTATATTCCAGAATGAACGATTTTCAATTATTGCAGTTGAGCAAATTTAATTGAAGTGTGAGAGCGGTATTCACTTCTAAAGTTTTGTATGTATTTATGTATGTATCTGTATTTCATCTGGTCCACGAGCATTACTAATTTCAAATTCAAACCCCACAAAATATTTGTGTTCAATATTAGTATTAACACACTGTCTAGACCCGCATTATAAAGGATTCCACATTAATTAATTGTTAGCAAGGGCATTGCTAATAAGATAAATTCAAACCCCAAAAAAAATTGCTTTCATTATAAGTGTTAACAAAATTTGGCTAATATTATATCATAAATTCAAACCGCAAATAATAGTTTAATCCTACTACTAAACTACAAATTTAAACACCATTCTCTATTACTTCAACTGGGTAAAATCAATTCAAATTACATAAAAAGAATGGCTAATCAGCGATAATACTATTTCTGTCAGCACCGAAAAGGTTCGTTCGATAATTCAAAATAGGATACTTTAAAAACTTCTACACCAATCTTCAGTTTAATGTTTGACACAGCAGCTACAAAAACTTCCAATTCTTCTAGCTTTAACTTCATCCCTTACATTACATTGTAAGAAATAATCACAAACATTTTTATCGTTGTCTCCACAAATTCTCTTCTCACAAACTTTTATTTGCAACCAAAAAATAACTTCGAAAAATTGAAATTTTCAGCTTTTTGGCTATAAGCGGCACGCCTGTACATTTTTTTATTCCTGGTTCGAGATTTTTTTTTTAACAATTCGAGACATCCGTTTCAGTCCAGTTTTAATACGTTCCATCTGGGGATGGACCTCTAAATTCCTGCCGAATTTGAACTCGACAGCTACCAAATAGCATATGCAGCAAAAATATTTATCAGCATCGAGATGGCGTTCAGATTCATTAATTAGATTATATAACGTCACCAAAATAACACCATGTGTACATTAACGTTTTGATGCAACTTATATTAAACGCCATAGATGGCATGTCAAACGCATTATAGTTAACAACTATGGGAACAACATCTTTGAAACCATAATATTATTTTGAAACCCTGTAACTATAGTTTCGACACAAAAGCGTGTGCATAGCTCCAGCGGAATTATTAGTGTCACTACACCGTACGTCGGTGACATAAACGCACCTGTTGTTGTTCCTGGTTGTTTTGGCGTTACCGAACGCTTCGAGCACGGGATTCGCGTCGAGGATCTTCTGCTCGATGGGGCCCGCAACGCCGTCGCCGCAGAGGTACTTCAGCAGATGTTTGGTCGACTCCGTTTTGCCCGCCCCTGATTCTCCGGAAACTATAATCGACTGGGATTGCTTGAAGACGCGCATGTCGCGGAACGCCTTATCCGCTATGGCGAACACGTGGGGCGGCATCTCCCCTAGCGACTTGCCCCGGTAAGAGGCCACCGTTTTGCCCGAGTATAGTTCCGCGATGTCTTTGTACGGGTTGATCGCAATGAGGATGTTGGCGACGAATGACTTAAAAAAGAATGGGTTTTCATGTCTGTACACCCTTCCTAACAGTTATTACGCCCGCCCTAGCTATTGGCGGCGGGGGGCGGGGGGTGGGGGGTAATATTTTTTACAAAACTTCTGGATTTAAGATTTCAAACATGATTCATGACAAAGCTGAAAATTTTCGTTTATCTTCTACCCAGAAACTACTTCTCAACTACCAAATATACACACACATATATATCACACCAACTTTCGGACACACAAAAATCAGTTCTTGCAAAAGGTTTCAACTTCCAACACGTATTATCTCAAAAGAGGAAATCATTTCAAATGTCGAGTCTATCCTAAACAAACCCATCTCAACCATCTCAGCCATCTCAAACAGCTAATAAAATTCGATTTGAAAACGCAAAATCCTTAAAATACCAAAATCTCCTGAATCTTATATTCCAAAGCCTGAATGCATTGCTCTAAAATCTCTAAAATCCAATTCCCGATATCGCAATTCTAAAAGCAGATAAAGGAAATGCAACGGTGGTCATGAACACAAATTAATATCAGATGAATCATATATCGTCAACTTGAAAAAGATAGTACGTCATCTACGGAGCGCAACCTTAAATCTTATATTAAGGCTTCTTCTCTATCAGGCACCTTCCCTCTAAAAGCAAAATTATTAAAACGTGACGTTGATGATACTTTTGCTATTTTGCCACATGATCAAGAATCCCTACTAGATTTTCTTAGACATTTAAACTCTATACACCATAACATACGATTTACCATTCAATTAAGAACTAATAATAATCACCCATTCCTGGATATTCTTATCAATAGAAAATCAGACTTTACATTGGGCCATTCTGCTTACAGAAAACCTACGCACACAGATCGATACCTTAATGCGTTGTCACATCACCATTCGGCTCAAAAATAATCGGTTATCAACTCTCTTGTTTACAGAGCCCTAAAAATATCTCAGCCCGAGTCACTGAAACCAAAATTCACCTTACGCTTCACTACAAGCTTCCAAAGGCAATGAGTATGAAAACAGCCCCACACTTGCCACTGTTGTCCTTCCTTACATTCAAAACATTACTGACCACATATCAAAAGTTCTGAAGAAATATAACGTCCATGCATGTGCAGCAAAGAATGTTTTCATTAGATGCAAAACAAATTGTGAAAAATGTGTACGAATTTTAAAGTTCATGAAAGAGGCTTTAAAAGAAACCGCCAACGTACAAAAACGCCAATATCTTCGATAAATCTGGACAATAGTAAACAAGATATTAAAGATGAAACATTTATTTGTCAAATTGGAAAACAGATGTATAAATTAGCTACATGAAACTTGGTTCGATGCACACAATACAGTATCCAACATCCAACGGAGTTGCGCAAAAGTGCTGGTGTATTCGCCGATCAAATAACAAGGAAGATGAGAAGCAGTTATATTAGAAAAATAATTTTGCATTCGAAAAACGAAAGGATTGGAAATATCGTCTTGAAAGGCATCACATACTGTAAAGAATCATTTATATATAGTAAAATTTAATGAATCGAACTTGTTTTCCAAATCCAGAAGATAGTAGCCTGTGAAAGTTTCTTTGAAAAATTCATATTTCATCAATTTTGTTTAATGTAAAATATTGAGGCTGCCTTAACTATCTAGAGTCTAGATTATTCCAATCTGGTGAACACGCTGTTTTTATCGTGTCTAAAGGAAAAAAAAGAGGAAAATGTTACTAATACTACTCACATAAATTTTATTTTTGTAATATCTTGTACGTATGTTGTGTAGTAGTGAACCTTCGTTGAGGAACATCATCTCACCTAAAAATAATTAACGACTTGCAAAAACAGTTCAGGGGGTTTCCAAACAAAGAAAAATTAAAGGAAAAACAGCACAACCAATTTTTGAAATGTAAATTATTTAAATAAAAATTTGTACTGCATTTTTCGATATCGGGTGCTGATACGTATTGCCGATGCCGATAACCGACTTAACCATGCACTTACTTTGCAAGGTCAAAGTACCGTAATTTATAAAAATACAACACAAATTTTAAAATTGAAATCAAACTGTTCCCGCAAAGCAAGTCTTCGATGAGAGGTTTTTTCATTTTATTGCACTATGATTTGTTTCTTAATGCGAGAGACTCATAAATCGTTACTGAAATGAAAAACTTAGCAGTCTTAGCCGTCTCCAATATGATGATCGTCAAGGGTCCCGAGAGTGGCATATAGACGGACAGGTTGTTGACCTACCTGTGCCTGTGTTTAAAATTTGAAAATTAAAATTATAGTTAACAGTACATGAAGAAAACTGCCATCAGAGGAATAATACACTAATTTTATTTAAAAAAGAAACACCTACGGTGTACAAAATAATGTCTGAAATGGAAGAGGGAAGAGAAATTCCAGGGGTAAGAAGTTGTGAGATAGTTTAAAAGAAATCAACTTGCGTTAGGAAAGAAAAAAACTTAAAACAGAAAACCACTTTTAATAGAGAAAGACAAAATTATCTGCTGATTTGTTGCAGTTAGACAGTTTCAAAGGAAAACCAAGAGTATCTATTATAAAGGCCCAATGGAATAAAAAAATCCTTGGGAAAAGGTAAGATTAATAATAACGACTCACATTGGTAACAATAATGGAATTACTAGCATATTAGCATTAGCGTAAAATATTTATGGGCACAAGTAAAAGAGTTTGTAGTATAACAACACTTTGAAACCCTCATGCATGAGGGAAGTCAGGAGAGTGGACTGTAGGAAATTGAGTGATAACACACTGTAGTACTCATTCTCTCGACTTTGAATATTCGCAACATGAATTTAAATATGAAGTTGTATTGTTAATACTAGATTTATTTTTGAATAATATCTATTCTTACTTCTATACCAGTTTTGATTTAAATTTAATTAATATCTCAATTATTTGGCCATCTACATAGTTATAATCACGTATAATTAATATTACAATTATTTTTCTAATAAACTATATGCAGTAACGCGTCTGTCACATTGCTTTTATTTATCAAACTCGTCTCTCTATTGTTTACAAATTAGTGTAACTCTAATTTAGGAACGATTCGAGATATGTAAGGTCTTAAAAACTTAAATACGGAAAACTATCATTGTAATTTATCTTAACTTTACGATATAATCTTTAATTGTCTTACTCCCTCGCATTATGAAACATAATATATAAATTTTCTGGTCAGAGTATTTAACTCAGAAATTAACAAATAGTTGCGGCAACAATGGTGTAATTATCTAAAAATATGTGCATGGTTTAAACGGCCCCTCACAGTTATCGTCGTAGTCCCTATCCTTTTCGACGTAAGCCCGATAGATGTCGCTGAAAGGCAACGTCCGTTTGGCGTGTTTGGAGTCGAGCGGCACCACCTCAGCGCCATCGTTGGTTATTTCGCTCATCCGGGCCAAAACGAACCCCTCTGTGTGGTCACGGGCCCACACCAGGTCGTCCATGATTCAGCTGCCAAAAAAAAGAACGAAGGCATTTGACAATGAGTCGATCAAATCTGGTAGAGTTCAAACGAACACCTCGGGTTTACTTTATAAATTCAAATTGTCTCGCTTATTACGCGATCTAGAATGTAAATTTAACACAAATTTCCGATTTTTGTGGCATGCCCAAGTCGCTGAACACTTGCGAAACTCGCCTATTTTTATTATCAAATCTCCGTACGCAAATGTGAAATTACGAAACGTAAACGCTCTAAATCCGCGAACAAATAACCCGGACTCGCCTATAAGCAATCCAATTACGGTGGTTTTATTTCCCTAGGCTCTCATAAATTTTTTTAACATCAGTTTGTTTAACTTTAATAGGACAAATTTCAATTATTATTGTAAGGGCAACAGAGCAAGGTGTATATGTCATCTTGAATTTTAAAACTTGGTTTGTACAGTGAGTATGATTTTAAAGCTGAAATCTTTTTTATTTAATGCTCTTTGCGCTATCTCATTTTCTTATTGTAAACTTGGAGTCATTAAAAATGGCTGTCAATGGGTGCCGCGATTACGATTGCTTGTCACCAGGTGGATTTTTGTGACAATCGTAAAAAAATATATATTTTCTGAAAAAATAACGGTCCAATAAAAGAACTTAAAGCTAAAAAAAATTGGAGTTTGGGTAAACTTTCCTAGAGGGGGTAACATTTACAATGGACCACCCCTGTACTCTGCAATATTTTCACATAGGCGGCTGTGAACACGCAATGGCCAAAACCGCTGACACGGGCAGACATTATTTACGTCTGATTAATATTTTTGCTCTATATTGTAATTTAAATCGTTCACTAATTGCACTCAGACCAGGTGCTCGGAATATTTTGATCGACCAGAAGGTTTAATTTATGATTGTGATGGTAAATAAATCTTATTTTTTAGTTTACTTCAAATGTTTTGTAAAAATAATAGAAATTAAGTTATACGAAATTGAGGAAACGACCAAAATTGTCTTTGAGACTGACATGACAGTAAACAATAAAAAAGAAATACTTAACACTTAATACAAGAAGTGGTTAAAAATTGCGAGGAAACCGTAAAATAACACAGCACACGAACAAAAATGGTTGTTTTTTGGTTTTCAACGAATATGTGGCATTCCACAATCTGCTGGTGATTAGACAAGTCTCAGTTTAGATGCGGGTTTTTTACGCTAGGATTTTCTCAACATATGCTTAAATATAGTTACATGTCCTGGAAATTCGAGTTAAGTATGTGTAGAAAGGTGTTTACAAAGAAAAGTGCGAAGGTCACTCCCATCTATACGAAATTATCATAGCAGCCCGAGGCGCATCACTTTTTTTTGTCGCATGTAATATAGGATTTTTGGGTAATATGTTTTAGTGTACAAGTATTACAGGAAATATAAGAAAGCAATTAACCTACAAGTTGAATTTTTACTAGAACAAGCATAAGAAATTACAGTCTTCATTCTTGAAAATTTTTTCACTTAGATTTTTCATGTGCGAGTTATTTCAACCTAACCTAACCTATGAGTTTATGAAAACTAACGCCTTACGCCGATTTACGAAAAAAACAGCTTCCATTAAAAAAAATTGCATCGTATCTACAGGGTTTGAAGAACAAAAACGCCAAATTAATTACAGAATCATACTGACGCCGACGTGGGTGCTGGAATTCTGCGCTGCTTTTCCAGATCTTAACTCATTTTTTGCTTGAAAATTTAAAAGGATTTCGACATATTTTGAGAAAATACTGCCGTATAAATACCGCATCCTAACATCGACGATCTGTCAGCGGCCATGTTGTTTGTTGAAAGCCGCAAGGGCTAAGGGGTACTAAGTCAGAATTTGTCATTAGAGCTGCCATTGGTTAAAAACGAAATTTTAAATCTCGCATAACAAAAAACCGTTTCGCCTGCGATGCATATAGCGAACGCAGCAAAATAAATCAGGTGAAAGTAAAACGTCGAAATGCGACGAAAATCCGCGTCTTTGGTACGCTAAATGCGATCGAACCCGCGGTTCAAGGCAGTTTAGTGACTGACACTCAGTAGAATTCGCCCGGTAGCTGCTCGATTGGACACGGTTATTGCGTTCAATTCCGCGACGTTTTGACGCCAAACGGCCGGAACGCGATTACAATAATAAAGAAAATGACTCTGACGATGACCGTCGTTTTCTTTCGCTTTACGTCTATCATAGGCAGTGACTTTCGGACGTGTTATTATAGTTAACCGAACATCAGTGCATTCGCAATTTTCGAAGCAAGTCGATTGATAAGATATTAAGTAACTGACGAGTCAGGCTTATTTATGGCATACATACTATGTAATGGGTTCGCTTCGGAAATTGCGGATGCATGAATTGTCTGTTACTTATAATTCCTTTCGGACCTGGACTAAACGTAAACAAGCTATTCAATGGTTAGAGAAGCCATTGCAATGCAACATAATTGCCTCGTCCGCGGGGGGAAAGGTCTGTGACATACATTCCCCTCTTATTTTTCGTTTTTATAAGCAGACCAGACGTCCCGTTTTTGGTAAGGGTTTTGGATTGACATCCCCAAAACTCAACATTACAAATGAAGAAAAAAAAGTCCTCTCAAAAATATTAAGATAAAAGATGTACGAATATATAGGTTAATTGTTTCTTGCAAATTTTATTTACATATATTTTTGAGTTGTTGTTAAACCATTACTAGAACGTTAATATTAAAGAGTTCTTAAAAATGACTGTTTTGCGATACTAGATATTTTCCTGCTTTTCGGTTCCTAATGAAACGTTGAAATTAATATTCGATTACGTATAGTTTTCCCGATCCTGTAACCGATAAACACGTTGATTTACTAAGAATTCTATTCTATATTTCTTCCCGAAACACTGAGTTGTGTATTTCTCTGGAGGTAATCTGGGTCGCCCATTTGTGATGCCAACATAAAGAAATGATGAGGACATTCCATAGTCAGTTTAGATATAGCCTATTTTCGGCAGTTTTTTGCCAAAATGTACCCAAAATGTGCCAAAAAAAAAATAATTAAATGAGTGGTATTAGTGACATCAAATAGCTATTAGACCCACACAGCTCTTGCCATATAGCTATTAGATAATAGCCTGGCTACGGAAAAAATTGATGCGCCGCAGGAGGCATTGATATTTTCATAGGAAAGGGAAGGATTTTCCGCGCATTTTCTAACATATTTTGGGAAAATGCTGCCGTAAAAATGCAGCAACCAAACATATTGACGATCTATCAGCCGCCATGTTGGTTGTTGAATGACCCAAGAACATTGCATAAAAAGGAGATTCTAAATCTCGTGCATGCGCATGTTGAATGGACCTTCTGAAAAAAAAAAGTCAAAATTGCTTCCTAAGTTCCTCTTTTATCGGCATAGGCAGGGCCTCTATATATAGCTATACGGGCCCTGCCAATGCTGATATATATTCACAACCAACATGGTAGCTGACAGTTAGTCAATTCGACAGTTTTCCGTTTGGATGTGGCATTTTTACGGCAGCACGTTCTCAAGATCCAAGATCCCGTTACATGTTTCAGAAAAAATGAGTTAAGGGTGCGGTGATAGCTGTTTACTGTTACACTGGTAATAAGTACATTATATTATCTGATAGCTATGGGTCATCCTTGGTTGTAAGCATAGACTAAATGACCATAAAACTGTTGCCATATTTTCCATCGATAGAACGAAGCAAAATTTTCTCGATAATATAATACCTATACTATACAGTTGCCTTTTTTTTAATTTGTACGCCAAATAAGCCACAATCTGAAGTTCACAGCCAGAAGTCATCAACTAAGAAGGACAAACGTTTTTTTCGCATACAATTTTTAACGTGAGGTAATCATTACGACAAAACAATGAGCGTTTTATAAATGAAATATGGTGTCTCCTTGGATATTTAGTCTATGGTGGTAACCGTTCGTTGGTTTTCACAAATCGGGTCACAGAACGCGAGATGCGTTTCCGAATCGAGCAACCGTTTAGAAAACGGTTGTTCCTACAGATGTTTCTCGAACCTAATCGAGGTAAAGTGGGCTCTTACCGTTCGTCTCGTGTCAGAGACACCGTTAATGCCCGAGATCGCGCTTTGACCCAATTAGAGACGGTAACGTATCGCAGCAGGCTAAAATTTCCCTTTGTTTACAAAAATCGACGCTTACGAGCGCCGCCATAAAAAAAAAAAACGTTACAAGGCGTGATTCCGCCAGAGCGTCATTATAGTTTTCGACGGCGCGAAACGAATTTTCCGTCGATTTCCGGTCCAAAGCGGAACTCCGCGGGCCGACGACGCCCTGTCCCACCTTTTATGTTCTAAAAATAAACACGCGCCACCCTCGACCCTTTGATCTTTACCGCGAGCCCTAAATCGAACGACTGCGTCTGTTTTTCGTCTTCGCAAAACTCTATCCACTGTCGCTATGCGTAACCTTGACAACCGACAACAATTATTATATCAGTTTGCCATGGATGGCCGGTCGGCGATCAAGCGAGCCGGCTTTTGATGATACTCACGTATCCGGCGCCATATTTGAACCAATCTAGTTTTTTTTTTTTTTAATGCAACGCTTCAATAAATCGGTGGGGCCCATGTTAGTGTGGCACTAAAAATAGAAATTGTCCGTATGGGCGTGTATTGTAATCCCTGAACACAAGTGGAGATCAAAATCCAAAGCAATAAGGAAATTCACGTAAGAAAATACCAGATTAGATAAAAAAAAAAACGATTGATATTGACAAGTTTTGGATTAATTTTAAGCCGACCATAGATAAAATTTAAAGGTTTTAAGGGCGACAAAAAATCACAGACCACCGTTGCAAGTACCAAAAAAAATATCCATGACGAAAAAGAAGTTATGAGTCGAAAAACTATTGTCGTCACACATGGACTACATAAACTTTCGCCCAACTAAACGCAATGTTTATCAAAAAAAGAAAATTTATTGATACTCCTTATAGTTACCGGGTGTCATAAAAATGCACATGCAGACGTATCCCAAAATTCTTCTTTCTAGAACACCCCTATATATTTTTCGTTCGACTAACTTACCTTAATGGGTCAAACGTTGCCTATTTAAGGCGCTTCACAAAATATTATGCAACCCACTCACCAATTTTCACGTGATTGGCGCATTTCTGAATAAGCATCCAGTGTCACACTTCTCTCGTTAGTTTTTTTTTACTGCTTGGCCTTAAAAAAATACTACCTATCTTATACACAATTTTTATGCAGCATCTTTATTATAATTACTGATACAAAGTTAACGAAACAATATTTTTACTGTTTAGTTTT
This sequence comes from Cylas formicarius, assembly GCF_029955315.1. Classification (NCBI taxonomy): domain Eukaryota; kingdom Metazoa; phylum Arthropoda; class Insecta; order Coleoptera; family Brentidae; genus Cylas; species Cylas formicarius. Next base: position 6,608,978 of record NW_026844341.1, on the reverse strand, counting down.
TTTTTATTTAAAACAAAATAAAATGAAATCTCAACAGCAAAAAATCGCGCATCATCTTACTCATTACCAAAATATTTAATGATTAACGAAAGCGTCGCACAGGTAGGCAATGTATCCACGACGCGAGACAAACCAATACGAGAATATAAATGATAACGCAATGATAACCATCATTCATCAGCGCTCTCGATAATTCGGATTTTATAGTTTTTTTTTTCCAGATTGTACAATTTCCAATTGGATTACCGAATTGGCGAGTATTTTAAAAAGCGTAAACAAATCGTCGTTTTGCCACGTTATATTGAAAAAATTTTTACCGTTTTTATTAACGCAATTACTTAAACAATTATTACCTTGAAAAACAGCTACATATGAATTCCTTGAAGCGAGGAAAAAACGGTATCTATGCATGAAACAAGCATTTTTTCGTGTTTTGGAAAAGATCGACGGACCGGCAAATTTATTTTTTTAAGCATAGAGTAGTTTGCCACACGAAATATTAAGTTAGATAAATTTACCTGGAATATTGCTTCGCGGACGAATACTGGTACAGCATACACAAAAACCACTCAACCACCTGTCACACAAACACCTACCCGCAACGTACCTGACAGCGATCTAAGTTCGAAGCTTGTTACTTTCAAAACTTTTATCTTTCTCTAGCGACGTTGCTAGTCCGTTCATTTAGTTTGCGACTACATCACATTTTACAGCAATAATGCTACATCCGACATTTCCACAATAAAATGACTTTTAATTTAAATAATCTCACCTTTTGAAAATCGAAATTTATGGACACAGTTCACGAAGACACAAGTGTTTCATTAATTAAGAAAACCCACACTCATTGGCAAACGCGCTTCACCATTTTCTTCTTCGTTTTCCAAATTATGGGTTTTTGACAGTACGGACAGCTTAATACAAATTCGTAATCACCACTTCTGTAAAGTAAACGAATATACAATTACGTACAAATTGTAAGTAACTTTGCGGTGATCGTTAAAAATTTAGCGATCTGTGTGCGTTAGGCGGTTTTCAACTAATTTTACCCTACAATAATAGTCTATGCATGGTTAAGTAATTTTAGAAGAAGATTATGACAATTCGTTAACCTCAATTTTGGCTTCTGACTACCAAATATTTACTTTTAAAATATAAATCTGAACACATTCTCGAAATGGATAATGCTAAGGCTAGGGTAAACACGTATAACGGGACAGAATATTCAAAATTAACGCCAGGTATGTTGAGTGGCCAACAAGGTACATTTTGGACAATAACACGTACGGTTTTAGATATTTATTTTCTAATCCAGAGATTTTTGTCGGCTGGGATCCTGCAAAAGACGTTTCAGGTAACTATTATTTGCTTGCATTGTAGTGTTTATGTTATAAATCCATTTGTTGTAGACTTTAAATGAAGAATTGGAAGAAAAAAAGGTAAATGATGATAGTGTCCTTTACTATTTCTAATTTGTTTTCTTTTTCAAGATTTTGCCTAAACGAATTGACTGGCTAGGTAGTCGACATGATAGATCCGTTGAAGATATGGTAACTTAATCCCCCTGAGTGAAGATTGTCAAAAATAAGTGTGATATGTATTTTAGGAGCAACAATATCCCTACATACACCGAGACTTTCTTTATTTCTTGTGCCGGCAAGCATCACTATCTCTTAACCCGAATAATATTGAGACCTCCATTTTAAGTTTTCGACCTAAATCGAAGAACAAAAACAATATTTTGCATAATTATAATCAGTTCTACAACTATGTCACTCATTTACATGGGGCACCTATACAGGAACTGAAAGTACCTTTTAATATTGGTAGGAACCTTGTCTTAACACTAATTGTAGTATTTCATGAAAAAATTAATTTTTAGTTAACTGCATTCAAGGTAGACAAGTTGCTGGACCCTTTACCAGACACCGTATTATATCACCTCGTTTTTATAAAAACCTACAAATCCAGCGGACGACTTTAGGTCATCTTTCTGCGGTTTATTGTCTGCTCTTCGATCATAGCGGGAGGTATATTATAACTGGGGCAGATGATTTGCTGATAAAGTTATGGTCGACTTACACGGGAAGGCTAATATCTGTATTTCGGGGAGCTTCTTCAGAAATTACAGACATTGCCATTGATCCAGAGAACAGTTTATTAGCTGCAGGGTCAATTGATAGGATTTTGAGGGTAAAATCCAATAGACTTTATCCTCAGAGACGGTGCATATGGTTCGCTTTAAGGTATGGAATTTACAAAACGGGGCTCCAATTGCGGTCCTCACGGGTCACACCGGTATGATAACGTCAGTTAACTTTTGTCCCACGGCGTGCTGGGATGTGCGGTACCTAATAAGCACAAGTACTGATGGTTCCATAGCTTTCTGGACTTATAATTATGACAATTTCGGAAAAGTCGAGTTTCGGAACACTCCAGTGCTTTATCAGGAAAAAATACGCCCGGGACAGTCACAAATGATATGTTCGTCCTTCAGTCCAGGCGGTACTTTCCTCGCCACGGGTTCAGCAGACCATCACGTACGAGTGTATTACATGAAAGGCGATGAGGGGCCGCAAAGGATTTTGGAGACTGAAGCACACACAGACCGAGTAGATTCAATACAGTGGGCCCATTTTGGCTTAAAGTTTTTGTCAGGTAGTAAGGATGGTACCGCTATTATTTGGTGGTTCGAGCGGCAACAGTGGAAGAGCATACATCTCGATATGACAAACAAATTGCCAAAGTAAGTGTGTCGGTTTACTTAGTTTTCAAGACAGAAAAAATCACATTTCTTAGATAGCTATCAATTGTCCACAACTTGTTTTGCCCAGCAGACGGTCTTTTTTTTAAATTTAGCAAAACACAAAAATCATTTACTAACTACTTTATAATTGCAGGCAAATAAATCCATTTAGCCTGTTTTTTTTTCTAGAATATTAAAGTTAATCCATTATATTAGAATTATAACTGCCGTAAAAATGCTACATTTACTTGGTTGGTCGCTGAAAGTCGTTACGTTGAAAACGAGATTTCAAAAGACCGCGCATGCGCATATTAAATTATTCATTTGAATAGTTTTTCCATCGTCGCTTCAAAACTTCATGTATAATCAGCCTGATGTATCTAGTAGCTATAGTTGGGTCTTATAAACTAGATACCCTTGTTGTTTAAAATGTTATCGCAATAAATATACAAAATAGAAACTAAATTATCTATTTCTGCAAGTGGTAATGGTAATAAGAAAATAAAATGGCTGTCATAAATCACGAAATTGTGAAAAATTGGCAAAAATCGATTTAAATTAATTTGCGTCGTTTGTTTCAGTGACACCGAACTGTCGGAACATGACGGTAAGAAACTCAAGGTCACAATGGTAACCTGGGATCGTTCAGATTCGTGGGTGGTGACCGCGGTGAGCGATTGGAGCCTTAAAGTGTGGGACGCGTCCACCGGCGAACTGGTTAAGGTTCTCACGGGACACAAAGATGAAGTCTACGTTCTTGAGGCTCATCCTCATGACGAAGACACCATCCTGTCGGCAGGGCACGATGGTCAGCTGTTCGTGTGGGACATTAAGACAGGGGAGATCGTGGCCAGGTTGGGATCTCACTGGCTGTTAGCGTACAGTTAAACTGAATTTTTCCCATACAGGTATTTGAATAATGTAGAAGGACAGGGTCATGGGGCGATTTACGATGTCAAATGGAGCCCCGATGGGAGTCTCATCGCCGCGAGCGACTCGTATGGTTATATTTTGACGTTTGGATTCGGAAGTGGCAATCCTTTTTACGATCAGGTAATAGGGAGTTGATCGGTGCACCCTACGAATTGGTCTGATGGTAGGATATGTCTCTCATAGCTGCCAAAAGAGCTGTTTTTCCATACGGACTACCGTCCCCTGGTGAGGGATCAAAATTACTGGGTTCTGGATGAACAAACCCAAGTGCCTCCCCATTTAATGCCTCCCCCTTTCCTGGTGGATATAGACGGCAACCCTTATCCACCTATGCTGCAAAGACTAGTACCTGGACGAGAGAATTGCAAAGTGGATCAGTTGGTGCCCAACATCGTTATTGGTACTGAAGGTAAGCGTGTGGTGTTTGTTATTGTTATTAAAATTCTTGTTTTGACGCACGCTCTCGTACTGTGAAGGTGGACGTAAGTTTAAAGCGTTTTTGTCGAATATTTGTCGAAAAAAACATGTTTTTAAGGTACTCAAGAGGTGATCCAGGATATACCCAGAAGACTGCTTGAGGACAGCGAGGACGAGGACGTCCGAGGTAACGCTGGTGGCTCTCACAGGAGTCAGAGGTAGATATAATTTATGACCCACATGTACACCACATATAAATTATAATACTTCAGGATAAGACAAAGCACCGGAGACTGGCAAACTGACCCGCACATGGAATGGAAAAAAAACGACCTCGTGCCGCCCTTGAAACCGCCCATCCTTGAGCGGGCGCAAGAAATAAGGTACATGTTGGTCTACAATTTATTGTTGTTTTATTGCCAATTAAAAATTCATTAGGGAGTTAACAAAAGAGGTTGAAATGAAAACCTATCAAAAGCAATTACGCCAGAGACCGCACATGATATCTACCGCTATACCCAGCAGTTCAAAAGCCAAAGATAAGAAAAAAAGCGAGCCTAGAAAACCCAAGTGTAAAAGGAAAGGTTACCAACCGCTGACGGTAAGTCTTTACGGGTAGTAGTTGTTTGGTACGCATTAGACGGACCCCTTCGTGTTCCTTCAGGATTTTGCTATGGCGCACGCAAACATCAAGCAATTCAATAAAAGTCAGTTCCCGGGACCGCAGTACTTGCGTGTTTTGTTTAAATTCCACAGGTATAACAAAAATTAATTGTAGTCAGCTTCACACCTCTTAAAAAAAAATTCAAACAAGTTACTTATAAAGCTAGAGTTCATTACAGGGTATCCTGTAAAATTTTAGCTTTTAAATATAGTATATATTTCTATCATCTGCTGAGAATCAGTTTTTCTGTGAGTTTGGCACTAGCTTCATGAAATTGACTTTTTCCTAAGACGCTCCACCTTTCTGGTGTCTTCTTGATTCCGCATATTCCGCCTTTCATCCATCACTTACAGCCCTTTCCCTTGTATGGCAAGTGGAGCGGTTGTATTCCCACCGGGATAATGTTCTAATAGTTGGGAACATCAGAGTTCATGGTGGATCAAGTAGTTCATATGTACCATGAGTCTCATAAATTTTTCTCGCACAGCAAGTTTAAACTTAAATAACGCTTTAGTATTTTTTTTTTCAAAGAAACTTCCACAGGCTCCTGTAATACTATTTACAAAACTTCTGAATTACTATTGCGTCGGTTGTTTTTGAGTTAATTTGAGTTAAACTCTGAGGCATTTCGACTCAAAAACAACTAATTCAGTAGTTTTGTAAATAGTGCTTTAGGAACATGTTCTATTAGGAGGAAGATTACGAAAAATATGACGTGGTCCCTTTGTCCGACGGGGATTCCGGCGATTCTTCCGGATATTCGGACTGGATGGAGGAGGAGGGCCTGCGGGAGAGCAAAAAACCGAGCAGGTAAATTGCGAGAACTGCAACAAAAAAGCAAACGATTTACGCGCATGTCCATAACAGGCCCAGCCGGAGGTCGGCGTACAATTGCCGGAAAGTGGACGACGACGACGACGACGACGACGACGAAACGGACGACGACACCACGGAAGACGAGGAAGAAGTTATAGAGAGGAAGACTTACAGTAGAATTAGAGAAAACAATAGCACTGCCAAGGTATGCGTGCTTTAAAATGTTGAGCGTCGGCGTTTTAATAGTACCCAGAAGATATTTACAAATTTACTTGCGATTGTTTAAAAATATTTGAGGGTATACTTGCCGATTGTCACCCCTCATTTTAACAACCTTATTATAACCGAACAGCATGGTTTTGTCAAGGGAAGGTCAACTGTTTCGAACCTCCTAAGTTATGGGCATTCGCTGTTGGGGGCCTTTGAGAATGGGTATCAAGTAGATGCTATATATACTGACTTTTCCAAGGCCCTCGACAGGGTTGACCATGGCATTCTGGTAAGGAAGCTCTCAGGGATGGGAACCTTTGGAGACCTTCTAAATTGGTTTCACAGTAATATCACTAACCAGAAGCCATCAGTTAAAGTTAAAAATTACATTTCGTTAGAGGCTGTTGTGACGTCTGGTGTCCCATAAGGGGGACATCTTTCCACATTCCTTTTTAATGTCTTCATTAAGAAATATTTTTCGCTTTTGCCAATTTGTTGCATTTGCGGATGATTTAAAGCTTTTTAAGGTTATAGCATCACCTCTTGACTGTCATCGATTACAGGAGGATCTTGATAGGTTTTCTTTGTGGTGCAGACAGAACAATTTAAGTGCAAAATTGTAAGCTTTAGCAGAACCAAAAATCCAGTAACTTTCACCTATCATTTGAACTCTCGAGAGACAGAACCTAGTTAAAGATCTTGGAGTGTGGCTCGATTCAGAGCTCACATTACATATCACATTGATTTTATGACTAACAGAGCTATTCGATTGCTTGGGTTTATTTTTCGGACTTTGAAGGGTTTTGAGAACATCTTTACGTATAGGGAGCTGTACTGTGCGCTTGTGCGTTCAATTTTAGAGTATGCTAGCATACTATGCAATTCACAAGGAAAGAATTGAGCGTGTGCAGCGTAAATTCCTTAGAGGGATAGGTTTTAAATTGAGAATGTCATTTGTCAATGTCATAAACTAAGAGGAGCTTATGAAGCTTTTTTGACATCGCTACATTATACAAAATCCTTAATAACCTGATAGATTTTCCATATTTCTCCTATTAATGCAAGAAATAAGGCTCTTTTTAATATTGATTTTCATAGGACCAACTATGGCATTAACTTGCTTATGAATCGAATGTGCAAGCTGACAAATATTTTACTCACAAATAACGAGCATATTGATTTATTTTCTGACTCTCAGTAGGTTTAATTCCAAAGTAAAGAAGACTGTTTTTAATCAAAACTTGGTAGTTTAGCAACTGTAAGTTTTGGTGTTACTATTTATATTAGGTTAGTAATAATAATGCAAATGCTATATGCGTAAATAAATTTTTTAATTTTAATTTTAATTTAAAAATAAGTTGCCTCCTTTGACTCTAAAGGTGTTAACAGACATGTCGGTTAGGTTTCGAAAGCATCTACATCGAGATGCAATTCGGTTGGGAAGGTCAACAACTCGTTGACGAAATCGGCATCGGCGCCGAAGGCGAATCACGTGAACGCCGCGTGCTCCACCAGCGGCGTATCGAGAGGACCCAAATTAAAAATATCCGAGCAATACAAGCTCAGCGAGTGGCTGTCCGAGACGCGTCCTCGAAAATCCCCCTACTACCCCCAGATCCAAGACGATATCGTCTATTTCGTCCAAGGTAATAGTAGATCGACGATTGGTATCTTTTCGAAACACAAAACCTCTGGTTTGTGAAGGTCATCAGTTGTACGTGGAAGCGGTTCGTATGAAGAGCGTCTACGACGTCAACCTCAAAGAGATGCCCTGGAGCACGATGCAGCTCAGAGACCATGAGTTTTGTCGCGTGGTCGACATACAGTACGAGATAAAACCTCCGAGGTTGTGCTGCTTACAATTGGAGTTGATGAACGACGAGTGTCGTTTGACCGGGAAATATTTGACGATACGGTACCACGACATGCCCGACGTTTTAGATTTCTTCGTCCTCAAGCAGACCTACGACGTCGCCATATCCAGAAGTTGGAATATCGGAGACAAGTCGGTCGACTCGCGACTGACCGTGGTAAGTTTGCTTAGAACTACTGCCCTTTTCCAGGTTTCGATGTATGATCGACGACAATTGGTGGATGGGCTCGATTTTGAACAAGTCCCCAGCGAGCGAGTTCTTTCCGGAGTCGTTCTTCATGTGCTACCAGATCGAGTGGACCAACGGCGAGCGCGAACGTATGAGCCCTTGGGACATGGAACCCATCGACGAACAAAGTAAGCACCTTCGGTATTCGAAACGTCGCGTCCGTTGACGTATCAGTTTTTGTGCGCTTCAGGGTTGCCCGAGGACGAAAAAGCCGCCATCCCCGTTCTCGACAACGAGCTGACGGCCATCCTGTACAAATCCACCCCCGAAGACTGGCCCAACTGCGAACGAAACACTGCCTGCAAAGCTATCACCAAGGGAATCACTCAGGTTTTTACTTTTATAAAATATATATTTTTTTGAGAGTTTGATGGTATAGATCGACACAAAAAAAACACGTATTTGCTTTCGTTATTCAAGGTCCCATAAAGAAATAATTGATAGGGCCGAAATAAGCATAAATTATTCAAAGAAACTTCCGCAGGCTACTGCAGTACTTTTTACAAAACTTCTGGATTCCTCCTGCGTCGGTTTTTGCTGAGTCGAACTTGCTGACGTTTCGCCAATTATCCTGTTGGCTTCTTCAGAGCTTGACTGAAACTGGCTCGCATTCTACCCTGTACCTGCTTATATATTGTTTGAGGGGGCGGAGCTAAATGAGTGCCATAAACACCGTCTCGGATGACTGATTCCTATATTGGTGACAGGTAGAGACGTGAGTTGCGGTTAACATTGTTAGGTTGTTTATAGATTTCTATAGACGCTCGGATTTTTCGTTGGTAGAAGAATCGATTACATGCAAGAATTTTAGTTTTATCGAATAAAATTTGACGTCCGTTTTCGTGATTGTGTTCGGCAACAGTTGATGAGTTTATTGGTCTTAGTCGTAAGGCTCTTTCTTGTTCTTTGAGCCTCATGATTTCTGAAACTCTCAACATCGTTTCATTATATTAAAATCCGAGAATCTTGAACCAACCCTTCGAACCTTAATGGAAAAATGCTTGTCTGGAACATATTTTTCTTATAATGGTACCATATTTTTGAACAAACGTCGGGAACAGCTATTGGTTCTCCACTATCACCAGTCATGGCGAATATATTTATGGAAGCTTTTGAGAAGAAAGCTCTCGACAACTCTATACACCCTAACATATGTTCTACCATTGAGTTGTAAATTAATAATAACCTTCCATTCTTAGATATTCTTATCAATAGAAAAGCAATACCTTAATGCATGGTCACATCACCATCCGGCACAAAAATCATCGGTTATCAACTCTCTTGTTTACAGAGCCGTAAAACTATCTCAGCCCGAGTCACTGAGTCCAGAATTAAAACACCTTACCTCTGCTCTTCTCTCTAATAATTTACACATTAAATATATTATATTAAAATACACTTCACGACAACCATCTAATGGTAGTGAGACCCACACTTAACACTGTTGTCCTTCCTTACATTCAAAATATCACTAACCACATATCAAAAGTTCTAAAGAAGTATAACGTCAAAACCAGATTTACCACTTGTCGAAAAATCTCTCAACATCTTCGATTCGTCAAGGACAAAATGCGGCAAAGAATACATTGGAAATACCGGACGAAAAATATCACAAAATATCACACAATCACGAAACCGGACGCAAAATTTTATTCCATAAAACTAAAAATCTTGCATGTAATCAATTCTACTACCAACGAAAAATCCGAGAGTCTATAGAAATCTATAAACAAAACCTAACAATCTTAACCGCGACTCAGGTCTCTCTACCTGGCACCAATATGGGAATCAGTCATCCGAGACGATGTTTATGCCCCTTTTATAGCTCGGCCCCCCTTAAACAGAAATCAGAAACAGACTCCAGAAGTTTTGTAGAAAGTAGGCATAAATTACATTTCTTACAAAAACAAGTGAATGAAAAACTAAATTTTTAGATTTAACTCAAGGGAGTTAAAACAAATAGTTTAAAGCACATCTGGATCACAGTGATTAGCTATTTTATTATACATTTTATGGATGGGTGGCATTAACATAGTGTTCATTCTTGCTGCTGCTAGGTCTAGCTGATCTATTAAAAAATTAATTTGTTCTAAGAGAGAGAAGCACATGTAGTAGTTTTAGGTTTATTCTTTTAAACGAAAGTATTACTGCTTGCATGTAATTCATTGTTTATTCCTATTCTTTCTATTTTAAAAACTTTCTTTGCACTTGATCCACCACGAGGATATATTTTGCGTATACTGGGAATCATATTGATGACGCATACCTCTAATTTAATTCTTGTCAATAAATTTATATTTTTCATTTATAAGAATAATGGTTCAGTCTTATGTACTATGTACACATGTCACTTCATAAAACGACTTTCTTCTCGGTATCGAGTTCTATTTCAATGCAAATTCGGTTAGGAAAAAAAATAAAAAGAAACTAAGTCAAACTGAGCGATCAGTAGAAAATTTTGGCTTTTGGAGGTTTTTATAAAATGTAAAACGGTTTAAACTGCCTGATGGCACCCATTTATTGAGAAGATAATAGAATTATCGTTATTCAAAATGATCGGAAACCACCAAAATCGAATTTGCTAAACGATAACTTGCAATCTAACAAAACAGCAAAATCAGGAACACTGTCCACGCGCGATAATCCATCTTGCATTATTATTTCTACCATTACCACCACTACCAGTATCCAATGTCCAACTAATAGTCATTCACAAAATTGCTATTGTGATGCAAACAGGCATTTAAACAAGGAACTAATGGATAAACAAAGGATTCAAGTGGGACCTAGAAGGAATTTTACGAATGTAATCCATGTATATAATTAAAATATCTCATTTTTGATATAAAAACAATATCTCAAGGCGCCATTATAAGTATTTTTTAAAATTGGTAAGGAGGGTCACGTGGATTAGAAGGCGAAACCCCGTTGGATGTCCAGCTCGGCCGCCAGACCCAACACCCCTGGACTTTTTTCTTTGGGGATATCTAAAAAGTCAAATTTAAGTTACAAAACCAAATTCAGTTGAAGAGCTGAAAGACAGAGTTCGAAATGTTTGTAATGGTAATTCTCCCAAAAACTTTGCATAATGTTAGGAACGAGTTTATTGACAGACTTTACTAATGTCAAAATGCGCAAGGTGCTAATTTCGAAAATAGTTCATAAAATGATGAAACTATTTATTTAATAAAACATTTGCACGCGTTCGTTTTACTGTCTTGCAAAAACTGATGAATCAAATGTTTTCAACATTGGTATGCTAATATAATTTAAAAATAAAAACTTAAAGTAGCGCAATGCTGTCATTTTCATATTTTCAGATAAACTTTTTATGCCAAAAATGAGATATTTTAATTATATACGTGCATGCCGAATTTCACCGTACGTAGACATTTAGGCGGGCACTGTGTATGCCTTTCGTCATCGTGTGTTAAAGAGTAGCGTTCATTAGCAAGCTATTGAGGGTTAATCTCATCTTCCTTTGTTGCTTAAGCTACTTAGTATTCTATAGTCTCCAGCTGAGAAATTCACAACGCGCAATCCACGCCTGCGTTATCATCGTCGGGTTGTCTCTATCGAACTCCTCCCCTTTCCAAATAAATCATTCCCTCGCCCACTTCACGACGGGCCGTGACAAAAAGCGCTTTATAGGTTATGGAACTGGCCATCGCGGAACCGTTCCTCGTTCCGGTGGACATAAACGTCTACCCGTCGTACGCGTTGATAGTCGAATACCCGATCGATTTGTCGACGATCAAGGCGCGGTTCGAGAACAATTTCTACCGACGACTGGCGGCCGCACAGTTCGACATCCCGTACATCGCGACGAACGCGGAGAAATTTAACGAGAAGCACAGCATCATCGTGAAACACGCGAAAATCCTAACCGAACTGTGCCTTAGGATAGTACAGAGCGGCAACAATCGTATCGACATCGCGTCGATCTACCACCAATTGGTGGACGGCTACGAGTCGCCCGGCACCGAGGAAAGCGACGACGACGACGACGACGACGCGACGGCTGCGACGCCCTCCACGAGCCGAACTTTGCGCGACCTATCGGGTCGGGCGTGGACATCGGCGGACCAGTGGATGACGGATGCGCGACACATTTTGGACGTCGTGTGGGCGAACGACGACGCGGAACCTTTCAGGACGCCCGTCGACATCGCCAAGTATCCGACGTACCAGCAGATCATCAGACACCCGATGGACCTGGGCACCGTCAGAGAGAAACTGTCTAGGAGGGCGTATAAGACGCCCGTCGAGTTTAGTTCCGACATGCGGCTCATTTTTCAAAACTCTAGGGCGTTCAATACCAACAGAAAGTCGAGGGTAAATAACCAATCATTATATTTCGTTTCTTAATGCGGAAAAATGAATTTGCAATGAGGGGATCATTAAACAGGGTACTTCAGACCTTAAGACTGTAAGCAGCGTTACTACAGCCAGTTTAATAGAAAAGTAAATATAATAATTATACACGGATATAATTACAGAGATAGGCAGGTAATGCGATATTAATTAATCTAAGATCAAGTAAGTAAAAACCACATAGCTACTAAACATATGTCTTGTCAACATTTTTTTCATTGTCCCTTCAAAAGTCAACATTAGCAGGGGCTCATATAGCTACTAAAGAGACATATAGCTACTATAGAGACCCTACCTATGCCGATACTACAGGAAGTCATGAAGCAATTATGTAAAAAAAAATGAGAAAGTGTGTGAGATTTGAAATCTTTAACCAATGCGGTATTTGAAAACCAACATGGCCGATGACAGATCGTCGATAAGGTTGAATGCTGTATTTATACGGCAGTATTTTGTCAAAATATGCCTCGATCTCGTTAAATGTTTTGGGGAAACGAGTAAATTCGTTGCAAGTCGCTGTTCAGAAAAAAATTGGCGCAATGTCCATGTTAGTGGGTGAAATGTAGAGGAAGGTGCGGAAAATCGTTCCCTTCTCTACGAAAATATCAGCAGCAGCGCCACTATATGACAGGACCTCAATGGGTCCAGACTAATTTGTACTTTGCGCCATTTTTATATCAAGCAGCGATCTCCACTCGTTTAACTTGATGCACACGCGTGAGGTTTAAAAATCTCGTTTTTAACCAATGACCTTTGCGATATCCGACAACCAACATGGCTACTGACAGTATTTTGTCAAAATAAAGCAAAATCTCGTCAGAGCTTCTGGGAAAACGAATTAAGTGTGTGGAAAAAGCTGTTTAGAAAGAAGATTACTCAAAGCATATACAACATACATACAACTTCATTTGTAAATTTTAGTCATCATGTTCCGGATAGTTACATAAAGTATAATCGTTAGAGTTCAGAGAAATAATAAGGGGTTCTTCAGGGTTTTCCCGCATGTTATCAGCTTCGCACATTCTTTCTCCTATTTCAGTCACATGTTCGACGTACTTACTGCATTTTTCACAATCGACCCTCTTTATTATACTTGCAAGAGGGTGACAAAGACCCTCACCTGAAAAGTGGTATTATGCTTTGCCACATACCCGTTTAGCGTACCAGTATGGCGGAATTAATAATGTAATTTTTCTGCCCAGAAGACGTGGTTATTTTTTCGAATTCTCAAATAGAGGTTGAAAAAGATCTTGCATGCTGAAAGTGGCAATTAGGATGTCATTATAGCCCGCTTTGATTGAAATTTAAATAAGGCGCCACCGGCAAATTAATTTTTGCTAGCAGTGTGAGTAATTATTATTGATGGTATTTTGGTATTTTGAGATTTTGAGTATTTTGAGAAAATACCGCTGTAAATATTCCGCGTCTACGCTTATCGGCGATCTGTCAGCCGGAATGTTGGTTATTGAATTACACAGATTTTAAATCTCGCACAAAAGCCTATTACGAGGGCTACCATTTATATTTCGGGATTTGTAATAAAAAACTATAAACTATGACTTTATGGTTTCTCAAAGTGTTCACCCTGATGATCAGTACACTTTTGCATTCGATAAAACCACTTTTCCCACATCCAGTGGAGCAACCCAAAACATGCTTTTTAACGCATCAATCGCTTCTTCTGGTGTAAAAAATCGTTGCTCACGTAATTTATTCTTAAAGTATGGGAATAAAAAAAGTCATTAAGTGCTAAATCAGCACTGTATGATGGATGGCTTATCAAATCAACGTTTTTAATGCTCAAAAAGTTTTTTGTTTGCACTGATCGGTGGGAGCTAGCATTGTCGTCATGGACAGTGATTCGTCTTTGGCGGTTGGTTTTTCTAATTTCTCCGAAGACTTCCGGCAAACAAATGGTTGTGTACCATTCAGAATTGACTGATTTACTTTCCACCAAAGAAACAGTTGTAACTTGGCCAGTTTTCCTGAAAAAAACAGGCTACCATTTGTTTCGAGGTGCTTCGCGCACGAACAACTTTTGTGGACTTTGTCTTATTCTGAAAAACTCACACAGTCGATTGCCGCTTACTTTCAGGTTCATATGCATAGACCCACGATTTATTACCTATCATAGACGTGTTTGGAGGCACCGCGGTCGTGTTTTTTTAGCATTTCCTTCGACCAATCAACACGAGCCATTTTTAAGCTGATATCAAATTGTGTGGAATCCAACGCGGCCAAATGTTCATGCAAAATTGTATGTATGCTGGTTCCACTAATGCGCAAAGATACCTCAATCTCATAGTAAGTCACATGACGATCCTTTAAAATCATTTTCCGCACTGCATCAATGTTTTGTTGGACAACCACGGATTTCACTAAATTCAACCTTAAGAAAACTACGACCACGACTGAAGCCCGAAAACCAGCGATAAAGCTAGATGGTGCTTTAACTCCAAAAGTAGAATTAAGTTCATCGATGCATTGTTCTTGAGTTAGTCCTCGTCTACAGATGTAAAAAAATATTAAGTTCCATTTTTAACCGCCACAATTTTTTTAATTTATCACAAAAAAACAAACAACACTCCTTCGCCAAAACCTAACCTCAAAATGTCAAAAACGTTAGTCGCCAGATGGCAGGAGAAGTTTAAGAAAATCCCGAAATATAAAAGGCAGCCCTCGCATCTCTTTACCTTCCGGTGGACATTTCTTCCACAAAAGCTTGCCTACCGTTTCTTTGCTTTACCAGCAATATATTCGAAGCTGTCTAAAATATTGTCGTCGCCAGCGGATAATTTTGGCTTTTCTCTATTAAAAGTGATTCCACAATTTCCCATTTCGGACATTATTTTGTCCATGGTCTGATGGTCTGATGGTTCGACCGTTGACGTTAGTCAGTGAGAATCAGTTAGCGGAAGCTCAGTTTTACTAATCCGCCATTTTCAAAAAGTAACTTTGCCAACAACTGTTGCAAAGTTTTACAATTCGATAACGATTTATAACTCACTGACATTAATAAATTCTATTTTGCAGATCTACACAATGACTATGAATTTGTCGTACGTGTTCGAGAGCAACGTAAAGCGGCTGCTGTCGAACTGGCGCTACTTCCAAAGGCGCGTAATATTTACTAGGTTTCCCGCGAAGCCGCTTTCGTCGTCGTCGTCGTCATCGTCGTCGTCGACCTCGAAATCCGACGCCGTGTCTGTGCGCAAAGTGGCATCCCCCGCGGAGGATAGCGATAGCGACAACACGCCGCTCGACGTGCTAAAGTCGTTGACCAAATCCGGCACGAATACGGAGTCTGACAGCGCGTCTGCGGGCCTCAAGCATCCCGTCAACGGGCGCAAGAATAATCCAGAGTCGGACTCTGAAGAGGGCTCCAAGACTGAGGACGAATACAAGCCGCCGAAAACGGCATCGTTCGATGAAGACGACGAGGAAGAGGAGAGCGAACCGCTTCGAAGGAAAAGCGGCCTCAGGCAGAGACCGAAACGGAATCGAGCGTACGCGCAGAGTGACGACTCTTCGGACGACGACACCCTGGCGAGTATTCGGACCAGGAGAAAGAGACAGCGGATAGTGGAAGACAGTGAGAGCGACAGCGACGACGGATCGGGTAACGGTGCGAACGGTTCGCGGTGTTTCGAGAGCGTGAGCAGCAGGGGGCGGGTCCGGAAGATCACCGAGAAGGCGGCCGCGTTCTTGAAGAAAGACAAAAAGCTGGCGTGATGTAGGGCGGGGTTTTGCGTCGGAAAGTTCCGTAGACGGTGCAAACGTTGTCGGAGGCGGTAGTTTGCGCGACTGGTGCGGCGCCACACTTAAGTTTTCGTAAGGTTTTACGTGATTTCGCAGTATCGTTCGTGGTGGTCACGAGTAACTCGCAAAAACTGAATTAAATTTAATTTTTAGCGTGTTTTCTTTTTATTTGTACAAAGTAAAATATTTTTTATTGACTGTCGTTTTATTTCCACCCATATTTTACTCCTAAGACAATACGTTTGCAAATACCAGTAAGTAATTACACAACACTTACAAACTAGTGAAAAAAAAAAGTGAGAACATCATATTTTGGGTGAAAAAACGATCATAAACGGATATACGAGGGCAGGGCGAAAAGTTTTCCGCCAGGCCAAGAGGTGGCGCCACTAGGTCTACTTTTGGAGCGGCGTCCTACAGTACCATTCCTGCCGAGTTAGTATTCACAGTTTCAGCCTAATCGCTACGTTACTTTGCGTTTGATTGTGCATACTTTTGGTGATAGTATTGGTATTAAAGGGGGGCGTCCAAGCACTTAGGCCACCAGATGGGCCCGTTGTACCCCCAGGCCGCTCTAGAGCAACTCCTTTAGCCCAATATCGTGCACTGAGTCCGGATCGATCAGGGCCGTTCCGACGACTCCCAATCTTGCCCATGTCAAGGCAGGGCACTCGGTGAGCAGATGATACGGGGTCTCCTCCCCTTCCATGCACCACCTACACTCCGGGTCGTCTCCAATGCCTAGCAAGCAAATGTCCTGTGTAGGCCCCTGTTAGTGTTCTACACTCCCTTCTGATCAGTCTAAGCAGCTCCCTGGTCCGAGGGAGGGCGGGCCCATCCATCATAAGCCTCGCCTGCCTTATTCCCGGAGCAACTCTTTTGCTTGAAAGGTTTTATACCAATACAAATTAAAAAGCGATGGATTCGACACTAGCAAACTCCTCCCCATCATATTTAACTATTAAGGGATAAGTTTCTGAATTTAAAATCGCTCGTGTGAGCGCTCCTGTGGCAGCCTGTTGAGGTCACAACTTTAAAAATGATTGAGAAAATCCATCAAATTTATAAGCATAATCCAAATGAAATTTTGCGTCGATTCATAACTGTTGATGAAACTTCGATCCATCATTACACTCCTGAAAATAAGGAAGAGTCAAAACAATGGCTGGCAAAAGGGAAGCCAACTCCAAAGAAGGCTAAAACAATTTATATTATATACATTGATTGATTGAAAAGCGTAAGACTACGCAGAGTTGTTGCAATGTTTGAAGCACGAGGTGCAAAATTAAACGATTTCATTTGGCGTAGAAGAAATTTTTGTTGTTTCATCATAATAACGTACCAGCGCATTCGTCGATTGTTGCCATATCCGATACCCACGAATTGAAGTTAGAATCGATGCCGTAACATCCCTACTTTCCTGCCCCCAGCGACTATTATCTGTTTCCTAACTTCAAAAAATGGCCTGGCGGTAAAAGCTGTAAAGCAGTATTTTGTGGAGCTTGACGAATCAACGTTTAAAACTGGTATAACCAAATTATAACACCGTTATGAGAAATGTATCAGTGTTGAGGGAGATTATGTTGAAAAATAAATCAATTTTTTTAAACAGTGTTTTTTGGTCAGGTCGGAAACTTTTCACCCCGCCCTCGTATATTGTTAAAAATAAACGAAAACAGGACAACCAAACAAGCCTCTGAGCGGTTTATTATCCGAGAGCCTCGAACTGAATGGCTTCCCGACAAATATTCGCTCGTAATCACCTCACAATAAACGTTTATAATTTATGTGTCATCGAAAAATTAATCAAAACTGAAAGACTCGAGACAAAATTAATTAAGAGGTTTAGAGATAAACTATCTCATGAAACCATAAGAACCTTTTTAATGCAATTGTACAGCCAAGTCCAAGTCAATTAGTTATGCAATTTTTTTTTGACGCTTATTTGCAAATCATGTATTTATTGCACCATGCAATTATGACTTGCACCCATATAAAACATACACATTCCTACTAGAAACAGAGAAAATTTGCGGATTCCAGACAATAGCTCCATTTTTTTTAAAGGGGGGCCTTGGTGCAAGTTTATAAAAGCCTCTTTCCTAGTAAAATTTTTGTATATTGATTAATAATAATAATAACAATAAAGAAGAATTGCATCGCGTTTTTTATTTTTGTTTTATTATTCAGGCCGAAGTGAGTAAAGTGAAGGTAAAGCGCTTTCGAGGTCTAGATGACCACCAGGTACCCGACGACGCGCACTAGGCGGTATGGCCGTGTTGGTGCCCTTAACTTTAAGTGGTCGATATTTTCCTATATTTCATTTTGGGTGTTTGGAATATTTATTTTTCACTCTCATTATTTATCGGTCTAACCTAAACAGTTGTAATTCTGTCATTCATAATATTGTGAACTCGTGGGGAACCCACTTGGTATATTTCCGAAGTGGATAGAACGCGAACCGGGAAAGATTGTCTTTATAAAGGCATTGGTTAGGTCGGATTTTAAGTAGACCGATGGTTTATTTTTGAATGGCTATTTTGTAGTTAATCTAGCGGGTCGCGGATCGTTGGTTTCCCTTTAATAATCAATTAAGTGATTGGATCATTCATTTGTTTGAAGCGCTGTGTTGTGCATTCTTTTAATATGTACGAGAAGTCTAACCCAACGTCGCCTCGCTCGCCATCAGAACCCGTCCTAGCGGGTTTCTATTTCTATTTTATTATATTATTTCAATTATTTCTTACGATCTCCGACATATGTGTAGACAGCTTCGAATTAAGCATTGTTCTACAAATTTTTGAATCTTGATTGGTAAATTTCAAAGAAAACCCAAATGTCGCAACGGCATTGGCATTGGATGTTTGTTTGAAGTGCTCAATAATATCAAATATAATACCAATTGTATTAATTTATGTATTCTCTTACATCTGGGGCTAAATTTTGTTTTATAATAGTTTTTAATTTTCTTGGTTATATCTTGCAAAAATTACAGTTTCTGTCTATGAGAGATTATACAGTTACAGTTAAATTTTCGCCACTTAGATTTTTCCTGTGCAATGTCTAGTATTTCATAAAGTTATATTTAGACTTTTAAGAGTCATCTTTTGATTGAAAACAAACCCTTTGCATCGATTTAGCCGCACAAATTCGAAAAAAATAGCTGTTAACTGAATTTACCAAATTTCCTGCAATTTAGTAGTAGTAGACACGTTGCAATATTTACATGTCCTGACAGGTGCATGTAGAAATTGCATCGTATCTACCGGGCTTAACAGTAAATTCTTGCAGTATTCAACTGGCAATTATTCTTATCTGCACTATTGTGATGTAACCTCAACAAGTTGATATACTTATCGATAAATTTAATTTACATTATTCACGAACATAACCGAAAGTTACTTGTTATCGGAGGCAAAGTTGACTATCCAACATGTTTTTTTTTGCAATTGCAGTTATCAGGTGACGTCTGTGATGATAAATATGCAATGTCAATGAGTCAATTGTTATTCTTTCAAGTAACCACATTATTATTACTTTTTTAACAATTGAATTGACGACACTTTGACGTTTTGGGTAGGTACTCCATTTTAAAAGCCTTTGCGTCAGTGTTGGTCAAATTGTTGCGTAATTCTCATCCATAATAAATTAGGTCGAGGTTACTAAACTAAACTAAACTTGACAGTTTTCCCAAATTTCGCGCTGCTCTCTGTTTTGTAAAGAATGCGATCTCCTCCACAAACTCGAGAATCTCACATCATCCTGCGTAATGTTTGAACACGGACCAAGGTGCGATTGTAGTTTGTCGCTGCGAATTTGGGCACGTGATAAGTTAGTCACATGCACAATTTTACCGCGAAATGATGTTTTACGTCCCGCATTTTCCGATCGTGTTCTAATTTCCAAACACTTTGCGTCAGCTACGCGCCTACCTTTTCTTTTTTGGGGATCGCACGCGGGCGCTCAAAATCGACAAAATTTTGAGGTTAAGTACGATTCGTTCGCGCGTCATTTTGAGCCGTACAGGGTGGCCCGAATCGCATTCGGTTGTTTTTCGATATGGACTTCGTCATCGGCGGAATGGCGGCCTGTGGCGCTTCCGTGTTTAGCAATCCCCTGGACGTACTCAAGACGCGCATGCAACTACAGGGCGAGCTCAAAGCCAGGGGCAAACACGCGCTAGTCTACCGCAACGTGTTCCACGCGGCATACGTGGTGGCCAAAAATGAGGGCCTGGGGGGCCTACAGAAGGGCCTCGGGGTCGCCATGTTCCTCCACGGATCAAGAAATAGTATTCGATTAGGTGCGAGCCTATATTCCATATGATTTTTAACTTTTTTTCGTATTAGCGGCTTAAACGTTAAAAATGTGCGTGAGATCTGTTAATGGTTTTTAAACCCTTAAACAAATTTAAAAAGTAACGTTATTTCTGAAGTTATGGCTATTTATAAATATTAAACGAGAAATTTGTATTTTAGAAAGTATTATTATATACTTAGAACGCATGTAGAACACAAAAGGTATTCACGTATACTTACCATATAAAAGTACTCCAGCAAACTTAAGTTTAAATATACATAACTTAAGTTTGACTTAAGGGTGTAATATTCCATTGCAAGAGGTAAATTTACATTTTCAAATTTCGTATGAAAATACATGTAATTTATTTTGTATTTAATTTTTTTATCAGTGTACAGGGTGGCCCGTTTAAGATATATATATATATATATATATATATATATATATATATATATATATATATATATATATATATATATATATATATATATATATATATATATATGAGTATGGGTCTATGATGCACCGTTTCGAACTTATTAGCGATAACCTTCGGAATTCAGGTTATGTTTAAACCATCATCAAAATAATGCTTTTATTTAGGCAATGATCAAATTTAAAATATTTCTTAAAAATGTAACTTTTTTCAATGTTCTTAAATGAGACACCCTGTATATCATTGGATTTTCGGATAACCACTTTAATAGCAATTTCAATTATATAACATAGTACCGTTTTCGCTTAATTGGCAATTATTTTCCAATAATACATAAATTCTTTTACATTCACAATTTAAGAATCTTGTAAATAATAAATATAGACCACATGTCTTTAAAAAATATATAGAAACTTGGTTGTTGAACGACACAAACACAAAATTGATATATTATTAATTTTGACGTTTTTGATATAATCATCGCAGTAGCTTTGAAAACAATAGTAATTCTCAGTTGTGGTAATACTACTGATTTTTTGACAGGTGTCAGTGTATTACAATATTGTAACCACACTTTTTCGGACTTTCACTATTTTCTATTTATTTCATTAAGTTGTATTCTTGTTGAGTCTATTTTGTATAATGTATACGAAGGAGGAAAAAGTTGACCGATTAGAATGTTACATCGTCAATAACAAAAGTCCGGCTCTTGCTCTTAGACCATATAGAGACAAGTTTCCCCATAGGCGATTGCTAGGACAAAAAAAATTGCCAAAATATACCAGCATTTTCAAACAAATGGCAATGTTTTAGTGAAAAAATGTAGGTTTTGGGTGAAAATATGCAGCTAGATATTCTTCTGCATTTTGAAAATACGCCAGACACCTCTACCCGGCTTGGTGCTTCAGATGTAGACGTAAGACGAACCACACTTCAAACATGTTTAAAAATTAACAGTTATTTGAATTCACATTAGTACAAAAGCTACAAGAAGCAGATTTTAACTTAGAACTCTAATTTTGCTATATACTGATGGATAGACATTTTTTAGATAACATATTTCAAAATATAATTTGGACCGATGAATCATTATTTACAACGTGTGCGGTGTTATTTATTAGAAAAAATACGCATTATTGGAGTTTAGAAAATAAAAAATGTGTTTTTGAAGTAAACAACCAGGGGGAAGATCCGTGAATGTATAGTGCGCAATCTGGATATTTAGAATTTTAGGGCCCACATTTTACCAACAAAATTTAACATCCGTACGATATTTAAACTTATTAAGGAACGAAATTCGGCCACTTATACATAATAATATTCCTCAAAGATAGCTCCCAAATTTAATTTGGGCTTCTTACCATCGAACTGCTGCAATCATTCGTTTTTTAAACGAAAATTTCAGAGAGTGGATTTGACAAAACGGAATCATCTCCTGGCCAGCTAGGAGTCCTAGTATTCTTCAAAACGGTGGACATATTGAAAAACTAATTTAATTAATTTTACTAGTAAGTAATATGCATTAGTAGTTAGTGTAAATTTTCTGTAATCATTTCACGTAGACATTTAAACTTAGAAATAAGGAATTTGAGAAATTTGGCAACATTGTGCAAAGCTTAACATTATGTTTTTAATATGACTTCTTAACAATGCTCTAAAACGGTTGTGAACAAATTGATAACGAGCTAATTCCCAGTCTCATATCTTAATAATTTAAATCTTATACCCAGTTTTTAATTTTATCTGCCAATTTAGCCAAAACGTTAAGTCAGAAACCCGTACTATTATATAATTGAAATTGCTATTAAAGTGGCTATTCGAAAGTCCAACAATATACAGGGTGTCTCATTTAAGAAAATTGCGAAAAGTATAATTTTGCGAAACGTCGCAACACCGCGTATTTTAAGAAAATATTTTAAATTTGATCATTGCCTAAAGAAAAGCGTAATTTTCGTAAAAATAATAGATGGAAAAGTTAATAAGCAACTCAACAATGATGGTTTAAACATGACCAGAATTCTGAAGATGATCGCTAATAAGTTCGAAACGATGCATCATACTCATCGTGCTCATATATATCGTTGAATTTGTCTTTGAAAGGACTATCCAAAAATGCAATAAAATGTAGGGTGTTCTATTTAAGAAATATAACTTTGTTTACCACCCTGTGTATAACAAAGCTAGTTTTAATAGCAACTTTTTTATTTAATTTTTTTTGTAATTCCCGTAGGCTTCGAGATAATGTATATGCCCCTCTTAAACGGACCACCTTGTACACTATAAGAAGTAGTTAGAACAAAAAACTGAAGATAGACGCTTGCTATTTCAAAACATGAATTTCACTCAGAAATATAAGTTGTTCGACTATCTAATGTTCAATTAAGACATTCCGATTATCACCCGACTTAGGCACGTATCAGTATCTAAACAGGAGGGGTTTTCTGACCGACGCCAACGGCAAAGTGGTGTTCCACAAGTGCGCCCTCGGTAGCGCCTTTTCCGGAGGTTTGGGCGCGTTCTGTGCGAGCCCTTTGTTCCTCATCAAGACGCAGATCCAGTCCCAAGCAGCAGAGGGCATAGCCGTAGGCCACCAGCACAGCCATCGCAACGCCGTCGCGGCCATTGGAGCGATTTACTCTAGGGATGGGGTGGGAATGTGCCGACGATGGCCCGATATAGTTTGATGCGTCTTTTTCTAGATAAAGGGCCTTTGGAGGGGGGCAAACGCGACGGTACTGAGGGCCCTGGTGGGCTCCTCGGTTCAACTGACCAGTTTCGCCATGTTTAAGGATTCCCTCAGGGAACTGCAAATCTTTCAAGCGAATCCGCTATTAACGTCGCTAGTGTCTAGTTTAGTGAGCGGCGCTTTTCAGACCATTGCCATGAACCCTTTCGATGTGGTCTCGACGCGCCTTTACAACCAAGGTGAGTTTATCTACTGGGATGTGCATAAAATGAGATTTCTTTAACCGTTTGTGAAGGACGGACGGGGTTTTTTGAAGCTCCGATAATTTTCGAACAGCTATCGCATAGAGGTCATTTTAATTTTATTAGGTGGTAATAAATCGGAAATCTGATATATACCAAATTTACCTGTGAGTTTTAGTCGATTTAAATATTTTCTACGCGTGAAATACAAATGAAAGTTTTATTGCAACATATAAGTATTTTGTACAGGGTGTTTAAACACTAACGCGTATTTCAACAGAAAAATATTATCCCAATTTGCTCCTTTAAAAACAATAATAAAATGTATGTTATTATTCTGTATTTTCTACGTCCAATGTAAAAATAACAGGGTATTGGCATAAAAAACGCTTATGTCAACAAATAAAATGTCCTTATTTGTTACTTTACAAACAATAATAAAAATTATATACCTATTCGGTACAACAGAAAATACATTTTATTGTTCGCTGCCATCACTGTCGGAAGTGTCACTATGTTCAGAGGCTGCCAAGTTAAGCTCTTGGAGTAACCTGAGAACGTCTTTAGTCAGTGCTTCTTTATTTGAACGCGTACCTCAGATAAAGATGATATGTATGGATCCGAAGATAATAATAGCCGACAAAATACATCGCTCATTGTTTTGCTCCTTGAAAATTTTCTTGAATATGATTCCCGGTACTTGCGAAAATCCTTATTGCGGGATTCAAGTGCCTCTTTCGAAAACATTCCAATAGGGAGAGGTGCTGCTTTTATAATTTGCGGCCCATGGATGAGTATCCTAACAAACAAATTGGCTGTTGCCGTGCAATACTAGGTAAACGCGTCCACGTCTATTTCATACCCGGAACACATTGTTGTCCATATGACATATAATCGGAAAAACTTTCTAGCGGTATTTCCGTCGTTAGTGGTGATATAACCCTGTTTTGGAATATCGACCAGCAAATTTAACTCTTCTCTTATTTTTTGTATAATTTCCTGTCTTCTCTGTTTAACGATACTATTCTCATCATCTTCTCGTATTTTCTTTATTGTTATTTTGTAGGAGAGATGCAGGCAACATTCTAAGCACCTTATCCAAGTATGAAGTGTTTAATTTTTTTGTGGTGTTTATACATATCAGAAAATAACGAAAATAAACATGAAAAGTTTGCGCACGTAAGTCTTTCACAGGTGAAATCGCAATTTTACAATTCGACTATTTCAAGCAAGAGCACAAGTCGAATATTGGTTCCACTTTTGTGGAAAAGAAAAATGTAAATGCGACACCAAAAAAACAAATTTCAAAGACACTCCATTCTATAGAATGTTATCTTTCAGATAAGTCCGAACACATACGTTTTCTGAAATATTTTTTTTACAAATTATTAATTCCTAAATAAATAAAAATGACCTCTGTGTGTCTGATTGGAACTTTTTTCCGTTTTAATGCTTCGCGATCCGCACAAGCCAAGTCGAAAATGATACCGGTTCTGCCATTACTGATAGATTTAAACGTTTGCACTAGCAACAATTTTTGTATTTGCCGCTTTCCCTTTTTGAATCGGGTCTATTAATTAGATTTTGTATAAATAAAGACCGCTCCTCGGAATTTCGGTTCGTTATCCATCCGTTATAGATGAGGAATATTGTTTCAGGCGTCAATTCGCAGGGTAAGGGACTGCTCTACGACGGTCTCTTGGACTGTTTCTTTAAAATTTGGCAAACGGAAGGTGTCTATGGATTTTACAAGGGAACGATCGCCAACTACATGAGGCTGGGGCCGCATTCGGTGGTCATTTTGGTCCTTTGGGACGTCCTCAAGGATCTGCAGAATCGATACCTCGACGCACAGGACATATGACGCATTTAAATATTTAAAGCTTATTTATTAAATTATTTGTTTGCCGTTTATTTTCATTGTTATTTCATTGTTATCCGGGATAAACTCACGGAGAAATTCATATACAATGAATGAAGATGACTAAATCGGAGACTTGTTAAAAGATCTCGAATTCCAGTTCTCGTTCTCTGAATTTGGCGGTATTGGGAATATATGAAGGAAATATGACGATATACCAGGAAATAAGGGGGAACATAAAGGAAATAAAACGAAAATCTCTGAGAATAATATTGGATTTTCATACCAAGCCCACAATGTAATACCCGAATCTCAAACCATAAAAAATGTGTTATTTCTTTATTCGGTAGCGTAGCAACTGTTAAGCACAGAACCGAACGGAAACAATTTAGCATTATAATAAAAGGACAAATATAGCAAAATTACATCGCATATATGCGGTAAAATATTCGCTAACGGTTATCGTCTCGTTTCCAATCGACATCCTCTTCATGCTCTATATTGGTTCTCTGTGGCTCACTCTATCGGGAATTAACGAATCCACTTCAACGATGCGTCCTGGTACACGGCTAATTAATCTATGGGCGGATAGATGGCGCTGAGGGTGTTTCTTGCAACACCCAGGTAAACTAAAATTTAACCCGGTATTTCAATATGGGCCATAGCGGCGTCGTGCTAACGTTCGGAACTAGGTTGTGACAACATATATCTGCACGAGTGAAACAGAGAGCGAAACGGACTTCAAGCAAACTAATAAAAATAAGTAAGTTTCTGTGTGCCGTATCTACGTAAAATTAACTCCAACATAATTATTTTAAGTGTAATTTACTTAAACATTTTCACAAAATACACAGGGTGTCGCAGCATTGAAAGAATTTTCGACACAATCCGCTTAATTTACGGTCGTACAAAAAGTATAGTATGCAACACGTTTTATTCTTTTTCTGCGACCATTAGAATTTGGGTACATTTTCGCAAAACAACACACTGACATAACCGCTAAAACTGACAACGTCAAAATTCAAGCCGTGCGGTAAAATCTCCGAAAACATCCGTTGCTCCTAAACTCGTGCGATAATATTACAGAATTTTCCGAAATGGCTCAGATCCGTGGGAAACGAAACAGACGCGGTAAGATAGCAATTTCCGCATGTTAGATCATTGTTTAATTGGGCATTTTACAGGAGGGAATAGAAAAATACTTTTCTTTATTAATTTTTGATTTTTCTTATTTACTTATCAACACACATAATAACATGCATTATTGCATTTTAAATGTACAATTTCTACATTCTACATTCATTTATGAAAATTGAATACCCTGCGATATCTAGAGTTTTATTTTAGATGTACAGGGTGCTCGGAAATTGAGTTCTGAAACAGAGGGCTTAATTCTCAACGGGATAAGCTGGTATTTTACACACCGCCCTGATTTAGTAAGTCATCGTTACAAAGTAAAAGTGTTTCAGCAGTCTGGCACTAGAGGGCACTTTACCTACATTTTTTTTATTTTCCCTCTATTTTATTTATTTAGACTGATATTGCAAAATAAAACAGGCTGCCTCAAGCAGAATCACAGACCCTCAAAAATTGTTAATCTTGTTTTAAGTCGATAAGTGTTATCGTTTAGCCACAAATCGATTTGTTTATTCTCGGTCTAATTTACCGAAAGGCGATACTGGATATCGCGATATGTATTTTTGTTACGGAAAAGTAAGTGGATACTTTATTAAGCTACAAGCGACGCGGACTAATTTTTGCAAAACAGTGTTATAAATTGAAAAAGTAAAAGAACATAAATACGTTTAACATTTTCGAAAATAAAAAGTAATTAATAATAACCGGGAATTAAACAGTATACAATGATAATTACAATTAAATTTCAAGATGTCTACCATTCATTTCTAAACATTTTCTTATACATTAAAAAAAATGCTGCCGAACAAGAAAAAATACGCCTAACCTATTTCTAATGATTTCGCAAGCTTTTATTATTTTTTGTCGTATATCATTGATATCTGGGGTAGATGTTTCATGCACTAAAGACTTTAAGTGATTTAAATGCCTTCTTACAGCCAACATTCACTGCAAGGGTATGGTCTGTTCATAGATATAAGAAAGTGACCAATTGCTTTTGAATGGGATTATCCAAGGGTGGTCATTAACATACAATGCAACAAGATTATTACCTAAAGTTTCGGAACTTAAATTCAGGTAAAATTATGGTCCGTAATAGAAAATAATTTTATATCTACCTGTGTTTAATATTTTTTGATTTGGTATACTACTTAGTTTAAGTTTATTAATAATCATTATTATTTCGTGTGTAAGACAGTGTGCGAATTATGCAAAATATGTGCGAGTCTCAGGAGATGCTCCCGCCCAAATGTAGAAAACACTATTTTATTGAGACTAAGGAAGTTATAAACAATGTTTATTTGACTCTCATTGAACGTGGTGCCAGCAAGCAAGCATCTTTAGAAGAAACGGCCACATTGACGAAAATTTCAACATCAACTATATCGAAAATTGTGAATAATCCTATTTCGGCGAGGAAAAAAAGAAGCGATGCTGACATTTAAGTAGGTAATAAAAATAATTTGTAATTTTATTTTAGATGTAAACATAAATCTTTCCTAACAAAACCCCAAATAATTAAATTCTAAGCAAAGTAACGGGTGGTTAAATTTCAAGGGCCGATGTTGATTTTGAATAAAACACAAACTATTTAGGAAATTATTGTAATTTTATTTTATTATGATATATTGGTATTACTCAATTATGTATGGAATAAAATATCTGCCAAATGGGCGCCGCGACCACGGCGGCACACCTCCATCCGATGGTCCAAATTTTCGATGACCCTGAGGCATAATGGAGGTTCTATGCCGTTAATGTGCCGAATTATCTCATCCTTTAGCTCTTGAATTGTTGCTGGCTTATAGACGTACACCTTTTCTTTCAAATAACCCCAAAGAAAAAAGTCCAACGGTGTCAAATCACATGATCTTGGCGACCAATTGACATCGCCATTATGTGAGATAACACGACCATTGAATTTGTTGCGCAAAAGAGCCATTGTTTCGTTAGCTGTGTGGCAAGTGGCACCGTCCTGCTGAAACCACATATCGTGCACATCCATATCTTCCAATTCGGGCCATAAAAAGTTCGTTATCATCTCACGATAGCGAACACCATTCACAGTAACTGCCTGACCGGCCTCATTTTGGAAAAAATACGGCCCGATGATGCCGCCAGCCCATAAACCGCACCAAACAGTCACTCTTTGGGGGTGCATTGGTTTTTCGACAATCACTCTTGGATTCTCATTCGCCCAAATGCGGCAATTCTGTTTATTGACGAATCCACTGAGGTGAAAATGTGCCTCATCACTGAAGATGATTTTCTTCGAAAATTGATCATCCACTGTTGCCATTTCTTGCCACCATTCTGCTCATTCACGACGTTTGGAATGGTCAAGAGGCTTTAGTTCTTGAGCCAATTGCACCTTGTAAGCGTGTAAATGCAAGTCTTTATGCATAATGTTTATCAACGACGAGCGTGAGAGGTGCAATTGTTGGGCACGACGACGAGTTGAGGTGGACGGCTCTTCAGCCACACTATCGCGAACAGCAGCAATATTTTCTGCAGTACGAGCTGTACGAGCATGCACTGGTGTTCTCACATCTTCTACAGACCCGGTTTGCTCGAATTTTTTCACGATTTTTGCGATTGTACGCACATTTGGACGATCAAATTGACCAAAAAAATCACGAAGTGCACGATATGCATTTTGATTTGAACGCCCATTTTCATAATAAGTCTGGATAACTTTAACACGTTGTTGGATTGTGTATCTCTCCATGGTTCAAATTGAGTAAGTCTGAAATAGAGAAATGTCAAATAAAATTCGGAAAAAAACTTGGCGTTTAGGTGTGGTTCACATTCAACATCGGCCCTTACAATTTAACCACCCGTTACTTATATCTATGAACAGACTTTATTTCTTCCACCAAAGGTAGTCCCTTTTGGAGAAATTGCAAATACATTTCCCCATTAAGTGATCCGTTAAAATAATGAGGTCAATTTTTGCATGTGGGTTTTCATTGTTCGAACATTTACAATGCCTGAATGCAGTCTCGTCAGTGAACAAAATGACATTTAAGAATTGCGGGTAATTTTGAATTTTTCCTAAAATTTGATTGCATAAAATTACTTTCAATTGCTCATCACCATCATACAGTGTTTGAACCCTTTGAACATGAAAGGGCCGAAAATCATTTTCATGTAAAACTTCCCAAAGTGTAGAGCAAGAAATTCTTTCCTGAGCAGCAAGTTTTTCCGTACTCGTTGACGGGTCAGCCTCCACATTTTGAAGGAATTCTTCTATTGCGGCGGTTCCTTTATACCTTGGTCTCACTTTGTTGATATTATCAGGTTTGAATGATCCTCTTTCACTAAGTCTTCTGTGGATGTTAATGAATCTCTTAGCAGATGGAACGTTTCTACTGGGATAATCCTCGATATAAAGCCTTCGTGCTTGATCTGCATTTCCATTTGCTCTTCCGCAGCCAAAAATGCATACCGAGATATTCAGTATTTAAACATTCCTGATGGGCCATCACAGTAGTAGTAGGATAAAAAGCTCCTTTAATAGAAACTAATTTTTAACGGATTGTGGCAATGACTTTTTCAAAGTTCATTAAGTCCTGTTACAAATTACATTCATAGGAAAAACTCGAGCCGAGAATAAAAAATCTATTTGTGGCTAAACGATAACACTTATCAACTTAAAACCGTTATATTTTGCAATATCAGTCTAAATAAATAAAATACAGGGAAAATAAAAAAATATTCTATATAACAGTAATTTATTTTGTTAATAAATGAAACATGTATTACATTTATTCAAATGGTATACTTAGTTTGTTTCAATTAATTTGTTGTAACAATACGTAAAAACAAGTATTTTTAAAAATCAGTTGGTATATCTATATTTTATATAAAACGTTAAAATTAACAAAAAACTTCTAAATAAACATTTTTTCATAGGTCAATTTTTTCACACAACAAAAAGGAAGCTAAAAATATTGCTTAAAAGGAAATACGGGAAAGATTATTTATTCAAATTTTGAGAGGTGGTTTCCTGCGGTGACTCGCGAAACTAAATTAAATTCGGAATTTTCTCGAACATGTCTGGTTGCCTACGGCGACCGACGTCTGCGTTTTGCACGGAAAAATAAAAGCCGCGCTAAAATAATTTTTTATTTGTTTGCCAACATAGTTGATAAATCCGCACGGTTCGTAGAGTTCGAGAGTCGAGTTTACGTCGTACTAAAAGAGACGCCGGGATAATCTAATCGGCGCGGACGAGATAACCGACTCTGAGGTGAAAATCTCGATGACCCGCGAAACTATAAATAATACGCGGCGCGTCCGTTTTCACTTGTTTGTTAGTTTAGGTTAGTAATTAGTTAAAAGCCGTCAGACGAATATATATTACGCGAGTAGTATTCGCGAATCAAACGACAGGATAGAATGACGAACCCCACGGGACCGACGGTGAGTAAAAGGGCTGTGCAGCATCTCCGCGAGGGGGCGTTTTCCGTGAGGAACGCGGGGTGCGGCCACGACCTTGACGCCCGGTATTTAGATCGAAATGTCAAAGGAGTAGATTGGAAAACTGTGTTATTACGTAAGAAGGCGTAGTCACGTTGCGTTTCACGTAACGCGTCGGATTTAGCTTTGGAAGGCAAAAGTCTCGGACATTTTTCAATGGGACCTTAGAAATTTTTAAATGTAAGGACATCATACATATATTCATGTTGGCTCGAGCTTGAATCATATATGCCGTGGTAATTCTTTTTATAGCCAATTTCGGTTTTGCCAGATAAGAATAAGGGATATTATTCCGAAGATACCTAAAAAAAAACAAAATTTATATATATTATATATATATATATATATATATTATATATTTAAAGAGATAAAAAATAAAGGTCACTGTCTCGTTGCCACTTTTCGACCTCTACAAGATAGATGACAGATTTATTTTTTCATATGGTCCGTGAGAAATCTACACCATGTATTACATAGCATTTAATATTTACGAATACAACGATGTATGACACAATATTTTTCCAAAAAAATTGAAAAATAAAAAAAATACACATGTTAATTCATCGAACAAAATAAAAACTTAGTACAAAAAAATTAAATTATAAAGAATGTTCAAACAAGTGACCCCATTATATTCCAAATACTTGTAAATGTCGAACTTAAAACATTTCTTAGCATATTATTATTGTAATGTTTTGAAAGGCTTCACGACCTAGTCTTCTTAGCCTCAAAAATTCGCTGGTAATAGTATATTATGCAACACTTTTTCTACGACCGTTAGTTTTTGCATCTTTGCAAAACAACGAGAAATACATTCGCTGCAGTAGCAGTAGATTTAGCAACTACAGTTGTTCGTTCTGTTTTTCTAAAAGACGTTTCTGGTTTCTGGATTTTCAGCTGCAGCTAACAATGCATTATTTACTTATTCCTCATTGCAGGCCTTATTTCTAGATGTTTGTACTCTCTGGGTGGTTATTTAAATACATACGCCCAGCTTCAACGGCGTTACTATAGCATAAATATACTATAACATTGTAGCATGTCGAATTTCTTTGACGAAAAGGCACGCTCCATTTTGTACAGCAAAAAAACGCAACAAGAACGTTAAAAATGGCATGTATAATAATAAACACAATAAAACAATAAAAAACAATAAAATTATGTTCTCAACGCCATCGTGTCCCAAATATCAAACATCAAAAACATTGGAAACTTAATAAAAACCCTTTTTTGTTATTTTAACAACGCGTCGTGCATCGTTCCTAATAAAAAATAAATAAAATTTCTAAACTCTATCTTGTAGACGTCACAAAGTTTCAACGAGAAAGTGACCTTTATCCTCTATGTATCTCTTTGAATAACACCAAAAACAAACAAAAAACAAAAACGAAATCCCAAATTTCGGTTTTAGTGCTTAAAGACTTAATTTAATTATACACCGATCTAGCGTGCGGGAAGCGTCACTTTAACACGTGAATTTCTTGTCCCATTGTAACATTTTTTGTGGGGAAAAATCGAGTACGGGCTTATCTAAATCGTAATAATACCGCTTAAAAATAACAATAAAACTGGATTCACTTAATTCGATTCTTAATCATATACCATAACCGCCAATCTTATCAAGCGATCATCCGCTACGTATATTACTATACTATATGACTATAAATGTTTATTGAGCAAACATTTTGCAGATATTTACGCAGCAAGTTTATTGCAACTAATATTAGAGCAATTTAAGAAAATCGTCCCACCAAACGTACTAAAAAGAGAGGAGGATTATGTTTATAAGACAGTAAGAGAGGTTAAAAGAGAGCAGATTAAAGAAACTTGAAAAAAATATGTGACACCACTATTTTTTTTTAGTACGAAGGAGATCCAAGTCCAAATCGCCACTAACACTTGGCAATATGAACATTTTTTTCGGTATTTACAGGCGACTGTATTTGTTCATCGAGCAAACATTACACACACCTTACCAGCAACTTTATTGCAACTAATAATAGAGCAACCGTAAAAACATCGTCTTACCAAAACGTAATAGAAAAGAGAAAGATATATTATTGGATTATGTCAATAAGACAGTAAGAGAGGTTGGATTAGAATTCCAATGTAATGTGTTTACCAGGGACTAAAAAGGACAAGTATTTTGTTCGTTTCCGATCCGAATGAAAATGAAAAATTTCGTTTTCGTTCTTTTCGTTCACACCCGAAAAATATCATTTTCGTTTTCATCAACCGAAATAAAATAACGGTTAAAACCGTTTTTTTTACTATTTTTATAATAAAAGTATGCCAACATGCTTTTTTAATTTTTATTGTTTATATTTGACAAATAAGTTACTTGTCATAATTTTAATCATAGCTGGCAAGAATTACTAAAAGAAAATTTAAGAACTTAAATGCAAAAAAATTTCAATCAACTGCATTTTAAGTGGTGATGGCATTTTTGCTTTTTACAAATATTAAAAATAAAATTTAGAATGAATTGTTTGGGACCGTTTCTGTACTGGAGAGGCACGAATCTGTTTTAGTTTCTTTCATTTATTCCCATTAAATTTAATTACTTGAAAACACGCACAAACTATGATGCAGTTTAGTGGTATGCCAATGACAGATTTTGTTATTTTTTTTTTGCTTCATATTTTAAATAATAATATTTGTTTCTTTTCTCTCTGATATTACTTTATTTCAATTAACTTTTATTTATTTTAAAAAAATTGTTACGGTTAATTTTTTGTTATTTGTAAATAAAATTATTATTATTAAAAATAAGATAAAAAAATTGTTAACATATTCATTTTATAGAAAAACTATATATGAATAATTCAGCATTCTAAAATAAATAAAAAAATATTCTAAAGTAAATTACAGGATAATTATTAATTTTAGTATATATGAATATATTTATATAAAAATTAATTGTAACTATTTAATCTAAGAAGCAAGTCATCTTCCAATAAATTTTCTTCTAAATTCGTCCTTTGATAATTTAAAATATATTTCAGTGCTGAAAATGCTCGTGCAACACTCACTTGTGTCATAGGTAACCCAATAATTTGTTTTGCAACGTTATACAATGCATTTAATGAAGTTTCTTTTGCTACCCAACATTTTAAGACGCCCGTATCTCGCTTTTCGCGCTGTTCTTCATAATAGCGATCTAACAACCGTCGAATATCTGCTGTATTATGAGATTTTGAAGAAATATTTTCTTTCTGTTTTAAAAATTGCTCTATTTCAACTTCTTCTGTTGAAGTTGACTCTAGAGATGACTCTTCAACGAAGTAGTTACTTTCATTTATATTTTTTAGAGCATCCCATGCATCTGAGATGTAGTTTTTAGCTATGTCAATTTGTGAAGTAGATAAAACTACTTTGAATCTTGAATCAAGAAATATTGCTGACATAATTATATCTTGATGAGTGCTTTTTCGTTTTTGTTTGGGGATTACACTAAAGTTGTTGAAAATCGGCCACAAATTTTACTTGTTTGCATTTTACACTTCAGCCAGGCAGAATAAAAATCTCCAGCCAATAAATGCGTCGTTTGGAATAATTTTCCTGTTTTTTTCGCAAGATTTAAAATGTTACAGATGTCTTGTATATCTGACCAATCATTTTCGCTTGAATATAGCTCCTCAGTGCTCCCGGCCAAGTCTCTACAAAAGTTTTTCAATAATAAGAGTCTTTCCAACATATCATGGGTGCTGTGCCATCATGTCGTACAATCTACAGTAGGTTTCTTAAGTTTCATTGTTTTAATTACAGTTAAAACATTTATTTTTCTTAATCTTTTAGTCAAAGTTCTAACTCTACCTATAATCGCTAAGTATGTATGTGCTGCACACCTTATATTTCGTAGACTACTACAGCTACAGCCGGAATTTGTGGCAATGTCACTTATGGAAGCATCTAGTTTCGTAATAAATGCATTACTTCCATTTTCTTGTTCTTCATTTTCTCGAATTTCATTTTCTTTTTATACATCATTCTTTATTTTCTTCTTCATCTGTGGTAGGTGGGATAGTTAGCAAAAATGTCTTCATGACAAAATTGTACATGTCGCTGCAAGTTTCCTGAATGATTTCCTTTTATTGATGTGTTGCACTCTTTGACTTTACAAGTTGATTAATTTGTTAGAGCATCGTAAACGAAACATTTTCGAAACCGATTCATTTGATATCGTCCCACTGTAAAAAGGCTTAAAAATATTTTTGTAATTTTAAATTATATTATTATTTTAAAATGTTACCTTTATATATGAATGATAGCAACAAGATTAAGACATACAAACAGAAACACAATACAGACTGATACCGACAATTGAATGTAACGAAGTTGTGTAAGAAATTATTGGATAATCTATTATCTTCATTCGGGTTTAAAGGCCGTCGTCGATTGGAATTACTTCCTAACGTTTCGCTAGCACGTGTGGCGAGCTTCTTCAGAGGTCCTTCCATCTCCGATGTTGGACGTAGACTGACGATTTCTCCTGCGCAGGTTGTATTTATGCCGATTGGTGGAGGGCTACTTGGCTAAACACTTGGCATCGCTGCTTCAACCACACGTAGGACACGGCACCAGTTACATCAAGGACTCCACCGACTTCGTGCGCAAGATTCAAGATATCAATATTGACAAAACGACATCCTTGTGAGCTTCGACGTTGTCTCACTGTTTACCAAAGTACCTCTGAAGAGTTGCTTGGACCTGGTGAACAGGATATTTCCTGTCGATATTTGCAAACTTTTTGAAGTCTGTCTGACCGGTAGCTATTCGTGTGGAAGGGACGGAGTGGCAATGGGAAGCCCACTAAGCCCGGTTATAGCCAACTTATTTATGGAACACTTTGAGGAAAAAGCGATCGAGACCTCAGAGTACAAGCCAGCAACGTGGTTCCGGTACGTGGATGACACCTTCGTGATTTGGAAACATGGTATGGACAAGCTCAACAACTTTCTGCAGCATCTCAACAGTCAGCATCCCAGCATCCAGTTTACTATGGAGACTGAAAATGACCAACAACTTGCATTCTTGGACGTACTAGTGAGGAAGCGGGGTAACAAGCTGGGCCACACAGTTTACAGAAAACCAACCCATACGGACAGATACCTGCATGCTCTATCCAACCATCACCCAAGTCAAAAGTATGGGGTTATCAGAACCCTGACAGAACGAGCCCGAAGGATTTGCGAACCGGAGAACCTCCAGATGGAACTTGAACACCTAAAAACTGCGTTCGAGGCAAATGGCTACAGTAAGAGGGAGATCGAGAGATCAATGAACTCAAGATCATCAAGATCACGGGATACCGAACAACGACCCTCCACCTCCCACGCATATCTGCCGTATATTCCGAGTGTCACCGACAGGATTGGCAGAGTATTGAAAAGACACGACATCAAAACAATCTTTAAGCCTACAAAGAAGATCCAGCAGACCATCAGGTCAGCGAAGGACAAGAGGGGCTCACTTTCAGCTGCGGGAGTCTACCGCATTCCGTGTTCATGCGGAAAGGTCTACATCGGAACTACCAAGAGATCAATGGGAACGAGACTTAAGGAGCATAAAGCAAGCTGCAGGCTAGGACATACAGAGAAATCTGCAGTGGCTGAACACGCACTGGGCAGCGGGGAACACAGGATACACTTTGAGACCTGTAAGTTACTAGCATCGGTCAACGGCTATCACAACAGACTAGTCAGGGAAGCCATTGAGATTCAAAAACACCCACACAATTTCAACCGAAAGGAGGAGACCCTTAGACTCAACCAAATCTGGAACCCGATCCTTAGGAACGCCCGAGCAGTACCGATCGATATCCCGAGACCAACCGAAGCGGAACAAGCCCCGCCCTCCACCAATCGGCGTAAATACAACCTGCGCAGGAGAAATCGTCAGTCTACGTCCAACATCGGAGATGGAAGGACCTCTGAAGAAGCTCGCCACACGTGCTAGCGAAACGTTAGGAAGTAATTCCAATCGACGACGGCCTTTAAACCCGAATGAAGATAATAGCTTATCAACGGGCCGCGAAAGCCTTAACCAATTTATTGGATAATCGTCAGGAAAAAATAATAGGGGAATACCATGGATATGTGAGTGATCACGTCACCTTCGGTTCTCCTACTCTATAGCGGAGCACTAGTGATGAGCGCGCGAATCTTCGGTAAACTAGTGAGAAATAGAAGCGGGAGCTTCCAGGGCCAACTTGACCCTTGCACCTTTCATATGTCTACTAGAAGTAGGTTACAAAAATACTGTGTCATTAAATCGGTTAAAACCGGTAACCGAAATTATTTATTTCGTTTTCGTTTCCGTTTTCGTTCCGTTCTTAGTTCTTGGTGTTTACAATGTTTACTGAGGAAATATTTGGCACGTACTTGTCCTGCAACTTTATTGCAACTAATTAGAGAGCAAATCTAAGAACATCGCCTCAAAAAACTTAATAAAAAGAGATGAGAATATGTTAATGGGCTATTTAGTCCACTAACACTTCAAAATTTGCGCATTTTTTTCCTAATGTGATTCTAAATATGAAATACTTATCGCGAGGTCAGAGCTCCGAGGCCTTGTTTGTAACGGTGCCAAAGAACGACTGCGCCGCCTTAACGACGAAAAATCAAAATCAAAAATAACACAAACCTCCTACTTAGACGGCGTATTTTTCAAAACGAGCCACATCAATTACGAGTAACCGCCTTGAATCGCTGAATAAGGCGTCAATTTTTCACACTTTCATGGGATCAATTAGACGTTAAATTGAGATCAAACGTTCGAAGTTCGAGGCGCAGTTCTTTCCCGATCAGTACCGTTCGTTCGGTCCGCCTTTTGAGGTCTCATTGAGTCGACAAAATGCGCATAAAATCGATTTTCGGGATTATCAATGATTTCGGCAGGGTGGAAGTGGGCACGGCGGTCCACGTTCGGTATGACTACGAGAGACACGTCCAAATGCACGTTGCCAACGAGGTACGTAGGAATTTCGATCTTGGGATTAATAAAAATCGCGCTTAGGTGAAAAAATTAAATTTGAAAAAAGTTTAGAAATTATGTATACAAACTATATACGTATGTTCACGAAATTATATATTGTGATTGTGATTGACATTTGATAAAGACACTGTGTTGTCGAAACAATTGTCATGTCAAAATATATAATTTCGTGAAAATCTGAACTTTTAGTTCTTATTTATTTTGATAAATGGATTTTCATCAAGTAAAAGCCTCCTCAGTTCAATTTTTGAAAGAAGCCGAAATTGGTTTCTTGGCTATTTGGTATTTTAAATTACTTCTACGTTGCCGAATATGTTCCCAACATTTGGTTTTTTAACAAATGTCTGCAAAATAAGGTTTTTCCCAAATTCATGAAATTAAAAACCAACAACAGAAGTCCCTATATACGTATGTACGTAAATATTACTCATTTCCTGGTAAAGTGCAGTGAATCAATTGGGAATCACACGTTTCCCGTATATCACACGTATTTACCGCAAATATATATTTTTAATAGTCACGCGGCGTGCTTTAATGCTTCGGTATTTCTAAAGCCGTAAAACATTGTCGCGGTTTTGTCACTACAATTGAAAAATACAAACTAAGTCGCACTTAAAATTCCGAGAAAGTTAAAAGTGTCGTTAAATATGCTCAAGAAAATAATAAAAATAATATTAGATACTTAGAGCTAATAATAGATGAGAATTCGAATCGAAACTGTGCGCTATACAATTTTTTAACCCCGCGTAAGGCATCTTATTCCTGTAGCTCGACTAATTCTAAATCGATTCAAATTCTGCAAAACAAAATAGCTCTCTTTTCATATGACAGATTGACCTAACGAATACAGAGGGTTAATAGCACGGTAAAAAATATAAAAGTATAACTCAAATGTATGTGAGGGTCATTCATACTTTTAACACTAGAGTACAGTACAATATTCATGTTAGAACTAATAAGGCTCTCTGTAATCCAGTTTTTCGGGCTTCTTCGGAGTTTAACGAATTACCAGAAAATATTAAAAAAAGGTTGAGTATAAATAACGGATATTCCTAAAGTACTTGTTAGAGTTTCTGGTTACGTCGTGATTAATACCAATATTTATGTTCTGTTACTGATAATGTTATTTACCAGCAGTATATTTCTTTTTGCCCTTGCCAGATATTTAGATTTGGCATAGATTTACAATGTCCTCGGGAACAGTTTTATCTGCACTATTTAAAGGGTTATGTAACACTAAATAATGTTGTTTTACAAAAAGATATACTTTCAAATTTCCGAAGGATGCACATAGATACTACGCTCAAATCGGACTTTATCTGTCTTGGAACGGAAAATGTGTGAAACTAGAAATCGCTCAAAATCCGTTCGATGTTTTTAAATGCTTATATAAATTCGATGGACGTGCGTTAAAATAGAACATGTAATATACATACATCCGATATAATTCAAACTCAATATAAATGGCGTATTCTACGCAGTCGGGATTTATTGGTATCACATGGTCGAATTTGCGATGGTAATATTAAAGTTTTATTGCCATTTGGCAATTGACGTTTATTTATAGCAAAATTGATGTAATTGACGTGATCTATAGGTATATACATATATCGATCCAAAAAATTGCAAATATTCTAGAGCCAAGCGATATTACGCCATTACGCACCGAAAACAATAAGCACTAACTTCCACTAAATTTATTATACCAAAAAAAAATTTCGATAAAACAACCAGAATCTGAAGGGTTTCGAAAATTAAAGTAAAATGAAAATTTTATTGTAATAATTGATAAGATGAGAAAAACGTATCGACAGGGGATGGACTATCATTACAACTAATATTTTCAAATATCATGGGACAATTATTTATTGGATTGTGTAAACGGTGGCCTTTCGATGACGGTCATCTGTTCTGTTACTTTTTTACTTCAAATTTCTAAGATTTTCAAACGAGACTTTTTAAAATTTCTTACGGATATTGTTGGCCAATTTTACTTCCGTTCCGCGACTCATTTAGCCAAGGTACGGATATCCAACAAATTTCTAAAATCATATAAACTCTACACTATTTCATCAACTCCATGTTTGGAACAATAGTCAGAAGACTTACTTTCAACACGATCCACTAGACGTTTCATAAATCCCAAGGTAGATGGCGCTCGAGTCATATAAATTCGGATTCAAAAATTCAAAAACAAAAATTGTTCAGTGTTAACTTAAAATATTAACCAAAAAAGTGTCATTTTTTTAAAATTTGATCATAGAAATAAGAATTTATGAGGTAATTAGTTTAAATCATTTATTGCGACAAAAAATTTATAATTTATAGATCAATTTTAGAAATAGATATGACATGGTACTAACGTCTAGCTAGATTTATTGTAGGTTTTCTCTCAATGACAAATTATGTTATAAATGTGGGTGCATTTGGACTTCAATTTCATTTTTTTTAGAAATTACTGATCAGATAAAAAAATATGCTGTTTGAAAGACAATTTAATATGCTTTAATACAAGTTTAAGTTGATTAAAAATATTTGTGCTTTTCAGGTTTACCATAATAATTGCACGAGTCAAATTAACTTTTTTTTATTACTTAAAACAACTAGGATTATTGACAATTAGCAACTCAATATTTATCTTTTAATAACGGGTATGACCCTTTCTTGCCCTAATAACATCACTCACTCGATTAGGCATAGATCTAATCAAGTTCGCTATTGTTTCTTGTGGAATGTTAAGCCACTCTTCCTCCACTGCAATAATAAGCTCTGGGATCGAGGTTGAAGTATAAGGTTTAGCTCAAATTCTCCGTTTTGGCTCATCACACAAATGTTCGATGGGATTGAAGTCGGGACTGCATGGTGGCCACTCCATAACTCGAAAACCGACTTCTGTAATGTTATCTTGCATGATCCTTGCGGGTTGAGGCCTAGCATTGTCAAGCATAAAAATGAATTCTTCTCCAATGTGGTCGACATATGGTATCACATGATCTGATAAAATATCCTCGATCTACCTAGCACCTGTTAAACCTCCTGTCCCTTGAACACGGCCGCCCCTACGGATGAAAACAGGGTCAGTTCGTGCGTCCATAGAAATTGCACCCCATATCATGCAGGAACCACCTCCATAAGGGCTCCGCTCTTCATTGCAGCATTCTGCAAATCGCTCTCTTGGCCTCAGGTACACTTTTTTTCGTCGGTCGCTACCAAAAAGGCATATTCTCACCTCATCTGAGAACAGAACAGACCCCCATTGGTCCAATGTCCAATTCGGATGATCCAGTACAAAGCATAGGTGTGCTTGTCGATGACCTGGAGTAGGTTTTGGACTAGTTGCAGTTGTTTTTAGGGTCGGGTTATTTTCCTTCAGTCTTCTTCTCACTGTCCACTGACTAATAGCCATTCTTCGAACTTGATGGAGCTGTTGTTGTACTGGAATCGCATTAAGGTGACGATTATTGTTGACACAATAATGCGGTCATCACGAGCCGTTGTAATTTGCCTTCTGCCTGTTCCAGGGCGCCTCATACCGTTGGCATACTCTTTGAACTGCTAAGCGTGTCATATGCAGTTGTCGAAGTCCACTTTCGATTAAAGCGATGACTTGATCGGCTTTTTGCGATATAGTATGCATCAACCTAAAACAATTAAACTAAAATTAAGCTATCCAAATGGTTAAAACCGAATAATGTGAAAATTCCAGTTGTAAAGGCCATTTATTTTAATACTATAACAAGTTTGTTACTATCACTGTAACTATTGCATGAACACGTTTCATTCGTTTAACCGTACTTACACATATAAAAGATCAGCACTCTTGACAAATTTAAACTCGTACTAAAGCATATTAAATTGTCTTCCAAATAGCATGTTTATTTTTTGGGTCAGATGAAGAGTTTCTAAAAAAATTTTAAATTAAAATCAAAAATTTACCATATATATATGATGAAATATGTTCATGATCATCTGATTAATACAAATTTACATTTACATAATTTTTTATTTACAGTAGCGGCATTAATTTTAACTATTCTCAAACAATTCTTGATAATTTTTAACAAAAGCATCTAAGATATATTTTTCAAAAAACACTAAGACAAATAGAGGAAGGTCGAAAACATTTACCTTTGATAATCGCGAAAAGGGGACGTCTTGAATTCATAATGGAAAATGCCAGGTAAGGTATTTTTCTACTATATTCGTGTTGTTTTACAAAAATGCATCCAAAAGCTAATGGTCATAGAAAAAGTATAGTATGCAACACGCGTGGTGAACTTTTTATAGCAAATGCCGTTTACCGCACTTGTTGCATAATATACTATTTTACTACTACGTTTTATCTCCTAAACGAAGCAAGATATGAGAAAAATTTGAGAGACGAAAAAGTTGTAGTTTTAGTCACTCTATCTCAGGGAAGTATCAAAATTAGTTGAAAAAACACTAATTGAAAAATAAAAAATGCTTTAACACTCTGTATGTTTTAAACAATGCATTTCCGGATCTACATTTATACGAACTTTTTTCATAAAATGATCAGAAAAATCGCCCACTTACTAATTAAATTATCACAAATCTAGTGACATTATATGTAGTAAATATTTGTAAAATTCAAAATGAAATATTAAATGAACCAAACAACTAGCTAGACATAAAAAATCGGAACATTTAATTTAATGTTTCTTTGTTTAAGAACACTTCAATGTAAACATTTTGCTATTATTCATGATAAGATGAATAAATAAATATTAGAGGATAACTGTACATTATGTATTCTACCAATCCGTTTAGAGGTTAGAACTCAATGATGTTCTACTTTGTGAAAGAGTTACTTGTTTGCGTTTTTTAACACTTTTAAGTCGTCGAACCCATAGTCTATCTACATAAAATTTTTATTAATACCGCAATACAACCATAAATTTGATAAGTTTAAAGATACTCAATAATTATCAGAAAAATTAATGACTGTAGGTTACGATGAAGTTCAAGAACTTTGTGATATTTTTGGTAACCCAAAAAATGTTTGTTTGTAAACAAGGCAATAACATACACAAATTACGCATTATTTTGTTTGAGGTTAGACTTCAATTATCTACTTGTTTTTTAATTTTATAAAGTTTTTAGATAACAAAACCTGGCGTTGGAGCGACTTCTATGGCACACGTATCGATTTTACCCTAAAACCGTTGTCGAATTTTCGTATAATACGGCCAAAAATATAGTGCATTGCTTTGACGGTTTAAGTATTTTACAGTACCTCAAACGCAGACCTTCGCAGGAACGTGGTAAAACCCATCCCAACAAATTTAAAAACGTCGGTTCTGTATAACGTCATGCTGAATAACAAATAAATAATGCAGAAAATAGTACCAGTAAATAAAACATATCGAAAGGATAGCTTATTATTTGCAACGTCCAAGCACGATCTCTTTAATGTCACCAAAGACAAAGACAGGGTACCATCAAAAATATGTTTAGCTAAACATCCAAATATGAGTAGTACGAAGTAGTGATTTTGATGTATATCTTTAATAGTTCTCAAGATACTTGAACAAGACAACGTGAAGGAGAATGAAGAATTTGGAATGCTTTTAAAAACCATCCATAATTTTTCTTTTCTGTTATTCTATTACCTTTTCGCAATCTACCCCCTTTACTCCTCGTCTCGTACTCTAAACTCAGATTCAAAATCGATACAATTTGTTTGGTCATTTGGTATCGGCCATTTGAATTTTTAGTTTGAGTCAAAATTTTTCAGCGAACTTAAACACCGTGAAATCCCGTAACGAGCAAATATCGTAGGTATATTGCGACCAAAAATATAGTGCATTTATTGCATTTTGAGAATTTTACAGTACCATAACCGCAGACCTTCGCAGGATCGTGGCAAAACCCATCCCAACATATGTTTATTCTACATTAAGTAGAATGGACCGTAATAAATATTAAGTATTTATTTATTAAGTATTGATGTTGCGGGGTATTTTCCAATACGTAGAAGCATTTATTTTAACATCACGTGATATGTATATGTTCGTATATATTGTAGAGGTATTTCACTGGATAGTTCAAAGGGTAAGGGTAAGTACCTGTGCTCTATTTATCTTACAGGTAAGTTTGAAAATAATCATATTTGTCCTGTGTGTCATGTTTTATATCTTCTACATAGTTCTTCGATTTGTAAACAACAATCTTTTTTCGCGGTAGATAAAGGTACGTCATTAGAATACAGATAAGTATTTATTAGAAGCTTACAATTAAACATTTTTTGAAAGTTGCTGTTTTTAACACTTTAAAATGTGGATACCGTGCAATGAAACAGATGTTCTCCTTTTAGAAGAAGACATGGAAAACAAAGCAGAATTTCAAGACGAAGTGGAGATGGTAGTCGAACCTAATGACAATTTAGAAGACGAACTGCCTCAGCAAATAAAAAAACGGGTCCATTTGTCTTCAATTTTTTTTGAATGTTTACAAAAACGTCAAAGAAAACGTGATCGCGGAAATATTTCAAGACCGGTTTGAAAAAAAAAACTGTTGCCAAAACTATCGCCAAATACTGTTATTGTGTTGGATAATGCCTCGTATCATTAAGCCCAAATTAGAAAAATTCCAAATACTTCTTGAAATAAAGAAGAAATTAAAGAATTGCTGTACCAAAATAATTTATATTTTAAAGAGAGCTACATGAAACTTCTGGAATTATTAAAAATAAAATATTTTAATAAAGACTGCAAAATCGATTCGATAGCACAACAAAACGGACATGAAATCTTGAGATTACCCCCGTATCATTGTACATTTAACCAGAT
This sequence comes from Cylas formicarius, assembly GCF_029955315.1. Lineage (NCBI taxonomy): Eukaryota > Metazoa > Arthropoda > Insecta > Coleoptera > Brentidae > Cylas > Cylas formicarius. Next base: position 6,564,006 of record NW_026844341.1, on the reverse strand, counting down.
CGAGGTGATTTGGTCTGAGTTGAAAGCGCTTACAAGAAGAAATAACACTGCACCAAAATTTAGGCATAGTACCATAAGCGTAATTCGGCAATAGGTAGCTAAAATATCAGTACAAAGCTGGTCTAACTGTGAAAAAAAATTAATAAAAGAAAAAAATATTTATCGAGAACGATTAGTAGCGGAGTTGATCATTGAACTAGGTGACGACAGTAGCGATAGTGACGATTTTTTAAGTGAACTGTATTATTATTATATTTAATGTTTTGTATATTAATAATGATACTATATAGAAATGTAATGAAATAGAACGTAAAAAATTGTTACTTTATACTAATTTTTTTATGTAGTTGCAAAAAAAAGATTGAATACATACTTACATTCCGCTTGTTAGTGTAGGTAAATAAATTCCTAGGACCGCCATGGAATGGTTACGGGTAAGGGTCTCCTCGGCCTGGGTTTTGGAGTAATAAACAGTAGGCAAAGTTAATCACGAGGTCGGTTGTAAAAAAAGTACTATATTTCTGGTGGAGATATAATCCCTTTAGCGTCGGGCCGAGAATCTCCCCCCCAACCAATTCGAACTGCCCCTGACCCCGATTATACGGGAACGCGGCTGGGAAGAATCGATCTTGCCGTGACGTCAGCGGCGCGTTCGAAAATTCTGGACTAGTCGGAGGTGTGTCCCCGCAGGCGTAATGGATGATGACTCGGGGTTGGTTTTGAAGGTGACCCGATCGTTATTGAGTCGCAAGGAAACGTTCGCTCTCACCGCCACGGTCTCTCACCTCGTTGGTGGTGCGTGTGTGTTCGACCTAAACGATCGGGATGAAACGAGACACCATCGACATGAATTACTTCCTCAACCCAGTGGTAAGCTCGTGTTAAGCTTGACAGTTCATATAAACGTTTCTTATAAAATGCAGGGTGGTGTCAAAAAGCATTTTTCTAATATCTTTAAACCTGTCGTGGTTGTTAACCGCGATAAGGTAATTTGTCATCAATTAAACGATAACCATAAATTCTATGGACTATTATAAAAGTCGATTATGCGATTCTGCATGAACTCATTAGTCGAGACTAAATGCCGGTGCGTTTTGCCAAACATGACTTAAACGTGGTAAGTTCTTTTCTACGCTACCTTGGTCGGAACAATGCAGTATTCATTGAAAAAGAAAAACATATAAAACGTCATTAGAGTTTATCTACAATGCAAAATTTTAAACTCATCTTCAATGCTGCTTCTCCTTCAATGCTTTGAGCTATTTCATTTTTGGTTAAGGCCGTATGAAAATTTTTGCACTCCTGACGGACTTGTAAACCATATGTTATTTTTAATTTAAAGTCAATTAAACCTGATTTACAGTATAACAATTTTTATGTATCCATTATTTGCAAATAGAACTACGTTTTGTCAAACATGACTTAAACATGATAAATTATTTATATTTATACTGAATATGTAGCAGCAAACCTGTCATACGCACTGATTAAACTGCAAATATTTTAACGTTGTTCTTAAATATGCGATGCTGATTGGACTTACGTGTTATAATAATTATTTTCTCTACAGGTGTAAAATTTTTTTTGTGGTTATCGCGCATCGTGCGAGAGTATTTTTTCGTCATTGTTTATATTAGGTCACGCTCTTTCGTAATGGAATTTCGATTTTTCTGGTATAAGGCGACGTGCTGCAGACTTAGCGATTTCTGCTATTTCAGGGGGAGTAGTACAAAATTCTTCTTTACAACAATAACAACATAGTATTTCCATAGAAACAGAAATATAGAGCCTATTTCGCAATATGACGTTTTATGCAACTAGTGTGGTAAACGGCATTTAAGTCACGAGTGACTTAAAAAGTTTACCAAACGTGTTGCATTCTATACTTTTTCTGCGACCGTTAGAATTTGGGTACATTTTTGCAAAACAACACGAATACATTCAATGACATGACCGTCAGAATTGACAAACGGCAAAATTCAAGCCGTAAAATCTCCGAAAACATCTGATCGCTCCCAAACCCGTGCGTTAAAATCCCGGAAATGTCCGAAGGGACTCGGGCCTGTGGAAACTCACTTGGTAAAGTGGTAAATTAGGTATTCACTATGGTTTTACATAGACTTTACGAATCTTGACGCATTGTATTCTGGTACCTTGTAAAATAAGCCTTTGACAAGTATAATCTTTTTTTTATAAAAATTTAGATCGATGCTAAGCTGCTGGAGACATTAGAAGCCCTAACTAATACTGAAAATACAGAAACTTATAAATGAAGCAACTATGAAAACAATTTTGAGAAGGTCCATTCAATAAGCGTGATTTAAAATCTCGTTTTAACCAATAACCTTGCGACATCCAACAACCAACATGGCCGATATTTTTACGGCAGTATTTTCTCGAAGATATGCATAGATCAGGTTAAACGTTCTGGGAAAATGAAATAAGTGTGTGGACATCGCTGTTTAATGAACCTGGTTCCCGAAATGAAATCGTTAATCAGTACCGACATCTGTCTTTAGCAGGCATCAAAATCAAAAGTAACTAACAGTAACAAAAAAAAATTAAGAATATTACATTAAAAAATTTGGGAGTGATGTTCACCGGCAGGCCAGACGCTTCTGAGGAAACATCTCGACCAACGAGATCATATAAAATCGAGTAATTCACTAAATGCTTAAATGCGTCCCAGATTGCCAACTTAACCGCTATTTTTGACAAACAAAATTCGGCCACTTTTTTAAGTGTATTTTTTGAGAATTATTATTTTTTGCCTATAGCGGTGAAGGTGTCCCCCGCCACGCCACTGGTGGTGAAAAACGGCTAGGTTGATGTAGGCTGTTCTAAAATTTAGGAAAAAAAGACGTTTTTCAGAAAAAAAACAATCTTCTATCACAAATAATGTGCCCTGTATGTTAGGAGCGGTGAATTTTTTCGTCCAAGGTTGTGGCAATTAAAATGTTGCTGGCAGCTTTTAATTCTGGTTTCGACCGTCGTCATTAACTGGCGATTTTAAGGAAATTATACCGTTATTCGGAACGGGGAAAAACCGAATTCGACTAATTTGGAGGTAAACCAGAAAATAAAATTTGTCTATCGAAAATGAAAAGCCGTTTTTTGACATTTCTTTTATAATTCGCTGTCCGCAATTTTATAGCGCCATCTACAGGGTTATTTACGAGCGGTCATTAACATTAAAAATGACATTTATAATGTGAAGGCGGAACACGTATATTTTCTTATTTCAAGATAATTTTAGTTAAGTCTGCCCATACCCACCACAAGTAGCACATAAATTTTGTTATTTGACTAAATAGTTATATATTTTCTTTATAGTTATTTCGTTTAAGAGCAAATGGCCGAATAAAGCTCGCAAAGCTCATCAATATGTTTCAGAAACTGACATATTTAATTAAAGTGCTTTATAGTTTTAACAAATGTGTTTAAACATGGTTTATTTTATAATTAATTTGTGCAAGATAAAAAAATATTATAGTTGTTCGGGAGATTTACTTTTCAAACAATCTGCATGTTGCGACGTTTTTGCGTTCCAGGCCACTTTAATGAAAGTATTTTACTATTATATTTAATGACGCCTGTAATAGAATAATTGAAACGGATAATAAAATAAAAAGCGATTTAAAATAGCAATTTTATCTTATGCGACACTCCTACATAACTTCATTAACACTAACCTATCCTTTTATGCTAATTCAGAATTCAGTCTACTGCAAAGCTGTAAAATGTCGAGTGGTTACATTTTTAATTGGAAATAACTTAAACGTAGTGGTAATTTCCGAAAAAGAACGAACTTTAACTTCATCTCAAGATATTATAAATGACATCATCATCAAGTTGGAATTTATCATTAAAATGTAAAGTCTATTTCTTATGAAAGACAACTAGAGCTTGTAACTTATGATAAAAGAAGATTTCACAGAGCTATACTTCCTATACTATACTTCTATACTATATATACTATTTGAATTACATAATTTCTAATCTTCAACAACAACTTTTATATAGGTAAATTATATACCAGAATTATGTCATAAAACTAATTTTAAACAGTTTCATTTTATAGGTATGTCGTAACGGATAAAAAATATTTAATTGAAATCGCCGTGTTTCCTATTGTTCAAATCGAAATAAACTTCATATTTGAGGCAACCATCTTTTCATAAATACGAAAAATCATACTAAATTCAATAAAGTCTATTAAAACTTTCGATTTTAGCATTGGATTTGGTTAGTGTGACAGAACGCCGCACAATGTTTATCAATTTAAAATATATTTTTTTCAAAAATGATAAATTTGCGCAAAATTGGGAGCGCTTTAAAATTTAAGCTACAAATATATATCTATGTCAGTAAAGTTGGCCTGGTAAGAGTACATCACAATCAGAGTCGTAATATAGTACATAAAGCTATTATATACCTAGCCACTTTAAGCGAAAGCATTTCAACTTCATCAAGCCACCATCAACCAAATAATTTAGGAGAGCATCATGAGAGCGTTTAACAAATCATTTTTGTAGGCATAAAAATAAAGATAATCTTTTCGTCATTTTTACAAAATGAACATGTTATTCCTAAGTTGATAAAGTCCCATACAACATATATTGTTTTTAAGTGAAACGTTTTTAATACTGCTATAAAATTATTTATTCTGCAATACAATACCTTTTGAAACAAACTTGTAAAATAATTTTATAGTACCGTCAAAGAACACAGAAATGTTGTTTAGGATCACCCGGGACCTATTATAATAGTAGATTAAAAAGTTTACCCAACGTGTTGCATACTATACTTTTTCTACGACCGTTAGTTTTTGGGTACATTTTCGTAAAACAACACGAATACATTCACTGACATGACCGTCAGAACTAACAAACGTCAAAATTCAAAGCGTGGGAAATATCTCCGAAAACATCCCAAATCCGTGCGGTAAAATCCCGGAAATGTCCGAAGTAGCTCCGATTCGTGGGAAAGGAAACTGAAATGGTAAAGTGACGCTTCCCGCACGCTAGATCGGTGGGTAATTAGGTATTTTACAGACGGGAGTAGAAAAAAACTGCTTGTAATTATCATCAAATAACAACTTTTATATTTTATATTATTTATATTATATATTTTTTTTTTTTGTATTTATATTATATAAATTATATTGAGAGTTGTTATATAGTAAGTCGTTATATAGACAATTTTCAGCGCATTTATGCTATTTGAGACAAGCTCTATATCTCTGTATCTACACTACTACTACTAAAGTAACTTAAAATTTTGCGTAGATTCCGCATCTGATAATCCATCCATTTTTCAAAATTGCTATTGCTTTTGGGTGCGCAAGTTATTTTTAAAATATACGTAATCATCTAGTACAGCCGGAACCCAAACTTGAAAATTTTTAATGGAAACTTCCGTTGCACATATCAATCGAAAATCTACGATAGATAAAACTGAAACGAGTAAATAAACACAAACAACTGCTTGGCCGTGGAATTCCCCTGTCAGTAAGTTGCAATTAGTTGTGTATCGATCGAATCACCTTTGCGTTGATAAGACAAAGAAAAAATTAAGAAAACACAATAAAAGATTAAAATACAAAGTTCAAAAGTTGCAAAACAAAATGTGTTGACATTATTTACCAACGATTTAGATTGCGAACAACTTCGGCAATATGGGGAAATATTATACATAACAATTGACAAGAATATTACTAAATAAATAGAAATATAAATAAAAAGAAAAACATTTATCCCGTTTATATTATACCTGGGCAACTCTTTGTTCCTCTGCAATGCAAGCAAACAGACTGCAACCAAAATAAAATAATCTATTTCTGGCTATGAGCCTATAAAAACAACGTTAAGTTTGCCATGACATCATGTATTGTACGACCAAAAATATAGTGCATTTATTGCTTTGACGTTTTTAGTATTTTACAGTACCTTAACCGCAGACCTTCGCAGGACCGTGGTAAAACCTATCCCAACAGATGTTTATTCTGCATTAAGTAGAATGGACCGTGATGAATATTTGTAGAAAATTGAAATTTTTACTTAAAATGTAAATGGACCGTTTTAAATTTGATTAAGCATTGATGCTGCGGGGTATTTTTGAATAAGTAGAAGCGTTTATTTTAACATCACATTATATGTATCGTTCTTAAGAGTTTAATATAATTTGCAATATGTTCGTATATATTATAGAGGTATTTGACTATGGTCCTTCCAGTAAGTACCTATTTATGTACCTGATTCTCGAGCTTTGACCCTGCGAACCTTTTTTCACCGGATAGTTCAAAGGGTAAGAGTAAGTACTTGTATTATTTATCTTAAAGGTAAGTTTGAAAAAAATCATTTTTGTCTTGTGTGTTGGTCGATTTTTCTTTTTGTATTCTTGTGTCTTCTACCTAGTTCTTCGATTTGTATAGTCTTTTGTAAGACTATATATTATATTCGCGGTAGATTAAGGTACGTCGTAAGAATACAGATAAGTATTTATTAGAACCTTACAATTAAACAATTTTTTGAAAGTTTCTATTTTTTAACACTTTAAAATGTGGATACCGTGGAATGAAGCAGATGTTCCCCTGTTAGAAGAAGACATGGAAAGCAACGTGGAGATGGTAGTCGAACCTAATGACAATTTAGAAGACGATCTACCTCAGTAAATATAAAACGGATCCATTTGTCTTCGGATGCTAAGCAAATTCTACTCCCGTCTGTAAAATACCTAATTACACACCGACCTTGCGTGCGGGAAGCGTCACTTTACCACGTCAGTTTCGTTTCCCACGAATCCGGGCCACTTTGGCGAAAATTATTGAAAACATACTTATATCCCGCTTGTTAGTGTAGATAGATAAATTCCTAGGGCGGCTCTAAAATGGTTACGGGCAGGGCAGGGTGTTGAATAAGGGGCTGCGGTTTTGGAGTAATAAACAGTAGGCAAAGTTAATCACGGGGTCGGTTGTAAAAGCACTATAATTCTGGTCGAAGTATAACCAAAGACATTAAATAATTTGCCAATCATTACCGATTATAATTCACTAAAATGTGCGAAAGTAAGTTCGCGGTCATTCCGAGCAGTTGTCGCGTTTGATTATTATTATTATTGTAACGTTCGGACTCTGGTTTTATCAATGGATAAAGTTGCGACAACTTTTAAACTGATAATTATAATCGATAAATTAATTAGCTGGAAATTCCCCGCCACTGGAAACTTTAGCGTCTGATTCATGTTATCTTGTGAATTGCGAAAACGATAATTACCAATTATTTCTCTATCAATTTTATAAAATTCCGATTCGGTTTTTATGTACGTATGTGTGTGCGCGTAGATCCTTCGATAAGGATTTTTGCGCGATCAAATAGCAATTTTTTTTGCCGGAAAGTGACGCAATAGTTCGATTTTTTCGTCAACCTTCAAGTCGATCTACAAGTCGATAATGGACCAACCCAATATTTGTGGGTATCGTTTTCTTTCCTAGTAACGGCGCCGCGTTCTTCGACTTTCACGTTCATCTTGCACCACGTTGGTTAATGTTGCCAAGCCTCGGCGCCTCGTTGCCAAACAGACGCAAACGTTCGAAATGAAATTTTGAGCGATATTATAGAATTTTTACACCTCCCACGAAATTTCGCCATTGTGTCGCTTTCTTGGTCATTAGCGAGTTATATCCTAATTTTAGATGACTCTAACCTTTTATTTGATAAAATGTAGAAATCGGTTGAAATTATTGTCGTTTGGTTTAAAATAGTATTTTCATATTTGTGCGGTGCCTACAAATTTGGGAAATAGAGTCCGTTTTAAGACATCTTATATTACTTATATTCACGCTGGTAATTAGGCGAGATGAGATCGGATATCCCGGTCGTCATTTTATCATTTTTTTAGAAGTTGTTCCAGTGTTTAAACATGTTAATTCATTGTATATCCGTGCCCATTGGAGGGTGATGGGTTCGTCCATTCCCTTTTCCTAATTCCTAATTCTAATGACGTTATTTTGAATTCAACATTTTTAGTTTTCGCTCGTTCTTTTTTGTTGACGTTTCGATAAAAGGGTTAGATTGAGTCCTGGGTTTCTTTCGTTATTTAAAAGATAAAATTGTTTTTCCGCAATGGAACATGTATTTGGTGAAACTTTCAGATGCGGAAAAACCACTTGGCATACATCACAATGACAACCTTATTATTAAGGAAAAAATGCAAGCGAAAAACCCCAATATATGCGCATTTATTTAAATGCATAAATTTTTCAGAACATATGCATCGAAATGAACAAAAAATGCAAATATGCATTTTTATTATATGAAAAATTATGAACTTTAAGTTATTTTAAATAAAGCCAGAAATATTTCTTTATAATTAAACCCGTACAGAAATACTTACGTAGTATATTGCAAAATACAAAATCTAAAATATACATAAACATACACAAACTAGGCTCGTTCGCTGTTTTTTGATTTTTTAAATTTTTTGCTTATAATAATAATAATTTTTTTATCTGCGTGAATCTGTAAAATCCAGAAAAGCAATAACTAATTTGGGTTTACATTAAAATAAATTAAAATACATTAAAATAAAATATTTAAGTCGAAAACTTTTGTAAATACATTAAAATTGTTAACATTAGCTACCAATTATTTGCTTAAATACTTAATTTATTTATCTTTCTATTTTTCGTATAAAAGCAATTGAGTAGAAAACTTTTATAAATACTTTTTTCTACTCTGTTCTGTAAAATACCCAATTAAACACCGATCTAGTGTGCAGGAAGTCACTTTACCACATGAGTTTCGTGTGAGTTTCAGTGAATGTATTCGTGTTGTTTTGCAAAAATTTATCCAAAAAACATTTGGTAATCTTTTTAAATCACTCGTTTGTTAATCACAGTTTACTACACTTGTTGCATAACATACTATAAAATTAACTTTACATTAACTACAAATAATGTGCTTGAACATGTCATTTGTTAAAGCCGAATGTTCCTTTTATACAAAAAAAATCTTTCTTTTCTTGTTATATATTGGAAAAAAAGTGAAAATATGATTAATACTTATAATTTTGGAACAAGCTGTACAAAACCATTTGGTGCCATTCCAAGTGAACTCCCGATTGTTCTTTATCCACGACATATGAAAGTTGGTTTCCGGCATTTTAACACTACCCTGGACAGACAAACACAGGCACGATTCACTTTACAAAACAAGACCACACCAGAACGTGTCATGTAGACGATATCAAAGATGCTAATAAGGGCAGGACAGGGTCTTTGTTTCGCAATAAAATGCAATAAATCCTCTATTATTGGACAAAATGCACGTTTTGCACAAACCAGACAAAAAATGCAGTTCCAAATTAAAGGGAATTCTTTTAATTTAGAAATAATGCAAGACCCACCATCTGCGCACCTCCTCCAACGAGTGACTCAAATATGAAACGAGCACAGAAATGACTTTTTGTATGACCAACTGGATGTTATCGGTGCGCTCGATGTTTTTTAGAATAAACGAGAAAGAGACTAGTCAAATAAAAATATTTTAATAACACCGCCTACGCTTTAAACTTCAATAACGGGAACTTTATCGGTTAACAAGGAAAAACGTTATTTCTCCTCAAGTCACAACGCCTGATACAAGGGATAACAAGGCGAAAATAAGAAGTGTAATGAGTCCCAATTTTTGCTGCTCAAAACCTGCATTTGCAGTAACGTTTGTTCTGATTTCCCACTTTCTTAAAAGACATTCTTTTGTTCCCTTACCCTTTGACCTTTTAATATTGACAATTCATATTTGAATCTAATTTGACTATCTATACCAATGCGTGTTCTGGATTATTCATAAAATTCCAATAAAATTTCCAAATCATCGGGAAAAGCGCGGATATCTAGCAACGTCGCTTAATAACGTGACGTGACGTATATCAGGTCGTCGATCAAACTTGTACGGACCCACTTCATCTTGCCAGGCCAAATAATGAACGAATGAACGAATAGGCCATTTGACACTGCGGAGGGGAATATTAAATATATTAACATCGTCGTAGGTCATGGACTTGCATTAATCTCATTTAAATAACATACAATAACCATAGAATAGGAACTTTCTGGCGCTTGACTGTATGGTTCATTTTGTCCATGTTCACAATCCATTAAACTCCCAAAATGATGTTTATTGTGAGAACTTTTCTTCTAACATTTCTGGGTTGCAGTTGGTAGTCTCGTTCTCACGGGGTTCCAATATCGGTTTCAATCCTCCAAGATAATTTCTTCACCAGTAGAAGACCCGGTCGGGCACAACGGCCTCGTACGTTCTAGAACTTACCCTTGCCGAAAGAGAGAGAGAAAGAGAGTAACGCGAGAGAGAAGTCCAGCCACCACACCTCTCGAGTCGGCCAATGGGGAAGCCCGCGCGTGGGGCTCGGCTTGGGGGCGCGCGAGGAGCTCCCCCTTCTCCCCACGCCGGCGCTATCGGAACGGTATTGAATGGCATTTCAACTGCCGGCCGTTCGCAGTCGTAATCGCGAGCTCTGTGAGTGTGTGCGTGGCAACGTGTCGCCGGAAAAAGAAGAGGACTCCGACATTCTAAGCGTATACCTTCGCGTCATTTTGCCGGTTTTCGGATACGTCCAGGACATCATGGGGTACAAGAGGAACGTGCAAGCACATCCCCTGGTACGTGAGCATCCCGTTAAATCGACCTCCGCGGAGAATTTTTCCCCTAATCGCAGGAAGTCGGTTTTTTAAGCGTCGCTGGAAACCGGTATTGGAGTGACTTTTTTTTCTCGAAGTGGAACTGCAAACGAGCCGGCAGGTTTAATTTCGGCGATACCTATCCTGAAAGTTTACGCGGATAAATGAAAAAACTGCAGTAAGCCCGAAACCCGCGCGTAAATACGAAGGTCAGCACCTGGGATATCTTATCTGCAGACGCCTACGTAAAACGAACCTGACGTTATTTATAAGCGATCCGGCACAATTCGCAAAAATGCGTGGCGTCTGGGTGACGTCACAATACACATGACTATTTTTTATTTGAAATAAAATTGCAAGATACATATTACCCTCAGTAACGAAGTTCCTGGTGTTCAACTGTCTCTAGGAATCTGTCACTTTTGGTTGGTGTTGGTTGTCGAATCGTGTTAGCTTTTGGTGCTAAAATGAGGGTCGTTTAATATGGTGAAAAGGCGATATTAGCCTAGAATTGTACTATTTTGAGACATAAACGTCACAAAACGTCATTCTTTATGAGATGGTTTTCGTGCCACGTTTATTTAAAAAAATTAATTAAAATAAAGCATTATTAATATATGGCAGTTGTAGGTTATGGGAGGAGATAAAGTCAATTTCGTAGGTATATTACGACCAAAAATATAGTGCATTTATTGCTTTGAGGCTTTGAGTATTTTACAGTAAAGTCTATTCATAGATATAAGAAAGAGACCAACTGATACGGATTAAGGAAAGACCCGGGCAAACTGTAAGAATGAAATATGGCCGAACAGGTCCGTACTTTGCTTATTTGGGGTTTTGTTAGGAAAGATACTAAACAATCTATGTTGTTTATATTTATATGTCTATGTTTAAATCGAAAATAAAATTACAAATTATTTTTATTACCTACTTAAATTACTTAAAATTATTCACATAATATACCAGTATCACTATCGCTATCATCGCCTGTTCTAATTATTATTTGTTCTATATTATTTGTAATATGGATATACGATTTTTCTGCTTTTTCTATATGTTTAACAGAATTTGCCAACTTTGTGGAGGGATGTTAAAAACTTCAGTTTCTATAAGTTTGAGGACATTGGAGTTAACACGGGGAAAAACATTCTTACGACGAATGGCAGATTTCAGTTTGTGCCAAACATATTCAATGGGATTAAATATACAGTGGTAAGGTGGAAGCCTTAAAACTGTATGCTCTAGATTTTTTGCATAATTATCACAGACGTATTCCTTTTGTAGGTTCAAGCTTTGTAGAATCTCAATTAATTGCTTTTTGGTATAATCTTCGTAAAATTAAATGTTATTAAACATGCAGTTTTGGATTGTTGCTTTTGTGTCACATGAGGAAGGGGTTTTGGTCAACTGTCTACTGTGATAACTTGCATTATCCATTACAATTACGCTATTAGGAGGAATGTTTGGAACTAGTTGGTTTTTAAACCAATTTTCAATTAAATCAGCGGTGGTGTCTTCATGGTAATCCAGAGAAGAATCTTTAATATTTTTCGCAGACAGAGAAAGTCCATTTGGAATCCAACCATCTTTAGAGCCAGCATGCAAAATAGTTATTCTTTTACCTCTTTTTGATGGTGCGTTTGTTTTACACTTTTCAGTTGAGTCAACCCAACCCTTTTCCGGGGTATCTTAAGTGTGGAACCAGGTTTCATCCCAGTAAATAATTGGCCTTTGTTTTTCTCTGTAAATCCTAATTTTTTCTAGATATTCCAGTCGCCATTTCCGAATTCTAAAAGATTCCATTAAAACTTGCCTCTTGTCAATTTTTTTCAATCTAAAACCCATGTGTTACACTTCCATAAGGTAGTTCCACATTTAACACCGGTTTCATCTTTTTCAAGCATCCTAATTAAGATATCTAATGTAGGCACGCTTTGTTCCTCGTATAACCGGTAAATTTTACGCCGTATTATATCTTGATCACTTTCATCTACACTCGAGAAAATGTCAGCATCGCTTTTTTTTTCCTCGCTGAAATGGGATTATTCACAATTTTCCATACAGTTGATGTTGGAATTTTCGTCAATGTGGCCGTTTCTTCTAAAGATGCTTGCTTGCTGGCACCACGTTCAATGAGAGTCAAATAAACATTGTTTATAACTTCCTTACTCTCAATAGAATAGTGTTTTTTACATTTGGGCAGGTGCATCTCCTGAGATACACTAGACTCGCACATATTTTGCATAATTCGCACAAATTATTCACACACACACACGAAATAAGAATGATTACTAGTAAACTAAGTAGTATACCAAACCAAAGAATATTAAACACAGGTAGGTATAAAATTATTTTCTATTACGGACGGCAATTTTACCTGTATTTCGAATTAGGTAATAATCTTGTTAATGACCACCCTTGGATAATCCCATTCAAAAACAATTGGTCACTTTCTTATATCTATGAATAGACCATATAACTTCAACTTTGTCGGTTTTGATATATTGAAATACAGCCAATTTCACTAACACTTATATTGAATATAATAATACTCGGATATAACTACCGCACAGGTCGATTGTCGCATCTAGATTCCAACTGTTTTTTCTAAAACCCGTATCGGATGATTACGTTACGGGGAATGCATATATCTATATCAATGAACAACTATTTGTTTTAAGATCAAAAAGGTCAATTTTTACCGTGTCGTAGATCAATATTCGGGGTGTTTCAAATGCGAAAAAGCTAAGGGGGTGATTCCTTGCTTAATATAAAGGTTGGTTTATTGTATAAACGTTGGGTCAAGAGACATGTCAAGCTACAAATATGGCGAAAAAATGTTTTTATTTTTTTTATCTCAAATATGAAACTAGATAGCAATATTTAACCGTTGTCTAACCACGCAGTGGTAAACCGGACCTAACCACGAGACTCCGCGACCAGAAAGCGTTAAATATTTGGCAATTTCCAGCGGCAACAATTAGATACGATAAAAAAAATAAGTATCATTTTTGACGGAAAGATTGAATTGCAAAAAGGTTATCCGTAATTTCTCAATTTAAATAAACCGGAAATGCAAAAATTCAGTCAGTATGGTTTGTTGCTTCTGGCAAAAAGGTTCGTACGTTGTTGAATTTGTTGAGTCTATTATAGTACGACCATATACTCCCCAGGAAATTAACAAAAAAGTAATGCAAACGGCAAGAGGCTGTGAACTAAAGCGAGAGAATAGAAAACAAAATACAAATGTTCTTAAAGATAGATAGATGATGATAATAATAATAGGTAATATTATGCAATGGTGGTGACTTTGTTTTAAACGTAAATTTCTTCGGTGACCGCGTGGTACCACTGCTTTCGAAATACGCACAAACCAGTTTAACGGTTGTGTGTTGACTTTACCGGGACTACACTCGCATAATTCTGTTTACCTTTTTGCGAGCTTGCATACAGGGTGAAAATATTATGATTGGGTTGAACATGCCTCGTACAAATGTCGCAAGGCGTTTCAAGTTTTAATTTTATTCTGAATTTGTACGTCAATTGAGAAAGTTTTTATAGAAAAATAATAAGTGACAGTTTTAGTTTTTTTGACTCGACAATTACGACTTTGAAACTTATTTTGACGTTGCTCCTGAAGAGCTCTAGTTTCACCGCATTGTTTAGATAAATTAAATAACTTTTTTTTTCTCACCTGTCGAGTTACAGTTGAAACTTAATGAAAATCTCAATAGATACTCATGTTTAGGACGGATTTTTATTTATTTACATTTAAAAAGTTTAAGGTATTTCTTCTGATTGTTTTTATAAATACGTAAAACATAAAACGGTACGGTGAACATAAAAAAGAATATTTAGGAATAACAGTTTTGGTACCAGTAATAAAAACGTCAAATGAAATTTCGGAATTGTCCACCATCTACCTCAATTTATATCCTCGTTTAAAACGGCTCGTTGTAAATACTTGTCACATCAGAGCTAGGGTACAAATAGTTTAAGTTTTCCTCACTTGTTTTACTTGTATTATCTGCCGAAATTCTTAAAAATAATTTTGTTTAGCTTATACCAAATCCTTCAAGTATGACCGTACCTACTGAACTAAATAATACGGTAAAACTAACGCTCTTTAGGAACAACGTCCAAATAAGTTTCAAATTAGTAATTATCATGTCACAAAAAACTAAATCTGTCACTTTTTATTATGATACATACGATAAACAAAAAAAAAATAAACTCTGAACCGGTGACATTTGTATGAGGCATGTTGAGGTCAATCATAATATTTTGGTTTTTAGTACTTTCAGATTGGTCATTCTTTATGAATCATCCTGTATATTAGTACGCGACACGGTTTTTTATAGATTGTCATTAAAATTTTGAAACCAAGGCTTTTCGTGAAAAAGTTGAAATCGGATTGGAGCACGGCTATATATGTTAGTTCGCGATGTTTTTTGCTTCGTTCGGTTTTAAATGAAAATAACCAAAACTAAATTTTCATATTCCGATACCACCGCGGCCGCTAATTGGGGGCAAAATGTTTTATGCACACAATGACGCAACGCGCACCTAGCTGTACGGTAGGAGGCAACAGTTCACCAGTTTGACAAACTACTGTATTTCACGCCCAACACCTTTACAATAATCTGTAATCTAATCAGTACGTTTTTAACATTATCATATAACCTCTTAATGTCGCATTCTTTGTATAAATCGCTATGCGACACCTTCAACTGCGTTGACCTATTTTATAGACCTTGCAGCGGAAGCAATGGAATAACAGTGTTCTTACCCATTTATTATAACCTCCGAGGAAGTCCCACTTGCATAAAAAATATGTGTATAACCTTAAAAAAAATAAGAAATACTTATTATTTATTTTGTATGCGGTATATATTAAAGATGCAGCTACCAAAAGTCACACAGAAACAGGTAGGCTAAGAAATATTTTAAGAAAATCAAATTGCTTGATTTTAATCTTTTTTGTTCCTAGCACATTTATTTTAAACTTTACAAACAAACAAAAAAGTTCTAATATTTAAAAAGGCAACATTAAAATTTAAAAAAGTAAGGTCTCCATTTCTATATGCATTTTGACAAACAAGCAGCTAACCGTTTTAACTCAAAATTAAGAAAATTCCGATTTTTAGTTGTTTTTAATAGGGGAGGTGGGGCAAGGAGTCCCACTTCAAAGATTAATCAATTTTTTTTTTCGTTTTCTCATCGAATAATTACAAATTCTGGTTATTTGTACATTTTTGGCCCATTGCGTAATACCAGGGGTAAAATTGACCATTTAATAATTCTAAAAAAAAGCTGTTCCATAGCATTATAGCCGAATCATAATTAATTTATTGAAAATGTATTTTTTTTTGGTAATTCTATGGACTTAGCCTAAAGTCATAGCTTTCAGCTACCAATAACAAATTTTTTAATCGCTAGAAAAATAGTTACTAATCAGTATTAAATATTTTTAATAAATAATTACAACTATTATATACAACATTATAAATACGGGGGAGTGGGACACGGCGGCCAGAAGCTTCGCCAAAATTTGGAAAAATTTAGTTAAATTTATTCAAAAATAAACCGCCTTGTAGAGAACACAAGAGTATTCCGAAAAAACTGTTTTTGAACCCTACAACTTTCGTATAACTTTTTTATTTGTAAAATTTGAAAATTCCAAAGAAGTTGTTTTTTCCAGAATATTCTATTCCTATTCTCTTATATGCAGTGCGTCCCTGTCTTTTATGGTCATGGTGCTGCACTGCATCTTTCGATCCATTATGTACGCACGTTTTCAAACTGCCCTTTTTCATAGGTAGTTTGGAGAGTTCCTGGTACTCAATTAATTGAGTTAGTACTCTCGAATGCCTCCTTGTGGTGCGCATCTGGTTAAAAGATGACTTGTAGTTCCCTCCCCTTCTAAATATATAAATATACCTTTTTTTTTGGGTTTTACTTTCTATACCATTTATTCGGCTCAAAAAAAAGTAATTGTTTTAATGCCAAAGTTAATATTTGGGTTCGAATTTTTAAGATGGAAGACTGTTGCGAGGAGACATTTGTCCCCGATAGAACTAAACTCGAATTATTTGTTGCTTTCCGCGTGCACCTTTGTCTTTTCGTTTGACGACTTGTTTTGTGGGAGACGCGACGCGACTGCTTTGTATGCTAATGCAACGGTACCCGGTCGTACATAATATATCATTCTAAGGCGTTTTAAAACGAAGATAATTTTTCACGCGATCGACAGGCCTTTGAACTTATTTCATACCCACCGTGGTTTCGATAGTCTGTAGGAGCCGGTATGTCATAGATTTTTAAAAGAAACATGGAGGATGCCACTGTGTTTCGTTTACTATTATTGGTATTGGTATTGGTATTAAAGGGGGGCGCCCTCGCGGGCGTCCAAGCACTTAGGCCACCAGATGGGCCCGTTGTGCCCCCAGGCCGCTCTAGAGGGCGTCCAGAATGCCGCCCCTCCTATAGAAGGTCAGCAACTCCTTTAGCCCAATACCGTGCACTGAGTCCGGATCGATCAGGGCCGTTCCGAAGACTCCCAATCTTGCCCATGTCAAGGCAGGGCACTCGGTGAGCAGATGATACGGGGTCTCCTCCCCTTCCATGCACCACCTACACTCCGGGTCGTCTCCAATGCCTAGCAAGCAAAGATGCCTCCTAAGCCTGCAATGTCCTGTGTAGGCCCCTGTTAGTGCTCTACACTCCCTTCTGGTCAGTCTAAGCAGCTCCCTGGTTCGAGGAAGGGCGGGTCCATCCATCATAAGCCTCGCCTGCCTCATTCCCGGAGCAACTCTCCAGCCCCCCGCGGCCCGGTCTCTCGCCCAGGCTTCGAGAGCTCCCCGCCTCACACACAGCGGGGCTCTGGCCCTATATGCCTATGCGAGGAGCCCTCCCTGGCTAAGGCGTCCGCTGCCTCATTGCCCCGGACACCGGTGTGACCCGGGACCCAGACCAACGTGACCTTTCTCTCCTCAGCCACCCTCCTCAGTACCCCTTTGCACTCCTTTATCAACAAGGAGCGCGTACGCACTAACTTCAGCGCCATGAGTGCAGCCCTACTATCCGAGCAGAAGAAGACTCTCCTGCTTCCGTAGTTGAGCCGAAGCACCTCTCTGGCCGCCATCAATAAAGCGAAAATTTCTGCCTGAAATACAGTGCAGTACTGACCCAGAGGGACCGACAAGCTTGATCCCGTTGTCTCGCAGTACGCTCCAGCTCCGGCCAGATCTCCCATTCTGGACCCGTCCGTGTACCAGACAAGTCCATCCCAGGAGCCGACTCTGCCCTCTCTCCAATCTTCCCTTGATGGAAAGAGAAAGGTCAATTTATCAAAGAAGGTCATCTCGGGGATCATGACGTCGTTCGGCATGCCCATGACTCCGCGATCCCCGCGACAGCCCTCTAAAATGTCGTACGGACCCCGATTGAAGGTTCCCTCCCTCCAGAGCCCGCAGCTCGCCAGCCTCACAGCTGTCCTGGCCGCCTCCATCTGCACCCGATCCCGATTTACTATTATTTATTAGTTTATTAAAACAAACGCTTTGTGCCAATTTATACGCACAAAATCGTGGTAGACACCTAGCAATATTGACGTGAAAAAATACATGTAGAAACTGCATCGTGTCTACCGGGTTTTAGATAATATAGTGACCCTAGTACGGTAGAAATTCATGGTTTCACCCACTAACCTGCATTTTGCGCCATTTTCTTTTTAAGCAGCGATGTTTCCTTAACTCGTTTGACAAAATACCGCCGTAAAAAAAACTACATAAACTAAAACCTGCTACATCTAAACGAAAACTGTCAGCGACCACGTTGGTTGTGCAACGCTGTTAGAAACTGATTAAAAACGAGTTTTAAATAACTGCGCATGCGCATAATAAATATTTTTTTCATCGTTGCTTCAAAAATCCCTGTATTACCTGCCTCTGCTGATTGGGATAATGGGCAACTTTTCTTATAATGTACCTTGGACCACATTTCACAAGTTTATTTCCCATTGACAAAGAAAATGTTAACAATTACTTTTGTTTAAAAATTATACCATCACGCCACAAAATCCCAGTAACCGATATGACGTAGGGCGTTACCATGGTTACCTATATTTCCTATTCGTTTCATATGTTACTAGACTGCTGTCCAGTAAGCAATATATAATAATATGTTATATTAGTGCTGGCAATGACTTGATCCATTACTTTTGTTTATGACCTGACTTTGTGAGAAACAAAAAAAAGTTCTTTCACCGGTTTTTGTTTATTATGAACGATATGAAACGAAGGCGGATAAAATGCTATTTTTTCTGCAAATAAATTTTAATTATAGAGAAAGCAGGTCCGCCAGCGCTGTAATAGACACCAATTAAAGTCAATGAGCACTTTTCCACGAAAAAAAAAAACGCTTAGGCAAAATTATAGAGCTGCTACGTAATCCGATAGCGGATATGTGTTGGGTATAGTTGCTCGTTCTTAGAATGCATCCCAGATAACGTTCTGATTATAAGGCGTCATCAAAATATTCATTTTCTCGAGTAATAGAGTCTGCTTCATTGCCCGGAAGCCAAACGTTTTTTCTCTTCCCTTTTTAATTGTTTTTTTTTTTGCGTTCGAGGCGAATTCGTTTTAATTAAGCGTTTAATTGAGATGCTGCTCGCTTAGCGCTTTCGACGACCTTAGAAAAACGCCTTGCCAAAAGCAAACAGGTCAGCCTAGTAATTATCTCGCGTACTCGATAAATCAGAAACACCATTTTCTTCTTATCAATATCAATGTAAAGAATGGCGATATATCATGTGATTAGGGGTCAATAAGTCGAAAAGAAATATGCGGTCATCCAAATTTTTAATCCAAAATGAGATAACGTATAAAAATAGGGATAAGAAAAATTTAGAAATAATCTGCAAACATTTATTTATGCATAATTTTAAGTATAACTTACTAATACTGATATGCGCATAAAATTACACACAAATAAATAACAAATAAGAACTTTTTATGTACATAATACAAAATATTATATTAACATACTAGTAGATAATATCAGTACCTTGAAATGCAGTTGTTACTTTATAAAATAGTATAATAATAATAATAACAATAATAATAATAATTTTCCAAATCGACAAATACAATGTTTATATAGGAAATTGTCAAAAAATAAAATAAAATGATGTATAATCCAAGACTACAAACAGTAATATATAAACAAGGAAAAACACTAACCGAAAGTACTCTTCTACCGAGTACAAACATTTAATCACAAGATATTCGTTTAACGTTTTTTAAAAGCACATATATTATCACACATTTTTATTTCTTTCGGTAAGAGGTTAAAAAATCTCACATCACTCACACTTGGAACTCTATAAGAATTATTATATTTTGCATAAGGAACTTTAGATCTTGTATTTACTGATTGAAACACGAACACATTTATCGAATCAATCAACCATTCCCACAAAATTATACCGTACCTAATTCTACTTGATCATAATATTTATGATTCTATTAAAATATTCTTTCAGGTTATGTAAAAAATAGATGTTGCCTGCCTCCCAACCCCGATATCGGAGAAGTGCAATGGGTTTTAAAATTCATGTTTTTATCAATGAATATTACAACAAACTTTAGATAATGTACCGATCGCAAATCTTCAGTACCTATGTGAAGCGAAAGGTCTCCACATGGCTTTTGACTACGATAGAATCTTATAAAAGATGTTTGTAGTGAATTAAGGACTAAGTTGTTTTTATTACAAGAGTTCACCTCACTGAAAGCCACGTTACATTTGTTTTCGAGACATGAGTCACATCTCTCATACTAGTCAGCAAACTTTTCAAATCTTTATCTTGAAGTCGCCAGAGCCGCGCAAACCCTCTAAACCTTCAATATACAAGAGGAAAAGTACTAGTCCTAATACAGAGCCCTGACGGACGCCCATTGTTACCATGAATGACTTCGACTTTATTTCAGTGCATACACCATCTGTTTTATACATTGGGTTAACATATTGTTTCCTATAAGATGATCTACACAATCGAATGTCCTACGGACCCCAACAGAAAACCCTCGCCGGACACTATAGACTTAACAATATCCTCCAAGAATAAAGTAACTGCTTGTATGGAGGATCTCCCACTTCGAAAATCGAACTGGTTATCGGGTAGTGTTTTATTGCTTTCAAAATACAATAAAAGTCGTTGCAAATAGTCCGACATCAATGACTGTTTCATACATTTTATTTTATATAGACAAAATTCTGATTAAAATTTTGATAATAGTTTAGATATATATCTGTAGCCATGTCACAATTATTCAAACTAAGAAAAAGGCTTCTAAGTCTTTCAAACATATACATGCTTCGGCCAGGTTTGCTATATTGGACTCTGCAATTGTCAGGTTCAGAATCGGAAGTACATGAACTTACTGTCATACCTCTTCTATGCAGTCAATGATGGTTAGTTCTTCAGTCCCTGTGACTACATTGCTGTCAATTATTGAAAATTGCTTCAGGTCCGAAACAGTGTCATTTCAGGTTGTTGTTGTTGTTGTTGTATTGTAAAAATAGAGTTGGTTAGAGTAATGTCCTTTCAATTTGGTCTAGCGGATAACCACTATCTACATACATTTTTTAAAAGATAACTTTCGTAGAGCATCTTAAAATTCCTAATAATGACTTGGTCTACTGACAGGGTTGTGTTTGGTGGAAGAAAAATAAGTTTCACATTGTCCAGTGCAATTTTTATAATGCAATGTTACCTATGATAAGCGGCTTTTCCTTTTCACTTTCCATATTTGCACAAACCAAAATTGTAATTCGAACTCTGGTAGTTCTTTGTTCCAAAACGCATCATTTTTCATGTCTTTGTTGGCAAACCACGATAGTAATGTCCAGTGACGTCTGCATTGTCGACATTACTTGGGGTGTACTCTTTTAAAATTGTCAACAACCTTCTCGTCCAAGTATCTCTACCAAGTGAAGTTTTGGAGTCACTTAGTCCTAGGCTACGTGCACTTTCAAGGACTTTAGCTTCAATTATGAGCCTTGATATTCGTAAGTGCCTTACAAGACCAATTAAAAACAATGTGGTCCACAGGAAGTCCCCTATATTAGGAAACTTTTTTTATCACCATTATATTCTTCCTCCAATTTCCTACCGTTCGAAATATTGATTTAATCGAGAATTTAATGTTAAGCGACAACGATTCATTTCATATTAAGAAATTTCAAGTTGGGAATTGTGTACGATCACCAACAGATGTTTTACTGTACTGTGCTGTAATTACCAATTGGTTTGTTTTTACTAGTTATGGTCTTTATGTACGGTACCTACATCCCGTATACTGTACCAAGTAAATTTATTATTTTCCATATATCGTGACGGGATAATCGAACGATACATCAAAAAAAAACTGACAGCAGCTTAGGGCGATAACGACTTAGCCTAAGTCTAATTGTTTCCAGAAATCCGGCTTAATTAAAAACGATTCGTTTTTCGATTGTCGTAGATTAGGGAAAAATGTCGGAACATGATCCTCAACAACGACACGCTCCGGAAGGTGGGCGCCATTTTTCTCGACAACATCAAGAGGGGACTGAAGAAGGAAACGCACTCCAAGGCCATCGTTAAGTGCTTCCCCACTTACGTTCAAGATCTGCCGGATGGAAGTGGTAAGACAGATAACAAAAAAAGGAATAACGTGAACAGCACTTTTCATATTACGACGTCACTGAACCCGGTTACTTTTAGAGACCGGGAAATTTCTGGCTCTGGACCTCGGCGGCACGAATTTCCGCGTGCTGCTCATCGAACTGAGTAAGGACCACTTCGAGATGAAATCGAAGATCTTCGCGATCCCGCAGCACATTATGCTCGGCTCCGGTGAGCAACTCTTCGACCATATCGCCGAGTGTCTCGCCATTTTCGTCAAAGAGGAACAGGTCCAACACGAATGTTTACCGCTGGGCTTCACCTTTAGCTTCCCCCTATCCCAGAAAGGCTTGACGGTCGGTATACTGGAGCGCTGGACCAAGGGCTTCAATTGTTCCAACGTCGTCGGCAACGATGTCGTGCAGATGCTCGAGGAGGCCATCGATCGCAGGGGGGTAAGTCCATAGAATAGCCGAATAGCCATTTTCAAAAATCTCGATCGTAAAGAAGAAGAAGCAAACGATTATAAGCAATTTTTGCTTTTTTGGCGTGAAGTTTTCAAATGTACTGCGGGGTATCTCAATTATTTTTAAAGATAGCGCGGTTTACGCGACATTGTGCTACTTTTTTTTGTGAAATTAAAGATGCCGTCAAGAAAATTATCATGGCCCTTTTGGTTTTGAGATACAGGGTGAAATTCAAAACTATCGATTTTGGGACTACCCCTACCCGTTGACTTATTGAAGGGTAAAAAAACGGTCGTATAGGATTTTTTCCGTAGAATCCACTTTATTTCTTACTTGCTCTAACTATTTTTTAGTTATGAAGCAAACAACTATTTTTTAAATGAAGCACCCAATATATTATTTTTCAATCATTTAAGCCTTTCATTATAAAGTTGTTTTGAAAATTAAGCTCAACATTTGCATCATGGCGGTGTCGAGCGTCGGATGCAGTTGGATTCAGCAATAGATATTTGCAATGAATAAAAAACAAAACTCTACGATTCTTTTAAGAGATTTGTAGTATGGTCCGACGAACGTTACTTCTTCAAGTTCGGGAATTTTTAATCGCCATAACACGAGCAACCGATCGACAGAAAACCACCATCTAATTTTTGAATGGACCCAACATGGACGCTTTGGGGTTGGGGTATCGTGTTTCATTTTGGGACAACGAATACCCTACTGAATTTATAAAAGAGGTCGTTCTTGAATTCCTCGAAGATATTCTTCACGATCTTCGGATCTTTCAGTTTTAGATTTCTTTTTATACGAGGACTCTCTTATATTTCGGGATTTTCTTAAACTAGTCCTGTCATCTGGCGACTAACTTTTTATAGGGAAGTTTGACATTTTGAGGTTAGGTTTACTCAGGTTTTGGCGAAAGAGTGTTGTTTGTGACGGTTAAAAATAGAACTTAATCGGTAGCATTTTCGTATAATAATTTTTTACAACTTTAGACGTGGACTAACTCAACAACAATGCATCGATGAACTTAATTAGACTTTTGGAGTGAAAGCACCATCTAAAAGTACTGTTCATCCCTTCTTTTCGGATTTCAGTCGTAGTCGTAGTTTCCTTAAGGATGAATTTCGTGAAGATCGTCCAAAATCGGTGGTTGTCCAAGAAAACATTGATGCAGTGCGGAAACTGATTGTGCAGGATCTTTGGGCATTAGTGGGACCAACATATATACCATTTTGCTTGAACATTTGGTCGCTAAAAAAATTGTTCGCGTTGGATTCCACACAATTTGACATGAGCTCAAAAAAAAAGGCTCGTGTTGATTGTTCGAAGGAAATGCTAAAAAAAATACGATCGCAGTGCTTCCAAACACGTCTATGATATCGTGACAGGTGATGAATCATGGATCTATGCATATGAACCTGAAAGCCCACAAAAGTTGTTAGTGCTCGAAGCACCTCGAAACAAATGGTAGCCTGTTTTTT
Source organism: Cylas formicarius (assembly GCF_029955315.1). Classification (NCBI taxonomy): domain Eukaryota; kingdom Metazoa; phylum Arthropoda; class Insecta; order Coleoptera; family Brentidae; genus Cylas; species Cylas formicarius. Next base: position 6,539,688 of record NW_026844341.1, on the reverse strand, counting down.
CAGGAAAACTGGCCACGTTGCAATTGTTTCTTTGGTGAAAGGTAAAACAGTCAATTCTGAATGGTACACAACCATTGGTTTGCCGAAAGTCTTCGAAGAAATTAGGAAAAACTACCGCCGAAGACGACTACACGAGGACAATGCTAGGTCCCACCGATCAGTGCAAACAAAGAACTTTTTGAGCATTAAAAACGTTGATTTGATGAACCATCCACCATGTAGTCCTGATTTAGCACCTAATGACTTCTTTTTAGAAGAAGCGATTGATGCGTTTAAAAAGAATGTTTTGAAGGTGCCCGAATCGATGTGGGAAAAGTGATTTGATAATTGGTTTTATCGAATGCAAAAGTGTATTGATCTTCAGGGTGAATATTTTGAGAAATATTAAAGTCATATTTATTGCTATCTTATAGTTTTTAATTGCAAATCCTGAAATATAAAAGGTGGTCCTCGTATATGAAAAATGAAATATATAAAATAGGATACTATCCTGTAGCTGAATTTCGGCAGAAACTCTACGAAGACCAATATTTATTTAAAATGTCATTAAAAAAATAAGAAAAATTTTCGAGTTTTGCATTTGAGAAAATTTGAACAACCGTTTTAGGTATAATATTATGTTAATATTCTTTATAAGGGGTGTTTTTTTTCGATGTATAGAACTTTAAGTTGCAATAAAACAACGATGGATTATTCGATTGACATGAATTTTATTTATCCGAAAGATAATCTTGTGGCATTACATTTTAAATATGATTTCTGGCATATCACCGCCACAGCTGGCGCGGATGTAGTCCAATCTGAATGTCCAATTTTCGATGACTTTTTCCAACATTCGTGGCCGTATATCAGCAATAACACGGCGAATGTTGTCTTCCAAATGGTCAAGCGTTTGTGGCTTATCCGTATAGACCAATGACTTTACATAGCCCTACAAAAAGTAGTCTAGCGGTCTAAATCACAAGATCTTGGAGGCCAATTCACAGGTACAAAACGTGAAATTAGGTGGTCACCAAACGTGTCTTTCAATAAATCAATTGTGGCACGAGCTGTATGACATGTTGCGCCGTCTTGTTGAAACCACATCTCCTGGACATCATGGTTATTCAATTCAGAAATGAAAGAGTTAGTAATCATAGCTCTATACGATCACCATTGACTGTAGCGTTCTGGTAATCATTTTTTTTGAAGAAGTACGGACCAATGGTTCCAGCAGCCCATAAAGCGCACCAAAGAGTCAGTTTTTCTGGATGTAACGGTGTATCGACATACACTTGAGGATTAGCTTCACTCCAAATGCGGCAGTTTTGTTTGTTGACGTAGCCATTCAACCAGAAGTGCGCTTCATCGCTAAACAAAATTTGCTTATGAAAATCGGGAACAACGGCAATCTCGTTTTGGGCCCATTCGATGAATCTACGCCTTACTTGATGATGGCTTCAATTCTTGCACGAGTTGGATTTTGTAAGCACGTAAACCAAGATCCTTCCGCAAAATCTTCCATAAAGTGGATGGACACAGATCCTATTCCTGTGCTCGATGACGGATGGACTCATTCGGGTCTTGCTCAATGCTACGCTCTACAGCAGCAATAGCTTCTTCTGTACGCGCCGTACGGCGTCTCTGGGGATGCGAGTTATCAATAAGAGTAAACGTGGTGCGAAAACGTTCCATGGTTAATCGAATTAACTGTTCTGATGGACGATTTTGTCGACGATAAAATGGACGTAGTCCGCGATACGTATTCCGCACAGAACCATTATTTTCGAAATAAAATTGCACTATTTGCAAGCGTTGTTCAGGCGTGAGTCTATTCACGATGAATTGCCAAACCAAACTGAGAATAAATCATTTGACACCTGTTAAATCGGTCGCGATATTGAACAGTAATGCCAACTTAAAGTTCTATACATCACAAAACCACCCATTATATAATGTTATTTCGTATTAATTAAAGTAATAATGGACTACAATAAGTTCAAAATTATTGCAAATAGTATATAACGTATAAAACATATTTAAATAATTGAATATTAGAGTATTGAGTTTCTTGTATATTAATAATTGTTTACTTGGATATTGCTTTTAATAGATTAATCATGGCCTACTGCTACAAATAAACTAAAATATAAAAAAAAATTAAAATTTGAGCTTAATTTTCAAAACAACTTTATACTAATATATACATATTTCTGAAAAGTTTAAAAAATAGCCGAGATACTCAATAAGTATTTATTCTATTATTTTAAGTATTTTTCTGAAATCAAGAATTAATTCTATGTCATCCTGCAAGTTTATATTACTCTCTTATAACTATTACTGATGAACAGATTGCCAACGCCTCTTGGGGATTTTAAATATCTTTTTTTGTGGAATCGGACTAAAAAAATCCACGGGACAGGGATAAAACGGCGATCTATGCAAATTTAACGCTTAAACGGCAACTTTAATTAGGAGCTGTATTTTAGGACGTGTCCATATCCGTAATGGCGGTCCTAAACGACTCCACAGGCACGTTAATGTCGTGTGCCTGGCTGAATAGGACCTGCAGGATCGGGCTCATAATCGGTGAGTCTTGGAATGCCAATTCCAGACTGCAGAACCGAAATAAGAACGCATGGACTCGCGCCAAATAACTCCTCCCGCGTAATACTAGCTACCACGCGATAGCGTTAGAGACGTACTTCTTTTAACCTTCAATATTTTCCTTCTTCGACTGCATGATTTCCCCTTTTCTGTTTCTAGGACGTAAATATCGAGGTTTGCGCTATCTTGAATGACACTACTGGGACGCTCATGTCTTGCGCATGGAAAAACCGCGATTGCAGGATCGGACTTATAGTCGGTAGGTTTAGATTGACTAACATTATTGTCGTATGTAGTTCTAACCTCTATTCTTCTTATTTTTCTATTACAATATAACCACCTGACGAATCGACCATAACCTAATTTTCAAATTTAAACTATGCCTCAATTGCTAGTTTTTTTAAGTTATTCTTATTCGACGAAGTTTATTTAGACGTTTTCGACAAATCCACCTTGAAATAAACAAATACGACCGGAAAACGCACTTGCAGGTACCGGTAACAACGGGTGCTACGTGGAGAAGCAGGAAAACGCCGAGCTCTTCGACGAGGAAGACATGGGTTCGGGCAAGGTGATGATAAACCTGGAAATGGGTGCTTTCGGGGACGACGGCAGCATAGATTTCGTACGAACCGAGTACGACCAAGAAATAGACAGGCATTCGATCAATCCCGGCAAGCAAATGTAAGAATTGCTTCTTGAAGATATGTAGGAAGTTAGTTAATTTTTAATGGTTTATTTTTTTAAAGTAGTTTAATGCATATATAAACCATTAGAAAATTACCAGCGGTCTTGCTAACTTCTTATAGTGCGAGAATAAAGAATACTTTAACTTCATCGCGAATATATTATGGAAGCCTTTGAGAAGAAAGCTCTCGACGCCTTCCATCTAAAACCAAAACTATGGAAACGCTACGTCGATGTTATTTGGCCTCATGGTCAAGAATCCCTAGTAGATTTCCTTAGACATTTAAACTCTAAACACCCTAGCAGACGTTTTACCATTGAATTAGAAACTAATAACCTTCCATTCTTAGATATTCTTATCAATTGAAAATCAGACCTAACATTGGGTCATTGTGTTTACAGAAAACCTACGCAGCCCGATACCTTAATGCATTGTCACATCACCATCCGGAACAAAAATCAGCGGTTATCAACTCTCTTGTTTACAGAGCCGTAAAACTAACTCTGCCCAAGTCACTGAACCCAGAATTAAAACACCTTACCTCTGCTCTTCGCTCTAATAATTTCCACATTAAAGGTATTAGGCGTTCCATCACAAAATCCACTTCACCGCAACCATCCAATAGCAATGAAGCCGAAAACAGCCCCACACTTGCCACTGTTGTCCTTCCTTACATTCAAAACATCACTGACATATATCAAAAGTTCTAAAGAAATATAACGTCAAAACCAAATTTATCACTTGTAAAAACATCTTCTATCTTTCAAAGACAAAATTCTATTTGAGATGCCAGCATTCCATGCTTATGCGGCAGATACATTGGAGAGACCAGGCGAAAAATATCAACAAGCCTTGAGACGAAAACAAATAAACTCATCAGTAGTTGTCGAAGACAATTACGAAACTGGACATAAAATTTTATTCGACAAAACTAAAATTCTTGCATGTAATCAATTCTTCTACCAACGAAAAATCCTAGAGTCTATAGAAATCTATGACCAACCTAATAATCTTAACCGCGACTCAAATGGGGATCAGCCATCCGAGACGGTATGCCCCTCATTTAGCTCCGTCCCCTTCAAACAGTATATCAGCAGGTACAGAATAAAATGTGAGCCAGTTTCAGTTAACCTCTGAAGAAGCCAACAGGATGATTGGCGAAACGTTAGCTAGTTTGACTCAACAAAAACCGACGCGGCAGGAATCCATAAGTTTTCTAAAAAGTAATAATTTAAGCAAAAAAAAAAAAAATGCGATTAAAGTTTAAATATTCACCGGCCAAATTTGACATTTCAGTAACAATTGACCTCGTTTTCAGATTGGAAAAGATGATTTCTGGAATGTACATGGGAGAACTGGTGAGGCTGGCGTTGGAGAAATTTACAAAGGAGGGGCTGTTGTTCGGAGGTAAAGGGTCCGATATGCTGTTCGAGAGGGGGCGCTTCTATACGAAATACGTATCGGAAATAGAAAGCGACGAACCCGGGGTGTTCACCAACCAAAAGGAGATACTGGAGGAATTAGGTAGGCAAAGCGAATCCTCTCCCCAGAGGTCGCCCCTTACTTTTCGGTTCTCCGTTTAAGGGTTGAAACACGCCACCGAACAGGATTACGTGAACGTCAGGTTTGTGTGCGAATGTGTGAGCAGAAGGGCGGCCCATCTGGCCGCCACCACCATGACGACGCTACTGCACAAAATGGACGAAAAGAAGGTCACCATAGGGGTCGACGGGTCGGTGTACAGATACCATCCACATTTCCGCACCCTGATGATGGAGAAGATCAGCGAACTGTGCGATCCCAGTATACAGGTACGAAACCACTTTAACCACGTTAACCACTGCGCGCAATGCTGTCACAAATCGGCAGTAATCATGCGAAATCATCGCGCGATCTTGGAAGTCACTTCGGAAATTCAAAAAAATCTGCGAATTCATTGCGGAATCACGCGAAATCTTAAGCGGTTGACGACAACATCGCGCGTGGTGATAATTGATATACGCACAGCCGTAAGTTTTCTGTTTTATTTTTGAATAGGTCATCGATGACATTATTTTTTTTTTAATAATATTACGGCAGGTAAATGTAACAATATGTAGAAGTTACTTTACCGAACCGAAACCCTTTTGTTCTGCACGAGGTTTCTGTCCTCGCTGAGCTGGCCTTAGGACACCTACGTTATTCTTTGACATTCTTGACCCACGAAATTTGTTATTAATATGTCCACTCGTTACGGGATTTCAAGGTGTTTAACTTCGCTGAAAAATTTCGACTCAAATTACAAAATTCAAATAGCGGATACCAAATGACCAAACAAATTGTATCAATTTTGAATCGGAGTTTAGAGGAGCGAAGGAAGTAGATTGCTAAAAGGTAATAGAGGACAACCATAAAAGAAAAGAAAAATTGTGGATGATTTTTAAATGCATTACAAATTCTTCATTCTCCTTCACGTTGTCTTGTTGAAGAACAATTGAAGATATACATTCGGACTACTCATATTTGGATGTTTCCACTTTAGCTATACATATTTTTGGTGATATAAAAAAAATCATGTTTGGACGTTGCAAATAATAAACTATCCTTTTAATATGTTTAATTTACTAGTACTATTTTCTGCATTATTTATTTGTTATTCAACATAACGTTCTACAGAACCGCCGTTTTGATTATTATTTTTTTTTTGCTTTATTTTCCAACATAACCTCCATCAACACTGATACATTTCTCATAACGGTATTCCAATTCGGTTATACCAGTTTTAAACGTAGATTCATCGAGCTAATCAAAATACTGATATTCAACTTCGATAATTTCTTTGTTGCTCTTAAATTTTTTACCGGCAAGCCCATTTTTGAGATTGGAAAACAGGTAATAGTCGCTGAGGGCCAAGTCTGGAGAATAGGGAGGTTACGGTATTCAAACTTCAATTCATATATTTTGAACATGGCAACAATCGACGCTGGTGCGGTATCGTGATGAAACAAAATTTTTTTCTTTGGCAAATGAGGGCGTTTAATTTGAACCTCGTTCTTCATATGTTGCAATAACTCTGCGTAGTATTGACCAGTGATGGTCATCTTACCCTTTTCAAGATAATTCTCTCGCATCCCAAAAAAACAGTAGCCATAACTTTTTTTGCCGATAAATATGTTTTAGCCTTCTTTGGAGTTGGTTTCCCTTTTCCAACCCACTGTTTTGACTGATGAATCGTCGCAAAAATTCGTTTGGATTACCCCTAGAAAGCGCGAAGCTGTCGGTAGAAATATTTTTTCAAATCAGTTTTGGTCGAGTATTAGCAAACGCAGCACCCATCTTGCAAACACAGTTTTTCCATGCGCAAAGGTTTCGCGTTCAGCAGACAGCCTACAGATTTCAGCTATCTCCTGCACTTTCAACCTACGGTCTTCCAATACTATTTGATGGATTTTCTTAAACATTTTTAATGTTGTGACCTCAACAGGCCATCCTCAGCGAGGCTCGTCAGACGTGCTCACATGACCAATTTTAAATTCACTAAAACCACTGCTTAATAGTTGAATGTAATTGACAGGAGTCTCCTAGTATTGAAAACATCTCCTTCTTTAATTTGTTTTGGTGTAAAACCTTTCAAATAGAATTATTTTTCCATTTTCACGAATACAACGGAAGAGTCTCGCGCAATGTGGTCTCAAGAGCAACTGTAGAGACAAGCTCGATAAGAATGATACTCCAAAAGTAGGCCTAGTGGCGCCACCTCTTGGTCAGGCCGAAAACTTTGCACCCCACCCTCGGAAGTTAGGTAGCATAAAACTGTCACGAAATGATTTTTAAACAACAAGTTGAAATAGTGACATTTCGGTAGTGCTCGATAGTTTCATATTTTCGCCATGTTTCGCCTGCATTCTCGTAGCTAACTATGGAAAAATATAGAAACAGTATAGGAATTTTCCAATGAAAACACTTTTGATTGTTAATATTTCGAAATCTACAACTTTTTGAAATAAGCAACATTAAAAAAAAGTATAGCTATTTATTATTAAACAGCCTGTGTTTATTTATTTTAGAATATCAACCAGACTGCTAAAGTGCTATAATATATATGCTATGATAATATATATTCTATAATATATATGCTATGCTATAATATATATACTATGATATATATACTTAAACCTGCAAATGTTACATTTGACATAAAATTCATAATTTTTCTTGGTAAAACTTGATTATATATTATATGAGATATTAATTTTTACATAGAATATTAAATAATGTCATGAACCTTTCGATGAATTCAGATATGCCTTCATATATATAGTGTTTCAGTTGTTTGTTGTCCACGGAAATACAAAAAGTCTTTATATATAAAAATATAAAATTTTAAAAATATAAGTGAATCCAAACCGCCTTTAAGTTTTTTTTTTGATATCTTGTACACTTGTAATATTTTTATAGAAGTAAAACAAACATTTTCTTTTACAAATGTCGTCCAGCAGTCAATTTAAGTTATGCTAAATTAAAGGTATTTTATTTTAATAACGTCTAATTTAAATTTAACTTAAGCAATTTATAATAAATAATCTTTACCACATTTTTGGATTTGCGTTTTGTTTTAATTTGAATGTTTATTTTGTTAATTTTATTTTTAGCCGAATCTTTTTTATGTGATATAGTCATTCTAAAAGTTATCTGCAGTTAAAGTTCGTCCCTCATCATACCAAAAAACCGCAATTGGCACCCCGTCCTAGCCCTTATGATGGCCGACTGCGCGTAACGAATAAGTGTTTTAATGATGATAACAATATTTATTAGCTGTAATAATAGCGGTAGCTTCTTCCTCGCACCTACTCCCATCATAGAAGTTTAATTTGTTAGTCTTGGTAGCTTTGAAATTACGATAGCTTACTTTAATTATTTACCTGTGAAATTTACCATGAAAATATACACACACATAGACATTTTTAAAATTTACATCAGGCGAAATCGTGTAGAAATCGCAGATTTGCGTAACACTGTCACAATTTTTACCACAGTGGTTAACACATCGTCAATACTTTATATTATTTTTCAAAAATGATATGGTATACAAGGAATTTCATTAAAAAAATTCTACTTTAATGTCTTTAACACTTCTCAGACAATCTGAGTAATTTTAAATAGTATATACTATAACAGAAAGGAAAGGAAACCGGTTTAAAGATCTCAAAGACCTTGCAACATTAAATTTTTGAGTTTTTTGAAAAATTTTGTGAGTTTTATGTGACGAAAGTGAATATGTATTGCAGTTCGACCTGATGCTAAGCGAGGACGGTTCCGGGAGGGGGGCGGCGTTGGTGGCCGCGGTGGCGGCCCGCCAAAAGAAAAAGTCCCAGAAGCAGGCCACATAATGGCGGACCAAACGTCGTCGCGTACTTGTAAATATTATACAGAAGCCGAGCCGGAGGCGAACGTCCGCGGCAGCGTCGCGTAGCATCTTGTGTTGTTCGTTTTAAGGACAATTTTTCAGCGCTAGTAAAAAAAAACATGTTTTCTGTTCCTATAAAGACTGGTTTCCCTCGCCGTTAAGAAAGGCGCGTTTTCTAGTTAATGATTTAGCTTTAAACAGGTGAACTACTTAACAAGTCCCCCTTGTTTTGTTTTTAATGGAGGGGCGGCTTTGGTCTCTTTTTAACGCGTACCCGAGCGGCGACTGTGAGGGCCTGCCGAGCAGGTCCCTTCCACATAGAGCACTCATACTTAATTGTTTTTGATATATTATAGAAACATGATGTCAACGGTTACTTTTTTAAATATATAGTAAATTTTTAAATCGCGTTTGTGGTTTCATTTCGAAGGAACGGAAAAGAGGGAATTTACTAATTTACTATTCCCTAATGTGTCAGAGCTCTATCTGTGTTGGCAAACTCAACTACCAAAAAAAAAAACATTCAAGCGTTCTCAATAACTGCTGAATTTTCGAATTTTAAATCTACCATTTCAACAACAAAGATTAATCATACTAGCGTATTTACTTCTTTTTTAAAAGAGTATTCTTTAACCACAAGAAATATGTTAAATTATAGGTCAATGAAATAAAAAAGAAATTGAATGACTTATAAATGAACCTTTTTTAAAATTATAATTATTACATCTACAGTCTCTAGTTTCAATATTTAGGTATTATCTCGCACACAAATATTTTGATCTCGCACACTAATTCTGATACTTGTGAACGGCTAAAGTATTCACACGTTTTAGGGAATACCGTTTCTTTTAATTTTTCATTTTTCATTATGGCACACCGATTATTTGGCCTCTTTTCACTGCCTTGTTGTAGAGAAAGGGTCGTGTTAACCCGGTACTACTGGCTTTAATTCCTTATGTAACGCTTTTTTTTCTTAGAATATAATATAATAAACCCAATTAATAAATCGCAGCATTAAAAACATAAAAAGTGAGGTTAAATCGATGTTCATAATAAACTGGCCTGGCACAAATTATTAAGTGAATTGATAATCCTGTATGAACGTAACGATTACGATGTAAAGTTGTGATCAATTTGGCGAATTAAAACGACTTTAATTGGGGGTCTAGGCTTTAAAAAATGTGCCTAGCATTAGAAGATCCAAATCGAAATCTCGGGTATCAACTAGTGCGGTTTTTATCTTACCTGGTTTTGGTTCTTGATTGTCTGGAGTTTGTTGCTCGTAGAGGCACTCAATAAGTCATTTCGAACAACAAAAACTAATGTACAAAACACGGAAATTTGAACCATTTTCTTCGGTAAACTACTCACCACAGATACCTTATTTCCAACGTACACAAGCTAGGCAATAGTTAAAGTTAGTTGACCGGCCGACAGATGACGCGAACAGCGCATTTTACTGCGATGCGTAAAATTGTGACAGAGGAGATTATCTGTGGTTAAGGGTTTTTGACATTTCGAATTTTACGTCAAAATATGGTTGTTTGCTATTACTGATTTGAAAGTGCTAAATATTCATTAAACAGATATCTAAAATGGTTTCGTTCTGTTCAGTATGTGGAATAACTGGTTACGACGATCCTAACTTCAGTTTTCAAAGGTAAGTTATACATCGCGCAACTTTTGATATTTAGGAGCGTAGAACGTGATTGGCTGAACCAAATAATGGAAAATCCGTTGTATAGCCGCAAGTAGAAAACCAAACCATTCATTAATGTTTCTTTGTTAGCTGTCGATTTATACTCATTTTATGAATGGTCCTATCTTTGAATCTCATAACACGCGGGTCTATAATGCGTAGATTCGGCAAAAATGCGGGTAGAATTGTTTAATGATTTCTTAGTAGACCGATCTGTGCTCATAATCAGCTGATAATAGAGGCGTTGAATAAGTAACATGGTCTCTGAGAGTTTGTCAATTCAACCGTTTTCCGTTTGGATGGGGGTTTTTAATATGCCGAAAACCCGCTACGTGTTAAGGAAAAAGCGAGTGAAGCCTGGAAATCGCTTCTTGGAAAGAAAAGAGCGGGCGTCAAATTTTATTTGATTTAACTTTAGTTTCAAAGTATATTAAAAGGGTCCTCATATATAGTATAATGGTTTTAATAAGTATTTCAGAAAAGTTATATATGGTTCAGGAACCATATATAACTTTTTTTGGTTTGCCATATATTTGTTTATACGATAAATGCAAAATACTTAAATCCGATTAGTTTGGCCGTCAAACCAAAATGTTTTCGAAACAGGAATAATCCTTGTCCTTGTCCTCATTTAAACGGTTAATAAGTCTATAAAACTAAATACTACTAAGAAGAAAGACGAAAAATAAAGGGTGCAGGGGAAAAAAGATGAATGTTACGAAAATTGGTTTCTAAGAAAAACAGATTTTAAAATTTTAGGAATATTAGACTGAAATATATTTTTTAATACCTTGTTTAGATTTTTTACCAATTAATTTATTCGGCTTGGTTTCAATATTTTATAGCATTTTTTGAACTTTCATCTTTTTTATTCGTGAATCTTAATCATACTTCTGCAAAGTGGTTTTGCATTAGAGAAAGGAATTTTTTTAGGCACTAAATTCGTTGTTTTAGTAATTGCCCGATCCTACCTGATTTCATTGTCCAATTACGTAGGTCTACAAAATTAAACTTTTTAACAGATGTTTCTATTTTGAAAACTGATTTTATATATTTTGGATTTCAAAAATTTTATGCATTTATTTCTAAAATATTTTTTTTATTCAGTAAAAAAGTGAAATCTTAGTTTACTCAGACTTTTTTGAGTTTGTGTTGTTCAGGGCATATCCCGTTTTAACACCCAGCAGTACTCCGCCATCATCCTTATGCTCCATCTGCCTATTTATCGCCGTTCCATCTTCGCTACCTGCTCCAATATTTTAAGGAAAATACTTCAAATATAAATACACTTTCAAACTCATACTACAACCTAGACGATGAAAATATTGTAACATATTTTGAACAATACTTTGGTAGTTTTCGTCCTTAGAGTTCCCAAGAAACTAATTAATTACTTCTTCTCGATATTGGTCATTGTGTTTCGAAACTCCTTGTTTTGCATAATGTTCTTATCTGCGGCTCAACAAAAATACCTTTTTTTATCTCGGCATCCGATATGGCTGGAAATTTCTTGCACATATATTTGAAACACTGTCCATTTTTGTCTAGAGCTTTAACAAACTACTTCATCAAGCCAAGTTTGATATGAAGAGGAGGCAGTAAAACTTTTTTGGGGTTAAATAAGCTATCTCTTAATACATTTTTGCTACCAGGTGTAAAACTTGTTCTAGAGAACCATTCTATTCGAGTCCAATGTCTCTTGCCCGATTATCCCATTCACAAATAAAGCATGGAAATTTTGTATAAGACCCCTGTTGTTCTAGGAGCATATACAGCACTTTAAGGTCACCACAAAGTATCCATTGATGTTCTTGATAGTTTATTATCTTTAAAAGAAGTCCTAATTTTCATACGTTTCTTTTAAGTGTGCACCTGGAGCCGAGGCCAGTTCGTTACCATTGTGCAATAAAATGCCTTTTAAACTACAGAACCATTCTTCTTTTATATGCACATTTCCTAATTTCCAGTAAAATATTGACATAACGCTTTTTCGCGATCCCGGTAAAAGCTTGATGCGACGCCAGGTGCCAGTAAATGCTTGTGACGAAGTCTGGACGCTAACAATTCGGGTGCATCCTTTGGAAGGTTAATTAGAAATTTGTCTAATTAAATCATTTAATCCGGGTTCTTTGAAATCTGTTGTGAAATCTGAGTTATCTGGGTTGGAATTAGGTTGCTCTGATTCTGACGATATGAAGTTTTTTAGTTCTTTTGGGGCGGTCGGTATCGGTACATCAGGTCCATGAGGAACTGGTCGAATAGCAGAGACAGTTTGTTTCTTATTTTTTCTGTTGATTGTTGATTCCTAGCCTCCCGCCGTGCCATAGGAACACCAAAGGTTCAACATTTCTTCCCACCCTTTTGCCAGTTTCGTAATGCTTCCACTCAAACGGAACAAACAGTATGAGGAGCGCAGGACTTGTCTTGGTCACCAATTTTTACACCAAAATAAGCGTGGTATACATTTTTCACAAAAGAAGTCATAGTTTCCTTTTGCTTTACTACGACATAACTACCACAGATACAGATGTAACAAATTTATAGGTTCTGGAAAACTAGAAATACGCAGCGACGAAGATAACAGCCGCGAACACAGTAGCACAGCCACCAATACAACCACACTGCGCATAAGCAGGTATTGACGCTTCTGCTTCTGAGCCAACTGCTCTGCAAAGAAATCCAATATTATCCAGTGTTGCCAAATCATATTTAATTTCATAAAAATCAATTCATTTAACAATCATGCCTAACATGGAACAAACATATTCTTGTCTAAGGTATATTAATAAAATAACATTTTTAAGACATAGTGCGCTATAAAAAAAATGACTCGATAGAGCAAAAAATGGCCCCCCCCTAAATATATAAATAGCAAACAGCTTTCAAACATCAAAATCACTGTAGACCTGTGTTATTATCGGCGTTTGGTTAAATTCGACGCGAACAATGATAATTGTTGCGGCACCATTATATGGCAATAATTATTCTCTCCTTGGCAATAACTGCATTAAATGAGACATGACGATATCAGCATCGGCGATAAGGTCAACAAGTTTCGAGGCGAAAACATCATTTTAAGCGTAATTATAAATTGAAATATGGTTTCTATAGGCAGTGGGTTCGCCTCGCCAGTCCAAGTCGGCTGAAATACATCGACGAATCGCTCGAGTTTATCACGAAAACATTGCGTAGAGTCGCCGTGAGTGGTTGCGTTCGTATTGTTGCGATACGAGGAGATTTGAAAGCGCGAACTCTATAGCGACCGGAGATGACGAAAATAATCAAAGCGGAGATATAAGTGGTACCGAATGAGATAACCTTATAATCGGACGTTATCGTTTGAAATTGATTCGACTCAAAGTGCTGCCGCGGTGTCGCTGTGAACGATGCTGTCTAAATGCGCTCTCGCGGCCAGAACAGCGTCCAACGGATTTCGCAGATGGAAAAGCACCCGGGAAATCATCGAAAAAGAATCGAAATATGCCGCCCACAACTACCACCCCCTGCCGGTGGCGCTGTGCCGCGGGGAAGGTACGTAATAGCCGCGGTACAACAAATTTTCTTGGGAAATGGTCAATATATATATAATACTTCTTAAAAAATCACGTGTACTGCTTTTTCTGACCAACAATTTTTTTTATGTTAAAAAAATAAAACTTAATTTTAATGTTGGTATATCAATTTACATGCGCTTTTTCAAAGGTTGATCCCTTTAAAAGGAGACTATACCTTATCTCGAAACCTACGGAGGTTACAAAAAAGTTAAATTCAAAAGTTGTTTCTATTAAAACTACCTTTTGTTTTATTTTCCTAACCGTCACTTGTTTATATACAGTTTACATTTGCTTAAATAGAACAGCTTACATTTTATTGCATTTTTGGATAGTCATTTCAAAGACAAATTCAGCGATATATACGAGTTTGGGTCTGTGATGCACCATTTTGAACTTATTCTGCATTTCCAGATTGAGCACCATACTTTCACGGATCTTCGCCACTGTTTGTTTACTTTAAAAACACATTTTTTATTTTCTGAATTCTAATAATGGGTATTTTTTCTATTCTATAACACCGCAGACGTTTTAACTATTGATTCATCGATCCAAATTATATTTTGAAATATGTTATCTAAAATATGCTTATCCATCATTATATTGCAAAATTTGAGTCTTAAGTTAAAATCTGCTTCTTGTAGTTTTTGTACTGGTGTGAGTGACTGTTAATTTTTAAACATGTTTGAAGTGTGGTTCGTCTTACGTCTACATCTGAAGCGGCAAGGCGGGTGGAGGTCTCTGGAATATTTTAAAAATGCAGAAGAATATCTAGCTGCATATTTTCATCCAAAACCGTTCAACTCTTACTAAACAGTTCCATTTGTTCTAAACTGCTAGTAAGGGGTGTTTTTTTTTCTAATGTATAGAACTTTAAGTTGCAATAAAACAACGATAGATTATTCGATTGACATGAATTTTATTTATCCGAAAGATAATCTTGTGGCATTACATTTTAAATATGATTTCTGGCATATGACCGCTATGGCTGGCGCGGATGTAGTTCAATCTGGACGTCCAATTTTCGATGAATTTTTCCAACATTTGTGGCCGTATATCGGCAATAACAGGGCGAATGTTGTCTTCCAAATGGTTAAGCGTTTGTGGCTTATCCGCATAGACTAATGACTTTACGTAGCCCCCCAGAAAGTAGTCTAGCGGTGTTAAATCACAAGATCTTGAAGGCCAATTCACAGGTCCAAAACGTGAAATTAGGCGGTCACCAAACGTGTCTTTCAATAAATCGATTGTGGCACGAGCTGTGTGACATGTTGCGCCGTCTTGTTGAAACCACATCTCCTGGACATCATGTTTATTCAATTCAGGAATGAAAGAGTTAGTAATCATAGCTCTATACCGATCACCATTGACTGTAACGTTCTGGCCATCATCGTTTTTGAAGAAGTACGGACCAATGATTCCACCAGCCCATAAAGCGCACCAAACAGTCAGTTTTTCTGGATGTAACGGTGATTCGACATACACTTGAGGATTAGCTTCGCTCCAAATGCGGCAGTTTGGTTTGTTGACGTAGCCATTCAACCAGAAGTGCGCTTCATCGCAAAACAAAATTCGCTTATGAAACTCGGGAGCAACTGCAATCTCGTTTTGTGCCCATTCGACGAATCTACGCCTTACTTGATGATCGTTTGGCTTCAATTCTTGCACGAGTTGGATAAAGTGGATGGACGCAGTTCCAATTCCTGTGCTCGATGGCGGATGGACTCATTCGGGTCTTCCTCAATGCTACGCCCTACAGCAGCAATAGCTTCTTCTGTACGCACCGTACGGCGTCTCTGGGGATGCGAGTTATCAATAAGAATAAACGTGGTGCGAAAACGTTCCATGGTTAATCGAGTTAACTGCTCTGATGGATGATTTTGTCGACGATAAAATAGACGAAGTGCGCGATATGTATTCCGCACAGAACCATTATTTTCGAAATAAAATTGCACTATTTGCAAGCGTTGTTCAGGCATGAGTCTATTCATGATGAATTGCATCTGAGCACAACAAACCACTTGTTAAATCGGTCGCCATCTTGAACAGTAATGCCAACCTAAAGTTCTATACATCGAAAAAAAATACCCATTATTTGGCTCTCTATTGCCTGAGAGCAAGAGCCGGCATTTTGTTATTGGCGATGTAACTTTCTAATAGGCCAACTTTTTCCTCCTTCGTATACATTATACAAAATAGACTCAACAAAAATGCAACTTAATGAAATAAATAGAAAATGGTGGAAGTCAGTGATATTACCACAACAGAAAACTACTACAGAAAGCTACTGCGATGATTACGTCAATATGTCCTGATTAGGTCAAAATTAATATCAACAATGTTGTGTGTGTCTTTCAACAGGCAGGTTTCTTATATTTTTTCCATTTAAGGACCTTATTTACAAGATTCTTAAATTATGAATGTTAAAGAATCTATGTATTATTGTAAAATAATTGCCAATTAAGCCAGAACGGTAAGTCAGACCCCCTACTATGTTATATAATTGAAATTGCTATTAAAGTTGTTATTCGAAAATCCAATAATATACAGGGTGTCTCATTTAAGAAAATTGAAAAAAGTTTGATTTGGGAAACGTGGCAACACCCCGTATTTTATGAAAATATTTTGAATTTGATCGTTGCCTAAATAAAAGCGTTGTTTTCGTAAAAATAATAGATAGAAAAAAGTTTAAAAAGTTAGTAAGCAACCCAACAGTGATGGTTTCAACATAACCCGAATTCTGCAGATGATCGCTAACAAGTTCGAAACGGTGCATCACAGATCCATACTCATATATATCGTTGAACGGACTATCCAAAAATGCAATAAAATGTAGGGTGTTCTAATTAAAAAAAAAGTTATTTTGTTTTACCAGCGTGTATATAAAAAAGTGACCATTAGGAAAATAAAACAAAAATAGAAAGAATTGAAACAACAGCTTTCATATTTAATTTTTTTTTAACCCCCGTAGGTTTTGAGATTAGGTATAAGCCCGTCTTAAACGGGCCACCCTGTACATAATTTCAGTAGGAATTATATCGGTTAATAATAATTAAACAATATTCTCCCATCTATATAAAGCAGACAACTAGCCGCGATAATTTTTTTAAGTTTTACCCAAATGCAATTTTGTTTACCCACACCATTCGGGGTTGATAACTCCGCTTCCTGGTGATCTAACCAAATTTCAGGGCGTGAAGGTTATTAAACGGCAATTAACGGTAAGTAGTTCCGCGGTCAGTGCTACGATAATAACCTTTTATTTACCTATGAGACTTCGATGACGCCGAATGGAATTGAGAATTTTCAAAAATGATAAAAAGTACAAGTATATACTAGAACTGGCGTTAAATAATAAAAAATACGTGCGACCGGATCTGGTGTATAAGCGTTGTACGTAAAATTTAATTTCTTTAAGGAATAGATACTACAACCGGCGTTAAAAATGATAAAAAATACAACGGCACGCGGTGTTCCCAAGCGGTCACCCATCCAAGTACTAACCACGCCCGACGCTGCTTAACTTCAGAGATCGGACGGGATCTGGTGTATCAGCGTAGTATGGCCGTTGCATGTAAAATTTAATTTCTTTAAAGAACATATATTAGAATTGGCATTAAAAATGATAAAATAACGGCACGCGGTGTTCCCAAGCGGTCACCCATCCAAGTACTAACCCCGCGCCCGACGCTGCTTAACTTCAGAGATCGGACGGGATCTCATTTCAAACAGTCTTTATTTATTTACAGTCTACTATATCGTCAAAGCCATATTTACATTATATACAATAAACATATACAACATAATATCGTAAATAAACTATAGACTGGCGCGACACCCGCGTCGTCCGGCCGTGTTCGGGCGAGTGTTGGGGCCCTTTGGTCCGGCTTGAAGTCTTTTGGTTGACAGTGCCCTCCGGGTCCATGGCGCGTTTTGGTTACTTGTATCGAAATTCCAATTAATGCTACGACATAATATCAACGATAGCATTGGGTGGGGGGGGATGTTTTTATTCAATTGAAAGGAAACTAGTCTTAGTAAAAACCTTTTTTAGAAGAATTGATAGTGTTATTATATTCCAAAAATCGTCGAAGGTGTTTGCGTATGTACTTAAGTAAGTTGGTGGGAATGGTACAGCGCGAAACATGCATTTTCGTTTTGGGCGTGCCGAAGTGAAAGGAACAAAAATTTTAGTTTTTTGTGGTTTCGCGCTATGTATGTTTTTAATGCTGTTTGTTTGCCTATTGGCTTGAAGTAATTGAGGCGGGATTTGCGTTCGTTATATGTCTTCGTTGAACAATGGAAGATGTTGATAAATAAGTTTGTGTTGGTTTAGTCCGTCTATGTGTCGTCTATTTGTAATGTCTGTCGTGAGAGGCGATTGATGAATTTGAACTCGGAAGAATTTATCAGATATTGTGTTGATATAATCACGCAAGTGAGGGACGGACGGGATCTGGTGTATCAGCGTGGTATGGCCGTAGCATATTAATTTTCTTTCTATAAGGGATGTATAATGGAACTGTGTTAAAATAAACAAAAATACTGTACGCGGTGTTGCCATGACAACAGTGTCATGTGACCACTTGATCGTGATGATCTACAAAAAAAATTAAGTATACTTTGCCAGTTGGAGGTTTTCGTGCAATTAGATTTTATTGTGTGTGATTGAAATACTATTTTAAGATAATCTTTTTTTCTTTTTTTTTATTTACTTCAAAGTGTTTTTATTGCTTCATTGCTGCATGTCAAAGTCATATTTATATACTACATGCATTACTTTTTATAAAACTTCTGGATTCCTCCTGCGTTGGTTTTGTTCACTCGAACTTGCTAACGTTTCGCGAATCATCCTGTTGGCTTCTTCGGAGCTTGGCTGAAACTGGCTCGAATTTTACACTGTACCTGCTTATATGTTGGTTGAAAGGGGCGGAGCTAAATGAGGGACATAAACAATATGTCGGATGACTGATTCCCATATTGGGGACAGGTAAACACTTGAGTCGTGATTAAGATTGGTAGGTTGCTTATAAATTTCTATAGACTCTCGGATTTTTTGTTGGTAGAAGAATTGATTACATGCAAGAATTTTAGTTTTATCTAATAAAATTTTGTGTCCCGTTTTGTGATTGTGTTCTACAACTGCTGTCTTAGTCTTAAGGCTCTCATGTTCATTGAGAATACCTGATATTTTTCGTCCGCTTATTCCAATGTATTATTTGCCGCATATGCATGGAATGCTGTAAACTCCAGGCATCTCAAATGGAATTTTGTCTTTGGCGGATCGAAGATGTTGAGTGATTTCTGGACAAGTAGTAAATCTGGTTTTGACCTTATATTCCTTTAAAACTTTTAATAAAAAAATTATTTTGACATGACAATTGTTTCGACAACACCGTGTCTTTAATTTTTAATATATGGTCAGTGATGTTTTGAATGTAAAGAAGGACAACAGTGGCAAATGTGGGATTGCTTTCGGTTTCATTGCTATTGGAAGGTTTTCGTGAAGTGTATTTTGTGATGAAACGCTTAATATCTTTAATGTGGAAATTATTAGAGAGAAGGGCAGAGGTAAGGTATTTTAATTCTGGGTTCAGTGATTCGAGCTGAGATAGTTTTTTTTTTCTATCTCAGCCCGTGGGAATCAGTCATCCGAGACGATGTTTATGCCTCTCATGTGCGAGCTCGTTTCAGTCAAGCTCTGAAGAAGCCAACAGGATGATTGGCGAAACGTTAGCAGTCACTGCAGGAGGAGGAATCCAGAAGTTTTATAAAAAGTATTACAGTAGCCTGTGGAAGTTTCTTTGAAAAATACTATATACAATATTTCCAATATATATCTCGATTATA